>NC_136063.1:481948693-482600634 GCF_964261635.1 Lissotriton helveticus | reverse complement strand
AGTTTTCATTTTTGATGTATTTATTTCTAGTTTGTTTGCTGAAATGTAAGCTGACATTTCATTCAAGACTTTTTTAAGTCGAATCTTTGTTTGACTCATTAAACCACATCGTCAGCATACGAGAGTGAGTGAGTACCAGTTTGCCAAGTTTCGGCGGATGAGAGTTCATGCAGTCCAGCCTCTGTGAAAGATCAGACAAAAACAAATTGAAAAGATGTGGAGCCAAAACACACCCTTGCTTAAGGCCTCTGGTCGTAAACAAATTTCTCGATAATCTGGTGCGATCTCCTATCTTTATTCTTAACCCATGTATTGGAGTAAAATAGTAGTATGCCTTTTAGTAACCTGTCAGGTACGCAACTTTTTCCACAGGAGGTGACGATCAACACTATCAAATGCCACCTTTAGGTCTATGAAGCAGAGGTAAAGTTGTTGTTTCCTCTGCTTGCACTTGTTAGCTATTAAAGATAGAGCTAAGATGTTCGTTATCGTCCCTAATCCTTGCCTGAAGCCGGTCTGGTTTGCAGGGATAAGATTGAGATTATTGGACCACACCATCAGATCTTCTAAATTGAGTGTGGCATAATATTTGGCTTCAACATCTAGGAGGGCGATTAACCTATAGTTTGATGGATTAGTTCTATCTCCTCCTTTAAAAATGGGTGTCAATATCGAGCCTTGCCAGTTTGAAGGGATGTAATTTATGAGCTCTATTTCTTTATATAACTTAAAAAGATAATTGCCCCAGAACGATGTATCATGCTTACAAATTGCTGGAGAGATTCCATTGGGTCCTGGAGCACAGTCACCTCTCCCTTTCTTAATTTTACGTATAACTCCTTCGGTTGTCATGGAGGAGAGGCTTGTTTCTATGTTCAAGGAATGTGCGCCATTTATCTCATGCTGCGGCTTCCATTTTTCCTCCTTTTGCTTAGCCCATGAGACATTTTTCCCTCTCGTGTGCACTATTTTCTTTAATAAGGTTCTGCTGCTGCCTTCTCTACTCCCCCCTCCCTCCCATTGTGCGTGCCTTCTCATCCCCTCCCCCACCGCACTCCCGTTGTCCATGCCTTCTCGCTCCCTTCTCTGCCAGCCTGCACTTCCATTGCCATGCCTTCTCCCCTTCCCTGAACGCACTCCCCTTGTCTGTGCCTCTCGCCCCCTTCTCTCCCCTCCCCCTGCCCGCACTCCCATTGTCCGTGCTGTCTCCCTCCTCCCCCCTTCCATGTTCCCGTTGTCCGTGCCTCCTCCCCCGCCCTCCCTCCCATTGTCCGTGATAACTACCGTTTGCAATGCAATAGGTCTCACGTAAATGAGTGTCCTATTGCAGTGCAAATGCTTCTTGTTCGAGTCTGCGAACACCGACTTCTGTTCTGTGGCTAGGGAGGCCTAGTTGTTTGGGTTTTGCTGTATGGTACAATATTGTTTGTGGTTGATGACGTGGCACACCCCTGCTGGTGTGTCCTCTTCTCGGGAGCTGTAAAATCTCTGCGCAGCAAGATGCGCTAAAACGAAACCTGCAACAAGCGGGGAAACTGAGCGGGATCCTTAGGTATTGGAAGGTGCTAACTATGAGTTTTGGAAGAACATAACAATTTATCTTCTCTCACGATGTAATGAAATAGGGTCTCTTTGTAGGCAATAGGAAATGGTGTAATTATTTTAAAGTATGACTGTGTGACTAGTTTCTACCTCTAAATATTGGATTACTTGACAGGTCACTCAAGTGATGTGAATGATGAAAATATGTTCCTTGCTTGATAGCCCTGATTCCCTGTCCCTTCTTAACCCATTTACTGTGGCCCCATCTCGAATGTGATGGAGCAGGCAGATCTGAATTCCGATGGCAGGGCCAGATTGACAAGTCTGACCCCTCCCCTTTTGCCATGTTCATCCTTGGTCTCCAGTGGTGACATTTCAAACAGGGACCTCTTTATAAGGCAACTGGTCGCTTCATAGATTGTCATAGTAATCTTTGCTCTCCCACTTTTGAAACCCTCACTGGTTAGTGTTGGGAAATGAAAGGGTGCTGGGTAAATATTATAATTTGCAACGTCATTGTATATACTAGCGCTGTGTGAAAAACCTCTTAAGCCTTGGCTGTATCTCATCTGCTTAACAGCTATTACCCAGCAGCAGTTGAATGTAAATGTAAATGGAGCTGTTTTTTTTTGTTGGTTTTCTCCAAAAAGATTTAGTTGGGTAAGTTGAAGCGTTTAAAACTACAAGCCACTATGGTTAATGGGACATGCAAACAATCCACTGTCAAGGAGGGCAACCGTTATACACGAATCAGAGAACAATTACATTCTTGTATAATCTTTGTAGTCAAACTTTTTTTGTATTTGAACAAATTAGTTTTAACTGCAACAAGATAAAACTTCCGAAGAAGCCATTCTGTGGTGAACACACGTTTGGCAATCATGTTAATTTCTGTAATATTTCTTGAACAGTGATGTTCACGGTTTAGTAGCTAGTGCCCTAGTAGTCATTATGGAGTGACAGAATCCTTGATGAACTAAAAAAAAAGATTGTTTTGTAAAACTGCAATATTAAAACCGCGCTCCGCCAAGCTTGTTCTTCCCTCAACTTACACGAGGCCTGGGAGCTAAATATTAGCCATGCAGCATTCAAAAAGCTCGCCAACAGAGCCGCCAAACTGAAATCATTCATGGTCGATGGATAAAGCTGAACTGGCAGGAAAAAACACAGCTGGTCAGTTTTACAATCGTATAGCAGTTGGGGGCCCCAACCATACCTCATGTGCCACATTTCTCAAACCATTCAGCACTTTTATTTAAAAACACGAATGGGTGCCTTTGCTTCAAAAGACCAGGTGCCGCCCAGGGAACAAAGATGGTCGAATTCTCTCTGCCTACTTTGCGGTCGATTTGACGAAAGTCTGTTATATTTTTGTGCATCTGGCCGGCCATTAACTCTCTAAGGCAGAAATTCCTCTGCCCAGTTCTCTGGGCACTTAATATACGATCATGCTGATTTGCAGTGCTGACATTAATAAACAGCAAATCAATTCAGCTTTCCTCCAGGGCCTCCAAGTTCCTTCCATGAGTGAATGCCTTACTTCCATCCAATGGGCCCCCCAAAAAGACAACAGTAGACCCAGGGCAGGGAATCTTGAAATTAAAATCGCCTCCAGGCCATCCAGAACCAGGCAGCCCGTCTTGTTTTTCGTCTTCCCAAGTTTTCCCACATCACTCCTGCCCTTAAATCCCTTCATTGGCTCCCTGTTCACCTCAGATCTCATTTTAAACTTGCCTGTTTGGCTTTCCGGGCTCATGCCCGATCTGCTCCTCTCTTCATCAATTCTTTAGTTTCCTCTCATGCCCCTTGTCGTTCTCTTCGCTCGTCCTCTCTTTCTCTTCTTCACGTCCCCCGCTTCCGTAAATCCCGCACCGGAGGCACTCGTTTCTCGGTGCGGGCTCCCCAGATCTGGAACTCTCTTCCCCTTTCAATTCGTTCTATTCCCATTTTTTCACATTTCCGTAAAGCCTTTAAAACTTTCCTCTTTCTTCAGGCTTTTCCTGTCTAACTTCCCTCGGTTCCCTAGCAAATTGTGGCTGTGATCCTCAGCGCCAGGAAGCCGCTTGGCCGCAGTGCGCTCTTATAAATATTTGTTTCATTTCATTTCATTTCATAAAAAAAATAAAATGAAATAAAAAATCCTCGTCGTCAACACGTACAGAGTACTTGCTGGACAATTGCCGCTTTTAGATCACTGTATTTTAATTAATGTAACTTATTAACTGGCAAATGTTTTCTTAATTAGACATTGTATGTACATTGCAATGATATTAAGTAATCCGCAAAATAAATATTACTTACTTATTTAATTTGTAAAAAAAAATAAAAAATAAATTGTGCCATGGCCATTTTCAGAAGGCCACGGTAGCTTGCACCACCCATTGCCCTAGCCAGCGCTGCCAATGACAGTTGATGCATGTAACATGATGCTCTCCTTGACACTGGCTTTATATTCAGCCATACATGCTTCATCTGGTTTTCCACGGTGAGGTGTGACACGCCCTTTGGGTCAGGTAATAAACGGTCTTTGGTGTTCTGTAAAAACCCTTTCCTGATATCAGACTCTGCTCCTCACAAACGCCTCTTTTATTACTGAGCTGTTATGCTATCCTTAACAACAGTTTAAGCATATGGCAGAAATAATTATCTCTCTGTTTATAATTGAAATAAATACACTATACTGATCTGTATGTATGGTTTATGCCCTGCAGTTTATCATATGCATGAGTTGCATGCAAAAGTGCATAACATTATCCATAGCAAAAGGGGATATATATCTGTGCACTGAAATAGAATTGCAACAAATAAGCTTTGTGCATATGGCCCTCAGGCGTTTTGATTTGTCAATTGATTCAATAATGAAGTCTGATACAATAAACGTTGTTTTCTGAAGTCAGTAACTTTGTACTTGGGTAACAATGAGGAATTTCACCTTTGCACGCTTGTAATGAGTCAATGTGTGTTTGCTATAATTATTTACGTTGGCTTGGCGTTTTGCACTCTGCTCATCTGCAAAATTACTATATAACTGTGAATCAGAGCTAATTGGCCTGATTAGCCATTGCAGCTGGTATGATATTTGACTCCTTTTTAGACCTCTACCTGTGTTTTTAGGAGGTGACTTTGGAGGGTAAAGGCTGCACTCACCAGCCTTTCGCATCTGATGTCTGGTCCATTTGACTCGCTTCACATTGCAAGTGCTTGAAACGTGCTGCAATCTGTCGGTGCCACTGAAAACCTGCACTAAAATGTGTCATGCTTTAATTTATTGATTAGCACATGTGCACTGGATTTTCTTGGTGCTATCGATGAATTTGCATGTGATAAAAGCTTTAAAACACACCCAGGTTAAAAAGGAAAGTTTTCTCCAAACTAGGTAGAATGGTGACTCAAAGTATAATGCTATGATTACGTACGGTAATCCCCATTACTCTTAGTCCTACTCGTCCTCGACCCAGTCATCACTCATGAGGTATTCCACAGACAGGAAACAAAACAGGAAACGCTTTTAGGCTCCACCCCCCCTCCTGCCAGGTGCTATATCAGACCTAACCACCAGAAGCACATCCCGACACACCAAGCAACAAAGGCCTGGACAGGGAGGGAGGGTGGGAAGTATGACTGGGTCGAGGATGAGTAGGACTAAGAGTAATGGGGATTACCGTACGTAATCATAGCATTACCGCTACGTCCCTCGTCCTCGACCCAGTCATCACTCATGAGGCATACCAAAGCAACGCCCAAACAGGCCTTTGGCAACCCAAACACAGCAAAAACACGGACCAGACACAAAGGAGTACAGCAAGCGAAAATAGAGCAATACACAAACAGAACTCAGAGCGGAGGGGGAACCCCCACAGCTTGCAACACCCCACAACCAAAATCGGTCCCGTCAGACAGGGCACAATTCAACCCGCAAAGCCACACAAACGCGGACTCGGAGGCCCAGGTCCGAGAACGACAAATCTCATCAGCACCACGAGAGGCAAGAGTGACAACAGCCATAATCCAGTGACCCAAGGCAAGCCTGGAAGCAGCCGTACCCAACCAGCCAAACCAAAGGTGACAAAAGAGAGTCAGAAGAGCGAAACTCCCCAGAACGAGCCACAGAAACGGACAAGGCACGCCCCAGGTCCAAAGAATGAAGCAACAGCTCAGAAGGAGAAGAAGGAGAAGGGCACAAAGAAGGAAGAACCAGCTCTGGAGAGGAAAGGAAACGGGAGCGGACTTTGGGGATAAAACCAGGAGCCAAAGAAAGCACAACAGAGTCACCCAGAAAACGCAAAAATGGGGGGGGGAAACAACACAAGGCCGTAAGCACCCCCAACCGCCTCGCAGAAGTGACGGCCACCAGAAAAGCCACAACGTAGGACAGAAAGGAAAGGTCCACAGTCTCCAAAGGCCCAAAGGGGGAAGACTGTAAAACACCCAACACCAGCGAGAGATCCCAAGGCCCACGAGCGACATGCAGCACAGAAAGATGTGGTCAGGCAGACCACGGACCCCAAGAGACAACTGCACAACCTCCAGACCGCCAAGGAGAGGGGAACCAGAAGAGGGAACGGTGACCACAGAGGAGAGGGGAAGCGGGGTAGAAACCAAGGAGGGCCCACCGCCAGGCCCAGCAGCAGAGGAAACCAGGACCTCCTCTGCCATAGCGGAAGAACAGCCACCACAGGAGCCCCCTCCCGCCGAACCGTCAGCAAGAAGGCAGGAAAAAGGGAGGAAAATCACAAAGAAGCCAAGGAGGCCACCGGAGAGACAAGGCATCCACTCTCCAGGCGCCCACCCCCGGAGACCTGGAGCAGAACAGGGCATTGGACCGGGAGGCGAACAAGGCCAGAACCGGAGACCCGAACCTCAGGCAAAGCAAGCGAAACGTCCGGGGAAACCAGGCACAGGGACAGAGATGAAGGAAACCTCCGGCTCAACGAACCGCCACCACGTTGGCCACACCACGAACGTGCCGAGCAGACAGGGCCAGAAGAGTCATCGCCGCCCAGTCCGAAATGGAGCAGGCCACCAGATTCAGGGAAGAACTGCGCGTCCCCCCCTGGAGATTGATGAAGGCCACAGACACAGTGTTGTCCGTCCTCACCAGGACATGGCAACCCCTCAGATGAAGATGGAAAAAGCAGAGCGCCCTCTCCACCGCAGACAACTCCCTCCAGTTGGACGACCTGCGAGACTCCACCAGGAGCCAACGAGCCTGCACAGCCCAATGATCCAGAGTCGCCCCCCAGCCGGAAGCGCTGGCATCCGTGGTCACAACCAGAGGAGGAGGCAGACGGAACAACGTCCCCACGGAAAAGTGGAAAGGATCCAGCCACCACTGAAGGGCAGACACAATGTCCAGAGACACGAGCACAGGAACAGCAGAAACCAGGACAGGAAAAGGGACCCACCGCTGCACATGCCACAGCAGAGGGCGCAGAAGAACCCTGGCCCAGGGCACGGTGAAGACAGAAACAAGCATGTGGCCCTGAACCCCCAGCCACTGAAGGAGGGGAGCCGAGGTACGAGACAACAACATCCTCAGCAACGACTGAAGTCGACGAATCCGGGCGTCCGGCAGGAACACCTTGCCCAACACACAATCGAACACAGCTCCGATGAAGGTCCTCCGAGCGGCAGGCTCCAGGTGGCACACCGGTAAGTTGATCCAGAACCCGTGGATCCTGAGCATAGACATGGACAAGAGAAGGTGGCGAGACATGACCTCCAGGGACGGAGCCTGAACCATCCAGCCGTCGAGATACGGGAACACCGACACCCCCAGGAGATGGAGATGGGCCACCAAGGGACCCACCACCTTGGTGAACACCCAGGGGGCGGACCGAAGACCAAACGGAAGGACGCAGAACTGCCAGAGCCGGCCCTCCAGGCAGAAGTGCAGCAAAATGCTGAACCCTCACAGCCACCGGAACGTGCAGGTACGCATCCTGGTGGTCCAGAGTGGAGAACACCCAACCGGACTGGATCAGCGGGATAATCCTCTGGAGCGGCTCCATCTTGAACGGGATCTTCCTCACGAACAAGTCAAACCCCGAAGTTGATGACCACCCGGAAGCCCCCCGTGACCCCTGGCACCACAAAGATGACGGAGCAGACGCCCAACCCCCACTCCGCCATCGCGACAGGGACAATCGCAAGCAAGCTGACCAAAGAACGAACCCCGTCCGACAAGGCCAGACGGCGGGAGGCATCCCTAGGAGAAGGGGTCACCACCATCCCGGAGGGGGGGGGGGGAACAGGAACTCGATCCGGTAGCCCCTTGACAAGACATCCTGCACCCATCTGCGGAGGTCGTCAGGCGCCAAGCAGGAAGGAACTGGCGAAGCCACCCAGCAACCAGAGGCGGACCACCAGCAAGAACGCCCCCTAGGCTGGCATAGTCAGTAACGCTGCAGACCAGACCCGGCACCCCTCTGGGACTACTTCCGGGGAAAAGACCGGCCAGTGCCATGCTGACTCCGAAACGAGGACTGCTGAAATCTGGAAGGCTGGCGGTAAGACCTGGCATCACAGAAGCAGGAACCCTACGGGGCGGAAGAACACGAAAGGGCAAAGAATGCGTGCGCTCCTAGAAGACCTTGTGCAGTACCCTCTCCAGCGAGTTACCAAACAGACGGGCACCAGTGAAAGGCAGCCACAGAGCCAAGGAACGTCGGGCCGCGTCCGTCTTCCAATCCCTCAGCAACAGGTCACGACGGGCAGCCACAGAGGAACCACAGGACACAGCAGAAGCCCTCACAGAATCAAAGGCGACGTCCGACAGGAATGCTGCCTGGCGCTCCATAGACTCCAGCAACTCCGGACAACTGGCACCCACCTGCATAGATGAAAACAGGGACTAGAAATCAGTCAGTAAAGACTGGGCAACGGAAGCCCCATAAATGCCAGAACGAACAGCCAGATGAGAAGCGGCACAAGACTCCTACAAGGCAGAAACCACCTTTGCGTCCACACCATCCTATAGAACGGAATCATCCGCCATGGAAGGACGACCCACAAGACAGGCCACAACAGAGTCCACAGGAACGGAATCAGGCAAAGAGTCCGCCAAATCCTAAATGGAGAAAGCAGGGACACAAACCCGGGCATGGAGAAACGATCCGGGTCCTTCCACGCCTATAACAGAACCACGGACACAAAAGGATGCACCGGCAGAGAAGAGGCCACAGGCCACCAGGACCGCAGCAAGAGAACATCCAGAAAAGAGCTGGGCGCAGAATCTCCAGGAAACCCCATGCCAACCCACACATGGGAAAGGACGTCAGGCAAGAGCCCCCTGGAAAGGATACGCCCTGCAGCGCAACCGCAGCAAGCGAAGACCCAACGGAATCATTAGAGGAGGAAACATCCGAAGAAAGGCAGAAATCCCAACAGCAAGCCACAGATAAGCCTCAAAAACAGAAGAGTCTCCAGAAGAAGGAGCCCAATCCGGGAATCAGCACACCTCCAAGCATGCATCGCAGGAGGAGGGGGGAAGGCCCCACCGGAATCAGGGAAGAGGCAGGTACTGGAGAATGCACATGACCAACGCTCCCAAGGTAGACTCACAGGCACTTAGAGGGCAGGAGAGGCGACGTAGCACAGTGTAAAAGAAGTGACAAATCGTCCGAGGGTCAGGCGAGGCTCGAACCTCGATCCCCAGCACCAAAGTCGGCAACGCTTAACTAGATGGCCACAACTCAACCTAGGAAGAGCGCAGGTCGCGCAAGGACGAGGCCCCGGTACAATCCCCGGCAGCACCTTTTAAAGGCTGTGAACTGAGATCGAGAGCACTGCCGCAGAGGCACAATTCCGTGCATTAGTGCGCAGGCGCCTGCCGTGTTATGGAGTAGCTTCAATACCATATGAGGCTGATTCAAAACTTTTCAAAAAGTGTCAAACATTGTAGACACGCAACCGTGTACGAACATGGAACAGGCATGTCCCAGCCCAGCGAGGAAATGGCCCTAAGAACCGGAGCGCCCGGAGCCCACACGGGCGCCCGCCCACACCAGCACCCAGCACCGAACACGGCCGATGGGTGTAACAGAGGACAATGCGCATGCGCGCAAACCCAGGAAGACGCCGCGAGACAGCCGGCAAAGCACCGCCGCCGGCCGCCCCAGTGTAGCAGGGCGAACAACGCATCCCGGAGGCACATTCAGGAGCCGACACCAGGGCCCCTACAAGACAGAGGCACTGGCGAGATTGGGGAATCCAAAGGGGAGGAGCGCGCTCCACAACAGCCCAGCGCTCACAGCCCCAAACCCCTACCTGCACGTCCGGATCCAGCAGGGAAGAACATCAAGGTGCAGGAGTCCTGGGAGATCCACAGCAGACCAGCAGCGGGAACAGAGACCAGGGCAGGAAACGAAACAGGAAGATCCACGAAGCCAAGCAGCACAGGTCACCTGAGCCCAGGAGGAGAAAGGGAAGCCCAGCAGCCCCACTCCAAGGAATCCCACGACGGTCCATGGGAGCCCCCCAGAGCCCAGCAGAGGAGGATCCACAGGACAAACGAAGCAGGTAAGCGCCCGGCACTCACCCCAGCGTCTCCCATAAAGTAAACCACCAACAGGAAACAAAACAGGATGTGCTTCTGGTGGTTAGGTCTGATATAGCACCTGGCAGGAGGGGGGGTGGAGCCTAAAAGCGTTTCCTGTTTTGTTTCCTGTCTGTGGAATACCTCATGAGTGATGACTGGGTCGAGGACGAGGGACGTAGAGGTAATGGTAGGTTGTTTTCGGTTGTTGTAGTGCCACTGAGAAAGCCCTATCTCTGAAATTGACTACTCTGCTTCTGGGGATATGAAAGAGGAAATAACAGATTAGCAGAGGTTGCCAGATGGGTTATACAATTGGAATCTGTATATCAGGAATTGAAGCATTGGAATAGATAATGTGATGTAAATTTGGCATGGGATTTAAAGGGGATTAATTTTCTTCTGACCAGCTCGTGAAGAGTTCGCATCATTTGGATAATATGTTTGTGTTGCTTCAGACCTGTAATTCACCTGCCATCTGAGTTACGAACATGTTGAAGTCATTGAAGTAGCTTTTTGAGAAAGTTCAGGTAAAGTACATTGTTATCTGGGCAGTTTTGGGTTACTGCTAGAAGTGTGTTTGTGTGATGCGATTGATGATTGATGAAGAAATAGATTTTCCTGAGACGTTTCATTTGCCTGAAGCAGTACATTGCTACTGTCGAGATTTGAGTCTAAAGTGATAGTAAAGCATTGATGTAGAAGCCTTGGTTGCACACAGTTGACATTGCGGTAGGAGAGTAACTCATAGAGACTGGCCATTGAGTTGAAGACCACTTGCCCAGGGAGTTGTTAGTTACCTAAAGTTCTGTTTTATAGGGATTTACATTTATCCTTTTTTAGATTAATATGAGAACAGACTGGAGAAAATCATTCTTATGGTAGGACATGGAATTCTTGATCTGGAGGTCATCCTTTTTAGGTCGAGCCTAAGGGAAGCACACGTGCGCTGCTCGCTCTGCGAGGCATGCTGTATTGGAGTATGCTATTGAAGCACTGCCCACTCTCCGCCCATATTTGTCATTGGCTTATGTCATTTCCCTTCACAAATTCTGGCTTCTGATTCGTACATAGACTTGTTAATCCCTCCTTGTAACCTCCCATGAAGACTGGCCCTTTTACTTCCGTTGTTACAAGGTACGTTTTATAAGTTGGTGAGCACTGTTTTCTTTAATGCTCTTCGTCTATTCCACACACGGCATCAGAGCACCCGCCTGCTTTGTTTTAAATTGTAATATTTTTATTCAAATTATAGCGCAGTCCACTTTATAGTGGCCACACGTATTTAATTATAATATACGGAGCAGTCTGCATTCACTTTAGCGGCCACGCTACAAAGCTTTTGAAATTTCTTTTTTTTTTTTTTACTGAGGGTGAAAGCACTATACGCGCTTTCACTATAATGAGGGCCATGCCCCTTTGTTTAGCCGCTGCTCAGGCAACCTGAATATGCGACCAGCGTCTTGCATTTGAGAGAGTTTGAGCTGTTAACATTACAAACAACAATTCCTTTTATATATGTGTTCCTTTTAAAAAAACATAAATAAAAAGCATTGTCATTTTCAATGTCAATAGCTTAAAAGCTCACAAATGCGAGACTTATTGCATTGAAAATGCCTTGTTTTTCATATTGCCTATTACTTGGGGCGAGGGCAAACGCAAAGGAGGTATTTCTACACCTTCATTCCTTCCCAGCATCCCTGGTGAGATCTCCACAAATGCTTATATTAATATCGAATTTCCATTACAATATCAGTAGGGCCGAACATTTGGTGAAATTTAGAGGTATTTTATAGAAAGTGTAAGTCAAACATATACTTGCTTTAGTTTTTGAGTGATGTAAGGGCGCTATTGGGTACGCTAGACATGTGTACTGTTTTCTTCAACATAGTTAGAACAAGTGGCAATTTAGCCAGTTTTTTGCGTATAATAACTCATAATTAGTTGTTGCATCTGTAGTTATACAATTACAATAAACAGGAATGTGCAATTTTTTTTAAATATGTTTTGCTAAAACGTTTTACCATGTCCATGCATGGTTTTATTGTTATTCTTTCTATCCACACTATAATGCCTCTTTTTTTAATCTAAACTGCAGATATTCTGACTGTATTATTAATCAAAGTACCTTTATGTTACTGACGTTTCAAATTACATTTGTTCAAGGAAATCTGTATGGAATTCTTCTGCCATTCAAAATCAACCCCGCTGAATGCCGAGTTCACTGTGTAATTGATCTGAATGTGTGAATCTACCTTTAGCTTTTCATACCACAGAGACTAGAGATGCCATTCATTAAAACAGCAGGAGGGCTGCAGTTAAAGGTGATGAGTGGGCGCTGTAGAACGAGGTTCGGCAGTATAATTGGCTGCACAGTGCTTGAGCCATCGACTGTTTTCTGCACGTACTTTGGTGTGAATGGCGCCAACTCACAAAGCCTTCTTGCGCCAGGAAAAGTCATACCTTACATATGCAGTTAGTAAAAACAGACATAAATGCACATGATCTATACAGGAACATTACACGCAATTATACCTAAACAAGTCAGATAGGGGAAATGTACAAGCCCCTATCGCCACCACAACATCACTTTTACTGACGTTGGGGTGGCGATAGGGGCTGCGCCTTTTGTACAGCCCAGCGTTAAGCCACGTAATGGGGCTTAACGCTGCCTTGTACATAAGGCCCCCTTTCACGCTATGCTTAGCGTGAAAGGGGCGTGCAGTGGGTGTTGTTATGTTATGTTGTGTTCAATGGGTATTTGTATAGCGCACGTACACCAACACTGTGGCGGCACTGTGGAATGTCAGGTGAGTGCAGCTTAAGCCGGGAGCAGCTAGTTATAGGCCAAGGTGAATAGCCAGGTCTTTAGTTGTTTTCTGAAACGCAGATAGTCTTCCTCAAACCTGAGGAAAGCAGGGAACGCATTTCAGATCTTTGGACCTAGGAAGGAAAACCGAGTCCCGCTGATGCATTTACGCCGGATTCTGGGCACCGTCAGCAAGTTCTGAGAGTCCTCTTGGGTAGGTGTTTGTTGATGAGCGAGACAATAAATCTAGGGCCAGTGTCTTGGATTGCTTTGAAAAGTATGCAACTAGCTTTGAACAAGGCTTGTTGCTCCACTGGAAGCCAGTGGAGGTCTTTAAGCAGGGGGGTGATATGGCAGCATCTATCCTTAAGGTAGATGATTCTTGCTGCTTGATTTTGGATCATCTGCAGACGATGTCTCTGGAATTGTGGGAGTCCTATGTAGAGGACATTCCCATAATCGATTTTGGAGAGAATTAGGGTTAGAGCTATTTGGGTGATGGTCTGCTTGCTGAAAAAGCGTTTAATCTTGCGCAGTTTGTGCAATTGGACAAAGCATGCCGATGTCACTGAGCCGATTTGGGTTTTCATGGAGAGACCCACATCAATGTGGAGGCCCAGACTCTTTATAGCTGGTTTTGGAGTGGGTGCTACACCTAGTTCAGGGGACCAATAGGAGGGAGTCCAGTGAACAAGTTTACTGTGGGGAATAATGATCTCGGTGTTTTCAGAATTTAACTTTAATTGGTTTTCATTCATCCACGTTTTGACGTGCAGCATAGACCTCCTAACGAGATCATTAGATTCAGTGGAGTTATCAAAGGCGAAAATAAGCTACATGTTGTCAGCATAGTTGAAGATCTTTACTCCCATCTGCCATAGACCCAAGATCAAGGGACGTATATAGATGTTGAACAGAAGTGGCGTAAGAGAGGAGCCCTGAGGAACGCCACAACTCAGAGCTACCGCTCTGGACTTAAGGGCGATAACAACAATGACTGTTTACGGTCCTCCAAAAGGAGCTGGACCATTCAAGTGCTGAGCCCCTGAGACCCACTGCTGCAATGCGATCCAACAAAATGTTGTGGCTCACAGTGTCAAATTCCCCAGACAGGTCAAGGAGGATCAGGGCCTGAGTGTGATCCACATCGGCCCTGTCCCTTGAGGTCGTCTAGTGCCGATAGAATCACCGCTTCGGTGGAGCGCGCAGGACGGAAGCCTGCCCGATGGTTGTCCAGGAACTTAGTAGTCTCCAAAAAAGAGCTGAGACAAGTGCCACATGGGTCTCCCGCACTTTCTCCAGGAATGGGAGAAGAGAGATAGGTCTATAGTTCTCCAGTTTATTGGGATCCATGCCTTGTGTTTTTTGAAGTGGGATGACCACTGCTTTTTTAAAAGCAAGTAGTACAATGCCAAGGGACAGTGAGAGGTTCAAGAATTTAAGAATAATGTCTGGGCAGGACTGATAAATTGCTTTAGAAACGTTAATGAGACAGACCTCCTTAGGGGAGCCTGATTTGACCTTTACTACGAGGTCTAAGAAGCATTTCTTATCCATCAAAGGGAGAAAGGTGAGAGGGTATACATTGGGGTGGTCCCTGTTGTCTCTGGAACTACAGTTGGTGGGGGCAATGGAATTTTGGATTTTTTAAATTTTTTCTCAAAAAAAGGAGTTCAGATCATTGCAAAGTTCTTTTACTATCTTAAAGATTTCTTTGGAGCCATTGTCGAGTACCCTATTAGTAAAGAATGCTCTCTTTGCCGCCAAGATAGCCGCTTTATACTGGTGTAAAATGGTATTGAATTAAAAGTTTATCTTCCACATTATAGGTTTAACACCATTTTCACTAAGCTTGGCGTACTTGGAGTTTAATAGTTTTTAGGTCCTTACTAAACCATTTAGAGGCTTCATGCTGCCTGGGGCGGTAGGTTTTTGTCTGTAAACGAGCATGGAGGCTAAAAGCCTTCCTTTGTCAGTCAGTGATCTCGCTCTCACAGTTGTCTGGATTGCCTGCAGGTGTCAGCTGCTCCCTGGACAGAGTTTCTACTAGTTTGTGGTGGGCGTGCCACCACAACACCCATTGTATTTGACACTGCCCCCTATGTACAAGGGTGGCGTATATAGGAGGCCGCGCCAAAATTAAGACCATGAAAACCCTGTTCTTAAGTTGGCGAAATGAGGAGAAATGCATTATTTGTCCTCGTTTTTCCTTTTTCCATGTGTGCTGACTTGTGCATATGGAAAATGCAAAATGCCATGGTTTGTTTATGTACAGGAGGGTCCCCCTTCTTGAACAAAAACAAACCTTTAACAAGAATGCCATTTAGAGACTTTCATGTGTGCCGCTCGAAGCAGCACACATGAATGTGACAGAATGGCATTTTAGAATTGTTTATGTGCATGAAGGGACAACTTCATACACATAAATAATCCTAATCCTCCCCTGCACACAGATGGTGCTAAGAGGCTAAACTTAGTGCCATCGCACGGGGAAATGCAAGGCTGCACCACATTCTTGTAAATATGGTGCAGCCTTGCATTTAAAAAGTGGTGGAGTGTGTCCTTAAACCAAGGAGGCTAACGACACGCTCCGCCACTTCCTTGTACATAACCCCCATAGTGTTTTGCATTTGACTTACACCAGTGTGTGTCCAGGGGAGTGAAAGGAGAGTGGTTGTATTAATCCATGCAGATGAGATGAACACACACAGTTGAGATGAACACACAGTCGAGTTGAAAACACACACAGTGGAGGTGAACACACACAGTTGAAGTGAAAGCACACAGTCGAGGTGAACACCTCACATCATTCTCAACTTAGTCAGTGGTTAAAACATTTTCATCGTTATACTATTACTTAACCTGCACCTGCAAGCTTCAGACATAAGAGCTGCGGTGAGTGTGGTATAGAGTACAGAAATATCCATGCAGTACAAGGTGGGAGTATGAAAGGGGGGCATAAAAAGAGACTCCAGCTTAAAAGCAAATGTGTATGTGAAGAAAAACAAAAGATTCCGCATTTTTTCCAGACCGCACACTATAATTGAACTTACATTCTTCTTGTTCGGTTGAATAGAGGAATATTTGTGAATTCTATCCATTTACACAGGAAATTTACGAAATGTATGACATGTATAACGCACGTATACATAGCTTTAAAATACCTGTCAACTAATAAATGTGCGTAAAAAATGCACACACCATTTTAATTTACATATTCTGTAATTTACATAAATATAATGTTAAACTTGTGATTGGTGTACTCTTGTTATTTTGTCCAGCCGGTTATTACACAAAATGTCCTCTTATTCTTTCTAAATTGGCAATGCTTATAAATTGTCTTCGGTGTGCAGCATAAAGCTATTTCAAATCCCTGCTGCTTATCCCAAATGAGACCAATTACACATATTTATGATCTGATCGAAATTTTGTAGCACGGCAGGGCCTGAGAGTGACAGGGCCTATGCAGCGATAGAAAAGAGACACATCACGCGTTTGTTTTATTCTGGCGGGAAGACCCCGAGCGGTCTCTCACCATTTATTCCAGGCTCAAGCTCCAGTTGGTGGTACCTCGTATTCAAGTCCAGCTTGGAGAACCACTTGGCTCTGTTTGTGTCTCCCACGATGTCATCCATGGTGGGGGTGAGATGGCGTTCCCTTTTAAATGCAACATTTGGGAGCCTCATGTCCACACACAGCCGTTTGGCACCTGGCTGCTTCGGCTTGGGGGCACGACCAACGGGACACCCACGGGGTGGAGCCTGACACCTTCTCAATGATGTTGAGGCCCTCAAGTTTCTTCAGTTCCGCCTCTACTTGCAGGCGGAGGTTGAACTGCACCCTCAGGTGTCTCAGGGCTGTTGGCCTCACGGTGGTTCAATGTGGAGCTTGAACTGATTCCCCTTCAGCTTGCCCAGCCCTTTGTGCAAGATGGCATCAGCATGGGAGTCGTGGACTTCACGAGTGAAGAAGACCAGTCCGAGGTCTTCTGCAGTGTGGCAACTGAGAAGGATGCCTTTCCCCCCTTCTGTGATGTGGAATCGGGCCCTCATGACATGTTCATCACTGGATGCATACCTCCTTAGGGGTTGAATAACGTTACAACGCGTACTTTTACAACGCATACCTTTACAACACATTTTTTACAACGCACCTTCCATTACAACGCAATCCATTACAACGCATGCCATTACAATGAATTTTTATAAACTACCTTAACAACGCATTCCATTACAACGAATACTACCTTTACAACACATACCATTTAAATGCATAACATTACATTGCTTGTATGCCAAGTATTGGATAGTGTAGGGGTAAAAATTACTATTCTTACTCCAGGGGGGTGCAACAGTAGGGTAAGTGTTGGATAGTGTAGGGGTAAAAATTACTAATCTAACTCCAGGGGGTGCAACAGTAGGGTAAGTGTTGGATAGTGTAAGGGTTATATGTGTTGTAATGTTATGCATTGTAATGGTATGCATTGTAATGACATGCGTTGTAGTGGTATGCGTTGTAGTGTCATGCGTTGTAATGGTTGCGTTGTAATGGCATGCGATGTAATGGATGTTGCGTTGTAAAAGTTTAGTTGTAATGGTAGTGCGTTGTAAAAGTTGTGTTGTAAAGGTTTTTCCCCCTCCTTAGGTGTAGATTCCGGGCCTTGGTAGGTGCAAGAGGGGATCGTGGTGACAGCCATTTGTACTACTCTGAATCCATGACATTGACGGATGTGCCCGTATCGATGATCGCCTAGACTGCAGACCCTCCTACCAGGACAGAGCACATAGGCGGCAGCCTTTGGTGTTTGTCCGACCTGCTGACAAAGGTTATGACAAACACCTCGTCGTCATCTTCTTCGAGTGCGAGGCAGCTCCCCTGCATCGCTTCATCATCTTGTGATTGTCCATCGTCGGACGACGCCTGGCCGAGACGTTGCATCATTCCCTGAGGCCTGGTGTAGGTCTGTCGAGACCTTCCGCTTCCACACACCTTGGCGAAATGATTCACCTTTACGCAGTGGGAGCATGTCAACCCCCTGGCTCCACACACTGCCGTTGATGGGTGTTCCACCCTACAGTTGCCACACGCCCCATTGTATGGCCTCAACTCTCTCTTACTTAATGGGCGTGTACTTCAGTGTCTGTGGCACTGCGGCGGTCCTATGCAGGGCAGCTTCCATTTTGCCCGCCCGTGCCTCTGAGAGTTTGTGGGACGTAGCCAGGATGAAGATCTTGTCAAGAGAGATCCCTGGCTGTCGAAGGATCAGTTTCCGTAACAGCACTGAGCGGCATCCCTGGATGACTTGTCTGCATATTTCTTCCCTTTGGTCCGTGAAGGTGCACGTGCCTGCCAGCCGGCGCAGCCACACATAAAACATGTCCACAGACTCTGTGTCTGACTGTGACGCTTGTCTGAACTTAAAGCGCTCAGAGTCAGGGTTGAGCTGAGGATCGAAATGCCTGTTGAGCGCGGCGACCGCAGCTTCATAGTCATCATCATTCCCTGTGTTGAGCAATGTCTCATACTATGACGACGCTGAGATTTACGATCTGTTTATAAGCAGCAACATTTTCACAGCGCCGTCTGTCTCCCGCGTGCCCCTAAAATAGTGGTTCAATCGCCCGATCCAAGCGTTCCATCACGGGACTGCCGTGGCCGGGTCAGCGGTCTCGCTGAAAGGCTGAGACATGGTGGTGGGCCGTCATCACCTCTGCATGGTCCACTCGCTCTAGCCTGCTGGCCATCAGCGCCTGTTGAGGATGGCAAGCTCATGGCGGTGGTGTACTCGGGTGCAGTTGGAGGGGCATCTCCACTAGGGGCCTTGGGCGCTGGTATGAAGTGGCATGTAGCCACGTGACTGGTGGGCTGAAGACGTGTGATGCACAGGTCCCTCCTTTCTGGGCAAGAAACCCACTTGTTACTGCTGTTTTTAAAACGCCCACTCCCCACTTGACTAGGGCGCATTTACGCCCTCAATTCACCGCGCAGCGGAGTCTATCGCTGCCGCGGGACCTGGAAACCGTCGCCATCAGCGACGCCCACTTAGGCCACGCCCCTCGCTTGAGAGGCCACGCCCCCTACCACCACTCCTTGTCCCTTATAAAATGTGCAATCCCCGTACGCGCAGCGGACGAGCGCAGCGGGCGCGCCAAAGGCGCGCCTAAGGCAAGCCCATCTGCACCCGTCCGCGCCAGGACGGGCCACGGGACACAACACTCTGGGCTATCCCTCACATATACCTCAGACCAACTGCGCTCGGTTAATGCCAATTGGCCACTGAACCAAGCTACTAGGTTGTACACCCATAAATTGGGAATTGCAGTACCGGGCACTACCACACAATCCCCATCCTCCCCTATTACCACCACCACTGCCCTTCTCCTTAACACGAGATCGGCCGTTAGGCACCAGCTTGAAATTTACGATCTTCTGGATTCAAAATCACCAGATCTTCTGTTCCTTACAGAAACCTGGTATAAACCAGACTCCTTGCCCAGCGTCCTCGCCGCCCTCCCACCTGAATATTCTATACTCCGTGCTGATCGACCTGGAAACAGAGCAGGAGGCGGCGTAGCTCTGATCGCTCGTAAGGAGTTCCATTTTCAGATTCTGGCCTCGCCCACGCTACCAGCCGCAGACTGCCTTGTAACACCCTCCACCTATCTCAAGACTCCCCTCACATGCATACTAACGTATCGGCCCCCTCAATCGTGTCCTGACTTCCTCCTCGCCTTTCAGAACCTTCTGGCCACCTTGGTAATTAATAACGCATCTGTCTTGATTTTGGGCGATTTTAATTACTGGCCCACCGATCCTGCCGAAGATTCTATGTCCAAAGATTTCACCCAATCACTCCTTAGCTTTAACTTCACCCAGCATGTTCAAAGTCCTACTCACATCGGCGGCCATATCTTGGACCAGATTTGGACACTTAACATACCTACTCTCCCTCCCACTGTTTCGCCTTGTCCCTGGTCGGATCATTCCTTACTTGCCTTTTCCATGGACTTGAACCCAAAAACATCCCCTTCCATCCCCAAAAACATTTGGGCTAGGAATTGGAACAAAGTAGATATCACCTCCCTCTGCAATTCATTAGCAGCCACCTGCCCTGATATCACGGGGTCAGACCATTATCCCCAGATAGCCACACTCGATCATTGGCTTACCACTACCTGTGACCCTGTTGCCCCCTTGAAGCGAATAACCACCAACCGTTCCCATAAGGCCAACAAATGGTTCAGTCCTGACCTTAAAGCTAAAAAACTAGAGGTTAGACAGGCTGAACGAGCCTGGCGTCGTGCCTACTCACCCATCTGCCGGCAACACTTTGCTGCTGTACTTAATGAATATAAAATCTCTATACTCACAGCTAAGACTGAGTATTTCTCCGGACGCATTCTAGCGGCAGAATGCCAATCCCGTGAGATTTTCTCTACTGTACATGAGCTAGCTTCGTCGGACAGAGCCTCACCCAGAATCCTCCCTTCCCAGGCCTTATGCGAATCACCTAATGATTTCTTCATTGATAAGATTACTCTTATCAAAGCCAATATTCCCCTTCCTTCCCCTACCTTTATCCCCCCCCCAACCACCCGAAAATCACTGCTTCCTTACCTCCATCCCTTTGCTGGCTAGAAAGTCGCTGCTCCTCCTACTGAACCGAGTTAAGTCGGGCTCCCCGGCCGACATTGCCCCGGCACGCATCCTCAGCCAGCTTTTCATGGCATGCCCTTTACCAATCTTGGCCTTCTTGAACAGTTGCTTCACGTCTGGCCATGTCCCGGCTTCCCTTAAGACCGCTATAATTTTCCCAATATTAAAAAAACCCGGAGCGGATCCCTCTTCCCCCGCAAATTATCGCCCCATATCCCTCCTTCCTTATTTGGGTAAAATAGCAGAGTCCCATGCCACCCAGGCGCTTAGCTCCTTTATTGAAAGTAGTAGCTACCTTGCACCCTGCCAGGAGGGCTTTCGCCCCTGGCATTCCACCGAGAAGGTGGTTATTTCAGTGATGGACCATCTTAGGGAGGGCCTAGACACCAATATCCCCCAAGCCCTGGTCCTTTTGGACCTCTCCGCCGCCTTTGACACGGTAGATCATTCCATCCTTCTGTCCCGTGTCAAGGCGGCGGGCATAGGGGGCCAGGCCCTCGCCTGGATAGGCTCTTTCTTGAAGGGACGCACTCAGGCGGTCCACTTGGCCGAATTCTCAGCTTCACCAAGTAAGGTGAACTGCGGGGTCCCCCAGGGCTCTTCCCTTTCCCCTCTTTTGTTTAATCTTTATATCTTCCCTCTTATTTTTGCACTCCAACAAATGGAGGTCACAGTCTATAATTACGCTGATGACCTCCAGCTTATATTTAATTTTTCCTCTTTTTCACCCGCTGCCTCTAACTTCCAGTCGGTCCTTCTGTTTATCCGAGGTTGGATGAATGCAAACCATCTCAAACTCAACCCGGATAAGACAGAATTGATCCTGACTGGCGGCAGCGGCAACCCTTGGACACCATCTTTTTGGCCTGCCTCCTTTGGCCTCTCCCCCACTCCCTCTTACTCTGTTAAAACCCTTGGGATTATGCTTAATAACCAGTTGACACTTCACACCCATATTAGTTCTGTCGTTTCCTCTTCCTTTTTTACTTTACGTATTATTAGGAAAGTATCTCGGTTTTTTTCTCCCTCTGCACTGAAAATGATTGTTATGGCCATGGTTTTATCCAAAATCGACTATGGCAACATCATTTACAATGGCGCCCCGGCCTATGCACTTCAACACCTCCAGCTGGTGCAGAACCAGGCAGCTCGCCTGGTACATGGCCTCTCAAAATTCCACCACTCCTCTCCCCTTCTTATTGCCCTTCACTGGCTCCCAATAAAGCAAAGAGCCCTTTTTAAACTTGGCTGCCTTGCTTTTCAAGCTCGGGCCGGCACTGCCCCCTCTTTCATTAATGCGGCTATAAACAACTACATTCCCGCCAGAGATTTGCGCTCTTCCGCCAAATCTCTGCTAGTCATCCCTCGGTTCAAGAAGAGCCGCTCTGGCGGCCAGAAATTCGCGGTACTGGCCCCTACCTTTTGGAACTCTCTTCCCCTTTCTCTCAGATCTTTGTCTTCTTACACCGAATTCCGTAAAAAGCTCAAGACTTTTCTCTTTCAGCAAGCGTTCAATTCATAAAACTTCTCCCTTCCCTCAGATCGAAATCCTATAGCGCCAAGAAACTGCCAGTGAACGTGCGCTTTATAAACAACTCAAAATTCAAATTCAAGGTGGCATTGTAGCTCAGTAGGCTGTGTGGCAGAAGGGGGGGGGGTGTCTCCTTTCGTGGTCTTCCCCTGGGCTGTGGCAGTGTGCAGCCTGTGCGGGTAATGTGGGGCCTGCTGGGCCTGGAGGGCTCCCCTTGGTGTGTGCAGAAAGGTGTGCTGAGCGCCCTTTTTTTCTTGTTTTTTTTGTCAGTTGAGGCTTGCATGTTGTCTCTGTGGTGATTGACTATCCCCTGCTGCTCTGATTTGGAGGAACCGGCCACATGGGGCGACTTCTGCTGAAGTGGTGGGCGCCTGAGACCTGCTGTATTGCCGCGCGCTGCAACAGCGGTTCCCCCGGGACTGGGCTGACCCATCGAGCGTGTGTGTATCGTCGTCCCTTGGGTACGCGCCTTCGACTCAAGCACACACCCCGTTGTCTTTGGAGAAGCGTGTCTGCAGAGTGCTGAATGCGCCAGACGACACCGCTCAGGGCAGGGCACAGAGCTGCTGCTGGAATGTGGCATCATGGGGCCAGAGTCCACGGTAGCCGGGGCAGGGCAACACCAGGTGAGCCGAAGGTGAGGGGAAGGACAGTAGAGCAGCAGCGCAGGGCACTGGAAACGCAACCCAGGCCGCCGACAGCAGGTATGTGATGGGGCGGTGTTCCACTATCCCCTGGATGAGGGAGTGTAACAGGTGGACTCCACACACTCTGCAGCTTCTCTTGGGTGAAGGAGTGTCACGGGTGGGCTACCCGCACACAGAAGCTGGCACGGCGTTGCACCGGAGTTCGACCGGCCTCGTCGCCAATGTAGCGCGGCGGGGCCTGGGAAGTGACAGGGCCTACGCAGCGCTAGAACAGAGACACAGCACACGTTTGTTCTATATGGTGGCGGGAAAACCCCGAGTGGGGTCTCTCCATTAATTATATCTCCTCGAGTCGAGCACTCCCCGAGGAGTGCATGCCTGATACATTGTGGGGGACAGTCCGGGTGGCTCTCTACAACTGTGATGTAAAGCTCCTACAGCCAGTCTTTTCATGAGCAGTAAGAGGCCTGCACAGTGCACATGTTCTTTGCACAGCGCTCTGTTCCTCCTTTGTGTCAACATATTCTTTGCACGTGGTGACACTTTCCTGTGAATTGATCAGCCTGTGTGGCTGAGAATAAATTAGAAACCGAGCATCCATCTCCGGAGATCAATGTCCGCCCTCCACAGCCTTTAAAAGGAAGAAACAAGGGGGGCGTGGCTAGTGGCCGAACATGGCGGCAGCTTAGAGGGCTAGCTCCGATCACGAAGCGGCCTCTCCAACTATCCGTATATTGATCCGTGGCTGAATTAAACCTCAGACGGAGGACCCGACGGCCCGGGGCCGGGCGGTGCATGCGGCAGGCAACCGGATGAAAATCGGATGCCGGGGAGCGGAGTTCCAGCCGAGTATCAGTGAGCCCGGAGCGCAGGCCTGAGTCCGGGGGGCCCAGTGATCGGTGAGGCCGACCGGAAGTGTGATCGACCCGGCGACGGCGGACCGGAAGTGGCCGGGGCTGGAGGGGAGCGCCGCGAGGAGTTCGTCGAGCCTCTTTGTCGACACTGGCTGCGGAGGTGAACCGCACAGGAGATCCGGTGCTGCCGGAGGGACGAGGGGACAGCTGAGGGCTGAGACGCCGAGCGGGGCCGACTGTGGCGAAACAGTGAGGAGCCATCCGTGACAGCCGCCGGAGCGGACAAGATCTACGGGGGCTGTGGGGCACCTGCGGAGCTCTCCCCCCCCCCTCGCCGCCGTCCGCGCGCATTGAGCCGAGAAGCAGCGCTGACCGCTGGGTCTGCGGCGTGGGGCTGCGCGGCTCTGGCGCTGAGGGGCACGAACGTTGGACTCGTGGTTGGCCGCCCCGTCCGCTTGGCGCGGACCCACCGTGGTGCCTAGAGACATCATTGATACGAGGCGCTGCCAGTGATACTTCGTAATACGACCCCACACTGTGTCGCAGCTGCGGCCCTGTGGCGCGTGGACGGCGCGGAGCGGTCAGAGGGGACAGTGCGCCTGGCAGGGCAAATGTACTGTGGCTGCATCTCCACTATTGTCTGAAACGCGGTCCCCATCTACATCTGGCTGATTGCCCTGGCTGGACTGCGGGCGGGCCCTTGCCCGTGGTTAGCCTCTTCTCTCCTGATCCCTCCCTCCAGCTGGCTTGAGGTGTTGTGCGGTAGACATCATGGCAGGAAAAGGCGCCAAAGGCGGTACGACTCAGACACGTATCGAGCGGTACACCAGTGACAAACAAGCCTCCCCTCCGGCAGACGGACGGCACACTTCCACGAGGTCGGCGGACAATGCGGGCCGAAAAAGGCGACCCTGGATGACGTGATGTGAGCACTCTCGCAGGTCCAGACTACGGTGGGTTCTATTTCGACTGAAATTACCCTCATTCGAGCAGACCTCCACAAAATGGCCGAAAAAGTGGGATCGCTAGAGCTGGTCACAAAATCACTGGTGGAAGATGTCTCGGAGCTCCAGACGGCGATGGAGGCGGTCGTAGCTGAGAACAAAATGCTGAAGGAGAAGCTGGATGACCAGGAAGGACACTCCAGGCAGAACAACATCCGAATTCTTGGAGTTCCGGAGTCGGAAGGTACTGCAGCGACTGACCTCTTTGTGGAGGGACTCGTCAAATCGAAGCTCCAACCAAAAGGACTGTCGGCGTTCTTCTCGGTCGAAAGGGCGCACAGAGTACCGGGCGGTCAGCCTAAACCGGGAGCGTCCCCTAGACCAATCCTGGCGAGACTGTTCAACTTCCGAGATAGGGATGCCATCCTGCAAGCGGCGCGGGTGTCCCCACCCGTGAAGATTCAGAACTCCACCGTGGCATTCTTCCCGGACTACACAGCGGAGGTGGCCAGAAGGAGAAAAACGTTTATGGACATAAAAAAGGAGCTCAGAAGGAGAGAGATCCAATATTCCATGATATTCCCGGCTAAACTGCGGGTGGTAGCAGAAAACAGGACTTGGTTCTTCGATAATCCGGAGATTGCCCGGGACTGGCTGGACGGCTGGCGACCAGCCTCTCAACCCCGTCGTCGGGGGCGAAGTACCAAGGACCAGCTTCCGGTGGATCATGGCGAAGTTCGTGAGGACGACCTGGCGGCCGGCAGGAGTTCGCCGCTAAGAGACAATACTGATGCTGTACTGGATGTCGATTCTTAATGACACGGCAGGTACGAGACTCCGTTGACGGAAAGGCTGTTGCCTGTGCTGCCATGAACGCTGGGCTGAGGGCCTCTGCAGAGGGTATGAGGGGTCGCTGACTTTGGAGTATTCCTCACCCCCAACGAGCAAGTAACTTTGTACTTTTACTTGGGTGGGTTCAAGCGCTCTGCTAAATTGGGGTGGCGGGCAGTTCTGAGTCCGTGTGGCAGGGAAGCAGGGAGGGGGGGAGTTTTGGGTAGGGGAGGGTTGTTACGAATTATCGGTTTGTATTGTTTGACTCTGCTGATTACACTGACATCCACATTAGTCACACTGTGCCTGACTACGCGCACACAATGGCCTGGTACTGCCTCGAAGACGCTAGGCCAGCCACTGCTTGCAAATGAGGGACGCCCTGGGATTAGGTACACATCAGATACGACACTACCAAGCTCTACGGGTCATGAGTTCGTGACTACGGTTTTACAATGGCAGGACTGTCACACTCCAGTAACGTGATCGATGGTCCCGGAGCGGGGCCTGTGCCACCGATGCAGATCATGTCATGGAATGTCAGGGGTCTGGGGGATAAGGTGAAGAGAGGGCTGGTTGTTCAAAATATTAGGCAGTTTCGCTGCGATCTGGTCCTCCTTCAGGAGACACATTTAGTGGGTGCAGCTAGCAAGGCTCTAGATAGACGGGGATACCGTATGATCACACACTCGGACTTCACTACGGGGTCCCGTGGGACTGGCATCTTACTGAAGAAAACATCTCGATTTATTCTACAGACTACCAAGATTGATGGTTATGGTCGCTTTGCAGCAGCCTGTGGGCAATGGGAGGGAGTCTCCGTCAATGTGGTGTCTGTATATATCCCACCGGCGTTACATGCGACTGCACTTCCGGACCTGGGAAAGTTCCTCCTGGAACTCCCCGACGGAGACCTAGTGGTGGGAGGAGATTTCAACGCGCTGGCCCATGCTACACATGATAGGTTCCCGACCAGGGCGCAGACACCTGGCCTGTCCAGATTTAGTGAGTTTCTTGAGGCACAAGGGCTGGTGGACATATGGCGGCACCTACACCCCGATGATCAACAGTACTCCTATTACTCTGCCACACACGACTGCCTATCCCGTATTGATTACTTCCTTACACTGGGGGGCGGCCGACTTACGGTGCATGATGTGCAGATACGACCCCGAGGTATATCAGATCATTCCCCCTTGACTATGTCCATGTCCTGTGCAGCGATAGCTCGTAAGAGGATACACCCCATTTACCCCGGTTATCTCAAGATTCCCCACGTACGTAAAGACTTGAAGAAAACAACTAAACTCTATTTTGCGGAAAACTCAGGCTCAGTATCCTCCCCAACGACTTTGTGGGAAGCATATAAAACTGTGTTTAGGGGGCAGGCGATTGCAGCGATAACGCGACACAAACGTGAACAGAAAACAGAACTGATAGCTCTGGAGCTACAACTGGAGCAAGCTAATGAGGCCCATATGGCGCACCCATCGGAAAATACACGTCACTCACTTCACCTCAGCCAACAGTTACATGGCGATCTCCTCAAGAGACGAACGGTAGACAACATTGAATCGACTGCGCAAAGAATCTATGATGTAGGGGACAAAGCCAACAAACTACTGGCTTGGCTAGATAAAAAAAGTGAGGGTAGCAGACATATTATACAATTAAAGGGTCCGGAAGGGACGTACCATACACGTCCCTCTGAGATTGTTGAAATCATGGCTGACCACTACCAAACGGTCTACACCCCGCTAGAGGAGGTTACAGCTGAGGCGGCGACAGCAGCACTGCAAGACATACCGGTCGTTACTCTACCGTCGGAAGCAATGACTGAACTGGAGGCAGATCTGTCGGAGGATGAGCTCCGAACGGCGATTGGTGCATTACGTACGGGTAAGGCACTCGGCCCTAACGGGATTCCAGTTGAGTGGTTTCAGGCAGTGTCGGACACCCTGTGTTCGCCACTGCTGGCCATGTTTGAGGAGTGTCGAGAAACGGGGATTTTGCCCCTGGATCAACGGGTAGCGACCATAGTAACTATCCCAAAACCAGGTAAAACGCCCACGGACTGCGCGTCATACCGCCCAATCTCACTGCTCAATGCAGAAGCCAAAATTCTGGCGAAATTAATTGCGAACAGACTGACCCCGCACTTACAATGTCTGATCCACCCGGATCAATCGGGCTTCATGCCGCACAGAAACACGGCACTAAACCTCCGGCGTGTACACGGGGTATTGGCACGAGCCCACTTGCTGTTAGAACCGGCGGCCATTCTATCATTAGATGCCAGAATGGCTTTTGATATGGTGGAATGGCAATACTTATTCGCGGTTCTGGCTCGTATGGGCTTTGGTCCCAAATTTATTTTCTGGATCAAACTGCTATACACGGCACCGGTGGCGCACGTGGCGGCTAATGGCCACATCTCTCGAGCGATCCCCCTGGCCAGGGGGACGCGTCAAGGGTGTCCACTGTCCCCCCTACTGTTCGCCCTGGTGCTGGAACCGCTGGCCACTGTCATTAGGACTACTCCACTACTAAAAGGTCTATCATGGGGAGACGCCTGGGAGGACAGGATATCCCTGTATGCCGATGACATGCTGATCTACCTGTCTCAACCGGAAGCGGGCATTCCAAATTTGTTAGCAATCTGTGATGCGCATGGACTGCACTCCGGATACATGATCAACTGGACGAAGTCAGTGGTTTATGTACTGAAAGGTCCGGCGCCACTCCTCCCTACCAGTTGCCCGCTGGTTATAGCCGATGCCTCGTTTAAATACTTGGGCATCCAGGTCACTAGTGACACAGATGCGTTCTACGACCTAAACTTGACACCTCCCCTTACCCGTCTGCGGGCGGATGTACGACACTGGAAGACCTTACCCCTCACACTGCTGGGGCGCGCGGCGCTGTTCAAAATGATGGCACTGCCGCGCCTCCTTTATGTGCTGGAAAACACCCCGGTCCTGATTCCACCATCATATTTCCGAAAAGTGACGGCAATGGTGACCGAGTTGCTGTGGGGAGAAAGTCCGCCCAGATTAGCGCACGCTAAGCTTAACCGTGGGTGGTACGATGGAGGGATAGCCTTACCAAATATGGAGCTCTATTACTGGGCGTCACAACTCAAAGTTATTAATCACTGGATCCATGCCCCACAGAATGACCCGGCATACTTCTCAGACAGAACACAATTAGGGACACACAGTTTGCTGGCCCCGCTGTATACACCAAGCCTCGCGAAGAAACTACTCGGTCCGACCAAACACACAGTCGCACTATGGCATAAGGCACTGGCACGGCTTAAATGGAAGGGAGTCATAACCAAACTCACTCCACTGTGGGACACTAAACAATTAGGCTGTCTTAGATCCAGTAAGGGCTTTACCCAGTGGGACAATATTGGCATTTCAACGGTGGGAGACCTGTGGACATCTGCTGGCATGATCCCTTTTCAACACCTGCAACAACAATATGCATTAAGCCCCAATGAGATTTACAGATATATACAAATACGGCATGCACTCATGGCGGTCATTGAACCGGGATCTACAGTCCCGGAATCCTCACCTCTGGAGGACCGTCTTCTCACAGACTTCATGCAAGCACGCGCCACCTCACTCACATATCGCAAGTTACTGAACAATTTACCAGATCCCCTGCAACAGCTGAAGGAGAGGTGGGAATCTGAGCTAGGCTCCATGGATGAGACAGACTGGAACACTGCACTGGCATCACCACGGGAGGCGGGAGTCTCGGCCCGATTCAGATTAATACAGCTCAAAATACTACACAGGGTCTATTACACCAGGACATCGTTACTCAAAATGCACAGGGCGGAGACCCCGTATTGCCTTAGAGGGTGTGGGGAGGAAGGAACATTGCTACACACGCTCTGGGAATGTCCGACCATCTCGACTTACTGGCAGCAAATCATGCGCACTGTTTCCCAGACCCTTGACACTTCACTAACACCGGACCCATCACTAACACCGGACCCACGTATGTGTCTTCTGAACGTGTGGGAGGGGACTGACCTGTCACACCGGAAACGGCAATGGGTCATAATTGGAACTATGGTGGCCAAACGCGACATCGCGCAGAGGTGGGGAGTGGCGGAAACACCTACGCTAGCATTATGGTGTAAAACTATGGACAAACTGATGCTGATCGAACGTGCAGTGTACAGATTGAGGGCTAACCCGCGCAAGTGGAACGCAATTTGGGCGGCATGGAATAAGTACAGGGGGGACCTATGCGAGCCTCTTCCGGAGGATGAGGGCAATAGCTCGGACGATGACGGAGAGCTGGAAGAATAAGATACCAACTAAGCGGGCGTGGGGAGGAGGAGAGGTGGTACCATAGGAACCTGGGCCTAGTAAGTGACATTGGGGATGAATGGAATGATTACCTGTGTCTATCTTTATTGGCATGAGTCTAAAGTTTGGGTTGTTTGTTTTCTATAGTTAAAAAGTAAGACGACGTACCAGCTACCGATGTATTCTGACTGCCTGATGTGACATACCAAACGTTTGCTGCCGGACCGGAAGGTTGTCGGCTGAATAGCTGTGTTACACTATAGAACTGTGATTGTTTAAGAACTGCTTCCTTGTGCTCTGCTGTGCGCATAATGCGAACTTGGCAAATGCAAAAAAAAAAAAAAAAAAACAATTGCAAAAAATAAATATGAGATTAATTCTCAAAAAAAAAATAAAAAAAAAAAAAAATGAAGAAACAATGAGGGGATTGTTTTTCGCAGGAGCCGAGACCCAGTGCAGGGGAGGTATAGTGCTTCAGCTTTCTTGATAGTTTTACTGTTTGAGGATTAGGCGTGTAACTGTTCAGAAACTGTCACCATCATTTTGGATCACAGAGAAACGGATTAGGTTCAAAATGAAGTCTAAATACTCGGTAGTCGCTGCTGAATAGAATGTTTTGACAAAAATGCAATTGATCTGCGGTTGTACAAAGCACAAGAATTCTACTGGGAGACAAGGAAACACAACAGCCAAGAAAATTGAGAGAGCACAAGTCTGAAAAATGTATAAGTGCACCATATTTACAAGCACGTAGTTAGTTTAAACATGCGCTGCACACGAGTGTTTTATATCTAGAAGTGAAATACACAGAGTGCCTTATATTCAGTAGTGAAATGTATAGAATGTTTAAGTAGAGTAACAATAGTCATAACCGTGTGAGATTAATGTAGAAATGTTTGGGATGAATATGAAAACCTCACGTTCTCATGTTAAAGGAATCATGTAAGAGTTGAATGGAACTCTGAAATCCAGTTACATTGTGTAGGCCTTAGGGCAATTCACAGCAAATCTAAACGTGCTGCTAAAATAATGTGAGATGGGGTTAACATGGTTCTTCCAAAATTGTATTATCAAAACTTAGTACGGGAATATATGCTTTATAGATGTGTTGTTTTAGAAACGTATGCTAGTTAAGAATGCTGTTTAAATCAAGTTAATGTTTTAGAGTGCAGGGACCCGCTTCATGTAAATCAAGTAGGCCTGAACTGATAATGTCATCTCCTTTGATGTGCCATGTGCTCGTTAGAAGAGAAGTCGAGAGGCGTCCAGTACAGAGCTTCGCGTGTGCTTTACGACCTATAGATATGGTAGAGTCTGGAATTTGAGGCCCACTGCAGGACGGACTGTATGCAGGTGCGAGGGTCCTAATCAGCTAGAATGAAAGGGGCTTTGTTCAGTGGCGCTTGGCGCAGGCCTGTAGGAGGTTTCAGGAATTTCAGGGGGTATCGGCGCACTGGAGAAGAAGCCTGGGAGCCAAGGTCAACTTTAACGAGGGTCTTGAAGAGTACCATCATGGAGTTTACCGCGCAAAGATGTACCACGTGAGGGGCGTCCCAAGGGGCGTTCCTATCGGAAATGTGTTTTGGTATTAGGGAAAGCGACCCGGGAGGAGAGCAGAGCAGATGATTTTGGGAGCCTAAGGAAGCGGATGGGTAGGCAGATAGACTGATCAGGAGAGACCCATTAACAGAGAAGAGACAAAGAGAAGTGCGTGATCTTCTTAGGAAGTCACCACGGCTGACACCTAGAGGGGTAAAGATCTTGTTAAGTAGGGATGTCACTTAGTATAGTGTAGGGACAGACTAACCTTAATTTTCTTTTCTGTAATGACTTTGAGGTTGCAACTTGTATCCATTTTGGCAACGCTCATGATATTCGAACTTGTACTCATTATTCTGTTTTGTAGACTCAGATTGTTCAAAGAATTTATGTTCATAGTGATACCAGTCTATCTTTTGAACCTCATCTTGAGAAGTTTGTATCTTCAGTTATCTTTGACTTTATATTAAATCTTTGAAACTTAATCCTGGTCAGTGGTCATTTAGAGTGGTGTAAGTTCTTAATCGATTGACCTATTGTTAGATTACCTTTTACTCAATGACAGGTACCAACGATCCAGTCGACTTGGTTTGGGATCTGGTAAGGTAACTAGTAACCAGTAATCCCGCGTTAACAGTTGGTAGCAGAGTAGGATGGTTATCTTCTTGAGGAAGGTAATCTAGAGAGGTTAGTTTACCCCAAGGCCCCTAGACATCGAGAGACGAGCAGCGGAAGAATCGTGTGCCGAAAGGTGCAGACGGTGCAAGAAAAGCAGCAGTATCGGAGGAGAGTGAGTATAACAAGGGTCATGCGTGAACAGATTGCGGGGTTTTGTGTTGTATTTGTATTGTAATGTCTTGCGGAGTTGAATGCCTGTAGTGTGAATGAGAGAAGGTTGTGAGCGCGCGCAACCTGGTAAACTGGTTACCTGGTAAACAGGTGAACTGGTGAAATCTTAAGTTCAGGCCAGAGCTTAAGTGGTTTTGGGTGTATCAAACATCCAGAGTAGTTGTCGACCATAGTACGGAGGTCACGAGGTACCATTGACCGCCGTGGAACCGAGATAGGGGGAGTGTAAGAGTGAGCGTATGAGTAACGGACGCTGGTCGGAAGTTACTGTGTGTGAGTAACCTATCAGAGAAGGCGATTGTCTGGAAGTAAACGGAAAGACATTTCGTCAAGTTAAGGTGACAACTACAGAAAGACTGTGGGCGTACAGTCAAGAAAGGTGATCGCTTGGACGGAAGTAATCATTTTTTTTCAGAGTATGAATGGGACGCGTGCATGACCGAGGAGACGAGCTGAGAAAGGAGGGGAACTGCTGCGAAGGGGGACGGGTGACGTCGGCTAGAGCCGCGCTGTGATTGAGCGGTTGGTGTGACGTTAGCTAGAGCCGCGCTCTGGTTGGGCGGCTAGAGTGACGTCGGAGGAAAGTCGCGTACGGATAGGCCAGTTAGTGAGAACTGTGCTGAGATTGGTGGAGTATCATCAGGAAGTAAACAAATGCGGAGAAAGAGAGAAATCATGAAGTGTTTTAAGTGTTTGAAAGGGATTTTTAAACGAAAACGAAGTGAACATTATTATGGGGAAGAGGCTCCGCCGGAGGGTACACCAGCTCATTATATGGCAACGAATGTTGGGCTGCATACCATATTATGGATTGGGGCTTGGAATAAGCTTACGGAAGGGAATGAGGAAATGCAGTTCCCGAGGTACGGGACGTTTAAGTTAGAGGTGTTACATCGGCTAAAAGCAACTATGTCCTCATTGAAACCCTCACCTAGACCTACACAGTTTGAGGCCCTTAATGCATGGATTAGGGCGGCACACAACAGAAATTTGAACAGGCGTCAACAAAGACTGACGCGATCGGTAAGAGCAGTGCGAGATTCTAAATGGGATGAGGAAGCAAAGCGGTGGAGGGTACAGGCTATTGAGGTGGAAAAAATGTATCCGATGAGGGAGGTGGCAGGAGGAGGAAACCTCATGGAGGAAGACGAGGAAAGCGAGTCGGAAGACAATCTGATAAACAGATTGTTAATGGATAGACCACCTCCGAGAGTGGGGGTGATAGAAGATAGGGGGCTCGCAAGGGAAGATGGGAATGCCATAGAGGGGTATACACCACTCCCTATATCGGAATGGACACCTATCAAAGGTGGGGAGACACCTCAACCTAGTACAGTACAGAGTGTAGTGGGAAGGTTTGTGGTGCAGAAAACGCCAACCGCCGAAGGGGTTGAGTCCTTTGGATTGCCAGACGCTCTTCAAGTGCCTGTTACCATAGGACCTATAGTATCGATCTATAACCCAGAGAGAGATAGAGAGGAAGAACAGAGGCAATTGGATAGAGAAAGGATCGAGATGGAAAGAAGGAATAACGTGACAAATGCATGGAAGCAATTGCCAGGTTCGGTAACGTGGAACACCCCATTAGATACATCTGTAGGTCCCAACACAGAACAGGGAGGTCAGAGAGGACCGATGGACCTAAGGGGACCGCGGCCAAAGTCCTATACAGAATTAAGAGCTGATTTGAGGGAATGGGATGGGTCCGCAGTAACCCCGAGTAACAGGTCAAGAACAGAACCAGAATGGGAAAGCAGAGGTAACGGGACTGTATCTCATTGTGGGGCCAGCGAAAGCAGTCAGGGGCGGGAAGGCCAAAGTCAGGAGAATAGAGGAGTTACACGTCCTACGGATGAGAGGGAACAACAGGAGCAAAATAGTAGGAGTGTAGAGTGTGAGGAGATGTCCCGCCTCTGGGAGAAAGGTGGAGACCAAATGGTACATGCTTTTCAGAATAGGTTTAGGTGCCTTCATCATGTACTCGGAGAAGACGTTCAACATTGGAGAAAGGAGAACAGTGATAGGTCCCGCCACGCCTCGAATAATCAGGAATCACAGGGAAGTAGTGAAGAAAGAGGGAGTAATGGAATATCTTACCATGCATCCCGCGAAACTAGCCAGGATGGGGAGAGAGGGGCTATGAGGCGTGAAGGAGTGTTTCACCATCCACCCCGAGAAGATGGAAAGGCATGGGACCTAGAGAGATGGGAACAGGGGAGGACTCCCTATAACTCACCAGTGCCTAAACGTAGATCTCGGAGCTGGGATGGGAGAGATGCGGATGGGGGAACTAAATTTAGTGTGTTGAAAGCTGAAATCAAGGCAAAGAGACTTGATGTCACTAGTTTAAAATCAGATGTTGATGAGATAATAGATGGAACATTGCCTTTGGAAAGGATAGAATTGTATGAACAGGATGAGTTATTGTTCATGGCAAAGGATATTACTAGGAAAGCTAGAGCGTTTCATGAGAAATTGACTAATTTGGCAGACAGGTATGCCGTGGATTTATCTAGGACAAGGGCATTGCAGAGTAACCACAGATTACAGTACGCAGACCAGGACCTAGATGAGAAGAGAACTACTGGATTAAAAACACACATAAGAGAGCTGGTATCAGGGATAAGGGTGTGGAGAGAATTGGACAAATGGGAAGAGAGGTGGTCAAAAAAGGGCACAGTTAGACAAAGTACAAATGTGATGACCCCCGAGGGAAGGGTAATGCATATGGAGGCATTCCCTTTGCGAGAAATATCAAACGGAAATTATGTACATGTGCCCTGGAGTAGAAGAGACTTAGCTGCATTTACCAACTCATTTCCGAAGTTAAGGGACAATCCAGTTGAGTGGTATAAGCAGGTAGAAAGGTTTGTGAAAATCTCGAAAGTATTGTGGATTGATTTGAACACGTTGTTTGACATCGTGGTCCCATCTGATTTGTGGACCCCGTGCAAGACTAGTGTTGAATGGCCAAATACTGAACCAGTGAGGGATGCTCGAACTAATGGACCGTCCGAGATTGTCATGCGAAAGTATGAAAGGGTAATAGCATGGCTGAAAGATAAGGTACCACCACAGGATATAGATTGGGTGAAAATAGACCGAACGAGGCAGGAACCCAAGGAGACAGTTCACGAGTTTTATGAGAGATTATTGAAAACATTCAAACAATACAGTGGACTCGATGTAATGGATCCCAAAGATATAGGGCAGTTTGTGTCAAAGTTTGTCTTGGGGTTGAGACCTGATATTTGTTTGATGATACAGCAACATTTAATCTGTTGGCAGAACAAACCACTAGATGAGATCTTACGTTATGCAAGATACTGTAGTGACGAGATAGATTCTAAAGCCAAGAATCTAAAGGAGAAATTGATGGTGGTGCAAATGCAGTCCGCTGGGAAGGGTGGCCAGCAGAAGCAGGGGATGGGACGAAAACCAAACAGTCAGAACAAAGATAATGAAGAAGGGCAGAGACCTAGGGTAGACTTTGCCACTTTAAAGAAAACGACAAAGTGCCATTTGTGTCACCAGGTGGGACATTGGCGACGCGAGTGTCCCTTTAACCCTGAAAATGGAGAGCTAGAAGTAGAAGAGCAGGTTCAAGAAGTCCCAACTCCAAAGGTGACAGTTCCAGGAAGCAAGGTGGCCAAAGGGGGGACTTCGGCTCCACGGGCCCAGTTCCCACAGCCACCGAAAGTAGCGACAGGGGGAAAGGTCTTTAAACAAATGCCTCTCTTCATCGAGGAAGAAAAGTGTTATTACATTGATCCATTGACAGGACAACGTGTGAGCAGTGAAGAGGACTGTACCCTCGGGGCAGTCCTAGAGGTGGATCAAAGAGGGCCATTTGTTGAGGCAGAAGTGGCAGGGTGTCCCACAACGTTCTTAGTGGATACTGGGGCTACCCGATCAACTCTGAGGTCAGCGGTGGTTCCTGACTTGCCGATGTCAGGGGAAAAAATTCAGGTGGTAGGAGTCGCAAATAAAAGGCTGACTAGTCCATTGACAGAACCAGTGTCTGTGAAGATAGGAAACCATATGAACGAACATCAGTTTGTGGTTTGTGATTCGAGTCCTGTATGTCTGTTAGGAAGGGATTTGTTGTGCAAATTGAACTGCACAATATACTGCACCCCGCAAGGAGTGGAGGTACAGACTACAGACGATGATGCTACTTTCAAGGTAGCAAACTCAAAATCCTGTGTAGAATTATATCCTACTCTGACAGTAGAAGATCTTCCCCAAGACTTAAGAGATGCAGTGGCGTCAGAGGTATGGGATTTCACAGGAGAAGAAATAGGATTGATTAAAGGGGTAGAACCGGTAAAAATACTAGTAAAACCAAATGCCGAGTTTCCAAGAACGCCTCAATACAAATTGTCCCAGGAAACGATTGCAGGAATAAAACCTGTGATCGAGTCAATGATACAGCAGGGAATACTGGAAGAAATTGTGGGTAGTCCTTGTAACTCCCCGATTATGGGTTTGCAGAAACCTAGTGGGAAATTCAGGATAGTGCAGGATTTACGAAAAATTAACAACATAGTCGTTTCATGTTGTCCCGTGGTACCGAATCCATCAGTGATACTGTTTCAAATACCATGTCAAGCAGAATGGTTCACAGTGATAGATCTTTGCCAGGCCTTCTTTTCAATCCCATTGGATGAAGAGAGCAGATATCTTTTCGCTTTTAAAATGGAAGATCGCGTTTTAACATGGTGTCGAATCCCACAAGGATTCACAGACAGTCCATCTATTTTCAACCAGTTGTTGAAAAAGAATCTCGAAAATCTAGTACTGCCCCAGAACTCGGTTCTGGTCCAGTACATAGATGACCTACTATTTGCGTCAGAGACAGAGGAAGCCTGTAAAGTAGACTCAATTGCCTTACTGAACCATTTAGCCGAAAATGGACATAAGGTATCTCCGAGCAAGTTACAGTATTGTCTGACTGAAGTGCAGTATTTGGGACACCGGTTAGAGAAAGGAAAACGTAAGGTGTCACCAGAGAAGATTGAGGCGATAATGAAGATGAATGCGCCTACAACACAGAGGGAAGTTAGAATGTTCCTAGGAATGGTGGGTTACTGCCGACAGTGGATAGTTAACTTTTCACTGAAAGCAAAGCCCTTACAGAAACTGACGCACAAGGAGGTGAGTGAACCGGTACCATGGGACGAAGAATGCTTGGTGGCGTTCTTGCAGCTGAGAGACGATTTGTGTCGTGCTCCGGCTCTGGGAATGCCTGATTACGAGAAATCATTTTCACTCTATTGTTGTGAGAGAGAGGGATGTGCTTTGTCAGTCTTGGCACAGACCCACGGAAATGCCCGTAGACCAGTTGCATATTTTTCGGCTACATTAGATCCAGTAGCCGCAGCGTTGCCCGGATGTCTCAAATCCGTTGCTGCAACGGGTGTCAGCATTGAAAGGAGCGAGAGTATTGTGATGGGACATCCAGTGGTGGTGTATGTACCGCATTCAGTTGAGTTGCTAATGACCAGGACGAAGACGCAGCATCTGACTAATAGTAGGCTCACGCGCTACGAGCAAGTTATTCTTGCCGCGGAGAACGTGACACTCAGGAGATGCTCTGTCTTGAATCCTGCTACTTTAATGCCATTACCTACTGTAATAGAAGGCGAAGGATGTGAAGACCACGATTGCCTTGATGTGACTGAACTATGCACGAAACCCAGACCAGATATTGTGGATGAGCCGTTGTCTGACCCCGATGAAATTTATTTTGTTGATGGCTCATGTTTAAGAGACGATACTGGTCGGTTGAGAGCAGCTTATGCTGTTTGTACCATTACTGGAGTTGTGGAAGCCGCTTGCCTGGAAGGAGTACATTCCGCACAGGTAGCAGAAATCATTGCCCTAACCCGCGCCTGCATAGCAGGAAACGGAAAGAGAGTCACCATATACACTGACAGCCAATATGGTTTCGGTGTGGTTCATGATTTCGGGCAGTTGTGGTCTCAGAGAGGTTACATGACCTCCTCTGGTTCGCCCATTCGAAATGGAGAATTTGTGCGATTGTTGTTAGAAGCACTACAAGGTCCAGTTGACATTGCAATAGTAAAGTGTGTAGCTCATACTAAGAATACAGATTTTGTGTCACAAGGCAACAGATACGCTGATGAGGTCGCATGCTATTGTGCGGAACAAGATTATTCTTTTTCAAAAGTGGAAATAGATGGTGCTAAAGAAAAGACAGAATTACGTATGATGTTAGAAACTGTAGACACTTGGGAGGATTTAAGAATGATGCAGGAGAACGCACCTGAAACAGAGAAAAAGGCATGGGAAATAGCAGGTTGCGTGCGAAGTGAAATGGATTTTTGGGTTTCAGCAGATGGGAGGGCTGTGTTACTTGAAGAATTAGCTAATCCCATGGCGAGAGAAATACATGGTCCAGTACATCTAGGAAGGGATGCTATGATGAGAGTGTTTAGGCAAACTTGGTATTGCCCTAAATTTAGAATAGCAGCAGAATCAGTTTGTAAGCGATGTGTTACCTGCCAACAACTGAACGTAGGCAAACGAACACCAGTCACCCTGAGTCACATTAGGAGGTCGGGGGGGCCTTTCAATAGAATGCAACTAGATTTCATCGAAATGCCAAGAGTTAATCGCCTTCGGTATGTGTTGGTGATTGTATGCGTATTTTCCAGATGGGTTGAAGCGTACCCTACACGTAGGTGCGATACACTCACAGTGGCTAAATTGTTGCTCAGGGAGTTGATACCACGCTTCGGGGTGCCTGCCTCTCTGGAATCGGACAGAGGAAAACATTTTAACAGCGAAATAGTGAAGATGTTGTGCTCCACATTAAAGATCGATCAAAAACTGCATTGTAGCTATCGACCAGAAGCTTCAGGAATTGTGGAACAAGTGAACGGCACTTTGAAGAATAGATTGGCTAAAGTAGTGGCATCCACATCTTTGAGTTGGCCAGATGCCCTTCCTTTAGTGCTCATGAGCATGCGCAGCACCCCTGACAGGAGGACAGGTCTCTCTCCACACGAGATTCTGATGGGGAGGGCCATGAGACTTCCCACGGTTCAAACTGCTGCCCTATTGAATATTACAGATGATCTGATCTTGGATTATTGTAAAGGACTGTCTGACGCCATCCATTCTGTGTCCCTTCAGGTGCATGCGGCTGAAGTTCCAGCATCGAGGAACCTGTGTCATGACCTGAACCCAGGGGACTGGGTGTTGGTCAAAAAGCACGTCCGGAAGAACTGCCTAGATGTTCGCTGGCGTGGGCCCTTTCAGGTAATCCTGATCACAAACACCGCAGTGAAGTGCGGGGGGCTGCCAAATTGGATCCATGCATCCCATACTCGAAGAGTTCCAGCACCCCTAGAGAAAACAGCTCCTATCCCAGACGAAAGCCCAGAAGTGGAAGAAGAGTCGCAAGAAGGGATCGAAGCAGCTGAGGGGGTGTCGGAAGAAGTTGGGAACGCATCGGATCCAGACGAAGAGCGAAGGCAGGACGGCAGTGAGACTGAAGACGCAACTGAAGGAGAGAGCAGCAGTGAATACGATTCAGACACAGATCAGTACCAGAGTGATCAAGAACCGAGTGGGAGGACGAGACATAGGAGAACAAGGTGTGAGGCTGCCACTTGGCCGGGAAGAAACAGGAGGCTAAGTTTGAGGTCGGCCCAGGAAGAAACGCTTGCTCCTATATCCGAAGACTCGGATCAGGAAGAAGATACCCAGGATCAGGCCGAGGGGGGTCCTAGAAGGTCAAGGAGGGTGCGGGTGCCTAGTAGAAGATACTCTACTCCTGATTGGACCTACCTCGTTGCAGATGTCGGTGGGGCACAGAACCGGGAGGGTCAGGGAAGTGAACCTGATCAGAACTGACCCGATAATCACAGTACAAATACTGTTCCTGCTACCGGGGGCGGAGACCGAAAGGTTGCTGACACTCAACATCGTCTATCCTCCTCTCCTAAGCGGAATAAGAAAATTGATTTTAGAAACAGTTGAATTTCCAGTTTGCTGTTCACGATATCCAGTGTTGGAGGGAACTCTCCTTCGGTTAGAAATGCTTCAGCGAGTAGTGGAAGCTCTTGGAGTGCTCATTGTTTTGGACTAACACTTTGTTGCAAAAAGACTTTTTTGAAAGGACTTTGTAAAATTACTGCAAGATAACCTAGCGCCGAGTGGAAGAAGAAAAATGGTAGGGGTTTCCTTTTAGCGGATGGAGAAGGGCTAGGGTTGTCTGTTTTCTACAGGACTTTAAACTGTTTGCGGAGAAAATTATCAGCTTCTCAGAGTCCAAAGAAAGAGAGAGAGAGACATTGTTAAAAGAAAGACTTTGTTCAAAGAGAAGGAGAAGCGAATGCCGGAAGAACGACAAGAGCTACACTGTTTGAGAACATGGAGGCTGGCAACCCGAACCGCAGGGCAAAATGTATAGTTGGTACACTGTTGGGAGTGGTGATTTCCCTGATAGTTTTAGTGGTTACTGTCTCATACATAGTGGGACACGAGAGAGATGTAACGGCAGTCAAAGAAGTCAAGGGAGTGTCAACACCGAGAACTACTACTGTTAATGATAAGGGAAACATCAATGATAAAGACAAAGCGTTGTTAGATGCAGAAATAAAAAGGTTACACACAGATGAGTCACAGGGAAATTTCAGGTCAAATGCTTATGCTAAATTACTTTATGAGTACATTGATGTCATGGAGGCGAAGAATTGCTACGTTTGTATGCAGTTACCAGCTTCTGTAGATGAGGGTATCAGATACCATCATCTTCCATTGACGTATGGAATTACATGTAGTTTATTGTTAAGCATATTCTATGGACGAGAGGGGTTCGAGTATTATTTCTCGAACTTTGATTCGACATTGCCAGAGGTCCCAAATTACAAGCATTTGAACAAGTGGGACTATTACAAGAGCGAAGATAGATTACACAAATGGTTCATTCCATGGAAAACGTTAGATACTTCACATGCCCGAAGAAATAATCTGACTTGTCAAGTGTCAGAAACCGAGAAAAAGTTTATAGGACAGGTGGATACTAGATACAGGAGGCAGAATATTCTAAAGGCTTCAGGGCAATGGGAAACGGATTGGACCAAGGAAGAAAGGATACACCAAAGAAAGGGTAGCTTTGGTCCAATTGCTTTAGACAAGGAGAAATGGGGGAAACTGTGTATTCACAGGAGTTACTCCTATTATGAGAATCTGTATGTAGGTCAAGTCAGTTGTGAACATGCTTTTCAATTGGAGTACTACTCCAAGGATTTCCTGAAAGAGATGCAAGCAATTCCAAATGTATATTTTGTATGTGGAAGAAATGCCTATGTGAAGCTACCAGATAATTGGTACGGATCATGCTATCTGGCTATTGTCTTCCCTAAAATATATCATGTTGAGAATTTAGAAACGACGAAGAAAGGAATACCAACTAGAGGGAAGAGAGGGCTGGGTGCAGCAGAAGTAATTGGGGATGTATTCGGTGCTGCATTCCCTATCCTAGGAGTGATACTGAATGACATTAAGATTAGGAGGTTAGCTACAGTCGTAGATAGGCTATCTGCCAGTACTGCTAGATCATTGATGCTGGTGGAAGGTGAGATGCAATCGATTAGGGCAATGGTTCTTCAGAACCGACTTGCTTTAGACGTTCTGTTAGCTAAAGAGGGAGGAGTCTGTAAGGCTTTGAAGGTCCAGGAATGTTGCACTTACATTCCAGACAATTCAAAACCTCTAGAGAAGTATATACGAAACATCACTGCCATACACCACGAAATTGAGGATCTGACAAAGATAAACGTGTGGGAAAAAGTAGGTCATGGAATGGGTAAAGTTGGAGGTTGGTTTGCCAACCTAGGAAAGGGTATCGTTTGGTACATACTGAAACCCATCATCATAATTGTGATTTGTGTAATCACTTTATGGGGACTGGTGCGTTTGTATCAGTGGTATAGAGCAAATAGGTTGCAGAGATCTATGAGGAAACAGGAGAAAAAGTTGACAGCAATGCAGGACACTCAATACAGGAGTCTGAAAGCATTGGAGACAATGAAAAGAGGTGGCACTGCCACGACTTCACTTTGAAGGGTTCTACATTTTTGTGATGATGTCTTGATGGTGATGACCCCTGAAGGTCATCAAAGGGGGGATTGAGAGAGCACAAGTCTGAAAAATGTATAAGTGCACCATATTTACAAGCACGTAGTTAGTTTAAACATGCGCTGCACACGAGTGTTTTATATCTAGAAGTGAAATACACAGAGTGCCTTATATTCAGTAGTGAAATGTATAGAATGTTTAAGTAGAGTAACAATAGTCATAACCGTGTGAGATTTATGTAGAAATGTTTGGGATGAATATGAAAACCTCACGTTCTCATGTTAAAGGAATCATGTAAGAGTTGAATGGAACTCTGAAATCCAGTTACATTGTGTAGGCCTTAGGGCAATTCACAGCAAATCTAAACGTGCTGCTAAAATAATGTGAGATGGGGTTAACATGGTTCTTCCAAAATTGTATTATCAAAACTTAGTACGGGAATATATGCTTTATAGATGTGTTGTTTTAGAAACGTATGCTAGTTAAGAATGCTGTTTAAATCAAGTTAATGTTTTAGAGTGCAGGGACCCGCTTCATGTAAATCAAGTAGGCCTGAACTGATAATGTCATCTCCTTTGATGTGCCATGTGCTCGTTAGAAGAGAAGTCGAGAGGCGTCCAGTACAGAGCTTCGCGTGTGCTTTACGACCTATAGATATGGTGGAGTCTGGAATTTGAGGCCCACTGCAGGACGGACTGTATGCAGGTGCGAGGGTCCTAATCAGCTAGAATGAAAGGGGCTTTGTTCAGTGGCGCTTGGCGCAGGCCTGTAGGAGGTTTCAGGAATTTCAGGGGGTATCGGCGCACTGGAGATAAAGCCTGGGAGCCAAGGTCAACTTTAACGAGGGTCTTGAAGAGTACCATCATGGAGTTTACCGCGCAAAGATGTACCACGTGAGGGGCGTCCCAAGGGGCGTTCCTATCGGAAATGTGTTTTGGTATTAGGGAAAGCGACCCGGGAGGAGAGCAGAGCAGATGATTTTGGGAGCCTAAGGAAGCGGATGGGTAGGCAGATAGACTGATCAGGAGAGACCCATTAACAGAGAAGAGACAAAGAGAAGTGCGTGATCTTCTTAGGAAGTCACCACGGCTGACACCTAGAGGGGTAAAGATCTTGTTAAGTAGGGATGTCACTTAGTATAGTGTAGGGACAGACTAACCTTAATTTTCTTTTCTGTAATGACTTTGAGGTTGCAACTTGTATCCATTTTGGCAACGCTCATGATATTCGAACTTGTACTCATTATTCTGTTTTGTAGACTCAGATTGTTCAAAGAATTTATGTTCATAGTGATACCAGTCTATCTTTTGAACCTCATCTTGAGAAGTTTGTATCTTCAGTTATCTTTGACTTTATATTAAATCTTTGAAACTTAATCCTGGTCAGTGGTCATTTAGAGTGGTGTAAGATCTTAATCGATTGACCTATTGTTAGATTACCTTTTACTCAATGACAGGTACCAACGATCCAGTCGACTTGGTTTGGGATCTGGTAAGGTAACTAGTAACCAGTAATCCCGCGTTAACAAAATCATTGCATTAGGCAATGGCAATCCCACTATGATCATGTATGAGGCAAATTAATGTTTTACAATTTAAATTATAATATTTCAGAGTACTAGCCGCTTGGCAGGGACTACCAACTGAAATATGAATGACATCCACAACTAGCTTTCATTCCCGAAGAGGTGGCTAGAGAGAGGGTACTTCCCGAAAGAGCAGAAGTTCTGTGTGGCAGAGCAGAATCTCTGAGACCCACCTGTTCCACACTGTCAAAGGTGCCATTGCCATTCAATTGGTAATCAGTCCCATTTATAATGGCATTAAGCAACATGCATGTACGATATATTGCATGCAGCAACATAAAAAAACTCTGGTCTGGAAATGTGGGTTCTCTCCTTAAAGTAAGTATCCCTGAAAATTAAGAGTGATGTATGTGGGCTTTAGATATCAGCCAACTATGGTGGGGAGGAGCCATTGGACATCTTGCTGAGAGATAGGAGAATGCGGGGAGCTTGCATTTCAAGACTTTGGGACCTTCATGCAATTTACTCTTTAGATCTGAGTGATAGGGTTGTCTTTATAGACATCAAGATAAAGAAAAGAGCTGATAATGCAGTGCCTTCTATCTATTGTAGGAACATCAGATGTTACACTGCATTAGGTAACCCCCACATACCACTAAAAGGTGTTTTTTCTCTGCATGTCTTTACCTAACAAGTACATTTGCTTCACTGAATAAAGCCTTTGCAACGCACGACTTTACTTTACTCCGCCTCAATAAATTTAACTCAGCATCTTTTTTTATAACATATTTTATATATCCCATGCTTTAATCTATTTACATTTTTAAAACATTTTAAATGCAGAATAGAAAAATGAAACACAATTTTAAAAAAAAATGACCACACCAAAATAGCGTTCAAGTTTAAAGTCACACTGTGATCTAAATTTTGGATGGAAAAAAATGTTTTGAAGGAAAAAATATGTGTAGTGTAATGACACGCTTCAAAACAAAAGTAAATTTAGGTTAAATTTTTGTTTTCATTTTTTGTTTAGCTATCACTATCAAAAATATATAACAATGAGAGTCGTCCACCATTCAGTGCACAGCCGAGAGCCTGCCTCTGAGGAAAGCAGACAGCCTCCACTGAGCTCAACAGATAGTGTCACCTGCCTGTCTGGACAGGCACATGCACACTAGTAAAAATCAAGACATTAACATTAAATACAATTGGGGACGAGATATCGTCAGCGAAGATGGTGGTCCCCTCACTCCTAAACCCTGCTACCTGGGCCCTCTATCCTGCATTTACCAGTTCAAAAGCACATTATCTATACCTGTTGGAAATGGATTCTTAATGGTGTCAAATGTATGTCTGCCACTGGCAATACGGCCACTAATACAGCCTAGGACTCAGAAAAGGTCTTAGAAAATTATTCCCATGCTCAAACCTTGGTAGGCAGGCTTAACTTCAAAGCCAGGTATGTAAAGCATTCAAAAACACCAATTCAGTAAATAAGTAAGAGACAACACACAATAAAAATCCAAACCCAATTTATAAAAAATGTACAGATTTGTATCTTTAAAATGACACCCATAAAGAAATCCACTGTAGGGAACTAAAAACATGACTTTTTTAAGATTTGGAACTTTCTAATGCTTAGAAACTAATAGTGCCACTTCTGGACATTTGGTCACCTCTGAACAGAACAAAGTCAAAGTTTGAGGCCGACTGCGATGGAGCCCTGGGAGGATAAACTCAGGAGCATATTAGCAAGGGTAATTTTGCCGCTTTAGCTGCACTTTTTGGCGCTAAAACGGCGATATTTTTATCGCCCTATCAGCAAGCTGTCGCTACTAGAAGTTAGCAACAGCTTTCAGGCGATAGTGACCGATTTGGGGCCCACTTTGCATGTCAGCGTTATTTATCGCTAATGACATGCAAAGTGGGCGTACCCAAACTGATAGCGACTGAAAGCAGTCGCTAACACAGCTATTGCCTATTAGCAAGGCAAAGCGCGATTATCGCTAGAATCTTAACGTCTGGTAAAAACATGACTTACCTGTTTCTTCAATGGGAGGTGGATTGTCAGGTTAAGTCCCCATTGGCGTTAATGCGTGAATATCGCTGGATTTCCAGCGATATTCAGGCATTTCGCCGCTATTGCTGGATATATTAGCACAATGGATATAAACGTTGCTAAGAGCATGTTTTCTCCGCTAACATAACCAGCGATAGGCAGCGATAACAATAAATGCGCTAATCGCGTTTTGCGATAAATATCACAATTCCTTGCTACTATGCCCCTAAGTGGGTGGCCTGGTCAAGATTTTACCTTCACACTTAGAAATTTTTCTCGCCAACTGACCTCAGGCTTCAGCAGTGCCCACATGCAAGTGCAGAAAGGCTGCTGACCTTTAAACTGCCTTGTCCTATTATACGCTAGGGTCTTAAAAGTATTTTAATCCACCTGCCTTTATGTGCTAGGGCCTTATAGGGGAGGTCATGCCAATGATCGGGGTACTCTAATCCATAGTATACCCTAGTGTAAGTAGGTGTTTTCACTGTATTCTAAGTGTCTTTTCAGCCTTGCACTGGCCCTGGATCTGGGTAGGCAATGCCCAGGGACAGTCAGAGTTGGTTACCACCAGTGCCAGTCAGCAAAAAATGGAGGTGCCCAGGGCACAGGATGATTTTGCAACAATATCCCTTTGCACATTCACAGTACTGCAGAGCATAGTTCTCTCCTTTTTTCATCCAGCATAACTGAAGCCGGGACATTTTCCTGGTGCAGCTGAGTGAGAGCATGCCACGGACCGGCCTACAACGAACAGGAAGGAGACTGTGATTGATAGAACCAGGATCCTTCCCCGACAAAACAACAGTGCAATCTGCTGGCTGCCTGGATCTGTCCAGTGGATTGAGGTGCTTCATTTCAGCAATCCAGAACACAAATGTGTGCCAGGCCCTTGCCCACCAGCTACACAGCTTTTCTGTCTGAATCAGAAATGTGGTGTAATCTGCTCCCTGATGGCTTGTGGCAGGTGGACTTAGTGCCTCCCTCCTTAGAGCGGGAAACTTGGTCATACGAAGTGAATACGAGATTGATCCAATCTCACTCAGGCACCTTGGGAAGGGGGGCCCACCATACTGAGTTTGGCCTGCCCATGAGCTGGACGCTGATAGAGCAACTGCTGGCCCCCATTATGTGCTCCCAACACGTCCCCCTACCTGGACTGACTGGAGGCTGATGAAAGAGGACTGCCCAAATTCATAGGAGGGAAGAGCACTCTGTGTTTCAGGTTGGGCATCTGAGTGTTCATGCTCAAAAGGCTGCGCCTTTGTGCTGATCACATGGCCCAAGCTATTGTTTAAACTGTTACCCATGCTCTCTTTGCTCTCCTCTCCCCTTCAAAGATGACACCCGCACTCAGCGGAGGGAGTTTGAACTTGTGACGTGGCGCACCTCCAGTTGTTTGGACAGGAAGGACTAAGACCTCAGGCACTATCACATCGTAGGCTAGTACCTGCCACCTGTGAACACTTCAGTTATAGTACAGAGTCGATCGGACTGCACGTTTGCCTTTGGAGACCCCCTTTGCTTGAAGCTTGTTCCCCCTGGCTGTTGTTCACAATAACCAATGTATTGCTTATACTGCAGACTGCTTTCCCTTCCACACAATGACTGTCCCTGGAACTCCCACCTCATTGGGTGTGCCCCCATCATAACCTCCATCGCTCTTAACAGTGTCTGACTATCCCACTTTCCGTGGCGCTTCTTATGAAGCTGCTTTCTCTGGACAGTGACATGGGCATGCCTCTCTATTCTTATCTACTGGTATCAATAAGAAAACTGCTTGTGCTAGAAAGCACATTACTCATTCTACGATCCTTCTGGGCTAGGAAACCCCTGCAGGTCAACCCACGATCCTCCTTATCATCACAAGTTTCTCCAATAGGACCCCGCCCAGTCTAGTGCTCTGACCCCTCATGAGAGTGCAATGGACTCATCCCTCTCACCTAACTCTGCAGGAAAACAGAACTTTATATAGAGAATACATGCTCCTTGATGCAGTAGCTAATGAGCTTAACCTCCTACATGATGACCATTGTAACCTTTCAGATCTCTGACACAGGTCTAATATATGTCCCTGAGCTACCACTGTGGACTGCAAAAACACGTAAACTCCTGCCTACACTAGCTGACCAGGTGCAGTTCCTTGAGGGATTAGCAGAGGATGCAGAGGGGCGTGCACACAGTAGCAACATTCGAATAGTGGGTGTGGAAGAGTGAGCAGAAGCTCTCGTTCCTTCATAAAAAACTGGACAGGGGGTTTATGCCCTCACATGCCTTGACACTCTTTTTCTCTTTAGAACAGGCCCATCTGGTCCATGGTCATTAGCCTCCTCGGGGTCCTCACCCCAGTCACCATTAGCAAAACTCCTACTTCACAAAGGCAACGAGGCAATTCTGCAGTAAAGCAAGAAGACCCGCTCCTCTCGATATTAAAATCCACTGCATATTGTTTTTTCCGAATTGTATTGCAGTGGTACAACATCAAAGTGCATAATGTACAGGCTTAAAGCACAAGTTACAGGAAATTGGCCTAAAATATTCCCTACTGTTCCCTACCAAGATTAGAATCAAAGCACAAAATAAATCATTCTGGATCCACCAGCAGCTTGGGACAGAGGGGCACACATTTGCGAGTTCAATGTCACTTCAGTCTGGAAACCAGTTTAGTGGGGTCCCATCAAAGACCCAGTAGGAGAAGAGCCAACATTTAGCCTTGGAAATCAAGGCAACCTTCCTTAGCACCTTTAAGACTGTGGACACAAATAAGGCTTACTCTGACAGTGAGGCCGCCTCCACCTCGTATCAATTTTCAATCATCCACACAGATGCTTCTCCTTTTTGTTACCCTGCAGACAGTGGGCAAACTGCTTTAATGCTGTGTAACTATATGTTTGCAACAAGTGTCGAGCTACAGTTCAGTCAAACATGATGTCATGTGTCATCGCTAGCCACAAATCAAACATTAAGATGTTTCCTCCAAGATACATTACATTATAACACAACCAGGGGATGGAGCAACCTATGACTGATGAGGTCATTAGAACTTGTACTCATTTCTGATATCTGATGGTGGTCAATTAAGTGGTAAGTGGTGTGTCTTTTGTGGTCAAAACAAGACAAATTACTGACAATCACTTACACTTCACAATGGTTATGGAGAAGTCTCAGGAAACTATTATATGAGTAATAGCCTGCAGTTTATGACAGTTGGCTGGTGTACCATGTCAGAGAGTAGCCACAGAAACCTGGGACAATAGGATCATCAATCCTCTGGGACCTAGAATGGTCAGTCCTTGAGGTTTATCCACCTCAACAATTTTTACTTTTACTTAATTTGTTTCTTTTATCGGAATCACCTGAGGAAATGGAGACGGAGATGGAGCTTTTTTAAGTGTTGTGGCAGTTACCCCTGACGAAAGGCTCTGGGAGCCTGAAATGCATCGGGTCTTTTAATAAACACTGCCTCTGACAAATTCTGCATCAGTTCGTGTTCTTGCAAGAGGCCTGGAAGGGCACAACTTGAGCATGGGAAGCTAAGGAAACAGCAGTTGATTCCAAGTGTGGATCAAGTTATGAGTTGAGGAATATGAGTGGAAGAAAATGTTGGAAAAGAAGGAATACATTGAGTAAAAAAATGAGCAAGATAGAAACAGAGCGCCAAATGGGCGCAATCAAGCTGTGCGATTGGTTTGGGGCGGCATGACGCCCCACTTTAAGTTGGAGTCCTTTATCCTTTCTGACATTGCTTTGAGGTGCAAGAGTACAGTTGCTTTCTCTTCGTATGCTGCCTGAGGCTTTATTTGAAGTTTAGTGGGCAAGATATTCTGTTACACACAAGGCAAATATCCCGTCCACCATATTACAAGTGCATTATAACCTATGATACAGGTAATATTGTAGACAGGATAGCCAACATGTTTTGATGGACTATTCCTCCTGCTAACCTTTGAATAAGGTTCTAAATTCCAGGGAAACCCTTTAGTGTCAAATCTACTTCAAGACCCAGCCATAACCATGTGCTACTGGAATGACTAAGTTAGCATTGCTCCTCTTGAAATCAGGGGTAAAGGCTGATCAGGTACCGCTGTCTGACTCAGCAGTAGGACCCGTTATTTGAACATTGAAAAGCCAGTTTGGCAACTCAAATTGGACTATTCAATAGCCAGTTTTTCTGAAATTGAATATTTTCCACACGGTCCATAATGAGATGTACAAATGCCAGGTATGTCTTCCTACAGTACAAACACCACAACAACTCCTCGAAAGGTCCCATGACAAATGCAGCAATGGCCATTTTTGTATTTTTGAGACTTGTGAATTAATCAGTGGATGTACCTGGTTGGATAACTTAACAAGAGATGTAAAGGATTATGTGGTTTTTGGCTTGTCTAAAACCAGGACACAGACAGCTTAAAGGCTGCTTCATCCACTACTAAATTCAATGCATCTCTACCGCTCTTGTTAAGAAGATGTCACCACAAACTTTACTTTGTAATATGGACACACCGTAATCTTGACCATTGTAGGTTTCTAAGACATGATGCTCTGTGTCATATCTTTGAGGTCCCTTTCTATTGCTAGTTCACTGGCTCAAGATGTTGTCCAACACATTTATTTGGCAGTTTTATATAGCACTCACAAGACCTAATAGATATGTGAGCTCTTTACAAAAGAACTCTCACAAACTTCATAAAGGACAGTTTATAAGAAAACAGTTTTATGAGAATAGAAATTTTTCAAAGAGACATTTTAAAAGGTTTCATAAAGCAGGTTTAAACAAGGCAATATTAACCTGATATATATAATCTCAGCAGCGTATTTTGGTAATGTAGCTAGGCCCTCATCCAAAATGGTTGCCATCTGGTCTCAAAACATTTCAGTGAGCTCAGATTCATTCCTTTCTGCTGAATACCTTTTCTTAGCTGTGTTCAAGATGACCCCCTAAAGTGGAATATCCTTGCATGGTCCGTGGCCCCAATAAAACTCCCAGCATGATTGCACTCATCTAAGACTTCTCCCTCCCACCTGTTCCAGTGGAAACTGGGCTCTTCTTTCTCATATCTGATCTATTTATTGTGACTCACTTGATCCTCTGATGGAACTTATTTTGTGCCACTGAGGGGTTGATATAAGATATCCAATATGCAGATATCAAATGAGGATCGGGAATTGGATATCCAATTTGCAGGCAAATAATTAAGATCCTGTAGATGACTCTCAAAAACAGACTATACAGGTAAAGGATTACTATTGCAAGTCTGAATTTTTTGAAGAAGTTTAGCCAGACCAAAATCGTACGAACAAATAATTCTGCTAAGGCTATACAAAACAATAAGCTTAATACTTGATTTTCAGAGATTTCTCTCAGCTGATCTCTCCTTGGCATCAATAAAACCATTATAAATGCACAATCAAATTTAAAAGGAGAGTCATGTTAAACCATAGACTAGTAAAAATGTAGTTTATCAAAGATTTTAATTTAAGGGCATCACATTATTAGTAAACCGTTCTTTACCAAGGAGTACAGAATAGTCCTGTTAGTTGGGATTGCCATAAGGTGGCAAAAGGTTTAGGAGAGTTTAGCAAGGACATGAACCATGACAGCTCATGTGCAGTGTCCCATCGGAAAGGAGTCCATGAATGGTGCACACAGCATGTGCATCAGTCCAAAAGAAGGGAGCAAGCAGAGTCCGCAAAGGATTGAGCATTCATGCAAAGAGTTACAGGAAAGCCAAAATCAGTCTCTCTTGAATTGGTCCAACCAACCAACAGAACCAAACCAGCCAATATCAAATTTTAATCCACCTGTTAATTCATCAGATCAAAGTATAATTTAGAATTCTAGTTCAGGGTGACACCTTCTTGGTCACCTCATCCTGTCAGACTACTCAGTCTATTGGTCAGTTCATATAAGATGATTTTCATGCGGCATAAAGGAAGAAACATATCATAAAAAGAGGTGGTACAGATCACGTAATTTGTAGGCACACATAAACCTCCAAACAACAATCCTTTAGCATCAGGCATGAGAGTGAGTTCAAGAGTACAGTTTCCCATAGCAAATGTTCCCAAAGTATCAAATTATGTTGAAAAAAGTCCTTCTGAGCAAGTGAGAACTCCTTCTAGGAACCAACAATTTCAATTCACAATGCAGTTTGAGATAGTGCATCACAAATATACGAATACAGAATAGTAAAATGCAGGCCTAGGATATAGTCAATTTAGGAATATACAGGATATAAGTAGTGAGTTAACAGCATAAATTTGGGACCCCCTCTGCTAGGTAATTTTGGGCCAGGTAAAAGAAGGGACAGCATCAACAACAATACAAAACATTCACCCGTGGCCTCAACATAATTTCTCAATTGGTATTACTCAAATACTTTCAAAGAAAAATAATTTTTCCTTCAGATCAACACAGGTACACTTATTTCAGAATATATTTAGTATTTTTATTCATTTTTTGCATATATATCAAAATGACTTTTCTTATTCATTTTCAATCTTCACTATATTGTTCTTTTCCATTACATTGGTTTAAAAATTTACTCATTAAATACATATTTTGTAAATCAAATGTGCAAATAATTTTCTCTTACTAGCAACCAACAATACCCTGAAAACCACACACCTATCAACAAACATACACTATTCATTCATTCATCTACAAACACTTCACTTAATAGCCAGGACAATCTCTTTTTTCTGCAGTTGATGTAGCACAGATAATATAAGTGACTCTTCACGCCAGGTCGACGCGCGTTTCGGTGGACTTGTACCACCTTCCTCAGGACCAACAGATAAAAGTTTGCCTCCTTATAGTGTGGATACAGGGTATCTGAAATTACAAATACAACATCATGTACCCGTATCAATTAAATTTCTCCAAAGAATAACAACCTAATCAAATACAATTTTAGCTCTACAAATATTTCTTATTTTCTTGGAAGACACACATACCACCAGCGTGCTACAACCACCAGAAAGGTAAGATTAAAAAAGTATTTTGAAGTTAGAATTGTAGAACAAGTAAGTGACAATGTATCTGGTTGCAAACCCCCCTCAGTCTTCACACCTACACTAGACATGGTAGGTCCTGAAGTGCAATTGTTTTAACGTAATGTAATACAGGATATTACACGCCTGTTGACAGGAACTAACAAAGTGTGTTTTAATTTGTCAAAAAATGAAAATCTAGCCCTGAGAAATATTGAGACCAATACTAACCTGGTCATTAAACCCTGTGACAAGGGTGGGGGCATCACTATTTTTGATAAATCTAAATACAATGAGAAAATGTTGTAAATGTTGGAGGTTAAAGAACATTATAGGCCAGCACACCCTAGGGAATTACAGCGATTAAATGCTACGATAAAAGAAATAACACAGATAGCATTTCAAGAAGGCTATATATGTGATGAAGAACATAACTTTTTAAATAAATCATGTCCGGTAGTCCCAGCTATGTATGGTCTTCCGATGACCCACAAGAATATACGTGAACCACCGATGCGACCAATTATTTTGACGATAGGCTCAAGTACGGAGCCATTGTCTAAATACGTGGATACATTTTTATGTCCCCTGACACAGAAGTATGAGTCCTTCATTCGGGACACAGGAGACATGATTGTCAAGACGGAGGGTATTGCATTTAATCCAACAAGAGATATCTTAGTAACGCTTGACATTGAGGGGTTATACACCAATATCCCTCAATGTCAAGTGTTACAAGCAGTCACCTCCCTATTACGAAGGTACCCAAATAATAGGCCCGATATTTTCATATTGCAATGTTTGGAGATTGTACTCCTAAACAATTTCTTTGACTATGATGGCTCCCTGTTCAAGCAGATTAAAGGGACAAGTATGGGGGCATCTTGTACCCCCAGTGTAGCAAATACATATATGGGGGAGTGGGAATTGAAGAACATATACAACGAAACCGCCCCATTTTTTGAAAATGTTTTTTCGTGGCGTAGATTTATAGATGATATTTTTTTTGTGTGGAGAGGCGAGGTGAGACACTTGGAGTCTTCATTTTATGGTTAAATTCGAGTGATCCAAATTTGACATTCACTTCGAATTATAACACTGAGAAAGTTGAGTTTCTTGATATAGAAATCAACGGTAGGAGTGGTGTTTTAGAAGTAAGCCTTTTTAGGAAATTAACTGCTAAAAACACCATCCTACAATTTGGAAGCTTCCACCCACACTGCCAAAAATATTCAATTCCCTTCGGAGAATTCCTTAGGATACGCCGCAATTGCACCAAATTGTCGGATTACCAACTACATGTGGAAGCTCTAAAAGAAAGAAAAACAAAACGAGGCTACCACCACCGTCTGATACGTCAGGCATTTAAGAGAGCAAAATATTATGACTGTGACTCTCTTCTCAGTGGTACCAAACGTATACCAAACGTAAACCATCAGAAAGAATTACGTGTGTCATCAATCATTCATCTCTTAATTATAAGATTAAAAACATCATAAATAAGAATTGGAAAATTCTGGACATTGATGAAGATGAAACACAACTCCCAAAGCCACTGATAGCGTACAGGCGCAATAAAAATCTAAGAGATCATTTGGTACATACTAGAAATCAAACGAAACAAGGGGGAGTCCAGACATCCATTACTGGTCTTCCGATGATACAAGGCAACCACCGATGTGGGGCATGCCATGCATGTGATGCTGCAATGACAACAGATTTTATCACTTACAACAATATGAGAGTAAACCTCAAATCTTTTACCAATTGTAGAAGCAGTAATGTAATTTACATAATTTTTTGTCCGTATGGTCTCGCATACGTTGGTGAGACTGGACGGGAATTTCGGACAAGGTTCAGTGAGCATAAATCTGCTGTAAGAACACAGAAAACAACAGCACCTATGGTACAACACTGTTTTGATAACCGTCACAGTGAATCAGATTTGAAGTGGTGCATTCTGGAAAAAGTCCAGCACAAATTGGGAAAATTAACAGAAAGTACCCGGAAAAAACGTGAGAGCTTTTGGACCTTTCATTTAGACACTGTCCGGAAAGGGTTAAATGAAAATATAGCATGGTATGTTACCAAAAAAACATGATTAAATTGGGTTGGCTGCCCTTGCCCTATGCCTATCTGTAGACGGTTTTGTTTCAGTCCTTTAAAGTATACACAATAGTGTACTTAGAATGAATACCTATCACAAAAATTTGGCCGGGACCTATTTATTGTACTTTCTTGCAAAATATTACATCTAGGTTAAGTGGCTTGATATTATTTATAAAAAAAACCCCTTTTTTTTCAAATGTTGTTGGGAATGTACATCGGTCAGGTTTTCTGCATGACTGTTCGCTATGTCCGTTTTACAGTGACAGGCGATTTTTCTTCGGACACTACAAAATGGCGGATGTGTTCTGTGTCGCAATGTCATCTCCTCTTCCTCTGAATGTTACATTTGTTGTGGAAGCAATGTCACATACAATGTAGATGGCAGTGTGGGCCACAAATAGTTAAATACTACTTGTATGATCATATTAGGGATCTCGTCGTAAAATAACCAACACCTAAAAGTGAAATAACTATCGCCGAAAGTGAAATGTCATATGCCCCTTGCTGATGTGCAAAACGGTGTAGCCTCCAAATTATCCACTAATATGAGTACGATTTGGAGATTTGGCAGTATTTAGCGTATAGATATCAAGAGTACAAATACAAGTAACTATTAATTGTATCGTTAAGAGGGACTGTGACCCTCTTCAAAATGGCGCTGATATTAGACATAGTCATATCGGCTCTTTACTATCAATACACTTTTGGGTCAACCTTCTGATCTTGTGCCAGTAGAGGTATTTAAAAGCGACTCACTGATAATCCCAAACACTACGGCGTTTTTGCGTTGTGTCGGGCATGGTGACCACTTGAGAGGAATCGCAAACAAAAAGGAAACAAACGGTAAGTGGAGCTACGGAGGGTCCGTTTGGCTTAAATCTTAGGTAGGGGAAAGAATCGGACTCCTTAACTGGGAATACAAGCTCTTTAAATCTATAGTTTAATGGATGGGCTGTACTTTTATGAGTTCACATTACAAACTTGTTGAACCAAATAGTCTCATCGTAGTAATGAGACCTACACCAACAAACACGTTATACTTTTAGGGACCTTAGAAATCCTTAGATCAGCCCCCGCCTCTCTTGGAGGAATACATAATACGAAGAACCATGTCTACTTTATTAAGTATTAAATACACACTGCATGTTCGGTCCTCTTATAAAATGAAGGTACCATCTTTATGTTACGGCATGGGGCTGCGATTTGTGTAATTTTTTAAAGTTTGCAACTGTGGTCAACAATTAAATTATATTTACCACAGTTGTGTTGCTAGTTGGTCCCGTACCTACATGACCCGTGATACCATTGTAGCCCGTCCAGACTCGGCAAACTCAGATATGTTATCTATAGTACTAGATTACTTCTAGAGGGATGCAGTAATATTAGGGCGGATTTTAGAGGAAAGGACACAGATTGAGTTCTTCTTCTTTTTTATTTTTAAATTAATATCCAATAAATATCCTTTGTGTCCTCACCCAGGTCAATCTTTGAACATTGTCATGACGACTCAAAAATAATAATTTGGAGGTACAAGCCAATGAAGATATTTCTGAAAAGTTGAAAGGTTAGTTTAAACAAACTAATACCCCCTTTTTTAAATTTAGGTCGAGTATGACAGAACTGACTAAACTAAAAGGCTCAAATATGTATTTCTTACAGTAAATTATAATTGAGATTCGCTTCACTGAATTTTAAAACAAGACAGAGGGCAACGTATACTCCAACCTAATTTGCATTTTGGCAAGGTAATTGGTTCACCATCTGGGTATATCAGTATAAACACAGATTCAAATGCTAATAGTAAAGTGAACTTATCCCTGTCATCTCTTTAGGAATATCACTGAAGGGTTGTGTCAGCTCAGCCAACGCCATCTAATTATACATGCTCTGAGAGTACTCAGAGGGTAAGAATGCTTCACCATTCTCTGGGTCATAATTTGACTCTAGGTCTAGTATCTGAAGGGCTTATTCTTTAAAAACTACTAAAAGAATGCTGACTCTAGTGACTGGTTTTTAATTAAAGAGTTGGCGAGGTAACTTATCAACATATGACCATAGATCAGAGTAATTATGTCTCAATACCTCCTTTCTTGAACTATATTCTTCTCACTTTCTTGGTGATTGTAGCACGCTGGTGGTATGTGTGTCTTCCAAGAAAATAAGAAATATTTGTATAGATAAAATTGTATTTGATTAGGTTGTTATCCTTTGGAGAAATTTAATTGATACGGGTACATGATGTTGTATTTGTAATTTCAGATACCCTGTATCCACACTATAAGGAGGCAAACTTTTATCTGTTGGTCCTGAGGAAGGTGGTACAAGTCCACCGAAACGCGCGTCGACCTGGCGTGAAGAGTCACTTATATTATCTGTGCTACCTCAACTGCATGAAAAAGAAATTATCCTGGCTATTAAGGGAAGTGTTTGTAGATGAATGAATGAATGGTGTATGTTTGTTGATAGGTGTGTGGTTTTCAGGGTATTGTTGGTTGCTATTAAGAGAAAATTATTTGCACATCTGATTTACAAAATATGTATGTAATGAGTACATTTTTAAACCAATGTAATGGAAAAGAACAATATAGTGAAGATTGAAAATGAATAAGAAAAGTAATTTTGATATATATGCAAAAAATGAATAAAAATACTAAATATATTCTGAAATAAGTGTACCTGTGTTGATCTGAAGGAAAAATAATTTTTCTTTGAAAGTATTTGAGTAATACCAATTGAGAAATTATGTTGAGGCCACGAGGGAATGTTTTGTATTGCTGTATAAGTAGTGAGTTATACATTTCATAGAGGTAAAGCAACATTATATTAGCCCATTTCAATTCATAAGCATCCATAGAGGTAAAAAAGTCTGTTATAAAGATTTCTTATACCTATGCCATTTTACTGCAATTTCAAAGTGCCAACGTGTAAAATTATTTCAAATGATAAAATATTAATCTCGTTTCAAGTGTTCTATATTGGCACATACATGAAAATTATTTTCTACGGTGTTATGAACCCCAATGTACTTCAACATAGACCTAGATAGTTACACAACCTTTTACCTAAATCTGTACTACCATTGTTCTACATAACAGGTTTTGGCGTTGACCTTTTAGCTAGTTCGGTGCTACATGACTGTCCTGTGGTTTTCTCTGAAAACTACCCTCATGTATTATGCATGAGGATTCTCAGTATCACAACAGGTTTACCATCTTCTGCATAATAACTCTGTATAAGAGTCACGCCTCTCGTCAATCTTGCCCGGCATGCCCACGGTACACTTCTAGGTAGAACCCCTGAAGGTACCTTTCGGGTATATAAGCACTACATCTTCACTGGGAAAGCAAGAGGGGAAACACTTCCATGCTGACAGGCTGACGCAAGACGCTGAGGTCTCTGCATGCAGATACTACAGTTCAGTGATATGACATCCCTTGCTGGGTATACACCTCGAGATCAAGACAGGATCCTTCGCTCTTCCACTTTAGGTAATGGGGTTGATTCTAACCTAAGGGGATTCTTGGCTACACACCTACAGACATTTAGCCACATTTAGGTATTATTACTGTTATGTATCTATGTTCATGCATATATTCATTTTTTAGCACTATGGTAGAATTCTACCTTTTCTTTACTCTACTGGTGCTCATAATTGTATATATCTGTTTCTGTCTCATGGTTGTTGCAGGACACATATAATATACTAGTAGAAGAAATACTTAGTGAAATTGTACCCATCATATCTTCTGTGTATCTGTCTGAGACTAAGTGAGCACGAGTGACTGAGCGAAAAGTACTGAACTGTTTCCATGATCCTTGAGGGGTCAGGGTTGTCATTATTTTATTTATTTGCAAAGTTTAATATAGCGCTGGCTAGACCTGGAGGTATCAGAGCACTTTACATGAGGATTAGTGAGTTACAGGTTCCATAATTACATAGACAGGTATAGACATAGGAGAAAAGAACAAAAAACATGAGATTACACAATAATGTGGGATTATTAGCGCATACACACTTCTTATGGGGAGTGAAGAGGTAGAGGGGGCTGGTAAACGGGGGTAGGGAATGCAGGTAGGAAAACACAATGGGGAGGCGAGGAAAACTATTTCCGATGTCAGGCTGGGTAGGTGTCGGCCGAGGAGTGAACCAGAGCCAAACTCCTCTATAGCTGCATATGACAGTTCCACCGGGTATCAGCCAAAGTTGCTCGGGCCTCGTGGTATTATTTGCAAAGATTTACATAGCGCTGGCTAGACCAAGAGGTATCAGAGCGCTTTACATGAGGATCAGGGAGTTACAGGTTCCATAATTACATAGACAAATATAGACCTACGAGAAAAGAAAAAAAGAAAAAAACCATGAGATTACACAATACTAGGAGATAATTAGCGCGCACAAATGTTTTATGGAGTAGAAGAGGTAGAGATGGAATGGTAAATGGGGGTAGGGAATGCAGGTAGGAAAACACAATGGGGAGGTGAGAAAAACAATGTCTGTTGTCCGGCTGGGTAGGTGCTGGCTGAGGGTTGAACCATAGTCAAACTGCTCTATAGCTGCATAAGACAGCTCCACCGGGCATCAGCCAAAGTTGCTCGTCCACCGCGGTAAGTACAGACAGCTTTGGTTACCGCCCACGGGGCATTGTTAAAGTTCCATCAGGAGCACCAGTCATGGTGTTGCTGTTAAAAACCATCTGCCTCATTCTCCAGCTCGCCCTCAGGTCAGGAGTGGAGGGGGGAGGTGTGGAAGGGACAGATTCCAAAAGTCCGCAGAGTGCTTCTGGAGTGATCCCCTAACCCTGCATCCCCATGCCTACCGTGGATATTCCTCGAGTGGAGGGGGCACCAGGTGGGCAAACTCAGATATGTTATCTATAGTACTAGATTACTTCTAGAGGGATGCAGTAATATTAGGGCGGATTTTAGAGGAAAGGACACAGATTGAGTTCTTCTTCTTTTTTATTTTTAAATTAATATCCAATAAATATCCTTTGTGTCCTCACCCAGGTCAATCTTTGAACATTGTCATGACGACTCAAAAATAATAATTTGGAGGTACAAGCCAATGAAGATATTTCTGAAAAACTGAAAGGTTAGTTTAAACAAACTAATACCCCCTTTTTTAAATTTAGGTCGAGTATGACAGAACTGACTAAACTAAAAGGCTCAAATATGTATTTCTTACAGTAAATTATAATTGAGATTCGCTTCGCTAAATATTAAAACGAGACAGAAGGCAACGTATACTCCAACCTAATTTGCATTTTGGCAAGGTAATTGGTTCACCATCTGGGTATATCAGTATAAACACAGATTCAAATGCTAATAGTAAAGTGAACTTATCCCTGTCATCTCTTTAGGAATATCACTGAAGGGTTGTGTCAGCTCAGCCAACGCTATCTAATTATACATGCTCTGAGAGTACTCAGAGGGTAAGAATGCTTCACCATTCTCTGGGTCATAATTTGACTCTAGGTCTAGTATCTGAAGGGCTTATTCTTTAAAAACTACTAAAAGAATGCTGACTCTAGTGACTGGTTTTTAATTAATGAGTTGGCGAGGTAACTTATCAACATATGACCATAGATTAGAGTAATTATGTCTCAATACCTCCTTTCTTGAACTATATTCTTCTCACTTTCTTGGTGATTGTAGCACGCTGGTGGTATGTGTGTCTTCCAAGAAAATAAGAAATATTTGTATAGATAAAATTGTATTTGATTAGGTTGTTATCCTTTGGAGAAATTTAATTGATACGGGTACATGATGTTGTATTTGTAATTTCAGATACCCTGTATCCACACTATAAGGAGACAAACTTTCATCTGTTGGTCCTGAGGAAGGTGGTACAAGTCCACCGAAACGCGCGTCGACCTGGCGTGAAGAGTCAATTATATTATCTGTGCTACCTCAACTGCAGAAAAAAGAAATTGTTCTGGCTATTAAGTGAAGTGTTTGTAGATGAATGAATGAATAGTGTATGTTTGTTGATAGGTGTGTGGTTTTCAGGGTATTGTTGGTTGCTATTAAGAGAAATATATTTGCACATCTGATTTACAAAATATGTATGTAATGAGTACATTTTTAAACCAATGTAATGGAAAAGAACAATATAGTGAAGATTGAAAATGAATAAGAAAAGTTATTTTGATATATATGCAAAAAAATGAATACAAATACTAAATATATTCTGAAATAAGTGTACCTGTGTTGATTTGAAGGAAAAATAATTTTTCTTTGAAAGTATCTGAGTAATACCAATTGAGAAATTATGTTGAGGCCACGAGGGAATGTTTTGTATTGCTGTATAAGTAGTGAGTTATACATTTCATAGAGGTAAAGCAACATTATATTAGCCCATTTCAATTCATAAGCATCCATAGAGGTAAAAAAGTCTGTTATAAAGATTTCATATACCTATGCCATTTTACTGCAATTTCAAAGTACCAACGTGTAAAATTATTTCAAATGATAAAATATTAATCTCGTTTCAAGTGTTCTATATTGGCACATACATGAAAAAAAATTCTACGGTGTTATGAACCCCAATGTACTTCAACATAGACCTAGATAGTTACACAATCTTTTACCTAAATCTGTACTACCATTGTTCTACATAACAGGTTTTGGCGTTGACCTTTTAGCTAGTTCGGTGCTACATGACTGTCCTGTGGTTTTCTCTGAAAACTACCCTCATGTATTATGCATGAGGATTCTCAGTATCACAACAGGTTTACCATCTTCTGCATAATAACTCTGTATAAGAGTCGCGCCTCTCGTCATCCTTGCCCGGCATGCCCACGGTACACTTCTAGGTAGAACCCCTGAAGGAACCTTTCGGGTATATAAGCACTACATCTTCACTGGGAAAGCAAGAGGGGAAACACTTCCATGCTGACAGGCTGACGCAAGACGCTGAGGTCTCTGCATGCAGATACTCCAGTTCAGTAGTATGACATCCCTTGGTGGGTATACACCTCGAGATCAAGACAGGATCCTTCGCTCTTCCGCTTTAGGTAATGGGGTTGGTTCTAACCTAAAGGGTTTCTTGGCTACACACCTACAGACATTTAGCCACATTTAGGTATTATTACTGTTATGTATCTATGTGCATGCATATATTCATTTTTTAGCACTATGGTAGAATTGTACCTTTTCTTTACTCTACTGGTGCTCATAATTGTACTTACGCTAGTCTGAGTCCAGGTCTATATTTATCAAATCATCAAGATGTTGCTGAAGCATAATCCTATTACTTAGCTACTCTCTCGGGACAGGTCTCCTTACACACGCAGTAGCACAAAGGCCATATATAGCAGGACCAACAATTAGTGATGTTCACTACTAATGGTGTCGATGCAGAAACTGTACAAAAGGAATTATCAGTAAACTCTGACCTCCTAACTAGTCCATGTTCAGGTAAAATCTGGAAAGAATGCAAAGAAGTAGAAGTAGGAAGAGACATAGGTTGGGAGGTGGGTACAGATGTGAATTGGGCAGCAAAAACAATCCCACCCATAAAAGACAATGCCATGTTTAAAAAACACTTGAAAATACGTCATTAAGAACATATAGACAAAGTAGTGACCGCTATTACAAATGAAATCATAATTTTTCACAACCCTAAGCAAAAAGTAAATCCTAAAATTATCTAGTAAAACTGTAGGTCTTCCTATGCATTTTCTGTAATTTATTATATGTTCAAGTGAAACAATGGTGACCCTCATTAATGCTTTGAGGTGAAATGGGGATACTCTTCCACAGGAAATGGACTTTATTCTGCTTTTACTAAACAGAATCTACTTAAAAATAATGCCAGTTGCACAATAAAATCATTCTCCTAACACTTAGTCATACAATCACATGGAAACCTCTTGTGAAAGACAAAAAAAAAACTCTCTGGCAGGCTTTTATTGTCCAATCAAGACTGCTCCCGTTGTTGCATGGGCCTTTGGATTCAGGCCTCCCATGCTCTGATGCTCAGTATCTGTTGGAGTGCCCTCCTGGCAAACACTCATAGCTCATTCAAAAAGTCTCAATGTCTCAAGGCAGTGCACCGTATCTCTCCTCTGCGGCAGACACTACAGATAATGTGCTCTTCTCGTGCAGACCCGGGACCATTCTCAGACTCCAACACTCATCATTCAGTGTCAGAGGACGCTCAGGCCGCTCTTTCATGGGCACCAGAATGGAGTACCTTTTGCCGCTCTTGGATCCTCCGGTGCACTGCACTTCCGTTGAAGCAAGGGAAAAAAGGGGTGCGTGGCCAAAACTCAGGCCAAGGGGCTCAAGGGACTGCACACTGTCAGAGGTTAACCAGCACATAACAGGCGCTCTTTTGCACTGAAATCTCAAGGGACTGAACACTGTCAGAGGTTAACCAGCACATAACAGGCGCTCTTTTGCACTGAAATCTCAAGGGACTGCGGCAAAACCAGCTCCTTCTTCTATTCTGATGTTGAACGCCTTCTGATGAAGCAAGTGCGATGCTTTAAACAGTTCATTGTACAACAAGGGGACTGCAAACAGGTGGTCTGCGATCTTCAAAGGAGTGGCCACATGCCATGGGACAATTCTGTGTTGAAATACACTCTCAAAGGCAATACAAAAACAAAGCCAATAGGCAAAACAGTGCCTCTAGGCTCTTCAATTGGGTTTCCGTGTGAGAGCATATCTTTCATCATCATAGCGACATGGGAATTCTATCTGAATGGATGTCCTCACACATAGTGGCATGTCTCATGGGGCAAACACATTTTATCTCAATGATACACATAGGTGTTCCTAACTTCCTCATCTAGAACATCTCAAAAGCGGGATCACATACATGTTATCATAATAATTGTGCATCAGGTGGGACTATGCAATGCAAAAGCTAATGATCAAGATGTGGGAACAAAGGACAAGAACTAGAGAGTCCTGGTATTTCCATTATTTATAATAAATCTGGTCCATCAAAAATTAAAGCAGTAAAAAAAAGACTAAAAACCAATTTTAGAATAGGCATTGAATTTGTCATATTAAAAAAAAACGTAATGTGTCTCCTATTGAGGTGGAAAGCTTATCTTACTATAGTATTGAGTCAGTTAATCAGTCCTAACAGTCCTACCAGTCAGACTGGAAAAACATCAGAATAGGCCTAAAGAAAATTCTTAGAAACCAGTCTAGTTATGCAACAGGGAATTATACATAAAATGGGGGTCCATGGTACATTACTGCAATCTGAAAGTGCGAACCTGAACAATACACTGATAATAATAAAAGCTGACTGGTGAAAGGAATACGGAAAAGAGAATAGGACACAGCTAAAAATCCCCAATAACTAGGCCTGATGTGCTTGGGTGATAGTCAGGCATGTGACAAAAAATTAAACCTGGTTTCTTTTACGGTCCAGAGCCATAGGAAGGCCACTTAGGAAGCAGAATAAAACTGACTAATGTGATATAGAAATTTGGTCACTATGTACAGGAGTCACAAATCTATATATTTATCCTTACGTCCAATCAGGATATATAATTTTATGGCTGCCTGTTCCTTACAGGAAAGGGCAGTATCGTGACTACAAATGACACAATTTGCTGTTTATTTTTCTTCAATACTTATAGCCAAATTTGACATACACTGGTGAAGTGTTGTCTGTCTGGTTCACTATATGAAAAAAGGAAAAATCATATCTGTGAATTTTAGTATCAGCGAAAATTTTACCCAACTGTTGACAGCGACACGTATCGTCATACATGTCACAACAACACGGGTGAATTTGTAATAATTTCTTAAGCAGCAACATACAACATAATACATGCAAAAACGCACAAAACGGACGTCAAGCCATCAGATATACTCGCTGTAAAACGTAGCATATATAAATGAGCGGTGACGCATAATACTGTGTAAGGATACCCTCCTGTTTGACAGTAGATCCCTAATAGTGGGTATCTGCTGTCATGATGTTGGGACTTTTAAAGAAACCTTTCAAGAAACCTTTTTTTATATTTCCCTTTGGAATTAAGTCTTTAACTTTAAACCAGAAATTCCACCTTTCAGAGGCCTGTTTAGCAAAGTTATTCTGCATTTCACAGAGACAAGGCTCGAATTTAAAAGGTCACAATGTCAACATGACAAAGACAGAAGGCCTACTACATTTACTGTGAAGGGTTCACACATACCAGGTTTTAGAACAAATGCTTCCTACCACCCTATACAATGGTACTCATTTTAACCACCTAACATCTAAATGGGCCCCGCTAAAGTTAGAACCTTCAACCGATATTAAACACAAACCTCTGCACCGGGCTCATTGGCTCACCGAGCTATGAAAAACAACCTCAATAACAACCCACAAGTTTGTATTATACCCAAATGTATGCATTTACTGAAGCCAGAGACACTTTTTCACTATGTTAAATGACAAGAATCTGTGTTAAAAAACCATTTACCTCAATTTCGACTTTTATCTTTGGGGCACTTAAAAATAAATATCCTATAATTGTTTTACATATTAATCATCCTCAGGATGTTCTTTACACGTTACAGATATTAGACATTAGTCATATCTCATGTAAATCCTTGGAAAAATGAGTTTTTTACGCCTGCGCCAAGTGGAAACCAACATGCAAATTACCTAATTACACCGTAACACATAATTTAAATCAAAATTTAATACAAGGAGGTCATAGTATGAGTATTGAGCTTTATAAATATCAAAAAACGATTTTAAAAAGCACTTATCTTATTTTTTCTCAACTAATTTTTCCATAATTAATAATTTTTCATTCAATGAAACCAATTATCTGTTTTTATGATAACTCCACATATAAAGGTAAGCTGCATCCCTTGCCTATCATTTTTAGATGCATTCATTTATGCGCTTACGCACAAAAGGCCTAACTTAAAACATGACATTTTTCGCGCCATTTTTAAAGGACAATCAGTATTTAGCGACAGAACCAAATAATATACTTTGAAAAAAAATGCTTAAAGAGAAGAAAACCCCATTTGGTATGTCAGATACAAAGTGGTGAACCTTATTTTTGTAACCCTCTAAAACACTACTCTGAAATGAAAAAGGCCAACTGTAATTAACTAACGGCTAAGTCCTGGGCTAAATATCTGCTGCCTTAAGGCAGGAATGGCTGAAACCTGAAAGAGTGCTGAAACCTGAGCACGCTTTGTTTTACTGAAAACAGACATTTCAAGTTTTAAAAATGCGCGTGCAAAAAGATGCATTTAAATCTAGCAAGAAAAAAATTTACTTTAGCTGGAGTGTTTGCCTTTAAAAAACGCTACAAATTCGTTTTGCTACCAAAGGCACAATTATTTTTGAGGCCCTTCATATTCCTAGTGAATGTGAATTTTAACTTATCTATTTTAAGCATTTAACAGTTTGCACATATGCGTTTTTGCTTAGTCTGTAAATTAAATAGCAACACATAGCGATTTTCAGCATGTGACATAGAAAATTGCTGGTGTGTTATTTAATTTCTACTCAATATTAATTAATCTGACATTTTACTTAACAGACTGAAAACATCAAGAAACCTACAAACACATTGAGCTTATTGCAGACATAAAGAGAAAAGATAAACACTCAGGACACACAATACAGCGCTGTAAGCTATTACTGAAGTTACAGTAATGAGAAAAACCACATAGACATTGAAACACACATTGAACCCACAAATCGACACTCAGGACGAAAATAAAGCCATTTGTAAATACTAGCTAAGTCATATTTACAAGAAACACGTCTCAATAGGGTTCCAAAAGACTGCAAAAAACATAGCCCAACAGACTGCTGTATGTGCACGAAGCCACAATACACTTAATTCACTAGCTTTGGCTGGCAGAACACCAAAAATCGTTCTGCATATCTCCATTCAATAAAACTGCGCAGAACAAAGGATCCTTGTTTTGTATTATGTCATATTTTAATTCCCTGGGGATACAAAATCACCAAGGAAGAAATATGTCTTTTTTAAATCTAAACCTATTTAGATATCCCCTTTAGGGGAAGCCGGCTAATCCAAACGTATACAAAGTTGGCCAACACAAATCTCCAAATTCGCTAAGATCAGGCATCTTATAGCTCACTAATCTAGCTTCAAACTTCAAGGGGCTATCTCTATCGATACACTCGTAAATATACAAGACCCTCAGTTTTCGAAAATTGCAATATTCAAATAAAAACTAAGGACAAATCAAACTAAGAACCAATCAAAATCAAAGAATCAAAAAACAAAGGACTGGGAGAGACCCACTTATACTTAACTCTTACTTTTACTAATCAAAATATTATCCAGATTCTAACTGTCAAGTTCTACATGACCTAATGGTCTTTTTAAGAATACTCACGCCAAAAAGGTTATCAGTCAGGAGTGATATCATGTGGAGGATCAAAAATCAGAAGATCAGAAATATACTGGGCTGCAGAATCAAAGAATCTCCAGAATCCCCGTGCACAGAGGACCTTCTTAGTAGAATCTTGCTCTGTCCTCAGTTCATTTCAGTCTCCTGGCATGATCACTCCCACAGAAAGTCACTTCTCTGATGATTCCCGCGTTAGGGCGCCAACTGAAGAACTTGGTAAATTTCGCTCTCAGGGAATACTTACTAATATAACAAGAACTTGGCACAAGACTCTGAAAATATGAAAAAGACATCTTTATTAAACACAATTAAGTGAGGCTACGTCACCCAACTGCCTTAGCAATTGGATGAGGCAGTCTGCTGAATGGTCTCAGCACAGACCTTTTATACCATGTATTATGCCCTAGGCACACATTTTCTCTTTGAAGTACATTATTGTTGGTCACTCCCAGTTTGTCCAGCCCAAAATTAATCATCAAACAAACCCATAATAAACATTCTTCTTTAGACAAGCTGGACAAGACCCATAATGAAAATGCCCGCAGCCCACATCATAAATAGACCATAAAGAAGGAACAGAAACAGATAGGAGCAAGATAAAGGGGTATGTGTGTGTACAATAAACATTGCAATGTCCTGCTCTTTGATCTCTATCTGACCAGCTGCCTAACAAGGAACTGGCTCAACGAGGTCAGCCTCGGGCAAGGGAGTCAGCTTTCGCCAGGTCATGCAGGAGTCAGCACAAACCCATGCTAAGGTTATGTCCTTAAATACTTGTTCTGCCACAGTGAGGGCCTTCTGTAAGGGCAATCCACAAAATGGCTACCATTCACAAAATGGAAGCCAAGGGTTCAGTACAAAAATGACGATTTCGAGGTGAAATCGTTACTGTAATATGACGAAAATGCTTGTACATAGTGTACTAGCCATTCTCGGTCTTTTGATATAAAAATCGTCATGCTACGACAAAGTTTATCACACGAGTCCAGAATTTTCAGTACCACAGGATAACTGGGTACTGGCAGGAAATCCTTTTGGTTGTAGACAGGAAAAAGACAATGTTTCAAAAGTGTTACTTACAAAATAGTATAAAATCCAACTTGACCATTAAGTTGGATTTTAAATTACTTTTAAATTGAGCCCTTGAAATATTGTCTAGCTATACCTGAACTGAATTTAGCACTTATTTAATATAAAAGTGTAAACAAGTGTTAACTTACGGGAACCAACTTTGCCACAGTGGAAAATGACTTTGGAGGTTTTCCACTGCAAGGATATTTACAACTTTTAAATTGCTTGCCTTAATTTTAAAAATCACGCACCCTGCCTTATAGGCTTTTAAGGTCTAGTTTAGGAGTGTCATATAAGTATTAAAAAAGAAGGTTTAGGGTGCACAAAATGTTTATTGTGCCAGGTTGAAATTGGAATTTAAAACTGTAAATTCAGACTGTGGTGGCCATTCTTGAGACATATCGAGCTACCCACTAAAGTAGCACTGTACAACAGGACAGTTTCTGTACAAGATCGTCGTGGCACCGCCCCCTTTACATTCACAGTCAAAGCAAAGCAATAATATAGAAATGCTCAACTGTTTTCATTTTAAAAATACTCTTTTGTAAATGTTTCGAACACGGGGCACTGTTTTCCCCACTCACCTACACCGGCGTTGTTGCTGTGCCCGATAGCCATGCAGAGAGTGACTCTCCCGGCATTAACTACTTGCTCCCCTGGGCAAGCCAAGATTTTGCTGGGCTGACAGTCTCACAGCCCTGAAGCCTGTGAGGTCATCAGCTCGGCAAAAGACTTAGCAACAAGGCCCGGTCTCCACCCCCTGATGACGTGGAGGCAAAGTTAGCCCCGGGGGGTTTAAAAAGAAGCCCGGCATTGCTAACCCTCCACGTCAATCAGGGAGTGGAGAGCAATGTCACCACACCCTTGTGTGACCTCACCCTGTGACGAGTGGGGAATATGTTTGCATCTGCGCAGACTCGACTTGTAGTTCTGAGGCTTACAGAGCGTGTCTGTTAATCCTGAAGCTGAGTGGACGACATTTTTTTTAACACTGTGTATTTATCTGGTGAGCCAGTGAGACACATGATTTACTGCAGTGCCAGGAGCTTGATTTAATGGTTGCAGATTGCTGTCTGGACTCGTGGACGTCATGTACAGTGCGTGTATGTGAACGTGGCAGTTCACCAGCCAGGTAAGGATAAAAATGAATTGATAGCTGCCAGGCCAAGGCCCATTTTTTAACTTGTAGTTTGTCCAGTTAGTGTTTTTTTTTAGATTTTCTTTTTGCCCTCATATATCTTTAAATATGCTTTAAATTCAAGGATGGGAAATTTCTGCCTATCACAGGTAGCCAGGTATTTTGGGGACGCATCCGGTCACTCCTTACGGAGAGATAGAATGTCCTAAGACTCCGGAAAATCTTCCCTTCGGCTTTATTGTGAGAGGGCCATCCCCAATCTTGATTTGTAGGAAGTGCTTGCGCCACTGGCATCCCAATATTACAAAATACTGTTTTACCATGACTTGTGTGAGCCCCCTGACCATAAAGTTTCGACCTATATCCTGGAAGTCCTCTCCACCCAGTTATCTCATATTTCCCACATAGTGGTTTTCTTTCGCTTTGTACCCGCTTGGTCCAGTATGGCTAACCTTTGGATAGAATGTATCCATTCGTCTTCCGTCGGAGGACATGCTAAAATCCATTTAAAGCACAATTCTCCTTGAGCCAGAAATATCAGAATGAAAAACAGTGCTCTATGTTTTTTAGGTAGAACCCCCTGTCCCCCCCCAGTTAAATCCCTTGGTAGGACCCCAAATATGATAGCCACCGTTGTTAATTGTATTTCAAGTCCAGTTAGGGTCTTATCATATGGACTGATGACAGAATACATCTTGGAAAGACATGTACACGGGAGGGGAGGCTGTCTACAGACCTGAATGATAGGGGGCGTATTGTCCCAGTACAATGAAAGTATGGGACTGTGTAGAAGGGTGAAGCGTGACGTACAGCGCCACGCTGTTTAGGGGCCCGTCAATACATTTAAATTAAATCATTTTCCACTGGTTGCCTCCCTCCCTGACATGCATCCGTGTATAACCCTTGCCATGGTTACTTTGTGAGGCTGCCCCGGGACACCAAAGGTGGCCACCTACGAGGGCGGCCACCCTTAGTGCCATAGGATGGCACAGACCCCGAGCGGTCTAGTGGTTGGGGGGACCAGTGGTCCCCCCGTGATGTCACTTCCTGTCCTGGGGGAGGGGATGCATGGCTATATAGCCTAGGGGGTGAGGGTCAAGCGCCCTCTTTGTTCTTTGCAGTGGCGAGTTGACCCTCGCCCCCTCCCCCTGGCTGATCCCGCATCGCGGGTCGAAAAGACCGCCCGGCGTTTTCGGCCTTTGTTTCAGATGAGGACTGGGGACTTAGTGCAGCTGTGGAGGGTGGCGTGCCAGTGAACCCCGGGGCTGGCTCAGAGACCGTGTTTCGGGGGAAGGGGGGGGCTCGGGAGGGCCGCTCTCCTGCCTGTCTGGGATGTGGGCTTCAGTTCTCCGTGGCGGTGGGCGTCATCCCAGGGACAGGGGTTCGGAGGTCCGGGGATCGGGTCTGCCCCTCCCTGCTGGGGACATGTTGGGTTAGGGGTTGCCTCGGGTAGGGTTGCGGGGTGTTCAGGGATGTGGCACCGCTGCGGGGTACCTGTTTCCCGGTGGTCGGCGCAGGGTCTTCCGGCTGGGGTCGCGTCCTTGGGTGGCCTTTCATCCTCTTCCTCGTGCCCTGCTGCGGGTAGTGGGCGGTGGTGGCCGTTCGCCGGCCCGCTCTCCCTGGCATGGTTGTTGGGGGGGGGGCTCATGCGGGTGGGCCTTGGCAGCCTGTGGGGCTTGCAACATTGCTTGCATTTTGGTCCGCGCTTTTGTTTGCAGGGGGGCGCGCGTAGTCTTCACCCCCGTGCTTTTAAACGCATTATGGCCGTTGAGGCTGTCCAGTGAGGTGGCAGTCCGCGGGTGGGCGGCCCGACGCGATTAATGGCCGCGGATCGGCCAGACATTTCGCGCATGCGCGTCCCCCACCCGATTCACGTAGCCCCCCCCTCCTCCATCCCTCGGGCTCCTCGGACTCATTGTTTTCCTTTACCGATCTATCTCGCTGGGGTGATCTTTATGCCGATTCAGCCAATTATTGATTTTGTCCATTTTATATAGCGCGGACTTAACCTGGGGTTAAGTCCCGTGTATAACCCTTGCCATGGTTACTTTGGTTACAGGTTGAGAATTCTGTACACACACAGGGAACCACGTGGCTGTTACAAGAAGTCAGCTCGGTTCCTGCCTGCTAACTTACTTGATCCTAAATGCCAAAAAGGCTGATGCCCATCCGCCACTTTGTTTGCACATGCCAGGCTTGGTATATATGTTGTTTAAATTGATGTATTGTTTTTTAGGCCAGGGTAGTTCATTGTTATCCCGAGTCTTGAATGTTGTGTGGAAGAAAGGACTGGTTTTCAGTGCAGACAGAACTGACAAATATGATTGTGTGTGGGTGCCCGGTGTACCTGCCAGTGCCTCTGTGGGAGACCTCACCATCCGCATCAGGGCTGGCCTGGCACACACTCGGCTACAGGCCAGGGCCTTCACTGCACCGTCGGTGGGTGGTGTGGGTTGTTATTTTAAAAACGCGGGTCAGAAGTAGAATTAGTTTTTCCACAGAAGATTATTTAATGCACCAATGCTCCTTCCAACTGGAGTGATGGTTGCAAAAGACAGCAATGATGGTGCAAGAGGCAGAGCTGGGGTCGCTGCTGTCTGGGTTAGATGCTACCGAAGTACCCAAAATTAAAATTACACAGAATAATAATAATAAAGTAGTGAGGAACTCATTAGCGGGCAGCAGAAACAAAACTGCTGTGGTGTGACCACAGGCCTTGTGCACACGAGAACACGTGGCACCAGCATTAGAGAGGCATGGCTTTGAGTCACGGTGCGAGTAGCATGGAAAAATACTGTGATCTGACAATACAAGTATAATGAAACTTTGCTCTGAGGGAGCAAATCAAATGGGACTCCCGGACTCCAGTTGGGTAGTAAAGCACAGCCAGAATTGTGGTGCAATGGGTTTTTGATATACTAGGTCTCATGTTACTGCAGTTGCTGCACTAAAGACTAATGTATCCATGTGCACTCGCTTTGTGTGCAAGTCTATTAGTTTTTTACTGGGGCCCAGAAAATGTGTTTAAGTCCTTTTCCTGCTGATGGCCCTTACTGTAACATGTAGCCTCCCCTCCTCACTCCTGCTCTGTCGGCAAAGACTCCGCACAACACATATAGATAGTGCTTAATATGGTCAGAAATAAGCGCTATATAAATGATAGCACTGCATAAATCATATAGCTTTTCTGAAACTATCTGTTTCATTCTAGAGAGTGAGCTCAAAAATCAATTTATTTGCACCCTAACAATACATTTCTGATGTATGCACTTGAGACTGCAGCAATTTTTGGGAGATATTCTGTTAGTAAGAGGAAGGAATGTGCTTCTGTCTTAACATCGTTTCCTCGATGTATAGGCCACAAGTGCCTTTGATAGCTGAAGGAAATTATAATACCTTGTTTACACATCATAAGTTATGTTCAGGAAAGAGAACCTCTACTTCCTTTTTGATTATAGTTCCTAATTCGTGTTTTAATATTATTTTCCCCTGTTGCCATTCAATCTGGCTGTACGAGTGAGTTTTTGTTGCACCTTGAATGCACTATGGCCCACATGCATCAAGCATTTTTGCAGTCGCAGACGGTGCGATTCCTTAAAATCGGCCGTTTGCGAATGCAAAAGTGCTTGTTGGGATGCATCATGCCATTTTAGAAGTCGCATCTTTTTTACGATTTCTAAAATTGCATTAGCATTTAAGAAATCGCAATTGTGCGATTTCTTAAATGCTATGCATCATTATAGAAAAATATGCTTTTTTTGAAAATTGGAAGTGCAAATTACCACGAAGTTCAACTTCGTGGTAAATTGCGAAATTGATTAAATATGCACAAAAATGCATTTTTTAAACTGTAAAGTTACACACACACATGTCCTTAGGACATGTGTGTATGTAACTTATGCTGAAAAGTACATTTCAGGGGTGCATGGGGGGGTCCTTTGGACCCCCCCCTGCACCCATGAAATTTTCTAAGTGCCACTCGCAATTTCCATTGACTCCTATGGGCCTTTTGGCCCATAGGAATCAATGGAAATTGCGAAAATGTAGTTAAGAAATCGGTATTTCTTTGGGATTCGGTAAAAAATGCGATTTTTACCGAATCCCACAAGAATACCGAAAATATTGATGCATATCATTTTGCATTTCTTAATTTGCGATTCCTTATTTTTCGCAAATTAAGAAATGCAAAAAGACACAATGATGCATGTGGGCCTATGTGCAGTGGGCTCTGGGGAATCCATGTCTTGGGACTTGGTCTAGGAGTGTGAGAACATAGCAGCTGTCTAAGAGGCAGGGTCGGTGGCACAGCTTTTACTGGTTCTGCTTCCAGGGGCCACAAAATGACCTGTAAAAGAAGCATATTTTTTATTTTTCTACATTGTTCAAATGAAGTGTGACCTGAGTTCATGATGTTTGCTGCAGTGTAAAATGCAGTAGCAACATCATTAAAATAGTGATTATTAGCCCATCCCCATCCTATTATTCTCAATATATCAGCCTGACATTTATTCACATGGACATAAGGGAACTAGTTTTACAAACATGTTGTGAGGGAGATACCAACCCCAAACCTTCTTGACTGGTGTATATTTCACTAAGGACGGTCAAGGCAGGCCTATGTTCTTTTTATTTGAAAAAATTGGGCTGATGAATGCATTTGTTTATCCTATTTTTTAAATATGATTCGCAACAGGAAATGGCGACTAACCTCCAGAAAAAATACTGTGCCTCGCCAACAGTTTCAGCATCACCACTCACAAACCTCACCAGCCGCCACTGCTGTACAGTGAGTTATACAGCCCACTAGAGACATTTAATTTGCAGGTTCTGGCTACAGTTGTACCATAAACTTGGGAAATACAATTAAGGGGACCGACCCCCTGCTTCATATACAAGTTCCACGGGCGGGGGAAATGACAATAATGTACAACTGACAAATTACAAACTAGTTTCTTATTTACATTTTAGGGTTAGAGAAAAGAATGATATAGGGTGAAGTTAGATTTTTATCAACAGTCAACATTTATATTAAACATTCAGGGCCTCATTTATGAGGCTGTGCATCACTTTTACGCTGCCGGTGCGTCACTTTTTGTGACGCATCGGTGGCCTAAAAAAATGCGCCTTGTTGTGCCATATTTACAAAGTGACGCATCTAGTTAGATGCGTCACTTTGTAAACCCCTGCGCCACATTATACCTGCGCCAGGTATAATGTATGCAAGGGGGGCGTATTGACGCAAGAAAGGGCCATGGAAGTGACGCAGTGAAATCTATGCGATTTCACGGCGCCACTTCTAGGACTCAAATGCATCAAAATCTTATGCCTGCCTCACAGCAGGCGCAAGACTGACGCCAGCCCTTTCACATGGGGCTTGCCCCATGTGAAAGGACACATTGCTGGAGTTGCGTCACTTTTGTGACACACTCCAGCAATGCATCACTTTTGCGCCTACAGATACCTCAGAAATACTGACGTATCTGTAACTCCTTGCACAATGATGCGTCATACTGTAAATATGATGCATCATTGGTGTCGCAAGGAGGGCGCAGTGAAAAGTGATGCATAGCTGTTTTCATGCAGCGATGCGTCACTTTTCATAAATGAGGCCCTCAATTTGTTGAGCTATCATCATTGTAATCTAGTCTTTTCACTCATGAAGTCAACTGTCAAGTCAGAGCTGCATGTTCATCTTGAATTCATCACAGCATTCACACCTTCATTCATACCCTTAGACTTCCAACAGTAAGTATATAATTTGTACACTGATAATGCACACCATGTAAGAAGAGCATTAACACTTATTTTGCACAAAACTGGCATCAATATAATTCATTACAATATTTTCTTTCTGATTCATTACAATATTTTATTTCTTTATCTTTTAGATGCATTGATATCAACTTATGCAATTTGTGGATGTAGCAGCAGTGGCTTAAATTATCAATCATCCTGTGTCATTACTCTACTAGCGTTTCCGAGGGTCAGCGCTATCATCAGGAAAGCCATAATCACAAAAGAAAATCGTAAGTACCTGCAAGCATTTTACATAATCTCTTGAGGCCAATAGCTCAATCAATATACAATATTGAAAATGGCGCACGGAGTGGCCAGCAGACCAAACACGGCATCCACAACTTTACTCGGCTCCATACCGCCACCCGCAATCCTGCAAAATCCTATGTTACTCTAGTGAAAATTACCCCATCCTTGCTGCTACAGGTTTGAAGATCCCCCACTACATCATGCAGGTGCATTTTAGCACTGAACGGAGCCGATGTGTGCGAAGTGAGGCCTATGGATCCCGCCGATTAGGCCTTGAGCTGGGGTGGGGGGGGGAGACAACCGGGGCATGTGGAGTGTGGCATGAGGACTCCCTAGTTGTAGGCCCCAGTTGATCTGGGGGGGTGCGCATGAGCCCATCTCAGATCCCTTGACAGGACAGGTGCCCAGGCCAAGCCAGTGTGGATGTGGCCAAACTACCAGGAAGCTGACAGATACTCTAAAACGGAGCCAAAAGCCGGGCTAAGTGATTTGAAACTGCGGTGGCCTCGTCATCACAGTTCAAGTTCAAGTTCAAGTTCAGGAAATTGTATAGCGCACTACTCACCCAGAGGGTCTCAAGGCGCTTGGGGGCGGGTGTGTGAATTACTTGTCGAATAGCCAGGTTTTTAGCTGCTTTCTGAAGGAAAGGTGGTTCTGTGTAAGGCGGAGGTGAGTGGGGAGAGAATTCCAGGTTTTGGCCACTAAGTAGGAGAAGGATCTTCCTCCCATGGTGGCTCTATGGATGCGCGGAATTGCGGCGAGGGCTTGATTGGATGATCGTAGTTGGCGGGTGGGTGTGTAGAAGGACAGTCGTGTGTTGAGGCATTCGGGTCCGAGGTCGTAGAGGGCCTTGTGTGCGTGGGTGAGGAGACGGAACGTTATTCTCTTGTTGACGGGGAGCCAGTGAAGGTCTTTCAGGTGACCGGTAATGTGAGCTTGACGGGGGATGTCCAATATGAGTCTGGCTGAGGCGTTTTGGATGCGTTGGAGTTTTTTCTGTAGTTTGGCTGTGGTTCCGGCGTAGAGGGTGTTTCCGTAGTCCAGTCGGCTAGTGACCAGTGCGTGGGTGACAGTAAGGAGCATCAGACTTTGGGAACGAGTCGTGAGGCTGAGGTAAACTGCGTTCTCTTCCAGGGGATCCTCATCAATAATCATAAGCACTGAATATTCCCGCCCATGTGCGGTACCCCGGAAACAATATAAAAATATATATGTAAAAAAACACATATATCTCGCTCCACATATATGTACGTACATATATTATTTTTCTCACACCAATGCAGCTCCAAAACGGAGGCTAAAACAATGTAAACACATGTACATGTACTGCAATTAGTAAGGAAACAAAAAACACATCAGGTCAAATATTCCTTGAACTTTGTGTTTTAATGAGTAAAACCACTCATAAATCCTGAAAATTGCATATAAATAGACATTGTTAGCCCTCAGGCTGCATTGTAAAACAATAGCATAGAAAATGACCCATTTTCAACAAAAACTGGCACTGTGCCTTTAAGGCAGCCATGACCCCAGGCTTCCCATCATGCATCAGGGGTGACAGTTAGGTCAGTTGTTCTTTCCGGCTCCTTCAGTCAGGACCCTGGTGAAACAGCTCCTTTTCTTTTTGACTTTCTGTCAAAGAAATATTCTATTAACCTACAATTTTTACTTTCACTCGACGTCTTTTAGACCTAGGGTGTTACTGCTACCTTTTTTAGGCTTAAAAAGGTGTTTTTCTGTCAAAATGCCTTCCCTCTTTGACAAATGCCCTTCATGTGGAAGGAAGATGGCCAAGACTGACACTCATTCAGTGTGTATCCTGTGCCTACCGGATTCTCATTCTTCGAAAACCTGTGAACAATGCCAGGTTTTGTCATCCAGAACTCTCAAAGACCAATAGAGAATTCGCATTTATGGACTTTGTGAGAGAGGAAGATCTCCCAAGAAGCAGAAACGTCGGAAGACGCGGTCGACGTCGAAAGAAGTCCCGACTTGTTCACCTTCGGCGTCGGGATCGGCGTCGAAGAAGCAGTCGATGGCGACGGAGAAGACGTCTTCAGCGTCGAAAAGCAAGGTACCTCCGCTACAGACAGCGTCAAGGGGTGGATCGCCTTTGAAGCGGAAGAGCTCGACGGCGAGCCAACTGACGTCGAAGCAGCATCGTCATGCTGTGACGTCGAGGCATTCTCCCTCGACGCCTGACCACCGGCGTTCGGCGTCGAGACAACCTCCGTCGATGACTGGTCGTGGTCGTTCGACGTTGAGGGAGCCTCTGCCGACACATCGTCGATCGACGTCGAAGCAGCCCCGTCGACGCCTAGTCAATGGCGTTCGACGTCGAGGCAGCCTCCGTCGCAGTCAGACCAGCGGCATTCTTGCGTCGAGGCACCATACATCGCCACCAGCGCATCGGCGGTCGGCGTCGAAGCAGCCTCTGTCGTCATCGAGAAGATCGGCGTCGAGGAGATCACGGTCGACGTCGAGAGAGCGTCAACTGATCGTCGTTCGTCGTCGAAGCAGCCACCGTCTACGGATCCAGGGAGCGGGGCGACTCGCATTCAGCGATTGTCTCTCCTACAAGAATACAGGAGAGGTCGCCTTTGAAGCAGGTGGTGCAAGAGATGGAAAGTGAGCCATTGGACCAGCCTCAAGCCCTAAGGTCTCAACTGGGTTCCCCAGGATCAGCATCGGCTGCAGAGGTGGAACAATCACTGATACAGGATCCTCCTGTCAAAAGGAGAAGGGTCTCGGAGGAGAGAAGTCGGTTGAGGTCTTCCTCTAGACGGTCACTGGTGAGCCTATCCTATCCTCCTCGGCATCTCGAAGTGGCAGATCCTCGGATGGGGAAATTGGCTCTTCGGATAGGGAGAGGTCCAAGTCCCCTGCAAAGTCGCAGCAGGATCAAGCGGATCAACCTCCTCCACGTTCACGTTCGCCAGTGAGGGATTGCACTTGGAAATCTCCTCCTATTCGTCTTTCCCCAAGGTGGTATAGACCTCTTCACCACTGGGCCAAGCACAAGGAGACGGCGGATCGGTTGAGGGCGTATCGAGATCAAACATCCCGCCGCAAAGAATGGTCTCGGTCTAGAGTGCACTCAAGTAAGAGAGGATCTAGCCACAGGGAGCGATCTCGTTCTAGAACGCGCTCAAATAGGAGAAGCTCTAGGTCCAGGCGGACTCACAGCTCATCAAGTTCATCGAGGTTCCGTTCTCACAGGAATTACTCTCCGACTCTAACAGACAGCCCACACTCGAGAATATGTCCAACTGAGGATATTTTCTCGTTCCAAGACATCTTGGGCAGGGGAGCCCTGAAGCTAGGAGTGCCTATGACAGCTCCGCAGGTCAAAACGACGGTCATCTTCGAAACCCTGCAGCACAGAACGGCACCCAAACCTTTATTGCCGTTGATCCCGGGTATCATGGATCCGGTGAATGAAGTCTTCCTGACTCCGGCTACAGTGAAGTCAGTCCCAGCGAGGATTCTCAAGAAATATCGTTCTCCCGAAGAGGATCCTCTATTCCTCAAGTCCGACCCACCTCCAGATTCGGTAATCATTGCGGCGGCTAAAAAATCTAATGCTGTAACCTCCTCATCCACGGTACTGCCGGATAAGGGCAGCAAGTTACAAGACTCATGGGGTAGAAGAGTGTGTAATGCCTCAGCCTCTTTCCTCAAAGTCTCCAATGCGGAAGCCCTGCTGGGCAGATATGATAGATCTCTGTGGGACTCGCTTCAGAGGTTTTCTACTAAACTGCCTCAGGAGGATAGAAAGGACTTTGAGGAGATTCTGATGGAGGGCAGTCAAGTCTCCAATCAGATTATAGGGGCGGCGGCAGATGGAGCTACTCTGGCTGCGCATGGTTATGCGCATGGAATCACAGCGAGGAGATCCTCGTGGTTGCGCTTAACAGCATTAAAACCCGAGGCTCAAGCCAGAATACTAAACCTTCCTTTTTCGGGCACATCTCTCTTTGGGGCGAGTGCTGATGAGGAGATGCAACGGATGAAGACGGAGTTAGACACCCTTAAAGCCGTGGGGCTTGAAAAGAAAAAGGAATTCCGGAAGAAATTCCGCTCTGACAACAAGGGCTCTTCGAAGCAGAGGGTTCAAACCCCTCACTGGCAGAAGGGCCAGAACCAGCAAGGCCAACAGAAATCGCAATATAAAGGCAAGCGCAATTCTAAGGGAAACCGGAATCAGCGCCAAGGCAACAGCTTCAATAAGCCTCAGCAGAAGCAATGAGTCTTCACTTCCCCAAGCGCCGTTGTCCACTCCAGTGGGGGGAAGCATTGCACATCACAGGACAGAGTGGCAGGCCATTACAAAAGATCAATGGGTGTTGTCTACGCTGCAGAATGGGTACTGTCTTCGTTTTCAGCGTCTACCTCCACTTGTTCCTCCGATGCCAACGTCAAACCCCCAGATACAAATGCTAAAGAAGGAAGTAGCGACACTCCTCGAAAATTCAGCCATCGAAAGGGTGCCGGTGGCTCAAAGGGGGAAAGGAGTCTATTAGAGGTATTTTCTGGTTAGAAAAAAGGGCCAAAAGGGGGAATACAGGCCCATTCTGGACTTGAGAACACTCAATCTATATATCAAAAAAGAAAAGTTTTGCATGTTGGCCCTTCACCAAATATATCCACATCTCAGGAAGGGGGATTGGATGTGTTCGCTGGACCTTCAAGATGCATACTTTCATGTCCTGATACGGCCAGATCACAGGAGATTCCTTCGATTCCAGGTGGGGACCTCCCACTTCCAGTTCAAAGTCCTACTGTTTGGGTTGAAGTCGGCCCCCAGGGTGTTCACGAAGTGTGTCGCAGTGGTGGCAGCAGCACTACGCCACAGAGGGGTCTTCGTATACCCATACGTGGACGATTGGCTGTTGAAAGGTCCTTCTCCAGACAACATAAGGAATCAATTACAGACATGCATAGAACTCTGTCAGCGTCTAGGCCTGCTTGTCAACTACAGCAAATCTGTCTCCCAACCCACTCAGAAGATTCACTTCCTAGGAGCTCTGCTAGACTCCGAGGTAGGAAAAGTGTTTCCTTCGGAGGAGAGACAGTATTCGATAACGCTCAAGTGCCAGCAGTTTCTTCGCAACAGGACTCAGAAAGTGCGAAAGATAGCCTCCCTCTTAGGGTCGATGGCTTCATGCATCTTCTTAGTACCGAACACCAGACTTCGGATGCGTCCTCTTCAGCAGGATCTGGAGGACAAGTTGGACCAGCAATCAGATCGCTGGGACGATCAGATCACTTTGTCGGAGGTAGCTCGATCTTCCATCCAGTGGTGGACAAAGAAGCAGAACATGCAGGTGGGAGTGCTCTTCCATCAGCCTCCTCCTACGCAAACGATCATCACAGACGCGTCTTTACAAGGCTGGGGGGCGCACATGGGGCCTCTCCAAGTGCAGGGTCTGTGGTCGTCCAAAGAAAGCACCTACCACATCAACTTGCTGGAATTGAGAGCAGTCCACCTGGCTCTCAAAGCGTTCCTTCCCTCGCTTCAGGAGGAAATGGTTCTAGTACAAACGGACAACACCACCACAATGTACTATTTGAACAAGCAGGGAGGAACACGCTCAAGGACTCTATCACTGGAAGCTCAGTGCATCTGGCATTGGCTTCTGGCTCGCAAGTTGTCTGTTCAAGCAGTCCACCTCCCAGGAGAGCAGAACGTGAGGGCGGATGCACTAAGTCGGCACTTCGAAGACAAAGAGGACTGGGTTCTCAACGACGAAGTGCTAGAAGACATTTTCCGGTCTTGGGGTCGTCCTTCCATAGACCTTTTCGCGGATGACGTAAACAGCAAATACCCAAGCTTCGCCTCAAGGTTCTACTGACCAGGAATGAGAGGGAATACTCTTTTGATTGACTGGTCAGGGGAATTTGTGTACGCCTTTCCACTTCTTCCGCTGATCCCGAAGGTGGTGAGCAAACTGAACTACTCGTGCACAACAATGATCTTGATTGCCCCCGACTGGCCGAGACAATGGTGGTACACGGACCTACTTCACCTCTCAGTGTCTCCTCACAAGAGGCTTCCATGCAGGCCGGACCTGTTATCGAAGATGAACGGGAGGATTCACCATCCCAACCTTCCTTCACTGAACTTGGCAGCATGGCTCCTGAGGTCATTCAGTACGGCCATCTAGGACTGCCACAAGACTGCATGTCCATTCTGAGAGAAGCACGACGTCCTTCCACAAGACACTCTTACGCATGCAAGTGGAAGAGGTTCTATATGTGGTGCATGCAGAATGGTCATAATCCGAAGAAGGGTCAGGAAGAAGCAGTTCTTCCCTACTTGTTGTACCTGGCTAAAGCAGGGTTGAAGTTTAATTCCATTAAGGTGCTGTGATGTATTCCTATAGGTTCTGTATCGATCCCCCTATTCCTGACCCTGTTCTGGTTAACAAGTTAACTAGCAGCCATCCCATGATGCAGAAACCGTTATCTGATTAAGCCACACTACGGCACAGGAACGTGTTATCTGATTAGGTCATAACGCTTGCCATCTAATTAGACAAGCGATATTCCTCCAGCCCCTGATAAGGCATACGGAGTTCTCAAAACAAATCAAACCTATGACAACCTGGGAAAAACCCTGCGGCCATTGTTTTGATTTCATCGAGAACTTCAGCGAAAGAATGTGCTAACGACCAAGTCGTATGACATCCTTATTGACGTATCTATGTCCATCCTTACGTCAATCTCGGCACCTTACAGGTATAAATATTACCGGTATTGCCTTAAGCAAACACACGCGGTGGTGACGAGATCGGAGCAGCCAGACTTGCCGAAGCCCAGAGCAGAGCAGACCCCGCTGGCGCAGCCCCGCCTTCCTGACGCGCTGAGAACGAGACGCTGCTTTCTCCTGCCGAGAAATCCAGCTCCGGCGCTTCCGGGTAGCCCTCGCAGGCAGCCTGGAATATCGAGACCAGAGACGAGAGATACCATCCCTCATTCATCCTAGATTCCAGGTACAGAACTGAATAACCCCTTGCAGAGACTTCTTGAGTCAGTCACTTGGCAAAACAAACTTAACTTAAACTACTACTTTCTATTCCCGCCCACGTATTAGGCTTAGGTCAGGTACACTGGGGTAGGCGTGGTTAGAAGCACCAGTTGAGTACGATTAGTCAAATGTTTATATGTATGTATCTATTTTATCAATTTTAAACCACCTTATGGCTTAGAAACCACATAAATGTTTTTACAGTATTATTTTATACTTCTGCTTTTATTGTATGCACTTTACTTAACCATAAGTATTGCGATAATATCGATCCATTTCTCTTGTATGAGAAAAGAGACTGATCAATAAATAACATCTTTTATTGAACACGCCCGTCTCTTCCTTTTCTCTACAATCTGGTGAGACTAAGAATGCACGTACTGACTGAATAAAATAAGTTGTCTTTTGTTTTCACACGACTCTAGAGATACACTCTTGATTAGGGGAGAGCAAAGTTGTCATGTTCTATGGTTGTCAGAAACTAAATCCCTTCTTGTCTATCCAGGGAGGTTCAAATCCTCCTTGCCTATTCGAGAAAGTTTCTAGTGAACTCTGAGCTAGCTGGCAAACCCAAAACTTTAAGTCTAATATCGACAATAGAAGACCTAGTTAACGTCTGGTCTAGGCCTATACTATTGAAGGTATTATTCCAATGCGCAGAGCCTATTGGGATAATAGGAACTACACTACATGGCGCCCAACGTTTGGAAAGGCGATAAAACTAACGCAAGACATTAGAGTAACTCAGTCGTGCTTTTTCACTCAGACCCCTTTTTCCCATAATACTCCAAAGACGTCTGGAGTGGGTGAAAGGTCATATCCGCCAAACCTCGCAGGAGGAAACTCCTATGTATGGTTCTTGGTTTAGTCAACGTTGAAGGATACACTGTTCCAAAATATTGTGCATCTAATCTTTGTTTCCATAAGAAACCTGATCTGCAAACAAACAAAATAACCTTCCTGACAGTAGAATGTCAGACACTGAAGAAGAAAGAGAGATAGCTAGAGTAGCAGCTGAACTCGTAACAGCTGATAATACTATGCAAGAAGCAGACCCGGATTTAATACTCATCAAGGTCAACATAAGGAAATCTATAACTTTGAAACTTATAGAAAATGGACTGACACCTAGAGGTGGCACAGTCATATTCGTAATAGAGGCACACGAATATCGGCAGACAGAGGTGTTCTATTCATGGATACATTTTCCAGCAGCAAACGCTGTAACAAAGGTCTTCCACCATTACAAAACAGAGGAACCTCCTGAAGAATACACTCCTTTCGAGGAGGTGGAAGTACCACTTAAATTTCAAGAGCACCTGCTCTTGTTTAATGGCGCCCTAAAACACAACAATCACATCACCAGGCTCGGTCCATTAGGTAGACCAGGAGCAACGTGGCCGGTCCTAGCCGGATCCACACCACATCCAGACATCGAAAGAATGTCTGCAGCAGATCTTCTAATACAACTAAAACAATTAATAAAAGTACATAGACAATTAGTCCAATATGTAATGCGGACTTCAACAATCCAACCAGCAATTAAAATTCCACAGCTGACCCATCATCAGGGGAACACAAATAAAATTACACCACAGAACATACAGTCCTGCCTAGGTAAAGTACCAGCTAAAAGGGAACAAATACCATTCTGGTTAGCACAAAAAATCACCCAAATAGAGGCGGTGTTTCCAGACACCACTCCTGTGGATAAACACAGGATTCTGACTATCTGTCTTCCAATGGGAATCGCACCACACGTGGAGGACTGTGACACTTGGGGTACAGTCTTTGCTTCCATCTACACAAAAACGCATGGTGTTCCATCCATGTCGGTAATACCAGATGTGCTAAAACAAATTCAAGACGAATACGGTCCAGAACCCGCTTTAACTCTTGGTATGAAATTACTGAAAGACTTCAAGCAGGTCTCGGCTATATTACTAGCCAACATAAAAGGAGAAGCAGCGAATGTGGCGATCCGCCAGAGGTTAAAAGAGACAGATATAGCAGACCAACCAGCTGAAATTGCCAGAATTATAGAAAAATCCTATGAAGAACTAGGTAGAGATAGTTTGGGTGGAATACCAGTGAAGCCCCAACTAATTGAAAGTCCTGAAAAAATATTTATTAAAAATAACCTAAACAGTCAAAAAAAGAACTGGGATGGAAACAAACAATCCAATCCAAAAGAAAGGAGATTCCAGTCCAGAGGAAGGTCTCCTCGGCGGAGAGAAAGATCTCCGGACCAAGGACCCAAGTCTCCCCAAAGTGAGCCCTCTGTGAAAAAATACAACCTTAGAAATAGGGATAATATAAAGAAACCGGATAGATATCAAGATTTTGATACACGTCCCTCTCAATCTTTTCAGACTTCCTCGCAGAAATCGGAAAGAAGAGGACGATCGGAACCCAGGGAAGGGCACGTCAAGTCCAAAGACAAGGAACCTGCTCATCCAAATAAGAAATTACAATTTCCAAAAAAGAAGGTAGCCAGTATTAAAGTAGTTAACAATGCCGAGAATACTGAGGACACAACTGAAAAACCGAGAATGGGCTCAGACAATGCTAGACAGCGCAGCAGAAGTGAGCATAGCTCGCAAAGTCCTTATGAATCATCTGGAGACAGTGGACACGAATGAATACCTTCAAGTGGAAACTGCAGACACCAGAGTTAGCAAACCTCACAAAATATATGAAATAACTTTACGTAGAGAAGGGGATAAGACTAGAAAAATAAGGGGACTATTTTGGGATAATCTCTCCAAAGGCTATGACATCCTTCTAGCTGAAAAAGACTGGCCACCAGAGTTTGTCAGGGACTGCCCTCATGGCGAAGAAATAATTATGCCTGCCTTCTCAAATCATATCCCAATTCATAAAAAATACACACTTGCTAGAAAGTGGGCAGTAGCTCAAGCTCCTGCTTTATATAAAAATCACGTAGGATGGGATGAGGACTCTCCTCCTCACAAAATCCAGTTAAAATCACAACCTACTGCACAAAGACAGTACCCAATTAAGCAAGAAGCTAAAAAACAGGTAAAAGAAATCCTAGACCAATTAGAATACCAGGGGGTGATTGAAACTTGCACCTCACAAATGAACAACCCTTTGTTTCCTGTCTCAAACCAGACAATTCATATCGTCTAGTTTTGGATTACAGACACCTTAACTCATGTTGCAAAACTTTTGCAGTGCAAAACTCGCATAGTGCAGCGCTAATGAATAACATAGTGCGCAAAAAATACAAAACAACATTAGACATCTCTAATGGATTCTTCTGTCAAAATATAGCACCAGAGAGCAGATATTTGTCCACGTTCTCAATAAATGGCGCTCAAAAACAATTCTGTCGGTTACACCAAGGGTTCAAGAACAGCCCAGGATTATTCTCAGCGAGAGTAACAGAATTATTACAAACATATGACGAAGAGGCATTATCTTATGTCGACGACATATACCTAACAGATGATGACTTGGATACTCACTTGAAGAGAGTGAACACCATAATACTTGGGTTCGCAGCAGAGGGTTACAAATTCAACTTTAAAAAATCTAGAATTTCCCATCTAACAGTCCTGTTCTTAGGATATGAATTATCAAGTGAAGGCAAAAGCCTGGCTGACAATTTCCTAGAGAAATGTGCCGTACTCCAAGCACCTAGAACGCTAAAAAACCTACAGTCAATTCTAGGCTTCCTAAATTTCGGAAGAACATACATTGCAAATTACGCAGAAAGGGTCAAACCCCTTTATGATCTAATAAAACCAGATTTTAAAAGAACCAATTGGACTCAAACACACACAGAAATTTTGAGATCCTTACAAACAGACATGTTAATTAAAACAAAATTAGAAACACGTGATAACACACGCAATCTTGTGATTCGAGTCATCCCAGGAAGATGCGGATTCACATACCTGACCTCTAACGAGGGAGAAAAGGTACCAATTGCATTCAAATCACACTTGTACACAGAAGCTGAAAAGAAATTCAGCATTAAAGAAAACATTGTTCATGCAGTTCAAACCGCAATAGCTAGAGAAAAAGATAAAGCTGACGGTAGACACATCACAGTCAGAACAGCAGAATCAGCCTTTGAGGCATTAACAACACCGTGTAATTTACCAACAACAGCATTGAATCCAGAATGGATACAATGGGTGAACTCAATTACAACGGACAAAGTAAAATACTACTTTGATCCAGAATTAAAAGAATTGAAAAATCTAGAATATGAAAGAACATTCCCTCTGCCAATCGACATTCTGCCCTTACGACAATACGCCTGTGTAATCTATACAGATGGACATGCTCAACCCTCCGTTTGGGGAGAACAAGCATACAACCCCACATGTGAGATTACAAAAGAAGTGTGGCGCGGAGGTAAACTAAACACACTCAGTAGAAACTAATTCAGAACAACAGACTGAAATAATAGCATTGAAAATGGAGCTAGATAATGCGGATCGCGAATTCCCGACACTCATAGTGTCCGATTCATATTACTGCGTCAAATCATATAACAACGATTTGCAGAAATGGATTCAAAACGGTTACAAAGATGACACAGGTGCAACAATAAAGCAAAAACTGCTTTGGGAACAAATAGTTCTTTTACAGAAAGAACTACCAAAGACTCACGTGACACACTCACTGAGTCATCAGCGTGATGGCGTTCACGTTGCAGGGAATTCATTGGCTAAGACAGCCACAGCGGTAGCAACTAAATCGGCTTCCGTAGCTAGAAAAAAGCGTACAATGAAATACATTGACGGTGAAACAGTGCTGGCGGTAAAAACGTCATCAAAAGGCGACTGCTCAGCGCTACCGATCAACTATCCACTCAATTATACATACATAATCGATGCAAACTCCGTCCCTTTTGCTCGAATCCCTGGAGTGGGGGATAGAGTAATTCCAAACATGGACAGGAGAACTTTGTTAATTGCAGACGCACATATGGGCGAGGGTCTCAGACACCTCAAACTAAAAGATTCTCTGGAAGAACTACAATCAGTGTACTGGTGGCCAGGCATGAGCCTGCAGCATCACATATTTGTAAAAAAATGCCCGGACTGCAACAGAGATCGCAGTGGCGAGAGAAACGGTATACTACCTTGGCGTTTCACTCCAGAAAGAATCAACAGTAAAAAGCAAAGCGTCCGATTAACATATACAGGCTAGTTTCCACTTATAATGTAGATCCTCAGCACTCGGCTGACGTCTGGACTGTTATACAGAGATTTGCGAGTCTAAATGGCATATACGCTAGGAGCATGCTACGTTTGACCAATGTTTTCACTTGAGCACTCAAGCTTGGGGGAAAGCTCGGCCAAATGAGCATAGCACAGCGGGATTCTTCTCACTTCCTTCCTGAGGGATACGGGATGGTGTAAAGAAAAAACCAAGGCATACAGCTATCTATAACGGAAAGGATATTAGGTTCGGGAGCTGGGTGGGTCAAACATCTAATAAGTGTCCAACGTAGTCTAAATAACTTGCCAAGAAATCCTCTGAAGGGATTCAGTCCGTACGAATTATTGTTTGGAACTAGGATGTTAGTCTTAGATCTTGACAGTCAGACTTCAGTGGTAAAGGAAAAAAGCTTTGATATCAAAGATCGTTTGGCTATTTTACAGGACTTAAACAAAACAAGAAAAGACCTGAGCAACATAAAGTTGAAACAGCAGCCAACAACCACTGAAGAACCACCACCTGTCCCAGCAAGACCTGTCTGGATTCCAAAAGTCGGGGATCTAGTCAGAGAAAAGATCGCGGTAAAGAAGGAATTTGGGCCTTCTTACAGAAAAGCAGTTCCTGTCTTGTCCATCAACGGGACAAGATCAGTTGTACTTCCGCCTCTTGCTGGTAAAAAGGAGAACCGAGTTGTATCCATCGACCTGGTAAAACCACAATCATGTGGCCGATAACAAACAGTAGGCCAAGTGGGCTCCCGATAAGTAGTAGAACACCAAGATTTGCTACAAATACAGAGGTCCTAACTAAGAGGCTAATCACATTCGAAACGCCTACAGAAGAACAACAAGGACTGTGCAACAATGCAATGGAACTTAAACCTCTGAAAACCCAAATAAAAACATTTAGTAAAGACACACCAACCTACAATGAAGTAACAAACGAATATGCAAGAAACAGTAATCCTGAAGCAATTGGAACAATTGACAGAACTGCATCCGGCTACTTCATAAACTTCGATGATTCCTCTGAAGACCTAAGTGAATCAAAAACACAGCCATCAACAAAAACCTTTAAAGATAAAGCTAAAGAACTTTTGAAACAGCTGAAAGAAACATATTTAATTTCTCCATGGATTGAATTTTGGGTGGGCTTTGGTGCATTTATCCTCATACTTTGGCTCATCATGGTACTAACTTTGGGACGCTTCATTGAGGGAAAATATGCTAAAATGGACACAGCAAGTCAGAAAATCAACTTGATCCTCAAGCCACACACATCTTCACACGTCGAGAAAAGAGAACTTTCTTCAGTCAACTTCACAGCCAATCCTATACCAGGTGGGGTAGCATGGGACAATACTGACTACGAAATTTATGGTCCGGTTGAAATGCTGAAATATCCACACCAAATCAAGATCTCGTTAAGTGACTTTGTAAAAACAAGCTCATTTGCTGATGATTGGGACTTTGAAAGTATAAATAATATGATGTCTGACTTAGTGATGTCTGCTAAATTTACCAAACATGATTATTTGCAGGGTTCGACTAATTATGATAGTATGTACTGTTACAACCACTATGGTAACCATTTTCTACATAAATCTGCACAGCCTAGAAATGTTTTAAATTATAATCAATGGGAACATTGTGCAACCCCTCCAAAAGGAAGCTCAAGAACCTTTTACGACAAATATTCATACTTTTCAGGGTTCAACACAAGTAATGCTGAAACATTTTATTTCAAATTGTCAAATAAGACAGGGACAAAGATCATGCTAACAAACACGAAATTGATATATTCAGACTCATTTTTTGAACAAATGAATACTTTTGGTTTTCATTATTGGGACAAAAATGTTGATGTTAAAAGTGTTTGGGGTACAAAAGAATGGCAAATACAAGGTATAGAATCATTGTTTAGAGCCTGCATGATCCCAGAACAAATTATATTTTTAAATGACACTGTTCGACAAACCACCTGTCTTGGCTTAGCCAAAATCAAAGACTTAAATAAACCGTCTATTCCAAAGCCAACAATGAACAGCAATAGCTCTACAGATGAAGAAATAGACGTAAACTATATATTAAACCAAAACAGAACACATCCTGATTGGAAACAGTGGTTGATCTGGCCCACAAATACTAATAACTGTCAAGACAGATTCCTGAACAAAACACAGGGGTTCAAATTGACCAGGCCAGACCCTAGATATTCCCAAAGACAACACCCAGGGATAATTACCACCTACAGTGTGGGCAAATTATGCCTTCAATGGCTACAAACTTCCACACTGACAGAAATTAAGCAACACCTAACTTTACTTACTGATGGTGCTGACTTGCGTGATTTCATTATGGGACCACGCAAACAGCGTCAAAAACGCTTCATAGCAGCCTCTATATATGCAGCTTACAACGAGGCCTGGAAGGTAACTCAAATTGAAACAGCAGAAAGTATACGGGAAATTGACCGTATTAATTTGGAAAAATCACTTTCTGTAGTGGACAATGGGTTAATGACTCTGTCCTCCAGAATTTTTTCTTTGGACAGCATTGTGTCTTCAGCAATCGACATATTATCGCAAGACTTACTGTTGTTACAACACGGTCAGTCTCAATTGCGTTCTATTGTACAGCTTGGCTGGACGTTACAAAATCTGCGTTCAGGCTATGTGCCTTGGCGTTTAATCAACACGACGTCACTATTCAATATCTTTAACCTTACTGATAAACAAATCAGTATGGCACAAAAGGGTGCTGATTATACAATCCTGAGCATTGAGAAACTCGAGAGATTACCAGTGACAATGTCAGAACGACCTGTCAGTGAATGGATAATACATGGGATAATTAATATTCCAATATCAACCTTCAGGTTTCAATACTGCCAAAAATATATACAGGCTGGCATGTACGAAAAATTGGGAAAAGGGTACATAAAGACAACATGGAATTTGCCCTATTCACATGCATGTGTCAGTAATAAAGGACAGAAAGTGTTTCTTAGTGGCAATAATTGTGCGATGTCACTAAGCGGTACACTTCTGTGTAATGGAATTAGTTTGCATGGAGCCTGTGAAGGGAACTCAAATAACCTTTCATGTCACCAGCTAGGCACACCTGCTACAGAGATAGAACCATTTTTTCAAAGACTCTATAATGGGAGTTACATTCTAATTGTGGACCGCAGATGCTGTAGTCTTATGCCCGGGACTCCTTATCTCGTAACTACGACTGCGAAGGTCAAGTGCTGTGGACGCTTATTGTTCCCCAGCTCCTTTCCAGACAGGGAGGCAAGGGCATGGCCCAACTTGAAAATTACTTCTATTCGAATAGACACTTTAAGCAGAATGAAAACAGTGCTTCTTCAGACGCCAACCAGGCTCACGTCATCAAAAGAAACGTATGATCTCCTAGTCGCAAGGACGACTGCAGAGATTCACTCATTGTTATCAACTAATTCCTCCATACATTTCGCAGAAATCCTGAATGAAATCTTAAATATTTCTGATACCAGTGGAGTCTCAAAAGTATTTAAGACAGTATTTTCGATGGCATTAACACCATTCAAAGCCATACTGGGTATTTTTCCAGATTTCGTCCATTCGATTTTTGGCGGACTTCCCCTCATTTTGGGACTAATTGCAGGAATTCTATTCTTAGTCCTTATATTTCGTTATGGCAAACCGTTTCACAGACAAAACACCTGCGACAAGGGAAGAAACAATCCGAGCCATTGGATACCGGGACCGGATATCAAAAATCCTGGGACTATCCCGGCTTAGAGACCTGAACATGACTTGGTTTCTTTCATTTCGACCAATGTGGCATCGATGTGTTTTACCTGTATTAAGGTGCTTGCTGTGCGGAGAAGAATGCGTGTTGGACACCTGTCTGACGCTACAATCGGATGCGCCAATGGATGCAGAAACATTGTTGAGCCCAATAAAGGCTCATGCTTTGTGCTGCCCTCAACGGCTGCCAATCCTGATGACGGCATTCGTGGAGACTTCACCGCTACGATTAAGGGGTAGTGAAGTTCAAGATGAAAGCAGCATCGATCAGGTACGACCTTCTGTCAGCAATACTAATCAAAACGTCAATGGAGACAATCATGCACATGAATGCATGGTTACATCCTTTTCCGAGTTAGTGGAACTCTCCCAGGAAGCTGTTGACAGCTTTTTCGACAGTCTAAATGATATGATGTTCTCACCAGAGCAGAAATAGAGACTTTTGAGCAAGCTAGCACACGGCGTTCCCTGAATTTGGCCTTCAACTTTAATAACAGAATACCATGAACGATTTCCCCTCCAGTTCACGGACAGCAATTTTTCAGCAGCCCCAAAATATTTTTCGATTTTTCGGGACACTTATCTTCTGCTTAAAGTAAGACCTATTCTTAAAGTACTAAAATTTCTATTTTTAAAACCTTTATAGACATTAGCTGCCCGCTGGTATGTTCATAACTATTTTCATTCTGTGATGAAATGGTCTCGAACCTTTTTCTTCTGTTCTGTATTAAGAGCCATTTCATGTGTAAATTCTCATATACCAATTAGCAATAATGTATACATATGCGTGATTACTTTAGCATTATTCTACAGCTTGAATGCATATAATACATGTGACTGTTTTTTCCGTATATTAGATAATTTCGAAATGCATTATATGTATTTTGGGGTGGTAAGGTATACACAATACTCTACAGTATGTTTTACTATGCCTAGATTCGTAAACATGGCAATAGTTAGCGTGGAGTGGGTGTGATGTATTCCTATAGGTTCTGTATCGATCCCCCTATTCCTGACCCTGTTCTGGTTAACAAGTTAACTAGCAGCCATCCCATGATGCAGAAACCGTTATCTGATTAAGCCACACTACGGCACAGGAACGTGTTATCTGATTAGGTCATAACGCTTGCCATCTAATTAGACAAGCGATATTCCTCCAGCCCCTGATAAGGCATACGGAGTTCTCAAAACAAATCAAACCTATGACAACCTGGGAAAAACCCTGCGGCCATTGTTTTGATTTCATCGAGAACTTCAGCAAAAGAATGTGCTAACGACCAAGTCGTATGACATCCTTATTGACGTATCTATGTCCATCCTTACGTCAATCTCGGCACCTTACAGGTATAAATATTACCGGTATTGCCTTAAGCAAACACACGCGGTGGTGACGAGATCGGAGCAGCCAGACTTGCCGAAGCCCAGAGCAGAGCAGACCCCGCTGGCGCAGCCCCGCCTTCCTGACACGCTGAGAACGAGACGCTGCTTTCTCCTGCCGAGAAATCCAGCTCCGGCGCTTCCGGGTAGCCCTCGCAGGCAGCCTGGAATATCGAGACCAGAGACGAGAGATACCATCCCTCATTCATCCTAGATTCCAGGTACAGAACTGAATAACCCCTTGCAGAGACTTCTTGAGTCAGTCACTTGGCAAAACAAACTTAACTTAAACTACTACTTTCTATTCCCGCCCACGTATTAGGCTTAGGTCAGGTACACCGGGGTAGGCGTGGTTAGAAGCACCAGTTGAGTACGATTAGTCAAATGTTTATATGTATGTATCTATTTTATCAATTTTAAACCACCTTATGGCTTAGAAACCATATAAATGTTTTTACAGTATTATTTTATACTTCTGCTTTTATTGTATGCACTTTACTTAACCATAAGTATTGCGATAATATCGATCCATTTCTCTTGTATGAGAAAAGAGACTGATCAATAAATAACATCTTTTATTGAACACACCCGTCTCTTCCTTTTCTCTACAATCTGGTGAGACTAAGAATGCACGTACTGACTGAGTAAAATAAGTTGTCTTTTGTTTTCACACGACTCTAGAGATACACTCTTGATTAGGGGAGAGCAAAGTTGTCATGTTCTATGGTTGTCAGAAACTAAATCCCTTCTTGTCTATCCAGGGAGGTTCAACTCCTCCTTGCCTATTTGAGAAAGTTTCTAGTGAACTCTGAGCTAGCTGGCAAACCCAAAACTTTAAGTCTAATATCGACAATAGAAGACCTAGTTAACGTCTGGTCTAGGCCTATACTATTGAAGGTATTATTCCAATGCGCAGAGCCTATTGGGATAATAGGAACTACACTACAGTGCACTTAGCTTCTATAACTGCTTATAGGCGATCACCTTCACAAACCTCTTTTTTCTAGTTGCCAGCGGTAAAAGATTTCCTGCAGGGTCTGAAAAAGGTGTACCCTCCTGTACGTCCTCCTTCTCCCCCCTGGGAGCTGAACCAAGTACTATCAAAGTTGATGGGCCCTCCTTTTGAGCCGATTTATAAAGCTACTTTACAGCATATTTCCTGGAAAGTGGCTTTTTTGGTAGCGATTACGTCAGCCCGTAGGGTGAGCAAGATTCAGGCTCTGTGTACCAAGGAACCATATACAGTGTTTCATTTGAATAGAGTAGTGCTGAGAACGCACCCTTCTTTCCTGCCGAAAGTGGTGTCAGATTTTCATGTCAATCAGTCGATCTCTCACCCCACTTTTTTTCCCATTCCCTCTTCTCCAGCTGAGAGGGCTTTACACTCTTTGGACCTGAAAAGGGTTTTAAAGTTCTATCTGGACAGGTCCAAATCTATTCGGCATTCTGATCAGTTATTTATTAACTATGGATCGATCAGAACTGGTCATGCAGCATCGCAACGTTCCATTTCCAGATGGATCGTTTCGTGTATCAAACTTGCTTACCAATTGGCGCAAAAACCTCTGGGGTTTACCCCTAAAGCGCATTCCACTAGAGGTAGAGCTGCCACGGCGGCTTACCTGCATAATGTGCCCATTTCTGAGATTTGTAAAGCGGCGACCTGGAGGTCTGTCCATACATTTACCAGACATTACTGTCTAGATTCTGACACGAGAGCAGATACACAGGTGGGCCAGGCCTCCCTGAGGAATCTGTTTAACAGCTGAGTTATTGGCTCTTATAATTTGGTTGGGTCATGTACTTCTCATTTACCTGCAGGTGGTTGATGGGCTTGCTATTCTATTCAGTGCTTATGACTATTGATGAGGATCCCCTGGAAGAGAAGGATAAGTTACTTACCTGTAATCCTAGTTCTCTTCCAGGGGTATCCTCATCAAAGTCATAAGCAACCCACCCTCCCCCCAGGTAAATGAGATTCGGTACTATTACAATCTTATGGTTGAGCCCTGTCATCAGGGTAATGCAAAGAACAACTGACCTAACTGTCAACCCTGATGCATGATGGGAAGCCTGGGGTCTTGGCTGCCTTAAAGGCACGGTGCCAGTTTTTGTTGAAAATGGTTTCATTTTCTAAGCTATTGTTTTATAATGCAGCCTGAGGGCTAACAATGTCTATTTATATGCAATTTTCAGGATTTATGAGTGGTTTTACTCATTAAAACACAAAGTTCAAGGGATATTTGACCTAATGTGTTTTTTGTTTCCTTACTAATTGCAGTACATGTACATGTGTTTATATTGTTTTAGCCTCAGTTTTGGAGCTGCATTGGTGTGAGAAAAATAATATATGTACGTACATATATGTGGAGCGAGATATATGTGTTTTTTTACATATATATTTTTATATTGTTTCCGGGGTCCCGCATATGGGCGGGAATATTCAGTGCTTATGACTATTGATGAGGATCCCCTGGAAGAGAACGCAGTTTACCTCAGCCTCACGACTCGTTCCCAAAGTCTGATGCTCCTTACTGTGATGACGAGGCCACAGCAGTTTCAAACCACTTAGCCCGGCTTTTGGCTCCGTTTTAGAGTATCTGTCAGCTTCCTGGTATTTCGGCTGCATCCACACTGGCTTGGCCTGGGCACCTGTCCTGTCGAGGAATCTGAGATGGGCTCATGCGCACGCCCCCAGATCAACTGGGCGGGAATATTCAGTGCTTATGACTAAGCATGGGCGTAAAATCCGTTACGCTCGCGGATTTTTCGTATTTTCGGAGAATCCGCAATCCGCGAACTCTCGCGGATGCGGCGAGAATACGCAAAATCCGCGCGAAGCGGATTTTTTGTTTGTGTTCACACTGCTCGCGCTGCTCGCGGTCCGCGGTGCGGGCAGGAACAATCTCGCACTATCGAAAGTACAAAAATTACTTAGTAAAGGAAGTGGCCCAGTCTCCAACTTCCTGTTCCTGTCCAGCAAGCTCCTCCCATAGGGGTGGGGTGAAGGAAGTGCCCCAGTCTCCAACTTCCTGTTCCTGTCCAGCAAGCTCCTCCATTTCCTGGCCACTTTTCGATCATTTTTGACTGGGAAGGATTACTTTTTGTGGTTGCTGCTGGATATTTGGATTTGAGGCTTTCTGGATTACTTTTGGATTCGAATTTTGATTTCACAAAGAAGTAAGTTGATGTTGTTTGTTTGTGGTGATTTTTGTGTGTGTTGTTTTTTTTCGACTTTTTTGGGGGGAAAATCTGCAAGTTCGCGAGCTGAGGATGTGTTTTTGCTTGTGTTCGCACTGCTCGTGTCCCGCGCAGCAACAATCTCGCACTCGCGAAATTGTAAAAATTACAATTCTGCTGCACATGAATTGAAAACCACCAGGCTTATTTATGGGTGCATGGATGATACAACTGTTTTGTTGAAATTATTTTTGTTAACATGATTCTGGCCAGGGCATGGATGACATTGGATTGTGCTGATTTTTGTGTGTTTTAGGACTTTTTGGGGTGGTGTTGGGGGCTTGCTATGGGGGTGGGGGCCATTTTATTGTCTGGTCCCGTGTGGGTGGGGGTCTAGGGGCCATTTGTAAGTTGTGTGCTTTGTGCCATAGGCCTGCACCCACTGTGCTCTGATGTCATCCATTATGCCCAGGGGGGCCCAGAATCGGTCTGTTCGCGGATTTTGTGGGTTTTTGCCACGTTCGCGCCGTGAAGCAACAATCTCGCACTCGCGAAATTGTAAAAAATGCAATTTTGCACCGGAAAACCACCAGCAGGCAGCATAAGCCTTCTGAAAATGGATGGATGGCATTGGATTGTGGTGATTTGATTTGTGTTGTGTGTTTTCACTTTTTGGAGTAGGGGTTGGGTGCTGGCTATGTTGGTGGTGGCCATTTTGAGGCATGGTCCTGGCCATGTGGATGGGGGGGTCAAGCGGCCATTTTGAAGGCAGGCAGTGAGCTTTGAGACATAGGTGTGCCTTGCTTTCACCCATTGTGCCCAGGCGGAGTCAGGGGTACATGAAAGCACAACCCTCTGTGTGTGTGCTCTCTTGGATCAATGTTAAATTCCTGTTTCCCAAAAATTTAGCAAATCCTAATTTTGAAAATTCCATATTGTGTGGTGTGCACGTGTGTATTCATAAATGCCTACTTGCTAACTGTTTATTCAAGCGCTACATATGCAACATTTATATTTACTGATGTTCCTCTGTCTTCGTTTGCGTTTAGGTGCACAAAACTACGCATCATCATCGTTGAGCATCAGTGCCAGGAAGAAGTGCTGCTGCGGCCTGTTGTTCCGACATCTGAAGAAGATGGCTCCAAAAAGAGGTGCCCGTAGGTCCTCTTCCAAGAAAGATGTCTCTACTAAGGAGAAGAAGAAGCAAGTGGCACCACTTACCAAGGCGACTGGTTGCTCAACCAAGACATTTTTTGGGCAACAACAACCAAAAAAACAAAGGCCCACCATGAGTGCTGCACAGGTAGCCTGTTTAGTTGTTGAATCACCAACGACCAGTGATGTTGGATCATCGCAAGAAAGTAGCAGCACGCCATCAACACAGGTTTTAACTCATCTCACAAGTACTATTCAACAACCAAAGCCGCAACAACAACTGCATGGGCTACTAGTACAAGCAGAAGTACATGCGCAAGGAGCTGTCCGAGAAGGAGCTGTCCGAGAAGGAGCTGTCCGAGAAGGAGCTGTCCGAGAAGGAGCTGTCCGAGAAGGAGCTGTCCGAGAAGGAGCTGTCCGAGAAGGAGCTGTCCGAGAAGGAGCTGTCCGAGAAGGAGAAGGCCGAGAAGGAGAAGGCCGAGAAGGAGCTGTCCGAGAAGGAGAAGGCCGAGAAGGAGAAGGCCGAGAAGGAGAAGGCCGAGAAAGAGAAGGCCGAGAAGGAGAAGGCCGAGAAGGAGCTGTCCGAGAAGGAGAAGGCCGAGAAGGAGCTGTCCGAGAAGGAGAAGGCCGAGAAGGAGAAGGCCGAGAAGGAGAGGTCCATGGAGACTTGCAAGTAGAGGTCAGTGAAGATGGCCATGGAGCGGTGCAAGTGCCCACAATGGTTGTTCTTCCAGAAGTAGGGGCACAGGAGGAAATTGACTTTGGAGCCGGGGTATCATGTCAGGAAGACGAAGCCACTCCTCCTGATGATTCATTTTCTCCCAGCTCCCCAGCAAGGAAAAGATCAAGGAGGGTGTGTAGAAGTTCCTCTTCAAGCCCCGCTCCATCAGATGATGATCTGGATCTGGATTGGCAACCATCTCCGACGTCTGAGAGGGAGGCACACCATGAGCTGCGAATGGTATCAAATGTTAAAAGGAAGGGCCCCGGAAAGCTCATACTTATGGATCCGAACGTCGGACTTGATGAAGTGGTGCATTCTGATGTTGTTGAAGAGGATGACAGCAATGACCTAGTCATCACACATGTCAGTCCAGCCACACCGGCCATGCAGCAGACAGACATTTACACCCTATCCCGACGTCATGCTGAGCGTGACCCTGGCGACGTGCCACTGGTAGCACCACCAACGCAGTCAAGTAGTACCACAAGTTCAACAAAACCTACAGCTCCCATATTTTCTCCCCGGAGGGGGACTCCATCCAGCTCGACTCCCTCAAGTAAGGTTGCTGCAATAATTGCACAACCCAGTAGATGTCTGCAAGGCTCATCCACCACTGCTTCATCTGGCATTGGCAGCAGTATCACCTCGTGCGGCAAAACCAGAAGTTTCCAGTCCCCAGTTTGGAACTTTTTTAGTGTCCATGAAAAATATGATAACATAGCCGTTTGTTGCATTTGTAAGACTAGCGTTAGCCGTGGTAAGACTGGTACCAACTATGGAACCGGAGGCCAGATAGGTCATCTTGAAAGAAAGCACGCTGTCGAATGGTTTCCGCACCTAGCAAACGTCAAGGGAAAGCGATCCCAAAGGGCAAGTGGCCAAAATATACCCATAGTAGGTGTTTCATCTGAAGATGATGGGGAGGTAGAAGAAGCGTCAGACATGTGTCCGGTTGCACCCAGTACCCCTTGCAGCACCACACCCTCCGTAACACATAGCAGGCACACTGAGAGTCTGGGAGACACACCAATGCGGAAAATGTCAACACTGATCAGAAGTGGGTCGAAGAAGGCATCAGCATCATCCCGTAAATTTGTCCAGCGCACCATTTCAGCCATGTTCTCCTCAGATGCGCAATTTCAACGCAACCACCCAACTGTACGCCTCTATAACACTAAGCTGGCAAAAATGCTAGCGGTGGACCTTCTCCCTTTTTCGTTTGTCGAAGGTGTGGGTTTCCTTGAACTCGTGGCAACATTGGCCCCTAAATGGAAGGTTCCTAGCCGGTACTATTTTGCCAGGGTTGCTGTTCCAGCACTACACAAAGAGGTGCTTGAGTTGGTGGGGGCAGCTTTGCAGAAGAGTGCTGTTCACACTATACACCTGACAACAGACATGTGGACCAGTTGCGCAGCAACTGATTACATGTGCATCACTGCACACTGGGTCTCTTTTTCAGGGGTTATTAAACAGATAAATGCAGGTGGTGACTTGGTCGAGATTTTTAAGGGTGCTCGTAAACATGCAACATTAGCCATGTTTGGCATGGAGAAAAGTCATACTGCAGTCAACATTTTGGCTGACTTTAACAAAAAGGTCTTGCAATGGCTGCGCCCAAGAAATTGCAAGGTTGGTTATGTTTCTACAGATAATGGCAGGAATGTAGTTAAGGCCATGGAGGACGGTTTCTATTTCAGAGTGCCGTGTTTGGCGCACTGTATCAACCTTGTTGTGCAAAATTTTTTGAAAAAAGAACTTGCAGTCGACAAAACACTGACCATCTGCAGAAGAATATGCACACATTTCAACCATTCTTTTAAGGCCCGGAAGGAGCTGAGGCGCAAGCAAAATGAACGTAGAATGCCAGTGAAAGCACTTATCCAGGAGGTGGCAACACGTTGGAACTCAACCTTCTACATGCTTGAGCGTCTGCATGAGCTGTTTCCAGTAGTCAATGAGTATTTCTACAACCTGGGTGGTGATACGACAGGAATGATACTAGCGGTGGAGCAATGGCAGCTAGTTAAAAGCCTGACAGACATGCTTCGGCCTTTTGAGGTCTTCACGCGTGACGTGAGCAGGGAGGACTGTTCTTTGAGCAAAGCTATCCCACTGTTGCTGAAGCTCGAGCACCAAGTCAAGGTGGTGTCTTCACAATTAAAGGACGTTGGAAAGAACGAAGCACATGAGTTGGCGCAGAGATTATTACAACGCCTAGTTAGCAATGAACGGCTTGTAAATATCAAGAAACAACAGCACTACATTTGTGCTACTATTCTGGATCCACGTTACAAAAAGCCATTGTTTGGCAAAGTAATAATTCCTTTTGAAACATCGGATGTTACAGAGTACAAAGGTTGGCTAGCTCAGTCAGCCATTCGTTTTGAAATAGAACGGAAGGAAACTGTAGGAGAAGACAGTACTACTAGTGAATCAGCAGGCGATCAGGCGTCCCAAAAAAGCACTTCACCATCTGTGCCTGTGGCAGAAGTGAGTGATTTTTCCTCTGAGCCGTTAACCACACCAGCAACCGTATCATCTCCACCAGGCGCATGCGATATGTCTGAAGCGAGTTGGCTAACTCAGCTAGGGTTTCCTGGTCCTAGAAAGGACACAGAAGTGCAAAGTACAGGAATCCGGGAGGACATTCTTTCAATGGTGCAGGCCTATCTGGATGACTCAACAGAGGTCAATATTACTGAGGACCCATTGGCGTATTGGCATGGGAAAAGAAAAATATGGCGAGAGCTCACCAACCTGGCTATCAATTACTTGTCTTGCCCACTCGCAAGCGTGTCTTCAGAACGTGTTTTTAGTTCTGCTGGTGGCATTGTGACTTCCAAAAGGTCCCGCCTCTTGCCCGCAAATGTGGAGCGGCTCACCTTGATAAAGATGAACCAGCACTTCATACCACCAGATTACAGAGTACGAGAATGCACGCAGGAAGAAGAGGACACCGCCCTACCCGAGGAAAGTTCTCCTCAGTTACCAGAAGTAACCCCGACTGATGAGTTAGCAGAGTATGAGGACGAGTTCTGCTTCCCTGACAGCGAGTTCTGAAAATGACTCAATCATTCATTAATTGTAAATAGTCCTCCTTATTCACTTTTATTCCTGTGTGTCTGCCTTTCTTTAGCAAGTGCTTCATCACATTCCCAACAAAACTGTAATCAACCAATAAAACAACAAGCCCATCAACAGAACTATCTTGATTTTGATGCCGCAGCATTCCTCAGGTTCACAACAGTTAGTTGACAAGAACTCAGTCCTGGTCGTCTATCCTGAGTCCTCCTCCTCCAGACTCACCCTATCCATTACCCATAATGCTGATGCCTGGATTCTGCACAATGAAGAAATGAAGGAGCCAGCCCTCAAACACAAATTACAGGTAAGATAAGCTTTTGGATGGGAGGTAGTATAATGGAGTATTCGGAGAGGCGAGAGAGTGACAGTGGTACTAGCAGCAAAGTCCTAGGGCTCTTGAATTAACAAAGTCTGTGACAGGCATTTACTTAGGAAAACATTTGGCCTATTGCACGTGAACGTGTAGGCGTTATATTGCTCGCTTGCCTGTCTCAGGGGTGCTGTCTCTGGGGCTTCTAGGTTTTAGGGTTGTGTCAGCACCGCTACCACATTTCTAATGTTGATTGCTTTTGTTTTGCAGAAAATCCACGCCGGGAAACTCCAGTTGTGGCCCTGCTGCAGAACGCGTTAGGACTCTGTGAATTCCAGGTGGAGCCAGCCCTCAAACACAAATTACAGGTAAGATAAGCTTTTGGATGGGAGGTAGTATAATGGAGTATTCGGAGAGGCGAGAGAGTGACAGTGGTACTAGCAGCAAAGTCCTAGGGCTCTTGAATTAACAAAGTCTGTGACAGGCATTTACTTAGGAAAACATTTGGCCTATTGCACGTGAACGTGTAGGCGTTATATTGCTCGCTTGCCTGTCTCAGGGGTGCTGTCTCTGGGGCTTCTAGGTTTTAGGGTTGTGTCAGCACCGCTACCACATTTCTAATGTTGATTGCTTTTGTTTTGCAGAAAATCCACGCCGGGAAACTCCAGTTGTGGCCCTGCTGCAGAACGCGTTAGGACTCTGTGAATTCCAGGTGGAGCCAGCCCTCAAACACAAATTACAGGTAAGATAAGCTTTTGGATGGGAGGTAGTATAATGGAGTATTCGGAGAGGCGAGAGAGTGACAGTGGTACTAGCAGCAAAGTCCTAGGGCTCTTGAATTAACAAAGTCTGTGACAGGCATTTACTTAGGAAAACATTTGGCCTATTGCACGTGAACGTGTAGGCGTTATATTGCTCGCTTGCCTGTCTCAGGGGTGCTGTCTCTGGGGCTTCTAGGTTTTAGGGTTGTGTCAGCACCGCTACCACATTTCTAATGTTGATTGCTTTTGTTTTGCAGAAAATCCACGCCGGGAAACTCCAGTTGTGGCCCTGCTGCAGAACGCGTTAGGACTCTGTGAATTCCAGGTGGAGCCAGCCCTCAAACACAAATTACAGGTAAGATAAGCTTTTGGATGGGAGGTAGTATAATGGAGTATTCGGAGAGGCGAGAGAGTGACAGTGGTACTAGCAGCAAAGTCCTAGGGCTCTTGAATTAACAAAGTCTGTGACAGGCATTTACTTAGGAAAACATTTGGCCTATTGCACGTGAACGTGTAGGCGTTATATTGCTCGCTTGCCTGTCTCAGGGGTGCTGTCTCTGGGGCTTCTAGGTTTTAGGGTTGTGTCAGCACCGCTACCACATTTCTAATGTTGATTGCTTTTGTTTTGCAGAAAATCCACGCCGGGAAACTCCAGTTGTGGCCCTGCTGCAGAACGCGTTAGGACTCTGTGAATTCCAGGTGGAGCCAGCCCTCAAACACAAATTACAGGTAAGATAAGCTTTTGGATGAGAGGTAGTATAATGGAGTATTCGGAGAGGCGAGAGAGTGACAGTGGTACTAGCAGCAAAGTCCTAGGGCTCTTGAATTAACAAACTCTGTGACAGGCATTTACTTAGGAAAACATTTGGCCTATTGCACGTGAACGTGTAGGCGTTATATTGCTCGCTTGCCTGTCTCAGGGGTGCTGTCTCTGGGGCTTCTAGGTTTTAGGGTTGTGTCAGCACCGCTACCACATTTCTAATGTTGATTGTTTTTGTTTTGCAGAAAATCCACGCCGGGAAACTCCAGTTGTGGCCCTGCTGCAGAACGCGTTAGGACTCTGTGAATTCCAGGTGGAGCCAGCCCTCAAACACAAATTACAGGTAAGATAAGCTTTTGGATGGGAGGTAGTATAATGGCGTATTCGGAGAGGCGAGAGAGTGACAGTGGTACTAGCAGCAAAGTCCTAGGGCTCTTGAATTAACAAACTCTGTGACAGGCATTTACTTAGGAAAACATTTGGCCTATTGCACGTGAACCAACACGATGACAGTGTTCAGTTAAATGAAATTACTGCAAAACCACCACCCACCCAGCTCAAAAGTAGTAAAAAAACAGGTATGCTCAGATAAAGTTTGAAAAAGTATATTTATATCCCTAACAAAATAATCTCCCGCAAGACCCTCCCTAACCCCAACAAATAGTCCTCAAAAGTCCCCAAAAAACCCAACTCCCAATTCCCACCCCCCAAAAGTCTCAAAAAAAGGGGCAAGGGACACTCTAGGGATGCAAGCTGGTAAGTTTGGCCTCCAGGGCATCATGCTTTAGGGCCAGGGCATCATATTTTTCTTGGAGGATGGCTTGCTCTAGGCGGAGGCCCTCCACCACATTTTGAAATTTGTGCCATTTCTGGACCTCCGCCTCTAGGTCTGACACTCTGCGGAGTGCACGGCGCAAGCGACCTTTAACAGTGCTGCGAGGTGCAGCTTTTGCTGCTCGGCGGTGGCGTCTTCCGGCACGGCTCCGGTTCGCTGGAGCACTGTGCTTACCGGCAGAACGTGGGGTAACAGAGGAGGATGTAGACGATGTTAAGTTGGATGCACTGGAGTGCGTGTCATCCCCCTCGAGTTCCACCAGTCGCCGATATTCCGCAACAGTTGCTTCCAGCCTCCGTTGCCGGGCCAGTACAGCCAGCATACTCCTCGTTGGTTTGGAGGTTTTAGTATTGCCAACTATATGAAGAAAGAAAGACATAATCTGTAAGCAATGCTCTTTAGGAATATGATTAACACAAAATGATTCAGCAGGAAGTTGTGTCACAGTACAACTAGCAACTAGCCAGGGCAGTACAAAACTATTCAGGCCAGTATCATGGGCGTCCGCAGGGAGGGGCGCTTGAATCACCATTTCCCTTCCCACAACTCTCTTGTATCCTTGGTTTGGTGCTCTTTCATATGAAAGAGATGTGGCAGAAGTGAGTGATTTTTCCTCTGAGCCGTTAACCACACCAGCAACCGTATCATCTGCACCAGGCCCAGGCGATATGTCTGTTTCCCTCCCTCTCTCTCTCTCTCTCTCTCTCTCTCTCTCTCTCTCTCTCTCTGTCTCCCTCTTTCTGTCTCCCTTTGTCTCCCTCTACCTCGCTGTCTCTCTCTCTCTGTCTCCCTCCCTCACCCTCCCTCTGGCTCCCTCCCTCTCTCTCTCTCTCTCCTTCTGTCTTCCTCTCTCTCTGTCTCTGCCTCTATCTGTCTTTCGGTCCCAGCCTGCTGTAATTACCATATTGTAATTTGTCACTGGGCCACCACTGGATACACATCATATCCTATCTAAGAGTCAGATAGTACCATGATCCAGCTTACCTGTACTCGCCACCGCCACTGTCTCCTTCCTCACAGTCTGTACTTCTTCTTGGTCCGACTCCTCTAGCGCCGCCTCCTCCCCAGATTGACCCTCGGACTCCGAGTCAATGATGACCACATCCGAGCTGGCCCCGCCACCAGATGTTCCACCTACAAAGTAGATTTAAGAATGTTAGATTACACCACTCCACTAGTATTTGGTCTATGAATGAAAAAATGTGAAAACAACTGAAAAATTAATTGACTGTCTACTCTAGTCTAAAGTAAATGTCCCTCCTTCCAGGGAAAGCTGTTGTCTTGCTTAATTTTTTTGTCACAATTGTTGAATGCTTGCTTAATTTTAACACACATTATTTTTCTCTGAACAGACAGAAACTGGACTTCTAAGGACAAGAGGAACATCAACTTGAAACCAGGTGAAAGCTCGGCTCGACCACAAGAAATTTCTACCAATCCAGTACTCATCAACTCTGCACCAAGCACTTTTCCATTTCCAACTAACTTTATTTTAATATATGTGTTTACTTAAACTTTTAATAAAGCTTTTAAACTTGAATTGACTCTGTAGTTTTTCCTCCAGAGAGTCCAGACTAGAGTGACTGAGCGAAAAGTTTTGCAATTTTTGGAAGGAGGAATCTGTGCTGCTGACACTACCAGGTTTATTTATACAGTGTGCCAAACACGCCACTCTGAAATATTATTACTCTGGTCTTTGGTGTCCATAGTTCGGTTTGTGGAGAAGTGTCCCTGCAACAGTAGTATTATGGATTTTGCTCCTATCTAAACACTATTTCGAAACAATTAAATTAGGAATGCTTGGACAACAATAGGTCCTCTATATTTAAATGAAAACTTACTGGGGCCAGCAAAGGAGCACTCGCCGCCCTGGCCTGCATCCTCCTCCTTTGGAGCCACTGCTGCATCCTCCTTTTCCGCCCGCTTGCCCCTGGGCGGACCTGACGTACAACATGAAAGAAATAACAGAAAACATTGATGATTGCTGCTTGCCGATGTCCTTGTCAACCAAATCAAACATTTAGAAAGAACAAGAACCTACTATTTCAGCCAAAAAGAGGGCTACAATGGAAGGACTGCACCTGAGCCTCTACTCTAGGGGCAGATTTACAAGCCCCTTGCAGCTCTTCTGCTCCATTCTTGCGTCAATTTTGTGACGCAGCGCCACAAGAGAGGCGCCATGGTCTGGCGTATATTAACAACGTGACGCATATGGGAGATGCATCCCATTCTAAAACCCTGCGCCATTAGGGAGCATTCCATCGCAAGGGATGGCGTTCCTGCGCAGGAACGCATGCTAAAAGTGGCTATGGGGAATATATAAAATTTCAATCAGTCATTTAGGACAATGATGCGTCACTGAAACCCTGCGCCTGCATGAAGCAGACTTACGGCTTGACGCAGCATTGCTGGAGCTGCGCCATCGTTGCAACGCAACTCTATCAAAGAGCCGCCTTTACGGCACCGATGCGTAACGCTTCGGTGACGTTTTGGGACCATGGTGTGCCGCATTGTAAATACGGCGCACCATGGGTGGTGCTGCCGTGCCACACACTTTGCAGGGATGCGCAGGTAATTGCTAATCTGACACTTACGGGCATACTTACGAGTTCTGAGCTGGACACCTCCAGATGTGCACCAGAACAAATACGTAACGCAAAACTAACCTTGCGTCACGGCAGATGCGCCGCTATTACAATGCGGCAAACCCTGGCGCAAGGGTAGGCAGATGCGTAACGCATCTCGTGACGAAATAGGGGCGCATCTCTAGAGTCGCTTCGTGGGCGCAATGCAACTATAGCAGTGCTCAGGGCTGCCCAATACTCTACATACCGCATCAGTCCTTACGCCTGCTTCAAGCAAGCAGGCATAAAGAATTGACATAGCAGCGTCGCGGAAGTGCCTGCGCTAAATCTTGTAGATTTTACGCAGGCACTTTTGCGAGGCACACATCTGCCTGACCGGCACCACCCACCCCCCACTCCCCCCCTGCGTGGGAACGCACCCATTGAGGCGCAGGCCCAGGCATTCACGTGGCGCATCTCCTTAGATGCATCACGTTGTACATGACTCGCAGGGATGCGCCACGTTTACGTCGCTGTGCGTCAGGTAAGGCAGTGTAAACGTGGAACAAGGGGCTTGTAAATCTGCCCCTTTGTGTCTAGCATTACGCAGTTCTGTAAAATACACTCATACTCAGCCCAATTAAATGAACACAAAATAGATAACAAATAAGCAGTGGCACCGGCACAGAGAAGGAGAACAGTGCACCTGAAATGCACAGAAGATTTTGAAATATTAATGAAAAAATTGCTACTACTACTCACCAAGACCGGGGACCTCCACTCCCAGCACGTCTAGCAGGTCACGCTCTCGGTCAAGGATGTCGGTCCAGCGGTGGGTGACCTGATTGTAGGTGCGCTGGACCCCCGTGATCTTAAAAAGGGCCCGGCACACCTGCCCCCACCGCTTCCGTCGCTCCTGGCTGTTGGTGTAACCAGCAGCAATCCTGCCGCCTGCCGCGATGGTCCTGGGGAGACGGCGCTGCACGTAAAAAACAAGTGCGCCCACCTCCTCAGGGCTGAAAATCTCCCGGGGCACCACCATTTCCGCCCTCAATCGACCACACGGGAGCCGGGCACGGGCTGCGGTGCCCGTCTTGGGCAGCTTGACTGCTGTCTTCACCATGTTCTGGGCAGGTAAGGAGATAAAATGAAAAAGAATAAGAGTAGAGAAGAAGGAAAGTAAAAGTTTAAAAAAGTAGTTCAAAAGTAAACAAAAATAGCCTAAAACACAAAAATATAGATCTAGAAAAATACAGGGATAGAAAATAAGTTAAATAGATCAAAAAAATAGTAAAACAAGCAAAGGATGGCAGAGATATAGAGAGGATAGAAACACCATACCCAGACACATAGGAATGAATGAAAAACAAGATGGCGGCCCGATCACGTGCGCGTAAGTAAGTTCGCACGCGATTTCTCTCGCGAACTCGTGCGAACTTGTATTCGCAAGGCGCGAGTCGGGCGAGATTACACTTAGCGGGCGGAAACGGAAATACGTCACGCAAACAAAATGGCGGCGCCCATACTCAACCTTGAGGTAACTCGCACGAGTTCTCGGCCTCCACGGGCCAGTTCGCACTACGACGCGCCCCGCGAATAGGGCGAAATTACCGAAAAACGAGTTTTGCAAAAGCAAAACGAACGAGCAGGTGCAAAAGTTCGAGCTCATCATTTGTAACCATTTACCTGTAGTGCTTCCTGAAGGGGCCCTCCAGAATCCGGTTGCCTACTTGCAACTATTGTGTGACCCTGCTCTGACAGTCACAGAATAGTTACAAGTATGCCATTGCATCCTGTTAAAAAAAATTATTTACTTTGCATTTGCAACAAAAAGGAAAGGGAGCAGACAAGCAGGTGCCAGCCTTCATTAATGTCAGTTGGGGCAGGGCAGGTGTTGTTGTTTGCAAAACTTAAGGCACTTAGCAGGTGTTTGTTCACTCAGTGGTCAATCAGAGGGTGTTGTGATGACACTGAGGGTGGCATGGGTGTGCCAGCCAGAGGGTGGCATGGGTGAACCAGAGTGCCAGTGTTGACAGAGGATGGCAGTGCTTTGCTTTGCCCCAATAATGTACACTGGTGAACTAGAGGGTGATGTGATGACACAGAGGGTGACATGGGTGAGCCAGAGGGTGGCATGGGTGACCAAAGAGAGTGCCAGTGGTGACAGAGGGTGGCAGTGATGAAGAAAGCTTAGCAAACAGGCTGGGCACGTAGAAACAACAAGTTCGCTAAACTGGCGACCCGACAAGTAAGTTCGCAATTTGCGAAATAGTACAAAACCCTCGCGAACTTGCAGAAACCCGTGCGAACATACACCCCCCCAAAAAATCCGCTAATCCGCGAGAATTCGCGGATTTCGCGTATTTTCGCAATCCGCGAATACGCAAATTCGCGGATTGCGAATCCGCAAAATCCGCCCATGCTTACTTATGACTTTGATGAGGATACCCCTGGAAGAGTACTAGGATTACAGGTAAGTAAGTTATCCTTCTGGACCCGGTTGTGTATATAGGTGCGGCCTGAAGAGATAACAGTGCCCACAGATGAGGAATAACAGGCCCCCACAATCAGATGTATGTGTGCCCGTCTGGCAGCCTCCTAGGCCTTGCAAGACCACACCCGCCCTGGATGACTGGTGACTGTAGTTTGGGGGTGTGAAGGCCATAGCCACCCAATCAACTACAATGCTGCACACTAAAGGCTCCTATCCCACATAGAAGTGGGGGTAGAAGAGACCACTGGGCGAGCTCCAACCTCATAGAGACACATCAGCCTCAGGTATAGACACCATCAATTAGGGAGTTTGAGGAGATAAATGTGCTTGTCCTGGAGTGTGCCCATATATGGACTAAACCCCATTAGGGGGCATAGAGAGTAGATGCATCGGTTGCGGAGATGGCTGGACTAGTCTTCGGTGTGGTTTGTGATGTGGTGGGTACCCTTCCTCTGTACTAAGCTTGGGCCTTCCACCGTGACAGTCCCCAGATTTGGCGACCATAGGTGCCCATAGCCGTGGAACGCGGTGGCCCTGGCTGCTCGTGCCACACTGGGGAGTCGAGTTAGGAGTCAGGCGGGTCAGAAATAGATCAACATGGCCAGTGACAGGGGACTGCCAGCACAACATGACCAAAGACAGGGGACCACCAGCAGATAAACAAAGAACCCTGGATAAACATGCCTTGCCTAGTTGCCCCATACTACAGACAGCTCCAGAAGGCATAGAGGGCACAGTCCCATGCAATGCGGCCCTGTTGACCACCATTACCCAATAACAAGTTGCCTTAGACACTAGGATAGAGGCAGTTGGCTCGTAGGTGACGCTGCTTCAACAAGGCTCACGCAATGCCATGGAGAGGATTAAGGAGACAAAGTCCCGGGCTTTGAGGGTAGAACATTCTGTTGCATCCTTGCAGGCTACTGTATCCAAACTTGCCTCTGTGACGAGAGAAAGTGGCACGTGGAAAGAGTGTGCTGCAATAACCTGTGCTTTGTTGGATTTCCACAGGGCTGTGAAGGGGCCTCATTGGTAAAATTCTTGGATCAATCGCTTCATGAGTAACCAGCAGGAGCCCTTTCCTCCTGTTTTGTGGTCAAGCGGAATCGCAGGGCATTAGTGCTTTGATCCCCTCCTAAGGTCAGGCCCCGCCCCACCAGGTGAGTGCTAAACTTCTGAAATACATGGACAGACACTATCCTAAAACATGCCCTACACAGGAGAAAAATGATGTACCGATGACGTTATAATTATATTTCAGGACTACACTAGGCTAATGCAACAGCAGCGTCAATCCTTTTAGGCCGTTAAAAAGTGTCTCTGTGAGCTAAATATCAGATATATCCTCCAACTTCCAGCCATGCTCAAAGTGATGCATCAGTCGCAGGCTCCCTTTTTTGATTTCCCAGAGAAGGTATTTCAATGGCCTGATGAACAGAGCTGATCAAACCACAGACACCACAGTGCTCAGATTCTAACTCTGCTCAGAGTGACAGGCAGAACAGGAACATAAAGATTCCGGCCTCTTGCTGTCATTGATGTCTTTCGACAAGGCAGAGTTTGAGGAAGACAGGAGATGAGTCCTAGGCTACTGGGGGCTCTCTGTCTTCTTAGGCATCGGGCACAAGATCCCTAAGTGACACTGGGGGGTGCCCATATTAAACAGCATAATCCCTTACTCCGACAATATATGACGGTATGGGTGGCCACACAAAACAGTACTCTGGAACCTACAACCTTCTGTCGTTAGGTTAATATTGGGTAAGGGAATCCATTGGGATGGATCCATCGTTGGTGTCTGCTGACTTCACATTCCACAACAGATACTTCGGGGTCTAGGAGTACGGCTGGGGGAGTTATAAATGTGTTGTTGTAGCATATACTGTACCCTGATGATGACCTGCTGTTTGGTAATGTTGATGCTATGGTTATGCTTGCATGTTTATTTTATGTTTCCCTCTTGGTGCCTGCTGGATTTTGTTTCCCTCACTAGGCAAATAGCCTGGTGGCAAGATTGAAGGGAGATTGGAAAGAGTCATCAACCGTGCAGTGGCTAGATGGTGCCCACAGAGGCTACCTCAGACGTCAGGCCAGACATTATTTTCTTCCTTTGTTTCAGTGCTGGGCCTTGTCAATGTGTGGTGCGCACATAACCCCTCGCCGAGGAGCTATACTTTCTATTCTGCAGCACATGGCTCCTACCTACGGCTAGATTATTTCTTAATCCCCAGCCATCACCAAAATCAGATGAGGAATATAACAGTGCTCCCCAGGGGCCTTTCAGATCAGTCTCTGGTGGCATTGGGTCTTTAAATGGGACACTGGCGCCCGGTGTCCTATTGGCACCTCTTTCCATGGCATCTGCAGAGCTTGGAGTACCATAAACACATGGAAGGTAGCATAGACTGATACTTTGCACTTAACATAGGTACAGTGCGGTTCCCTCAAACTCTGTGGGGCAGACATTAGTGATTGTACAGGGAAGCGCCGGCACAGATTGCAGAACATAGTTGATTTGGAGACGGAAATCTTGGAGCTTGACAGATTGGGTTGCCAACTTGAGGGCTAATGGGCGCATAGACAACTTGCCTGGTGTAGCGGCACTACCATCAGGCCCTGATGGGTGAGGGAAGCTTGCATGGCAGGCCACTTAGAGTCGTATATATCAGTGAGTGGATCAATTGAGTCAATATGCTTCATCTGAGTGCACCCTTTAGTAGGAGTGCGGCAGGTGTCCTACTTACAGATCTTAGCAATATAGCAAATATGTTTGCAGCCCATCTTGAGGGGGTCTACCCCAGGAAAGAGGTACTCACTGAGATACAAATAGAGGAGTTCATACAGGCACTTTGGTCCCTGTCTCCATGGTCCATGAATTGTTGGACTCTAAGCTTGCAGGGGAGGGGCTCCTCACCACCGTGGCCAATATAAACTCGGACAAAGCACCACAGCCTAACAGTTTCCCTTGTGAATTTTTCAGATATCTTCCCCCTACAGTGGGGAATGAGGCAGGGTTGTCTCCTTTCCCCCCTGGTGTTTGTCATTGCCATTGAGCCCCTAGCGGTTTGGGTGAGGATGAATGCACAAGTACGGGGCATTGAGTGGGGTGGTGGGCAGTCGGACAGGATCGCACTATACACTGATGACATTTTATTCTTCTTCACAATTCTGGATACAACAGAGATAACAAGATAATGTGTGACGACTGTCGCATGGAACACCAATATCAAACCAATAGTGTCTTGTCTGAAAGACAATATAAAAATTTGGTCTGGGCTCCTCCTGTCCTTGACGGTACCGTCTGCTATCTTCAAGATGGTCTGACTTCCCAGATTCCTTTATGAACTGCAAAATTTCCAGTTTAATATCCTGTGACAATGGTTCCATAAACTGAACTCCATCCTTAATGCCTTTTTATGGGATGGAGAGATTCCCTGCGCGGACCTCAGCAAATGCTTCCAATCAACCTACTGTAGGGGCATTGCAGCAGCAGATTTTGAGTCAAATTACCTGATGGCCCACCTCCCGATTATAAATAATTGGTGGTATGATACACAGTGAGACCACACGTACACTCTTGACAGTGTGTACAATTCCATTGCAAGCATAATTATATGGGAGGATAAGTATTACTCTTCCCCCAATGATAAATGTGGTTCTGGATTTGTGGCGATCGACCCTTTGATGACTGACTGAAATGGTGGGGTAGACTGATAGAACAGACATCACTATGGTGTGGAGCCTTTCTCCCACAAGTGGTCACCTTAGAGGGATTCTGGAAATGAGATCTTATTGGGATCTCCACACTAGGGAATGTCATGCAAGGCATGGGGATGTATGACGTTACAACGCATGCTTTTACCACGCATGCTGTTACAACGCAGTTTGTACAACACATACCATTACAACGCATAGCGCTTTGGGGTGCTGGATAGTGAATAGTTTCATTTACTAATCCAACTCTAGTCCCCGTGGACACTAGGGAAGGTGTTGGATAGTAAATTAAATCTATTCCCTATCCTAGAGCACCCCCCAGCACAATGCGTTGTAATGGTTTTCATTGTAAAACCTGCGTTGTAATAGCACTGCATTGTTTAAAGTTGCGTTGTAAAGGATGTTTCCCAGGCATGGTCCTAAAGTCCTACCAGAGACTCTAGACCAAATTCCAGGTGCATAGCAGCCAGTTCCACAAGTTCCTCCAGCTCCATCATCCACTGTCCCACATGTCAGAGAATTGCATGACCTTCCGGAATTTAATCCCTTAGAGGGTAAACTTCTCATGGGAGACTTGAGTGACAATAAAAGTGTAAAAGTCTACCATACCCTAATCTCTAACCAACCCAATTCCTTTGGAGCCTTACACTCTGCATTATTATTATTGAAGCCTGTAGAGCGTGCGGCTACCTACAACGGAAGTGTCCTAGCACTAGCAATGCGTCCAACCAGTGAAGAGTAAGCAAAACAAGGCAATGAGCTTTAGGGCAGACTGAAAAGCCATGTTTTTAAAGGTTTCCTAAATATAGTTTCTGAATTGGTCTTCCTCAGATGCTCAGGCAAAGAGTTCCATAATGTGACGGTTTTCACCGAAAAAGGACATCCACCGATCCTGGCCTTTGCAAAACAGGGGGTCACCAATAGAGTCTGGTCACTTGATCTGAGTACTCCGGTCTGGCTGTATTTCTGAAGTCTCAGCTTCAGATATTGCGGACCAGTATCTCTGACTGCTCTGTGGCCAAGGTCAGTGTCTTGTACTCTATTCTTCTTTTTACAGGCAGCCAATGTAAACTGCGCAAATGGGGTATAATGTGATGTCACAGTGGCACATTCCTAATAGGCCTGGCTGCCGCGTTTTGAATAATCTGTAACCTCCTGAGCAAATACTCAGGGAGACCAAGTTAAAGGCCATTAGCATAGTAGAGCTGAGAGGTGACTAATGCATACACCACTGTCTTCCTACAGTCCATAGGCAGGAAGTAAAGGAATCTCTGCTGAGACTTCAGCTTCCAGAAACCCAGTGAGGAGACATGAGCATGGGAGGCTGATGTGGGTGCATTGGAGAATGAAGACTTGACTGAAATCCTACCTTGCCCCAGAGGAGCGGCCACAGTGGCAAGGTTTTAAGTACCTCCACAGGGTCTACCTATTGCGTCATTGGCTATGATTTATGGGTATCATCCCCTGCATGTCTCCGCTGTGGCACAGAGGAAGACACATTCTTCCACATGGTGTGGATCTGCTCAGAGTTGGAGGAGTTTTGGCAGGGGTGGTTTTATGTTTGGGCAGGGGCCCATCCTGGCAGACCCCATGTAGCCCACAGTAGGCCCTCCTACACATTATGAATGAAGTGGGTGAGACTAACTATAAAATCTCCCTACTAAGTCTACGACTGACGCTGGCTTAACATGATATAGCCCAGGAGTGGAACATGGTGGCCCTTCCATAATTATTAGTATGGAAGAAAGGAATGGACCACTGCATTGAAATGGAGACTGTGGTGTGTAAAGCTAGAGGTTGCTCCAAAAATATCTCAAAATAAAAAAGAAGTGGGCAGAATATAGAGGAATAGAATTAACACCAGTCCATCAAATTCACCAACTTCTGGAAGATTAACTTAAGACATTCCGCTACCAAAAAGAGACCATATCACACAGAACTACAGACAGTTTAGAGTTAACAGTTGAGATATTTTCTTTTTATTCTTTAGTTCCATTTGAAGGTGGATGTGAGGTGTGGGAAGAATGGAAGGATTGTAGTTATGTCTAGGATATTTTTGTTGCAACTGTTTATTTGTTTATGGGCCATTTTAGGTGTGTTAGAATCTCTTCATATACCTCAATAATATGTGTTTAAAAAATTGTGTACAATTTGAGATCAAATCTTCACCATGAAGAAACCTTCACCAACTGACCTTTCAACCCGATAAGCTCCTAAATTAAAGGGTGGAATGTGACAGCATGCAAGTCATGTCCCTTTGTGTGCAAAAATGCATCTACCAATGTGGTGCTTGCAATTAGGGGATGGAAGCTGATGGAGCATGCTCCTCAAGTAGCCCCATAGGAAAACCACTCAGCCAATGCTGATTAAAAAACGTACTGACCTATATGGCACAGCTCACTAAGTCATTAGATGAATAGCAGGGCATACAAACGTGTATGACCAAAGAGCACAATGAGAGGTTACTGGAAGGCAAAAGGGCATGCGTTAATGCAACAATATGAAATCAACTTAAAAATGGGATTGTGGAATAGGGGCAAGTGTGTACATACATAATGTTCACAAGATATTGGCATAGGCCTAAAGATACGCCAATACAAGAACGTATGACCCAAAGGCTTCAATGGATAAGAGTTACTTTAAATGAACAAAAACAAACTAAATAAACTGCATTCTGATAATGCACTCAAGATAGTGGTCAACAAAAAAAAATGATTCAAAACTGCACAAAATGCATGACTAAGTAAGCTTGCTAGGGCCAACATTACCTGCCAAGCAGATAAATAAGCAGATGGCCTTTCTTTATAACAAGATCCAATTTAGAAGCGGTGCCTAGGTACTACATAAGCCTAAAACTGAATGGATTGCTAATGTCTAACAGCACTAAAGGCTGACCTGCAGTAGGAAAGAGTGCAAAATACATGTGGAGCTGCACTGGTTGTATAAGGTAGCCGGGGTTTCTAACAACGTGGCAAGAGAATGCAGTACTAAAATCTATGCAGCTACTCAAGCTTATAACATTGTCAATTGGGCTAACGCATCCTGCATAATATCCAGGGGTGCCTTCCCTGAAAGCTTGAGTAGAAAAGAGAACCCCAAGTGGTAGATTTATGCCAACAGTGGAATGATGAAAACACTTGCAGCAATCTGGGCTGGAGATCTGGGGCTGACACAATTTTTGCAAATTCTGATACGACTCCACCAAGACAACTTCGCACAGGTTAGGTGTGGAAGAAATGGTCTCTTATCATCAAAATTGCCCGTTGACAGAGGGGTGAGACAGGGTTGCGTTTTAGCGCCTACCCTGTTTTGCCTTTATGTCAACGGGGTAATCTCCCACCTAAATGGGATTCAATATACTGATGCTCCCAAACTAGCAGGCAGCAGGGTGCCCGCGATAATGTTCGCAGACAACACCCTGCTGCTTTCAAAATCCCCAATGGGGATACAGAAGATTCTGGATGGCTTTGTGGGGTTTTGTAAGGAAAGGGGTCTGGAAATCAACGCAGAGAAAACTAAATTTATGATTTTTAATCCCCCTGTATCTACAAGACCAAATCCCTTAATTGGTACAACCAGACTCGAAAGAGTCCATGTCTTTGATTATTTAGGGGTAACCCTCAATGTAAACATGACGCGGGTCCCGCACCAAATTAAGGCCCAACTCAGGCAGTCCCAGCTTATAGGGGGTACCCCAAAACTCTCCAATACCTCCACAATAAAACCCATTCGACCAGTTGTGGAGCTCTATAAAACACAAGTGAGAGGGGCTGTTACCTACGGTGGTGAACTCTGGGGCCAGGCCTGAAGGCCCGAGATTGTTGGTACAGAAAATAAGTTTCTCAGGCAATTGCTGTTGCTGTCCCCTAGTACCCCACTGGTACCTATCAGACTTGATATGGGACTTCGCCCAATAGATGAGGTTGTGGGCCTGAAGCCCTTGGCGTTTTGGCGGAGATTATGGAGCACCCCGGAGCTCTCTGCCTATAGAAAGGAATTGGATGAAATTCTAAGGCTACCTAATGCGCTGAAAATCCAGTGGCTTGTATATATTAAAAATGAATTTATTAAACTAGGGCTTCCCCAAATGAGGTACAATCCTGAAATCGCTTGCCTTAGGACTTCAAGAAAAAGTCTTTCTAAACTTTTTTATGAAACTAGATTAACTACCTCCATACACAATGTACGTAGCGGCACTCTAACAGATTGTTTTTTAAAGGAAAATAATTCTTATCACTTTGAAATTGTTTTGGATGATATATATCCTGTTTTCATGAGGAAGCTGTACTTGCAGTGGAGGTATGGTACATTACCAATCAGAGCTTTTACATGTAATTGGTCTTTAGCAGCTTTGAAAAATTGTCCTAATTGCAGCTGTGATCTGGAAAATGAAATACATATTATGTTTTTTTGCCCTGCTTATAGGAAATCGAGGAGGCACTGGTTGGTGCCCCTATGTAAAAACATGCAAATTACACACTGCATGCAAGCCTATCGCATACTTAAAACTGATTTGTCACCCACAGTGGTTTTCTGTGTGGCAAAATTTCTTGCGGCGATTTGGCTTAAACGCAGGGGCGTGCTGAACACTGTATATTCTTGCCAAAGCACATGCACTGTTTAAGGAAAAATTTCCAGTTGTCGTAACAGATGTTACTGCCTGATTGAATTACCAACCACACATATCTCGTACTAGTATGAATTATTCCTTTTCTTTTATCCAATGTATTTTAAGAATGAGAAAATGTTGTTTTTATGACTGTATGTATATCTTTCAGGGCATGTTTTGCCGAAATAAAGATTATCAAATGAAATAAATGAAATAAACACAGGGTAAATCAAAAAATGTTGGAAAGAGCTTTGAAAAATAGTGATTTAAAAAACCCGAGAAATATGCCCGATGATTGCAAAGTGAGGTCTCTAAATGTGGCAATCAGGTGTATGCAAATTTTAACATGTTTGCACTGGAGGGCATACACACAGATTCTTAGGAATAGGACCAACAAAAACAGGTTGGGCAACAGAAGGCTAAAATCTAGAGGACTACCACACAAAAGATCATCATTCCTAACATGTGTCCTCCCCAGCAGAAGGCAGGATGCACTACTCACCCTCATGGGAGCTCTCAAAGCCAAGGTGGAAAAACCCAGAAAGTATATCAGAATTAGCATTGTGGTTCGACAGACCAGTGCTGCCACCTTTTCATTCGTTCACTTTATTGGCACCCAATTTACCGGTCTTTTAAGGCCTGGGGCTCCATAGGCGTCATCACTCACGCCTTTCGCCAGGTTGAAACTCTATCAGAGTAGCCTTCTGATGGTAGCAGTGTTTCATTACTTCCAGCCTGGATTACAGATTCAACATGGACACTTTCCAGCATTGCTTCATAAGAGATCCGAGAGTCTACATGTAGCGCACTACATCCTGGGGTGGCTTCTAGAGAACTTGCTTCCTTCCCACCTTTGCAACACTGAGAAGCCCTCTGACATAATGACCAAACTGAAATTCAAATGGACTGAGCCCAACTCCCTTATAAGGAACATCTTTGTAAGCAATCAACAGGCAGGATAATAAGATGTCACACTTGTGCCACAAGTGAACTGACAGGTCCATAATTATGCCTAACATGGGTCTTGTTTAATCTATCAACCAGCTCATTGGCCTAGGGGTGGTATGCATGGAGAACGTTCTGGTTAATCCAAACTCATTCCAGGTGGACTTAATGTAGGAAAATATGAAGTTAGTGCCCCTGTGAGACTCAACCTCCTTGGGGAAACCCATGCACATAAATATCCTCATCAGTGTCCTGGCCACCACAGACGCAGTCACCAACCTCAGAGGTGTGGCCTTTGGGTACCTTGTGGCATGGCCCACAAAGACCAGGATAAACTAGTTGCATAAGGCAGTCTTGGGTTACGGAGGCCCAGCAATATCAGTACCCACCCTTTCAAAGGGGATTCTCACCACAGGTAATCAAAGCAGGGCAGCCTTACTCTTCTCTCCTGTGTGGCCACTGATCTGGCAGGTATTACAAGACCTGTGGAATGCATCTGCGTGGATCCTCATCTGATGACAATAGAAGTTGGTTACCAGTTAGTCAAAGGTTTTGATCTGCCCTAGTTGTCCTGCCATGGGAATATTGTGAGACAGCTCCAGTAGGAAGGCCCTGTTGCACTGGGGTACCACCAATATATGGGTTGACCAAGGCCTAGGGACCTTAGGCTTACTATACTAGAGTATATTCTCCTATAGCTAAGAGGATCACTAGAGGTGTCACCATTTACCTGTGCCTTGGCCTTCCACCATCGAGTGGGGCGCTCCTTCTTTGGTTTGCAAAACTCTACCCTGGACGATCCTCCTTCAGTGTGCCATCCAGCAAGCTTAGGCAGATCTACCAGGGCAGCACTGTCCTCCCCTGGGGATTCCATGGTGTCAACTTCAGTTTCAGCCTCCTGCTGGATCATGGGGACCACTGGTTTGGATTCCCTGTGCCCCCTGCCCTTCCTCATGTTGGCAAGCACCTAGTCTGATTTAGGCTTCAGCTCATTTTGACTCCCTTTCTGGGCTGCCATGGACTGTGGTATCATAGGCACACACTCAGGTAACCCAAACATCTCCAAGTGAGGAGTGGGCTCCACCTCTTTCCAGATGGTGTGCTTAAGATCATTTCCTGGCAGACAGTGAACAGGCATGGCTGGACTCACAGAAAACTTTGTCAGCTGTCACAACCTGTTGGACTACATCATGTACTACCTGCTCTGTGGACACTGTGCGACAGCTAAGACTAGTCATACGGCCCTCTGTGTATCCATCCTCTGATTATTAATGGTGAGCCACTGCCTATACTTTTTAGTATTGTCAGGCATGTGAGCCTTCGGCACCATCTCTTTGTCTCCCAAGGTCACTAGGGTAACCGCTGTACTTCCTCCAAAACTAACTGGGGGCAACTTCTTCCCCAGCACTACTGTGGAAATTCCCATGGCAGGCCCATCAGTGAAGGGCTGCTTTCTGTGTGGACAAATGATATACCCCTTGTCTGTGCCCATTCATGTGACATTCAAAACACATGGGCTGGAAGTAGTCCAGGCATTTATTAACATTACACACACCCTTCTTCTGATCAAAATTGAATTTTGACTTCTCACCCTAAAAACACGTTTGGTGGCCTTTAGAGAACTCCTTTTGGTTTTCCTTATCTTCCTTTCCTTCTTCTGGCGTGTACCCTGTCCACATCAGAAAAACCTCCAGCGATCCGAGTCTGCCACGTCTATGACAGGGACTTTAAACCTTTTTCTGATGTAAGATCCCCTTCCCTGCTATACACAACAGGGGAACCTCCTAGAATTTTGAGGTGTACCCTGTCCATCCTTCTGGTGGTCCCCCAAGTTACCCTATTTGACACTGTTCAACATCCTCCCAAGCTCTTTGGGTATAGTAAGCTTGGTGTCAATAAAGTGACGGCGCAACTCTGTAAAGCAATTACTGAATATATGCTCTCTCTCATGAATAAATTGTATAGCCCATAATAAATGCTCATTTTGCTGCCCTTCACCCAACCATCTAGTGCCTTACTGGAGTAGGCCACTAAATCAATTCACTACTGGTTAGATAGTTTCTATTTTTTGCTTACCTTAGAGTGATATTTCTCTGGGATCGGACCAAACTTCACAATGAGAGCTTGCTTCATTTGGCCATACTGCCTTCTGTCAGCATTCCTTAGGGCCAGCAAGGTTTCTCCCTATCACTAGCTCCAGGTTTATGGGTACATGGACGCTTTTACCACCCCAAGGCACTTCATTTTCACTGCCACCATCATCAATGGGCATTGTGATTTGCTGTGCCTTTAAGTCCATTTTCTCTGACTTTACGAGCCAAAAACCTGTTCCTCTCTAGAGCCACCTTTTTTCCTCTCTGCTCCCTTGCTGCTGCTGACTCAGCCTTTCTTTCCATTCTACCATATACTAGGGACTTACACGCAAATTTAATGTGACAATTAGCTGTATACCAATTATAACACATTTGGAAGGTAGGACACAAGCACTTTGCCAATTGTTACAGCGGTAAAGTGCACAGAGTCCTATGACCAACAAAAACAGGCTCAGCAACAGAAGGCAAACATCTTGGTGTAATACCGCACAAAATATGGTCATTTCAAATACCAGGTATTGAAATAGACTGGCCAGACCATCCATCAACCACCCTCCACCCCGACCCCAAACCTCATCACTTCTCCACAGCTGTGGCTATTCTTAATATCTAACGGCATGTGGATTACGCCACATTTTGCAACACACACAAAAAGAAGTTGATGTGCTAAAATTTTCTGAGAAATGGCTGCCTGTGGGTCATGCTAGAAAGGATTCCCTACCAAAAAGTCAATCACTGCTAAGGATTGGATAGAACGTTTTGGGGGAAAATATTTTTCAGTGACAGGTGCTTGAATTGATGTGTAAAAAAACGAGTATTTTATGGTTCCTCTTCCCTAATTGGACTGGTTGAGAAGTAAGAAAAATGGAAATCTAAGGAAGCATTGCTTTGAGCGTTATGCTGAACTACTTGTAAACTTTGCGAAAATTATAAACTATCTTCAGGAGTAAGGGCATTGATGGGATACTATAACCCTGATGCCAATTACTTTATTGGGTATTTCTCTTTGAATGGCTGATAAATGAAGCCTGGGGAAGGTGAGCACGTGGGTGCACCACACAAGAACACTTGCCTGGTCATAACAATATTTATCGACAAAATATATAAAATCATTGTAATCCTCGAATCTATCCAGCCTTTCATTCTATGGCTAGGAATTTGTTGTGAATTTAATCCCAAAAAACACATTCTTCGTTCTGCAACATACAGCACGGTCTGTCAGAATTCCTTTACAGTCCTACACTCAATTGCGCATAACAGATATCCCGCATGGTCGATTATTAAGCAAGAAAAATCCACACGGGCAAAGGCCATTAATTAGACAACAAAGGGAAGCCTAAAGCTTGTGTTATTCCCTATGTTGCTTCTTCGCAGACTTGCCAGCTCTTTCATCCTCGCGCTCCATGCTGTCCATGCGTATGTCATCGTGCTCAGTTGGGGAAATGTTTCTGCCGTTCCCATACATAAATAAAGAGCATCTCGTAAAGTTCTCTTGTTGCATTCTTCGAGCATGGGTTTATGCTCTTTTGTCGAGGTCATCTGTAGCCTGAGCTTGAAACAGAAACTGCATCAAGGTATCAGCAAAATCCATACCGCTTCAGTCTTTCATATATTCCATCCTTCATATTACGTTCTGACCTACATTACTTCCAACTTTCTTTCCTAATTTTTGTTCTTCATTAAATCTTTCTATCCTTTTATCTTTCTTTCCTCCTTTCCGTTTGCCATTCCTGCCAACCTTTTTTTCCGTCTTTCATTCCATTATGCTTATATACTTTCATTCATTACATCTTCCTTTCTTGTCCTACTAATTTGTGCCTGAAGCCTCTTTCCTGGGACAAATGATCAGGTGCAGTTGACCTTTATGTATTTCTCCCAGACAGCCAGGCAATAGAAGGCCTGATTGTTGACAGGATGAGTCATCCTAACTTGATGAGAGGGGTGGAGCTGTCACCTGTCACACTTGCACTTCAAAGGCACTTCCTCAGCTCACACACAAAAGACTTCACAGTATGCTCAGTATGCTACTGTGACTTCAGGCAAACTGGGACTAGGCCAGGGAGGCGGAAAATTTCAACCATTTCTATAGGGGGACTCAAGATGTTTCTTTACCTCTTCAATGTGTCCAAAGTATAAAAAGGGGACCCTCAAACCCACTCTTCAGTACATTCCTTAACCTGTGGATACTACAGAAGAACTACCCTGCTGCCAGTGGACTGCCCAGCTGCCTAGGGCCTGTCCTACTGTCTCAAAAGGAAGACTAGACCGGCACTCTTCATTCCAGGCTACCTGAGTGACTCCAAGGGCAAGTTAGCTGGCCTCCGATTCTGAGCTACAGAGACAGAACAAGCTCCATCGGTCTCCCTGCAACAGCCCATATGACTTGCTGCACTGGACCTGCCTGGAGCAGCTCCTCCTAAAAGAAAAGAAGACATCCAGATGTTTTGGGCTCTTTGCGACACAAAGGGGCCCTTCAAGCCAAGATCTTTCTATCTGTGCTGCCAGCCAACACAAAGCTCTGGTAAACCTGATTCTTCACACTACAGTGACCCCCAGCGACAACTGCATTGACTGCCCTGGGGGACTGACAAAGCGAAGCTCCAACAAAGTTCATCCACGATGCCCGACAGGATCTTCACGCTACAGCATCAACCATCCACAACACTCTCCATGCTCTTCACTTGGATTTTTGTTGTTTTGATGTCAAATAATTTATTGTTTACTCAATTTTTCTAAATTGGTGTTGGATTTTTTTTGTCTTTAGTTTACACTTGATTTACTTATTCTCTACTCCCCCACACGTCAACTGAGATCATTGGGGACGGGCCAGGTGCGTGTCCCTGCCATTAAGAGAGCTCGGTTGGGCGGCCGCTGCTTTCGCTTTTTGGCTGCAGAGCAATGGAACAAGCTCCCCTTGAGCCTCCGGCTGGAGGGCTCAGAAGGTACCTTCCGGAAAAATCTGAAAATGTATCTCTTCCACTCGGCATAGTCACACCGGGTTAGGTTAGGGTGTAGTGTTCGAGACATTTTTTGCACCGAAGCGTGGGACACACTGACCGAGTGTAACCATGAGCCTTATAAATGTGTTTTATTATTATTATCATTATTATTATTATTATTGTTTAATTGCTGCATACATACTTTACACATGGACTCCGAGGCAAGTCTGACTGCTTTTATGCCAAGCTAACAGAAGGTTAAGCATAGGCTAATTTAGTGGTTCACCCTAACAAAAATTGTGGCTTTTGTTTGAGTAAGGGCTTCACCACCACCCCGCCTCCTCCTCCCACCCCTAACACTCCCCACTCACGAAACCAACAACCCAATTTCTCACAATGGCCTTAAGATATTAAATTTCGCTTGTGTCCCAGAACAGTGATTCTTTTATAACTCATAACAAGGGATTATATATGAAATGCCATACATTACAAGGAACACTGATTTGGGCATTTTAAGGGATTGAACACACCCACGTTTTGATAGTCTATCTTCTCCTTCATGTCCTCCAGAGTCTTTTATTATATGAAACAGATCCTGCACCTGTCACGAGTGCACCAAACCCAATGATGAAAATGAAGATATGGTGAGATTTACTTATAACACTAAAATGTATGTGTAAAAAATCCTTTGAAATGCACTTAAAAAAAAGAATTATGGTTTATTAAACTATATATAACGTGTATCCATGTTATGGACTGTTTTTTGGCCTCGCATCCCACATCACACATGACATATTAAATGACAACCGCGATGATATCTTAATGTCATAATTGATGAGTTTTACTTCTTTGTTCACTGCTGAGTCTGTCACCGAAAGCCATATCAGTGACTCCAGTGCAAGGCGCAGGGAGTCTTTCAAGAGAGTCACTTTGACTTTTCAAGAAGGAGCTATAGAAACCACCACAATATCAATATTGTTCTGGGGTGGAACAGACGAATACTTTTGATGCAATGACGGAGATGGCTTTTAATCCATTGGCCTGCCTTTCTCAAATAGCATAATGGTGTCTTTAAAATGGGTGAACTCCTTGTCTCTAGAGGCCGTGAACTCGTTTATGAAATAGAAGAGTTTAACCAATCAGATGGCTCCTTTCTTTTTTTGTTAACCTTTGGCCATCCACATTGAGTGTAGGCTACAAGGAGCAGTGATGGTGTGCTTGTTCAGATCTCTGAGTGTGCCCCCGAGTGTCATTGCGACTAGCGGTGTGATGACACATGTCCCTGGCTCTAACACTCAGTACTTCATTGTCTTGTTCATTGTTTTACAGAGTTCTATATAGCGCAAACTTGACCTGAAGTTATCGGGTATCAGAGCGCTTTATACAAGCACCAGTTGCATTACATGAGAACACATTCATTTTTGTTAAGTACGAGGAGATTGCGTGATTTGCCCAGAATCACTAGATGTTGTGTGTCATTGCTGAGACTCGAACCTGGTTTCTCAGATTTGAGGTCGACTGCCCTAGCCGTTAGGCCAACTCCTCTCCCCCTGTTCATGACCCTGAATGGGAACATCCATTACGACGCGGTGTTTACACCGCACTACCATTACAACGCTGGTTTTACAACGCAAGTCGTTACCACGACTTGCGCTGGAGGGCGCTCTAGGCTAAGGAATAGTAGATTTACTATTCCAACACCTTCCCTACTGTACGTAGGCAGGTGTTGGAATAGTAAATCTTACTATTCCTAAGTCCAGCAACCTACAGAGCAAGTCGTGGTAACGACTTGTGTTGTAAAACCAGCCTTGTAATGGTAGTGCGGTGTAAACACCGCGTTGTATTGACAGACAACCGTGCCTGAGTGTGCCCCTGGATGATTATCAGTAAAGTGATATATGTCCCTCTATGTGGGCCTGATTCACAAAGGCCTCCGCCCTCGTGGCTGAGGCCCCGCAGTCGTAGGGAAGTCTCTGCGCTCTGGGCGGAATCACCTCAATGAGAATTCTCATTGCAGAGATGCTGCTTCGAGTGTGGAGACTCTCCCCAACTGCAGTGCCTCCATCACCAGTGTTGAGGCCCTTTGTGAATCAGGGCCTGTGACTCTTAGTACACTGTAGTGCCTTTCCTCCCATTACATTGTCACAGACTCTGTGCTTGTTCATGTCTCTAAGTGTACCCCTGTGTGTCTGGGTGAGTGGCAGCGTGGTGATACATGTCCTGGGAGGGTCTCTATCATAGTGCCTTTGCCTCCATTAGCCTATCACACAGTGTGCTTCGTCACATCACTGAGTATGCCTATGTGTTTCTTAATGAGTGACAATGTGATGACATATGTACCTGGGTGTGACATTAGGTACATTATAGTGCCTTTGCCTCTATAAGACTTTCACAGATTAGGTGATAGTGTGCAGATTCTCAGTGTGCCTGTGAGTGTGTCGATGAGTAGTAGTGTAGTAACACATGTCCCAGGGTATCACTCTAACAATATCATAGTACCTTTTGCTCATCTTGAAACTTGTATGTTAATGTTCTTTATAAACTAAAAAGTTGTATCGTTTAATGTACCTACTGCTGTATTTCTGGCTATTACATTTTAACAACAGGCACAACTAATAATTACTATAAAATGCATCACTCACTTTCTCTTCAAATACATTCCCTTATTTAGTTTCTCATTAACTGGTCACTTAAAGATCTTCAACTTTAAAAGAACACCACATATCACGTACAGTACTATAAGAAAATGAATTGCTTGCAGAAAACATAAGTGGTTCTCAAGCGAGATTTTCTAAATCTTTGTAGAAAGTTTTGCAATCACCCCTAAAAAAACATTCATAAGCATATTCAACTACACTTACCTTTTCATCCAGTGGAATAGCTGATCTCAGTTTTATTCTAAAATGTTACCATTCAGGGTCAGTCTTTACTATCTAGTTAGAGGTTAGCTTTTTAAAAAAAAATTGCAAACAAAGGCGTTGCTTGAAGTTGGCATAACCTTTATATCTTAAGCCTATTATAAAACCTCCCTTTCTAAAGTACCCCAGTTTTCAAGGTTGTCAGATCAAGCATGTTCCCAGTTTCTAGTGTGATCAAAAGTTCACCATGCATAGTTTGTTCTTCCAGGATACTGCAACTTTAAAATAATTGGTATCCGTGGTATCACTTCATGTTTTTAAACCAGTTACTGAAAAGACCATGAAGGACAGTGCACGATGTTCACTTGCAAAGCTAAGAAAGCGAAGCTGTTTATTTCTCTGTAAAGCACTGCTACAGTACATTGGGTACCTCTTATTGTTCCTTTATTCGTAACCTAGCAATTGTCCTACTTCACAGAGACTAGCCAAGTACAATGCTGTAACGTTAAAATAGTCACTATTATGTATTCAAATCAATCCTTCTATGTGAAGACTTCTAATTCTACCACTCCTTCTCTAAAGTGCGCTTGGATCCCAGCAACAAGGTTTTTGTGTGAATTGTTAGTCACTCCTTTGCCCACTGGGTATGTCTGTATTCAAAGTCTCTGGTTTGCCTAATATGAACATTACATGGGCTGTTGGTTAGTGGAATAAAAATGCATCAACTTCTATCTTTTGTTTAAAGCATTTCATCATGTGTGCAACCACATGTAATGATTGTGCATTGTGAAGATTAAGATTTAGACACACTTACTGTGTTACTTTATCGTTTGAAGTGAAGAAACCATTGGAAAGTTGATGAAACTCTTGAAAGGTCACAAAGCATGTTACGGTTTAGGGGACTGGGAACTTGGAGTAGATGGCACACATGACAATAGAAATATGGAGTTGTACCTGTAAACAACTAAATATCCCAGCCTTGGAATCACAGCCCCTGCCACTAGATGACAAGCACAGTGTGGTACAATTCCAGGTCAACAGTGGCAAACTAGGGGCCAGATGTTAAAAAAATGCACGCAACGCAGTGCAGACCTCAAAGAGGCTGAAATGCATAGCATGACGAGAAGGGAGCTGGAAAGCGCCTTACCTACAGAGATATGTAACTCTACTCCTCTTTCCCTCCTAGTGCTGGCGGTGATTTCAGCTGCTGTGGCCATAGTGCCAGGGCGCGTGCCTGAGTCTAACATAGGTCACGAAGGATAACCTACCTGTACAAAATGCTATGCATAGACAAGTTCAACCACTTTTCCAAATTTGTAGTGTGCTGCACAGTGCAGCATGCATGTAAAGTAGGAAAAGAAAGGAGAAATGAAAATATTTCACCTCTTAATGCCTCCTTTCAGATTGTGTTACCTTTTGGTACTAAACCCTGTTGGAATAGAAATCATTTATGTTCACTCATGCTCCATGTATATTAGCATTCGCTGTGCCATTTTCTATTTGGGCATCATTTTGGGCTGTTCGAAACTGATCTAGTTTAATTCTGAGAAACTCTCCTCTTTGAGTTTTGTTTCTTCACTTGGGTTTTGTTTCAGTAATGAGCACACTGTTCATGTCAGCACATAGCTTTCTCACCAGATAGCGGCCCTCTCCCCCTTGTCTGCTGATGGGCTCCAGATGGAAAGACCTTGGACCATGAACCTTGGCGTAAGATAGGAGGACTGAACCATTTTTTTTGTATTTCACTGTTTTACTGCACCTGCTTGGAAAATTCCACTGTGGGTGTGTTTTCACCTGGTTACGAAACATACATAATGTATCTCTATGCTTGCTGATTTCAGGTCCCTCTGCAGCACTCCTAGTGACTGAGCAGATGGGGCTCAGCTCCGAGTGTATATGAATAAACAGCTATTGGTTTGTATTCTCTCCTGTCTGAATACCTCTTCATTTAGTACAGAAGGCTGAGAGGTGGTCATTAGTGACCCGGGTGGCCCTAAACGGGTCACTTCCTTCACAGGGACTACTTCGGTTGATTGATCCATCCCCTTTCCGCAGACAGGGGAGGCCGAGAATATCGTTGGGTCTGACTGACGGCTCAGGGATCCCTGCATGAAGAGTTTCTATTGCTCACAGCTGCCCCTTCTGTCCTGCCAGATGGTGCCTCATCGAGTGATCACCCCGACTGGGGTCTTGAACAGTGAAACCCTTGGATCTGACTGTTTGGTCCGAAGAGTCGACAGTGGAGACCAGTTCATTGTAGCACTGATATCAGGTGGGTTTGTTTTGGTTCTTTGTCAATATGGTACCATTTGAGTTTCAGTTTGGTATGGTCTAAGGACTGTCTTGATAAAAAGTATTTGCAAATATTTTCCCAGGTAAAAATTAACTATTTCGTTTTTCTTTCAAAATGCCTAGTTTCAGCAAGTTTTGGAATTTGTGTTGTTGCTGATGTTCTGCAGATGCTCGAATGGAAGAGGCTCAACCTGTGCCTTCTGAAGGCAGCCCTAATTTTGATATGTATGTGAAACATGGTCTTGGCCCTATTATGATTACTACACTATGGCACAAATATACGAGGGATAATGCCGAGTGTTAGTGGCCTTTGACAGGCACCTTTGATGAAAAAAAAAATGGGTTTTTACAGGAACAGGTATTTAAAAGATGGAGTAGACAATCGATGTTTGACTCCCTTCAAACTTGGTAGAAGGAGGCCAGACAGAGATGATTAAAGATGGAGAGGGACGCATGGAAAGGGAAAATGCACACATTGACACAAAAAGCCGTGGCATATAATAGGGAAAATCAGGAGTCAGGAATGGAATGTCTTATTTGGCCAAAGAAGAGAATAATACTTTTATAAAGGAGTTGTTAGATACTCGACCCCCACCTCCTTATGTCCTGCAGAGAATATATTTCACTATTCCTTTACAGTCACATCAGCCTACTTCATCTTCTGCAGCCACTTCTGTATCGACGGTTGTTACTTTGATGGCTTCGGCTCCCGCACCTCCTGCTCCTTCTTTGTCTTCGCCATCTTTGCTGACTGTGACTTCCAACTCCTGTATCATCTGTTCCTTCTCCTCCGGTACAAGCGTTAACAACGATTGTACCTGTTACTTCTGACGCTTCTCCTTCTAGGGTTTTTTCATCCTCCGACGCCTTTGAATGCTGAGACACCTGTACATAGGTTTGAAGAAAGAGATTGGATGGAATTCAGGGAACGGATGGGTCCGTTGGTGCTCTCTGGAGTAGGGGAAGATGAGAAGGAGGTGTTAGCCAGACAGGCTATGAAGTGGGCTAGTAATCCGGTTTATGGTGCTGAAGACATTTGGCAGGCTGCGTGTGAGTTTTGAGCCTTTTCTACAGCAGCATGTTCTTCAGCCTATGTCTGCTACTTTGATCAATCTGTGGTGCACACTTTTTAAAATTGAGGCTCCACAAGTGTTATTTGATATTAAAGATAATTTTAATATTGCTGAATTAGCCCCAGGACAGGTGCTCACAAATATTAATATTATAGTTTCCTATAGATTTAGTTTTTTTAAAAGAGTCCCACTAAAATTACTCCATTCCCTATGCGTGAGGTTCATCCAATATATAATCCAGAAGTGCCTGAGTTAACAGATCAGCTTGGTAACGTCATCAGACCAGCCGTAGCTGACCGTTTCCCCGAGCAATGGGTTTATACTCCATGGAAAAGAAGTGAGGTTTTAGCCCTTAAGAATACGTTGGAAAAATCCCACAGCTTATTTTAAGGAATTAACAGAGGCTGCCTCTTCTACTGCAATGACATCTTGCTGATATTGAAACGTTTTTTGGTCTTCTTGTCCCGGTTGCTACTTGGAGACAGGTTCCCACTCAAGATCATGTGCGGAGTTGGGTGGTACATGGGATGTAATTAAAGGATGGGATCAGGAAAGGAAGCCAGGTGATAAACCTTGCTCTGAAATACTTGCTTTGCCTGGCCGTATCATTACATATATGCACACATGTATTCCCCCTAAGAAGGTAATTTGGGACAGATTGACTGCTTGTCGACAGACGAAGGATGAGAGGGTGTCAGATTTTTTTACTCCTTTTGAAGATACGTTTTTGGGATTATAGAGGGTAGGATATGTCCACTGAGGGAGGAGTTTGATTGTTTGTTGATATTTTTCTTACTAATCTTCTTCCTGAAATAATGACTCATTTACAGGCGTATTAGAGCGCTTGGTCTATGTCTTCTCCTTCTGTTATTTTGAATATGGCCCATTAGTATGAACATCGTGATTAGGAGGAGAAGGATAAGACTGATTAAAAGCATATAGATTTAAAGACGAAGGTGTTGCTGCAGCAAGCTTTTAGGGGAAATTGTAGGGGATGAGGAGGTCCCACTAGACAACTTCTGCGTACTAGGCATACTTCAGTGACACCTTTGGGCCCGAATCAGTGTGCGTATTGTAAGGAGGAAGCACATTGGGGGAGTCAGTGTCTGGTGCTTTTACAAAAGATCGCATCCCCAGAGGATGAGGTTCTGGTGGTAGGGGCCGTAGAGCTGACAAAAATCAGAATACTCAGGCTCCTGTGGGCCATTCTAACAGTAATTATTGTGATGACCAGAGAGATGGACAGTATTACCATGATGATTATGACATGGATGATGTGAAAGGTAACTATGTTCAATAGTCAGGACAGCCATGGACAGAGTGAGGGACCAGTGCCGATACCTGTAGATCAGTGTGGTCCTTATGTCAAAGCAGATTTACAAGGCTCAGCTAAGGATTTTGTTGGTGGGTACAGGTGGGACAAAAAGTTCTGTTTCTCAGCATATGGTGCCCGGGGAGGCTCTGTCTGGCCACAAAACTGTTTCGGTAGGTTTTTCAGGTGTACTGGTTATAATCCCCATTTTCCGACCAGTTGCACGGACTGTTGGTCCATTCACTGTGGAATCTTCGTTCTTGTTAACATCTACTTGTGATGAAAATCTAATGGGTTTGGATCTGTTGAAGAAATTGCATACCACTGTCCATTGTTCCCCTGCTGGTGGTTGTATTGCTATGGGTCCTGATGTAAGTGCTAGGCATTGTTTGTCTCAGGATGCACCCCTTCCAGCTGAATTTGCTCATGTACCACCCACACTGTAGGACACAGGTGATACAGATTGGGTCTGTTGCATATACCACTGGTTTCTATACAAGCTAGATAATGATGTTCTGCCCCGCATCCCTCAGTATAAGATATCGCAGGCAGGAGAAGTTGAAGAAACATCTGTAATAGCCCTTTTCTTCCGGTCCTTAAGAGGACATCCTCCGGTTCCTCTGATGTTATTGATGATATCTATCATTTTGTGATTGATTTGCAAGAGGATAATAAAATTGTAGTTCCGCAATTTCTGGTGGTTCCTGATATTACTACACTCTTAACGATGATTCCATCTACTGCTCAGTTCTTCTCTGGTATTGATTTGAAAAATGCTTTCTTTAGGATACCCATTCACCCAGACAGTCGGTATTTGTTGGGGTTTACACTGGCCGGCAGAAGTTTTAGACTCTGTTGCGCTCCTCAAGGCTATACGGAAAGTCCTAGTATCTATAGTGAGGCACTGAAAAGTCGGTTGGATTCACTATCGCTTCCTCCTGGTAATGTATTTGTTCAATATGTCGATGATCTCTTGATCGCTTGATATGGAACAAGGTTGCAAAGACAGTACCGTGAAATTGTTATTGCTTTTGGCACATCATGGTCATAAGCTTTCCCTTTCAAAATGTCAGTATTGTCAAAAGGTTACCGATTTAGGTCACCTACTGTTGAAGGAGGGTAGGGGGTTGACCCCTGAGCATATCAGTAACATTGTTAAAATGCCCTTTCCAAAAACTCAGAAAGATGTACGCACTTTTATATGTATTTTTATTTTATTTATTTTTATCTTACAGAGTTTTATATAGCGCAAATGTGACCTGAATCGGGTATCAGAGCGCTTTACAAAGCACCAGTTGCATTACATTGATTTTTGTTCGGCACAGGGAGATTAAGTGATTTGCCCAGAATCACAGGATGTTCAGCGTCATTGCTGAGACTCTAACCCAGTTCCCCAGGTTCAAGTTCGACAGCCCTAGCAATTAGACCAACTACTCTCCCAAGGTATTACTTCATATTGTCGACAGTGGATACCAAATTATTTGCTACTAATCAAACCTTTGCTTGTATTAACAATGAAAGCAGTGCATGAACACTTGTCTTGGACGCCCGAATACCAGCAATTTTTTTAACAATAAAAAAACTGCGCTTTGTTTGGCTCCGGAGCTTGGTACATCTAATTATATAGTAAACAATTTGTGCTCTATGTCCACAAGATGGCTGGCTTCCCTCTTTCTGTCCTAACGCAAAAGCTGTGCTTGACCCTGCTGCTAGGGCCCTTCAGAGTTGCCTGAGAATGGCTTTGGCCACTTCAATCAGATAATCGGACTCATACTTGATACAGACCTCACAATTATGGCACCCCATGCTGTGGATACCCTTTTGAACTTGATGAAGACACAGCACCTCAGCAGTGCACGTATTACTGGCTATGAATTGACATTGTTTGTGAACACATTACAATTAATAGAGGTGCCACTCTGAATCTACCCGATCCCGGCGGAGAGGGGTAGGACACAGGAGACTCAAGCCTTATATTCAGAGGCCTCATCCCTGATGTATGACCCGCCGTGCATAGATGCTGCACATAAATCTTGACCATTAGGCAAGGAACAGTGCAACAGAGGTACAACATTTCCACAACCGGTAATGAGCATATGATCCTGACATAGGCATAACTGTTTGTAGACTCTATCATATAGGTCCTGATGAATCGCGTGTCAATGTACCATAGCAAGAAACATGTTGACAGATCTTTTAACACTTCCTAGTCTAGTCTAGAGCCAGGAATCATTACATTCCAGCACACCCAGATTAGCCTTCACTTTTAATTGAAGCAAGGGACCTCCCGAATAAAGTTGTCTCTGGTACCCTTTGCTCCATTTTAAGTCACCGTTCTGTCTACAACCTTCTGGCCCCACACCCGCACTTCACCCATAGGCAGTTGAATTAAAAGATCTCCGCCAAAGAGCCCCTCTTTGAGGTGAGCCCGTCGGGGATTGCACCGCCTACCCAAAGAGGAGCACTGCCTATGATGAAGCATGACACCTGCAAAGGTGTGTGAGGCAACTATATCCAACAATAAGGATACCCAGTGATAGGCTTACACACGCCAATAACAACGCTCCCCCTTCCTTGTGACCAGTACACTAACCCTTACTAGGAACAGCCTTGTCCATCTTTTTTGACAAATACTTACGTAGGGCACAGACTACGGCTGGACCTTCCACTCCCTTTGAGTGGTACTTCTGCCCTCTTGATCCAATTGGACCACCCTCCCTCATTTGTTTTATACACCACTCTGAATCCAGCCATGTTACTATCCCTCCCTTCTGAGAATGATGCAGTTGAAAAACATGATTGTATTTTTTGGACACAGGAAGAAACGAAAGGACAGGTAGACCTGACTGATCTTCCCTTATCTGGCCCCCAAGGAGAATTATATGTTGATGGCTCTTGTTTTAAATTACCAGATGACATAATCACTGCTGCTTATGCTATTACTACATTGCGGACGGTGGTAGAGACATCACAAATGCCCTACCAGTTAGCTCAAGCTACTGAGCTTGCTGCCCTTATTCAAGCTTGAGAATTGAATGAAGTGCTAGTTGTCAATATTTATACTGACAGCCAGTACGCATTTGGGGTTGCCCATAATTTGGCCTGGCTTTGGGCAGAGAGAGTGTTCCTTACTTCTCATTGAACGAAGATCCATCATGGCCACCTGATATTGTGGCTTTTGTCTGCTTTAACGCTCCCCAAGAAATTGGTAATCACTAAGTGCAATGCCCATAAAAAAAGTCACAGATGATGTGGGTAGAGGGAATGCTTTTGCAGACCAGGTCGCTAAGGATACGGCTCGAAGAAAAATGAAACACATGTTTGTTGCAGGTCCAGCTAGGTGGGTTCCAGAGGTTGTCATGTTTGAGAATACCCTTGAGAGTGTAAAGGAGATACAGAGTGAAGCCAAGATAGAGGAATTGGCACAATGGCAGGAGAGTACAGAACAGTTGAATGAAGAGGAATGTTGGATTGATAAATCGGGGCAACAGAAATGGATGTTGCCCAATCCATATGTACTTCCTATGGTTACTATGGCACATGGTCCAGCTCATATTAGTGCAAAAGGCATTTGTAAATTGTTAGCCCCAATGGGGCATAATATTAATATCTCTAAGATGGCTGCACATTTGGTGAAATACTGGATGGTTTGCATGATGCATAATCCAGGGTATCCCTATACCACCTGGAAATTTTGCACTGCCCACATTTCTTTTTGAAGTCCTTCAAATGGACTATATTGAATTAGAGAGATGCAATATTCTTATGTATGTTTTGGTGGTTGTATGTGCGTTCAGTAAATGGGTTGAGGCCTATCTCACTAAAGAAAATACGGCCATTATAAATGCGAAGGTACGCCTTAAAGAGTTATTTACTCGTTTCAGCTTGCCCCGAGTTATCTCGAGTGACAGCGGAAGTCATTTTAATGGGAAGGTGATTAAATTAAGTTGTGAAGGGTTGCATGTTCAGCAGAATTTTCACGCTGCCAATCACCCCCAGTCAACTGGCCTTGTTGAGAAGTACAATGGTACTCTCCAACTGAAATTGGTGAAAATCCAAGAGACAACAGGGTTACAATGGCCAGATGCTTTGCCATTAGCTCTTTTGTCAACAAGAACAACAGCTCATTCTAGGACAGGATTGTCTCCGTACGAGGTTGTGTTTGGGCGCCCGGATAATGTCTGGGGCGTGTCTAGTCCTCGTAAGTATTCTGATATTGAATATCCTGTGTTGCTTGATTATCTTGGCCAGTTAACAGAAGATTTGCGTTCTATTCACCAACAGATCCGAGAATCTCTGCCTTCTGTACCATAGGGGCCTGACCACGACATCCAGCCCAGGGATTTTGTATTGATTGGAAACTTCCAGCGGAAGAAAAGTTTGGAGCTGCACTGGAAACGTCCTGAACAGGTTCTCTTGGTGACGCGGACGGCTGTAAAGGTTGCTGGTCGAAAGAACTGGATGCATGCCACCCACTGCAGGAAGATTCCTTTGCCATTACAATACGATCAGTGGGTCAAAGAGGGCATGGGCGATTCAGAGTGTGAACAGGTGCCCAGGTTCGTTCCTTCCAGCAACGCTCAGTTGATTTGGACCCAGACCGATAAAGAGAATGATAATGTTTTGAATGAGCCTGTTCCTCCAGAGATTCTAGCTATCCAGGAGCCTTTTTATGTTGATCACACAGTGTCTGGGGTCACCAGATACAATTTGCGCCCTTGGCTGGGGGATGCTGAGTCCAAGGAGAAAAAAGATTAGGGATGGACTGCACAAAATAAGTAGTACTGAGTCATAGTAACAACTGCGTTAATTGAGATTAGTAGAGAATTTTGTGTTCACTTTGCCTTCGTTCATTGAACATTAGTTGGGGAGACCAGAAGAATACCGTAAGGGTATACCACATTTATCGACGTGGTATAGATTGAAGAGCTTAGGACAGATCAAGCTCTACCGCCAGTGCTCAAGAGCGCCAACTTATTGATGGACAATAGGAGCCTGTACTAGTGAGGCTCTGTTGGACACTGGGAACTTGAGTATTTTTTTTGCATGCTTGTTTCATTTGCAAAATCCATAATGCATCCTTTTGGTAGACAGGCTGCTGATGTAGAGCAGCCAATGGTTCTTGTTGCTCAGCAAGCATAATACGATGTGAACACGAAAAAACTAAATTATATCTGTTGTTCTTTTAGCTTTGTTGATAATAATATTGTTTGGAGTATCGTGGGTTTTGGAAAATGATTAATTTGTACCTTTCACAGTAAGAATAAGGTTATCTCACTGAAAAGAAGCAAGAGAACAGCCCAGAGTAATGTATTCCTGGATACACATAAGAGATTCTTTGGAGAAGGGACAGCTTGTTACCTTACCCAATCCGTTACTAGTCTGTGGACTGCATATCCACAGACTTTACAAAGAATTGATTGATAGTTACTCAGGAAGCTGGTTATTATCCAGCTTGCTGCCGCATTGTGAATAGCACTGACACTTCACTGTATATAAATTGTTCAGGTATAGTGCTGTACAAAAATATGATCCCTTTGGTAAGTGACAAAGACACGAGTACTTTTGGAATGAACTCTAGGTATGCTGTAGTCGACTATGAGGGACCAATTTATGCTCACCTAGGGTTTTACTTTTTGTCTAATGGAACATATTTCAATGTCTACAATGGTATAGAGGATGTAGCTCTTTGAATGGTATTGCCTTTGGGTGTTCCTTGCGAATACTCTAAGCCTAACATCCGATGGGTTAAAAGGACTCTAATGAAAGAGTTTTATGAGAGAGTGACAGATATAGAGGTCAATAATTATAGTAATGGGATCACTTTTGGATACATCTTTTCTTCTATTTTCAGATTGGTTGGTACCTCTACGGCTTTGGGTGAGAAAGCTAGAGAATATTTTGGGTGCAAGTTGCAAATGTTATCCAATACTACTGTGACAGCTTTACGCGACATCACCACTCAGTTGGAGAGTATGCAACTTAATTAGGAACAGACTAGATATGCAGTGGATTTTATTCTGGCTAAGAGTGGAGGTGTATGCACGGTAGTTGGCGATCAGTGTGTGGTCAGGATCAAGAATATAAAAAAGAATATTACCAAACATATTTTGGATATTCTCAAAAATGTCAAAGGAATGGAAAGTGGGAATTGGACTTGGTCTCTTTTTGGTAACTGGGGCTGGATTCTTGAAAAAGTGATTTATTTGATTGCAATATTGGTGCTCTGCTGTGTTCTTATTCAGTGTCTTCCCTTTTGCTGTTCCCTTTGTACTGCTATCCTCACACCCAAACAGAAAATGTCAATTGATGGCACAAATGCTGCAATCATGATCCAGAAGGATATTGAGGATCCTTACTGTTTCACTGTTTCACATTCTGATGTTGATAATATGGAGTGCTCATAATTGTTTATCAATGTAAATCTATTACTGTTAGAAGTTTGTTTCTGCTTGTTGCTGTTAGAAAATGTTTAAGCTCATGCTAAAAGGAGGATCTGTTGGAATAGAAATCGTTTATGCTCACGCATGCTCCTTGTAAATTAGAATTTGCTGCGCTATTTTCTATTTGGGCACCATTTTGGGCTGTTTGAAACTGGTTTAGTTTGATTCCAAGAAACACTCCACTTTCAATTCTTCACTTGTGTTTTGTTTCAGTAATGTGCACACGGTTCATATCAGCACACAGCTTTCTCACCAGATAGAGGCCCTCTCCCCCTTATCTGCTGGCGGGCTCCAGATGGAATGACCTTAGACCATTAAACTTTGTGTACGATAGGAGCACTGAACAGTTTTTTCTGTATTTCACTGTTTTACTACACCTGCTTGGAAAATGCCATTGTGGGCGTGTTTTCACCCAGTTACGTAGGTATAAACAGTTATTGGTTTGTATTCTCTCCTGTCTAACCGACTCTTCATTTTGTACGGAAGGCTGAGAGGGGGTCATTAGTGACCGGGTGACCCTAAAGGGGTCACTTCTTTCAACACAATCTGCAATTTTTTGTAGATAGCGTTTTGCATCAAAAGGCTTGGGTAGTTGCATGAGAACGCCCATGTACCAACAAGGCAACACCCCTTTGGTGCTATGCAAAGCAATGCTTCACACTGCTTTGCTTTACTTGGAGGGTACTTTCCAACACAAAACAAATTTTAGGCTGGAAAGAAAATTGGTAAAAAAATGTTTTGTACTGGTTAGCATCACTTTTGTAATCATAACCCCCGGTGGAAAATGTTTGAAAATCGACCTCGATGATTTAAAGCCAACCTGGTTGTTGTGACTCTTCTCTACTCCTTTAGTGCACTCTTGACTTGTTCAATCTCTTCTTCTTTGTTGTTTTCCACTTTTTACTATTCTCCTCGTCCCCCTAGTTTCTTTAACTGTTTTTGATTGTTATCTGGCTTGCTATTCTCTGTTTGTCAGTTTGTTTTATTGTTCAGGCCTCCTCCAAGTGCAATAGTGGGCTTGCATCTTTACCTTCTGAACTGGACTCACAGTATGCCGGGGAATACTTACAGCCTACCATCTGGTTACACGGGGAAGTTCCAAACTATTTTACTTGTCTATATAACTCCTTTCTTCTTGTATCAATCCTTTAGTAATCACGGTTCTCTCACCCTTAGGTGAGACCTTGATGTTCAAAGTTTGGTCTTGAGATGCCTAGTTCCAAGAATCCGGTCCAGATTCCTGTAGGGGTGTGTCTCTTTTTCCCTCCCTCCTCACCCCTTTTTCCCCTTAGTTTGGGTCTTTGCTAATATCCTTGATCTAATTCCAGGGCTTAAGTCGACATCTAAGAAGAGATGGAGGCATCAGCCTTAATATCCACACACTTGCATTATTGTGTCCATGAGATCTCTTCCCCTACACAGCCTCTGACTGTTTTAATAACTGCAAACACTGAAGTGTAAATGACCTGACCAGTTTTATCCATACATAGACTAATCCCAGAAAAATTTCAACAAGGTGATTACCGCATACCTCCTGGACCATGGCCTCAGATCCATCTAACACAATAACGTCTGGTTCGACATGGCTTATTAATTGTACATTGTGTTCATTTTTATAAAACACTTTTCTTTGATATTTCTGGAGTATGTGACACCCCACGGTTCCCAGAAAAAAAACAATGTTTCTGCACTTTTTCCCCTGCAATTCCCTAGGTGGTTCTGCAAAGGATGCAGAACTACATAATTACAAAACAAATAATGTAATGTGTCATTACTCCATAAACAGTAAACTTAAAGCACAGGGTCTGTTCTTCAGTTAAGCCCTGCATTGTAATCCTCAGACTTCAGACCAGTACACCCTGTGTCTGAATAGTGCTGTGCACAGGTTTGAACTGTGCACCTTTGGGTAAACCTAGGGGCCTGGTCAGCACTACACATTGGAGGTGAGGCCACAACATGAAGACCATGTGCAGTTGAGGTGAGTTGCAGGGCGTGGCCTTTATCTTTTCAAATTACAGTTTGTTAAGCATAGATATGTGTCTTTTACTCACTATGCCTTGCAATTGAAACTGTACCTTAGCGCTGAGGCCCAAGTAGTCTAAAACTGGTCTGAGCTTGCTTGTCTTACCTTTCAAATGGAGCATTTACTGGCACTTCAGGCTGGACTATTACTGTTTCAATGGAGCAAGATTAATTGCATATTGTTACTCCTTCATTGAGCTGAAAAAATGGGCCAAAGTTGATGGATTGGAATATGATCCTGAGTGATTTCCAGTAACTGAGACTTTTGCTAGCACTCCACACATCACATTTTGGTGGTCTTACATATTTAGCACAAGGAAATAATTAAGAAAGTTCGTGTTCACACTTTTTTGAAAATACATTCTGTTTCAATATTTAAATGTGAGAGAATCGATTAATGTTGCCACTTGCTTTAGGTGATATATCAATTTCCTATTTTCAGACAATGGCAATGGAACAAGATAAGCAAAATGTGCATTAATCAAACACTTTTATTGGTGAATCTCACTTACTGCTATGCTCAAGGATTGTCTGCAACGATTGCTAACGACTAACACACGTTTCAAAAAGACACAGAATGCAGTAGGACAATGCAGTCATAGCTTGCATAGCTCCACAGAATTAACTCAAACACTCCAAGAACATCCTCAATGAAGAAAGATGACCACTATTCCAAAAAGAGCTGCTGTTCATGCCCTTAAAAAATACCGACTTTTTAAGCAGAGGGAAAGCCTTTTCACTTTCGGTTGGATTGTGTTTAATTGCATTAATGTATCACACACCTAAAACCAATCAGATTGTTCTCTTATCAAAAGTGAGGAAAAAATACATAAAATCCATTTTCAAATAAAATTAATTTCGATTAAAAGCACAATGAATATGTGCTGGGTAACAAATTACCCAGTGGGATACAAATTACATCTCTTTTCTACATCACTTGATAGCTATACGTCCTCGCAGCATTGTGTAAAGTTGTCCCAAACTTTTCACCATAGTCAAAGAAGATGAATTCTGCCTGTAGAAGTGTCAATCAAACCAGCAGGTAAGCACAACCTGATTTCCTACCCAGGATTATTGTATCACCAAATAGATACAGCGATATGAGTAACCACCACATACATTACTTCTCCAATCATGGGAAATATTTGCTTTATGGGCATCATTTAGAATTAATTGGTCATGGAAATACAACAAATTCTGGAAGGCTTTCTAAATCTAGAGAATAATCCAACAGTGGATTTCTCTTCACAGCAGAAAGCATGAGGGGTTGAATTTGAATATACCAAAAATGGGTAAAATGAAACCTATACATTAAGTAGGATTGTGATTATTTTGTTTTATTCTTTATTGCCATTGGTATTTCGAAAACTCCATTGAAGACAATGGAGTGGCTGTGGGCTTATAATGTCTGGTACAAGCCTTCTTTCCAAACATTCCAATTATTGTCTTTCCTTCTCCCTTTTTAGGTTACGCCTGCACGGTGCTTGCGCTGTGCTTGTGAAATCTATTGTATTTAGTATATATCTTAAAAGTGGCTTCTCTTGTCTGTTCTCAAGGTCAAAGTACTCATCCAAATCCATTTTAGTGGGTGGAACTTTTTTCTTACATTAAGGCTGCACAGCATGTACTGTTTATAAATACTTATCTTCCCCTAGCTGGACTCATTTTCTTCTACTAAAGCTATTCACACTGTTTAAGCCCTATTCACTGTCCAGACTTCAGGGACTGTTAAACTATAAGATCTCTTCCCAGGGATAAGACAGACAGCTTCTAACAGTATGCAGGGAATGCTTGCTTTTTTTATTACTTTGCTGTGTAAAGCAGATGCTTTAGCCTTAGAACTTTGTGGCATTTCCTCCTCATGCATCAGTACCTTCCTTTGCACTTTGTAGTCATTATCGGATCGATTTTACTACTATACAGTCAGTCACAATTGCCGTTAAAATGGGCTTGATTTGGATGGTGCAGCAGATGCAGCGGCCCAGGAGCCAAAAGTGTTCATAACTCCATTGACCACCAAATATTGCTATCTTTCTTTTACTACTAAGCAGGCAGTTATAAGTCCAGTTACCTTGCAGACGCTAGGGCTATGATTTCAATAGTGCAGCAAGTGCATTGACACTGAGACCAGAAGCTCTAGGCACCCCAGTTAACACCGATCATTGTTATATTTGACAAATTAACAGGCCAGTCAGTCACAAGCGGAGTTATTTTTCAGGCACCAGAGTCATGATTTGAATGTTGCAGTGGCACCAACCCCAAATGTTGTCAGAACTCCTCTAAACACCTAATATTGGGATATTCTACTACTAAACAGACAGTCAAATTGCAGTTACCGTGCTGCTAAGAGGGCATACTTTGAATGGTGCAGCAGGTACAGTGGCACTGGGGCCACAAGTTCTAGGGACCTGTTCTCTGGACAACCCCACGCCGCACGGTCCCCAGCTGTGTGTGTGACCCTCGTGTGCCCCTCGCTGCTGCTCGCAGTCTCGTTGTGCTATTCTGACAGCTTCCCTGGCTGGTATTGTATCCACTGCCTCTCTGTACAGTTCCCCAGCTGTTCCGTTGTAATTCTGTTTTAAATTTGTTGTATTTTGTGCGTTTCCCGTTCTGCCTGCCTACCCCGCTCTCTGCTTCCCGCCGCCGTTCTCGCGGCCACGCCCCCTTTTTTCCCGTGTCCTCCCCGCTCCCGCCTCCCAGCTGCTCCTCCCTCCCACTTAGCCTTAAATGGCGACCGCGCGTACGCGCAGCGGGCGCGCAGCGGGCGCGCAGCGGGCGCGCAGCGGGCGCGCCGATTGTGCGCCGAAGGCGCGCCAAAGGCAAGCCCGTCTGCGCCCGTCCGCACCTGGCCCGCGCCCAGCGCCAGAACCCCTGGCCCCGACGGACCTACGATGCCGCCACCATCATCGCACTCAAAACCGACTGACCAAGAGCCTGCCACCGAGCCGCCCCGAGACGCACCCACGGACCCTTCACCTGTCAAGCCTGCAAGTTCACCTGCCTCCGGACCTGCACCACAGCTACCAAGCCGAGCACCAACAACAGCCACCTCAAGTGCATCCTGCTCAACACCCGCTCCATCCACAGACACAGCATCGAACTTTGGAACCTGCTCGACACAACCTCACCAGACGTCGCCTTCCTCACAGAAACCTGGATGAACGCCTCCTCAGCACCCGACATCGCATCGCCATCCCAGACGGATACAAGATCATCCAGAGAGACCGCGTCAACCAGACTGGAGGAGGCATCGCCATCATACACAAGAACACCATCCGCATCACGACCGACTCCAACGACACCTTCGCCGCCGCCTAGTATCTCCACTTCCAGATACACACCGACCCAAAGACGACCCTCAGAGGCACCCTCGTCTACAGACCCCCGGGACCACGTACACAATTCAGCGAAGACTTCCCGGACTTCATCAGCCTGCACGCCCTCCGCTCCGCTGACTACATCCTCCTAAGGGACCTCAACTTCCACCTGGAGAACAGCAAGGACCGCAACACCGCCACCCTGCTGGACAACCTCGCCAACCTCGGACTCAAACAACTGGTCAACACCCCCACCCACTACGCCGGCCACACGCTTGATCCCGTCTTCTCATCCAGCAAGCACATCACCTTCAGCCACTCCACCGGACTTCACTGGACCGACCACAGCTGCGTCTTCTTCAGCTTCAGAAGAACCACGACCCACCACCACCCGCAACAGGTTCCTCGCAGGAGCTGGAGCAAGTTCACCGCCGAGCAGCTCACCACCTCCCTCAGCCAGAACCCACCCGCCAGCACAACGAACCCCAACAAAGCAGCACGCAACCTCACGCAGTGGCTGACCGCCTGCGCCGACGACCTCGTGCCACTAAAGAACCCTCCCAGCAGACCCAGAAGCAAGAAAGCCTCCTGGTTCACCAACAAACTCAAGGACTCCAAGAAGAACTGCCGCACCCTCGAGAAAGCCTGGCTCCTCGACCAGACCACAGAGAACATGACCGCCCTCAAAGACGCCACCCGCAAGCACCACCAGCTCATCCGCACCACCAAGAAGAAATCACTGAAGGATCGACTGGACAACAACGCCCACGACAGCAAGGAACTCTTCAGCATCGTCAAGGAGTTCTCCAACCCCAGCACCGGCAACAAAGACATCACTCCTTCACAAGATCTCTGCGACTCTCTCGCCTTGTACTTCAACCGCAAGATCGCATACATCCACAACAGCTTCGGCGCACCTTCCACGCACCCAAAAGTCGAACCAACGCCCCCCACTGCCACCCTCGGCACCTGGACCACGGTGACCACCGAAGACACAGCCCGCACGATGAACACCATCCACTCCGGATCTCCAACCGACCCCTGCCCCCACCACGTCTTCAACAAGGCCGACTCCATCATCGCACCCCAACTCCGGGACGTCCTCAACTCCTCCTTCAACACCGCCACCTTCCCGGAGAGCTGGAAGCATGCCGAGCTCAACGCCCTACTGAAGAAACCAACAGCGGACCCCACCGACCTCAAGAACTTCCGCCCCATCTCGCTCCTCCCTTTTCCTGCCAAAGTCATCGAGAAGACCGTCAACAGACAGCTTGCAGCCTTCCTTGAGACGAACGGATCCCTCGACCCCTCACAGTCGGGCTTCCGAGCCAACCACAGCACTGAAACCACCCTCATCGCAGCCACCGACGACATCCGAGCCCTGCTCGACAACGGGGAAACAGCGGCCCTTATCCTCCTGGACCTCTCTGCAGCGTTCAACACCGTCTGCCACCGCACCCTCGTTCAACGCCTCAGCAACATCGGTATCCTTGAAAAGGCACTGGAGTGGATCATCTCGTTCCTCGCCGGAAGAACACAAAGAGTCCGCCTCCCCCCGTTCCGATCCGAGGCCACCAAAGTCATCTGCGGCGTACCGCAAGGATAATCACTCAGCCCCACCCTCTTCAACGTCTACATGAGACCTCTTGCAGCCATTGCACGCCAACACAACCTCAACATCATCTCCTACGCCGACAACACCCAACTGATCCGCTCCCTCACCAGAGACCCCGCCACCGCCAGAACGAGCCTACACGAAGGGATGAAAGATGGAGCCGAGTGGATGAAGAACAGCCGCCTGAAACTGAACTCCGACAAGACGGAAGTCCTCATCCTGGGACCATCGCCCTCCGCCCGGGACGACTCCTGGTAACCTCCCGCCGTGGGCACCGCTCCCAAGCCAACGGACCACGCACGCAACCTGGGCTTCATCCTGGACTCTTCCCTCTCGATGACCAGACAAGTCAACGCCGTCTCCTCATCGCGCTTCAACACCCTGCGTATGCTCCGAAAGATCTTCCGATGGATCCCGACTGAAACCAGGAAGACGGTCACCCAGGCACTCGTCACCAGCCGACTGGACTACGGGAACACCCTCTACGCGGGAACCACTGCCAAACTACAGAAAAGACTCCAGCGCATACAGAACCCCTCCGCCCGACTCATTATGGATATCCCCCGACGCAGCCACATCTCCAGCCATCTGAGGGATCTGCACTGGCTCCCCGTCAGCAAAAGGATCACGTTCAGGCTCCTTACCCACGCACGCAAGTCTCTCCACGACCTGGGCCCCAAGTACCTCAACGACCGCCTAACCTTCTACACGCCCACCCGCCAGCTACGTTCTACGAGCCTCGCCCTCGCCGCCGTCCCACGCATCCGAAGAGCCACCGCCGGAGGAAGATCCTTCTCCTACCTGGCAGCCAAGATATGGAACTCCCTCCCCATCCACCTCCGGCTGACACAGGACCATCTCACCTTCAGGAAACAACTCAAGACCTGGCTGTTTGAGCAGTAGCGGACCCCTCCCCCAAGCACCTTGAGACCCTTCCGGGTGAGTAGCGCGCTATACAAATGTTATGATTGATTGATTGATTGATTGATAGGGACCCCACTAACACCCAGCTTATTGCTAGATTTTACTACTAAACACAACAGTTACAAGTGAAGTTATCTAGCAGTAAATATGGTAATAATGTCAATGATGTAGCTGGAGCAGTGACAACAGGCCCAAAAGCTCTAGCCACCCCACTAAACAACTAATATTGCTACATTCTACTACTATACAGGCAGACACAAGGGTAGTTAACTTGTAGACAACAGGTTTATGATTTGATTGGTGCAGCAGGTGCAGTGACAGCAGGACCACAAACTTCAGGCACGTCACTAAACACCGATTATTACTATATTTTACCACTAAATAGGCAGCCACAAATGCAGGCACCTTGCAGACAACAGGGTCATAATTTGAATAGTGCAGCAGGTGCAGTGGCATTGGACCCCAAATTGTCAGAGAGCCTATAAACACCTAATGTTGCTTTATTTCAATTCTATACACCAGTCACAATTGCAGTTACCTTGTAGCTAAAAGGGGTTAGATTTGAATGGTGCAGCAGGTGCAGTGGCTCTGGGGCAGAACAAAGTGAAGAGTCGACATGGCACACATCACTGTGTGCCATGCCTACAACCCAATGCGCTGGCATAGCTCAGTCACCCCGCTTGATGGGTGCACTATGCCAGTGGTGAGGATACAGGTACATTAGACCTGTACCTCTACAGTCAATTCTTAGGCATTGTAAGAGCAGTGCTGCCATTAGCAGTATATGGTGCTGGGAGTTTGTCATTACGAACTCCACAGTACCATAATGACTGCACTGAAAACTCAGAAGTTTGGTATCAAACTTCTCAGCACATTAAACCCACACTGATGCCAGTGTGGGATTTAATGAAAAATGCACACTGAGGGCATCTTAGAGATGCCCCCTGAAAAACGACCTACCGTTAGTGTCCACGCTTAGTGGCTGCTTTCAGCTCCACCACCAGACATGTTTCTGGACCCCTGGGTCGAGAGCCTGCTGCTCTTGGGGTCCTGAAACAATGCACATCCTGGGACGAGGTGCCATGCCTCCTTCCCCATGATGGGCAGGGTCCACGAAGGGGAAGCTTCAAAGGCTTGCCTTTGTGAGTTTCCCCAGGCCACTTGCTGCTTTCAGCAACTGGTCACCACTGGTTCTGACATCCACTTTGGGTGGGAGAACTGGCAGGAAAACCATGTGAGGTAGGGAGGTGTGCCCTCCTCTGCCAGCTCCACCCCTAAGGTGGGGGAGGCAAGGTGAACCACAACTCTCAGACCCCGCCATCTTGCAGATGGGGTACCCAGCCAACCAGGGTAAGGCTTATGCCCCCTTCCCACTGGAGGGTGGCATAACAGGGGTATACCCACCCCAGGGAAGGGACCCATTGGTCCCGACCTTTTACCTACATGTAACGCCCGTTAAATTTAGTAGTTAGGCTCATCACTGAACTTTACTTTTTCATACAAGAAACTACAGGAAGAAAAGAAGAAGGACGACTGAACAGCCAGGTAGAAGCTAATATAGGAGGATGCCCACTGACTTGCCCTAGCCCTACCGGCATGTCCCCACCTCGAACCTGCAGATGCAAAACTCCATTGTGTCCTGCAGCTAGCAGTGTCAAGAACTCTGAGGACCTGCCCTGCCTTCAAAAGAAAAGACTCTGTCTCCTGTGAACAACAGATTTGTTCACCAACAGACTCCAGGTCCGGCAAAGTCAGCAAGTCTGCACCACTCTGCACCCAAAGGCCATGGCCCGAGTTCCCAACACCACAAGGAGGTCTCCCTGGCGATCATGACCTGAGATCTGGTGACCCCTGACCCACCTCAAGCCTCCAGCCGAAGCCTGCAGCCTCAAACTGGAAGGTCCCCACAACTGGGACCAGAACCTGGTAAGAAGAACCGACCCTAAAAGGACCCCATGCATCCGACACCCTGTGGTCTTGAGTGGCTCAACTGATGGTGCCTAACCAACCCCCAGCATCCCAACTTATCTCTCCAAGTGGTAGTCGAACCCAGAAGACCTTATGTCCCCGAGCTTGCAGTGTGTTTGCAAACCGGAGACTCCCCATTGAAAGTTACAGGGCGCCGGACCCCAAAACAGCACTCTGCATCCCGCCACCCCAGTGCCGCTGAGGGTGCACCTTTTGTGCTGGCTTGAACCCCCATTTGCCATGAGCTTAAGTCTTGGACCTTTGCTCCCACAACCCAGTGGCCGACTCATCAGCAGCCACCAACCGGAGGGCCCCCATGTCCCATAAGATAACATTGGGCCGCAGCACACTGCACCCGGCCGCCATAGTGCAGCTGAGGGTGTAACAAGAGTGCATCCTTGACCCCGGGGGACCCCTGAGTATACCCCCAGAATACCAACTCCCACAATGGAATACATACCTTTTAACTGATAATCCTATTTTCCTCCATAGGATAACATTGACTGTTTTTCTGTGAAAAGTGTGGAGTTGGAAAATCAAAGAAACCCTTTAAAACTGTAAACAAACAACAAAAACGTTTTTACTTACCTGTTTACAGGAAATGTCCCAGTGCAGTTTCCAGGTATGTTACACTGTATAAGAAAAGCAATCTTTAAAGTAATCCACTTGACATGCTACTAAAAAAGCCAATACAAAGTATATGCACAGTATATCAAAAGCATTGCATTACTAGTAGCTCTACTGTAATCAAATCAAAGTGCATATACAATTGCAATTCAAACTGTTTACAAACTGCATTACCACGGTAAAGTATTTATTGCTTACCTATGCCAGGCTTGCTTGGTTATAGAAAATAAAATGACTAAAAGAATATTTTTTTATACAAAACCAATTTGTCTGTAGTTCAGTCATTGAGTGTGTGATATAATTTGCTAATTGAGTGTGTACAACAAATGCTTAAGACTACTTTCTGATACAGCCTTACTGCTCGACCACACTATCACAAATAGAGGGTAAGGTGCTATCAACTTTTACCTCTGCCTACCTTTGGGGTTCCACTGGACTCTGTGCACACTATACCTCACTTTGGTATAGTATATACAGAGCCAGCTTCTTACAACTATCATGTGCTAACAATCAAACGTCAATCCTTCTGGAGCTGTCATGGTAGATAGCCAACAAATCCCAACCTGGACAGAGAGTACTAAGCTACTGTATGTGTCTGAATATCTCTAGAGAACATTTGTTGTTACAAGTAGACTCCAAAACACTCGCTATTTTCAAATTGTACTTCACTGTTTTTACTGCTGTACATCTGTGATATCCCAGCGAGAAATACTGGGTCTGGCTGTGTTGCTGCCATTTCATAGTAATATTCTGAAGTAAATAGTTTATCTGAAATAACCCGACAGCTGCAGCATCTCTAGAGAAGGAACAGGCGGTTGCCTCGCCAGGTGGCGAGCAATGAGTTATGAAGATCATGTGACCGGCCTTCCAAAGTGCTGCATATCAAACCTGATTTCAACTCAAAAATAAAATTAATTTGCAATGCAATAAGTCTCGCATTTGCGAGGGTATCAGCTATTGGCATTGTAAATGACAATGCCTTTTTTATGTGTTCTTTGTTAAAACAGATCAATTAAAGGCATTGTCATTCACAATACCAATAGCTTTAACTCTTGCAAATGCAATACCGATAGTATTGCAAATGCTGGGTCTGCACCCCATGCAGCCTGTGTGTGACATTTTTAAAATTTCAGTGTAATTATAAGTGACATTTCAATGACTATGAGTGACACTTTCTCCCGATCAAAATCAAGCACTGAAGATGAGGGAAGCACATAAATATCAGAAATTACACCTAATTGATCAACAAGAAACTCCAGTCTTCTGGATCTGCTGCACAGCACTAGAAATGAAAGGGCACTAACATAGCATCCAGTAACTCACAGCTATCCTCATGAACAGTTTTGCGATTTGCATAGTAGAGTGACATTCTTTGCAGCAGAGATATTAACCTTCTGAGATAGAACTTGCCAAGTGAACTGCCAGTAGACAAATCTCCGACCTTCCAACAGGAACATTTAACTACAGCAGCCTTAGTTTTTGACTTACCAAAGTCTCTGAGTTACAAAAATCTTACTGCTGCTGATGTGTTGTTGCTGAAGTGTCTCTGTGAGTCTCGGTCACACTCACTGGCTGCAGACAGAGCTGCTGCAGTGTAGATGAGATTGAAGTCTGTATCACATGACGGATGGTGAGAAGAGCTGATTATAGAAGGAGTCAAGTCTGTGATGGCACCGCTGTTTTGAGAGCTGTGTTGTTAAAAGACATTCTACCAGCACCTGCTCTCTGGTAGATGTGCATGAGCAGTGGTGATTCCAGTCCGTGTTTTGCGAGGAGCTGTTGAACTGTTGAGTTGAGCTGAGCTGCTGAGCGAGCAAGGAGCAAGCGAGGAAGGCTGCGGCAGGCTGCAACAGCGGCGGAGAGGCTACAGAGGCGGGTAGCGTCAGCGTGCGGAGAGCGGAGAGCAGCCGGAGTTGCTGGAGTCGCTGGGTCACTGGAGTCACTGGAGCTTGTGTACTTTGTGTACTTCACCATCGACATCTCTCTCGACACACTTTCGGAGCCGCCAGGCCGCCGAGCCCACAGAGCCCACAGAGCACGCCACCACCCCCCCTCCATTCATCCGCCATCCGCAACCGCGGTCCCTCAGACGGTGAGCAGTGAGTGGGGGGGAGCAGGCAAGCAGGTCGGTTGGGGCTGCTTCTGTTCTGTTGCTCCATTGTCCCGTTGCCCATTGTCCGGTGCTCCTGGTTCCAGTGGACGGCGGCGGACGGCTGCAAGCCCCAGGGACCAGCGTGCGAGCGCGGGGGGCTGATAGCTTTTAGCCCTAACACTGACATACTATCCACACGTCCCCCCTCCGCACCCTAACTGCAGGTGCGGTACAGGGTACAGTGTACAGGAGAGGAGAGGAGGGGGACGGGGAAGGTGAGGGGGCCAAGCTCAGCCTACCGCTGCCTCCCATTTATCTACAAGAGCCCACGGAAGTCCCCTCCACAAAGGAAAGTAATAGGAGGAGGAGGATCAAACTTTGGGGGCCTGTACAGCACCCCACTCTTACATCGCTGCACTAAGGGGACAGGGGGATAAGGAGGCACAGGGAAGAGCACAAGGAGGCAACACCAGCACATTACCTTCACCAGAATTAGCACCAGCGGAGAAAGGAAACCGCAAGAGACCCCCGCTAACACATAGAGGGAATCAGCATTGCCTTAGGCCCGGAATAGCTTACGGACCCTCACAGGGGTGTCAGGAAACACCCAGGAGGCAAGAGGCAGAGGGAGTCAATAGGTAATAGGCAGCGGCAACGGCAGACTGCTAGTTGAAGCAATCATAGTCACCACATACACCTTGGCATCATTACGTCTACTTATTGACGCACCTCCGCCTCAGCATCCATACTCCTAACTCTTCTTCAACGCAACACTGACATGAGGTTTGGAAGAGTAAGAAGACCCCTCACAAGGCCTTCCCTTAAATCAAAAAAGAAGGCAGCCGATCAGCCACCTGACGGGAGAAAAGAAGCTTTAGAAACAGATGACCCCACTGGGCGAAACACCGAGGACAATGGTACCCTCAGTAAAGGCGATATCAAAGAAACAAATGTCAGTCTAAAGGCCGGCCCGACAGACAACCGAGCAAAGAATTCGCGACTTGTAATGGATTTAAGAGGTGGAAACCAGCTAAACGGAACCCCCCAAAAGAGTCAACGGAGCCAAAAGGAAAAAGCAGGACGAGATTGTGGAAATAAACACAGACATGGATGGACTGTCATCCAAAAAGCACAAGACTCTCTACCAGCCAAAAATATACACAAAATTTACTTTTCTCAAAAATCCTGGCAATGCAATCTACTCAAACAACGACATCATAACGGGCCTACAATCCTCACTGCGACCGGAGGTAGCGGAAAGCCAATTAGTAACAGAATGCCAGTCACTCCAAACAACTGGTACAACAATCGCTGAAATCCATATCCCCCAAACTGAAATGGAGATAACAGCCCACAGGGATACCAAAACGGGGGACGGAGTACAAGGGAGACAAAATAGTGACAGCGCAGATGCATCTGATGAGGATAGCGGCCAGTCCACTCCCCACACCAATTCCTCACCAATTGCAGGGTACCTGGCACAGAGTTTTGGGGAACTTACGTCTGTGAGAGATAATGACCTAGAGAATAAGTGGGCCATACAACCTAAAGACCTTCCTGGGAAACAGCAGGCCAATGACCTGTGAGAATACTCCCCTTCTTCTCCAAACTCTGAACCTCATCAGAATCCTCAGGGCAAATACGAAGGTGCATTTACAACAAGCCAAGAAAAATACAGCACCTCAAATAAACAACCAGCCACGCATCATGATAACTCTACAGCCGAGGAACAGCAAAGGAGCACCACTCCATTAACTCACCCTTCACAACTGCCACCTGTGGACCTAAGTAATCCAGACAGTGACATGACCTTTCTGGCAACACAAGAATGGGAGGAACTAGTAGCTTCATACAACGTAAGGCCTACCCATAACAGTTCCACAGAAGAGCTTGCCTCCCTGCCCATCGTAGGGAGCAACGGTCCCACTAACATATTTTGGGCAAACTTACTGAACACAATACAACTGTCAGCCACAGCATTTCAGTATCAATCAGATAAACTGGACTTGCAGCTAGCCCTCCTCCAGGCGCTAGCAGATGCCACAACAGGGATAGAAAACAAACTATCACATCTTAATGGCCTTATAAAAAGAGGGCAAGAAGCAGCAAAACATTCGCAAATAATAAGAACTGAATGCACCTGCTCCCCTATAATTGACAAACTATCAACATTACCAGCAACTCTGGGGAACCTCCTGGTGGACTTGAAAGAAAACATAACAATGCACCTAGCTACAGAGGTAAAGACCAGGAGCATAGGTCCCAGCCAAAAAGTACCAGGTGGCAACACCAACCATATCACCAGTAACCAAGGGGACCTATCCCCAAAATCCAAAAACACGAGAAATGACTCCTCCCTGAACACTTCCACAAACGGTAAGGACGGCGAAGAGACATTTACAAACGCACGCGCCCGCCGGAAACAAAAAAGGAAGGGTAGGAACAGAAAGACAATAGATGCTTGTTGCACCAATGAGATCAAGGTAATAACAACGGCAGAGGATAAAGAACAAAAACTCGAGAAACTCACGGAGGATAAAAATCCACTTCCCGCGGAAATCCAACCAACCGATATAACAACCCTGAAAATAGCAGAGTTCTCATTACTGAAACAAGTAAAAGAGGGAGCAGGCAAACAGACTGAGCAGGAAGTCACTTGATACACGGAGCACTGTAAGTAGAACGGAAGCTATAAAGTCAACAGCACCGTCACAACAAACGCAATGCGTAATCCATGACAAAGATCAGGCCCAAGGGACTTTGACCCAATTCAGTAAAGAAAAAGTAAACATCAATGAGACAACAAACAACGCTGATCTTCGCAAGGACACCACCACCTGGAATCAACATGGCACCATCACTACCTACAACGACATGCCACTTAGTGCCGAACCCCTAAACAAAGTCAACCAACACACGTTAACTACTTACCCGTGCAGACAGTCCTTAGGAATAATAGAGACAGAGATCATTCTGTTTATCCCCAAATTTAAATCAAGAGGAAGAGTGGACACCTTAAACAGGGGCAATATACTACGACTCATCCACTCAATTGAAAGCCTATCACACATTAATACAGCAGACCTGCTAGCAATCGATATTTCAATCCCTGTCTAACCAACGAGATAGTGAAACAACAAAGTCAGTATGGAAAACAAAAGAACTAGCAGGACAAATTTTAGGGGAAACGCTCAGATTCTCCAAATGGGGAATAAAATTGGAAACAGGAAAGAGACCCGCTTATCCCACCCCACTCCTAGAAGAAAGAAAAAAAGACAACCCAAAACAAGTCAACTCGATCCTAAAAGGAGCACGTAGTAACTCCCCAGGACCGAATGACGTCCCAACATCTGTGACAACTTATCAACTTAACCCAAGCTGGGCAAACTTACGTCGGACAATAACCGCAGGTGCCACAAAGTGACAAAGGTCACCAAGCCGCTCTTCAATTAAAGCCGATATCCCAAACATAAAAATATGCATCTGGAACATAAACGGTCTGACTAATAAACTAGATGACCCAGACACATTAAACCACCTAAAATCATTCGACCTGATTCTGCTCCAAGAAACCTGGGAGGAGGAAGTATTCTCTCTTCAAGGATACTCAACTCAAATTCATCCAGCCACAAAAAACTCGTCCTACGGTCACAGCTAAGGATATATAAAATGCTGGCGCAAAAATCAAAGGCACGGAACAAGGAACTCTGAACGCTCATCTATGGACAGAACTGTCAATACGATCAACCTCACCTGCTAAGAAATACCTTTTAAACTCTTTGGAATATCTGGACTTAACTAGCCTTTGGGAGTCATCAGCTGACAACAACAGTTTTAAAAAGGTGGTAACAAAAGTTACTAAACTAATATCATCTATAGAAGATAAAGAAACCCTGGCCAAGAGGGCACATGGATGGGCCGTGCTGAAAGATTACAATGCCCTGAAACCACATGAATATTTGAAAACGGCCCTCACGTGGAAGACAAAAGATAAATTCTTAAACCTGCGATTCGGAATTCTACCAGTACTACCTCACTTGGCACCATGGAAAAGGAGGCCAGACGAACATCTTTGCCGTCTTTGCAAATCAGGGAATGAGGATTTAATCCACATAATCTGTATCTGCCCTAACCTGTTAGATACAAGGCGTGCCCTATTTCGATCACTTTGGAATCAAAAAGGTGTAACAAGCTGCAGGCAAGCAGTGATGCTATGCTTCAAACCTGATGAGGTCCAGTTAAATTGCAGACTGACGAAGTTTTTTGACATTGTATCCACAAGACTTACCCAATCACAAAGTCCAATGACCAACAGCAAGTAACAACTTGCCAACCATGGAACAGTCTGGCGAGGTCCTGCCAAGTTAAAGTACGCAGAGTACATTAACTTAAACTCTCAATTTTATAAACAGGGTAGAGTCATTGTAATCGAGAATGATAATTTAATATGGTTTTAAACACCATTTTCCTTTAACAAAACCAGCGTTTTTAAGTTTATAATGATTTTAATGATGTACGTTTTATATTGTGAGTTTTAATTAACTGTACAATAAAGTAATAATAATACCTTAGCGCCTGGTCTCGGACTCATCATGACAGGACAGAACCCCACCCACCACCCCACGACAGGGCAGAAGAATTTGTTAAGGCCAGATAAGTGTTGTCCTAATGAAACTTCGGCTTGAGGCAGCAGCAACAATTCCTGGGAGCCTGGGTAGGCAGGAAATTGAAATCATCCTGCCACAACCTGCGCATTCATGGGCCTAGTCGGTCCTCCCTGGTATCATTGATGAATTGTTGACAGAGTGTAGAGAATATAGAAAAAACTGCACACAGAGCTGCTAAATGAAATAAACATTATTAATCAAGAAGAATATGTCAGCCATGAATAATACTCACAGACCGGAGAGCAGCCGATGAGTCTTGCAGCAGGGCACAGTGAGGCACCAAACTGACAGTACATGCAGTGGTGCGTAAAGAAACATAACTGCCACTCACCGCCTCACTCAGACAGTGACTACTTCCTGTACGATAATCGCATGGACCCCACTGTGTGATTATTGTTGCAGCCATCAGGTGATGCCACCTCAGCCTGCCTAGGCTTAATCTCACAGCAGTAGCTGTGATCAGGTAATGCACCCACAGTTGCAACCCAGGGGCCGACCTGTGAGCCTCAGGATGCTAAAGGAAAGATGTCACTGACTGGTGGTGGCACCAGTTCAAGTTGCCACAAAACAGCAACACTTGAGTGCCAACCCCAGATAACTGTGCCTTCTCATTTCCATGGTCTTCTGCAGGCTGGTTACATCACAGAGTCAGGCTTAAAGTCAAGGAGCTAGGTCAGCAGGGCCTCAGCTGCTGCTAATGCAGTCAGTTGAGCCACAACAAGAAGAGCCCGAGAGAGAATGCACTTCTACAATTAAGACGTTAGTTGTGAACATCTTAATTATATCATTGCATTATTATAGCTTTCTTTTCTCCTAACTTTCACAATGCCTTCAAATGCTAAACAAAAGCAGACTGCTGCCACATTTATGCTTGGACAGGGTGGAGAGATAATGAGCCCAGCATTGCAGCATGTCCGGAGCCCTCGGGCCATGCTGACTGCTGTTAAAATAAAAACTTAAGTAAAGCACTTAAACTTTAAGCATGAACAACATGGGCAGGATGGAGATGAGAGGCTGAGACTGGCAAGCACCATTAGTGAGTTTGTGTTAATTTCGGCAGCCGCGCATAACAAAAGAAATGAGCGGCTGCCAATCTCGAACCTAAAGGTGCCTCACACAGGAAAGCATGACGTGTCTGCAGTAGGACAAAATAATTAGAGAAAAGAGTGCTCACAGACTAAAGATACAGTGTAGGGGGGGGCGCTAGAGGGCGCACAGCGGAATGGCTGCTTCATAAGGCAGCTCCACCGGCCAGGTTGTACAAGCGGCAAAAAATAGCGTTTCCTGCGTACCAAAACGGCAACAAAGGCACTGCGCGATGATCGGAAGCTGACGGGAGCAGTCGGAGAATACTTTGGAGAGTTTTTATGCCCCAGAATAGGGAAAAAATATACTAGAACGATCCGTTACCCAAACGGTCCTGAGCAATCAAAGATGGCGGCGCCCAGTGGACGATGAAATCGGACGCGGGTGACTCATCATAATCGCCTGCAAATTGCCGGTAGAAAGTGCTTAGACCCGAGAACACTGGGGATGATCACTGGAGGCCGGTAAGATCATATGTACAGTGCGTTGAAGGAAAAGCGACCGTAAATGCGGACAGCTAGCAACTGAGCCGACTGCTGACAAATACAAATGGCGCCAATTTACAAATCACTAGCCTGAACGATTGACATAATATACCCCCGAACTCACATTATACTGCGATAACTACTCGGTATAGAAACCTGGTCCTGTGTTACTCATACCTGGCAAATTGGAACATAACATCAGATCACATACCCGGACTGGTGGCTGCAAATGATGATGAAGAGACGCCATTTGGGGATCTAAAATGGCGGCGTCGCGGACACTGTACCAGGGACTGCGAAATCATGAATGTTACGGGAGCTTACCATTACCTCCAGAGGCACTCTAGTATGTTGCCTTATAGCGGCGATCATAAACACTATTGAAATAAGCACAAAGTAATGCAGTGTCTGGATCAGTGACGGTGAGCAGCAAGGTCCTCATCATACAAGCGCAACACGGCGTAAAGCTGTCTGCCATATACGAAAGAGCACGGCATTGAACTACATGACAGCGAAGCCTGCCGCTTTCACTGCAATCGCACTTCTGTCGCTTGGCACGTGAAAAGAACTGAAGAACCCAGCAGGAAGTGAGTGTAGCAGGACAGATATCACGGTAAAGACGCCCTGCAAAGCATTGCATTTAAAAAAAAAAAAAAAAACGCCAAGCACTGCATATACTGACTAGGAGCTGTGAATGTGTGCTCTAACTGCTCGGAAGTGCACGCGAGGGACTACCCCACCTGAGCACACAGGGCAGACGCCTACTACCACTGATCGCGCGCGAGCGCCTAATCATATATTAACGATGGGCAAGCTAGAAAAAGTTCAAACCAAAATAGTGTTTGACGGGGCCAAAAAATCTACGAAAGGGTCCACTGCTCAAACGGACCATGACATGGGAGACGACGCAATGCAAACCACTGGCCTGGGGCTGGTGCTAAAGGATATACAAAAGAGTCTGCTGGATGTACATGGGAAATTGGACACTATCACGCTAAGAGTGGATAACATGGCAGCAAAGCTGGATAAGCATGGCGAATGACTTGTGGAGGCCGAAACGCGATTATCATCGGTGGAAGATGAATCCCATTCCCCCACGCAAAGATGCACTGAAATGGAAAAACTTCTTGAGGTCATCAAATCCAAGTCTGAGGATATGGAAGCGCAGTCCCGAAGAAACAACGTTCGCATAGCGGGACTAGCAGAGACCACCAACACTGGGAAAATGGAGACCTATGTAGAAGAACTAATCAGAAACATCTTCGGAATGGAGCACTTATCCTCGGTATTCATAGTCGAGCGAGCACACCGCTCTCTTGCCCCAAGCCAAAACCAGGGGCACCGCCACGACCCATAGTGGCCCGGCTATTGAACTACCGAGACAGAGATCTTATCTTGAAGATGGCGAGAGAGAAGAAAAACATTGAATACCAGGGTAATAAATTAGAATTCTGCCCGGATTTCACAATGAACGTGCAGCTGGCCCGTAGAGAATTCGCACCCATTAAACAAAAACTACGAGAGATGGGGCTGGAATATGCAAGGTTATACCCAGCACGACTGAAGATCGCGAAAGATGGCAAATCTACCATCTGCCACACCCCAGAGGAAGTCCAAGAATTCATCAAGCGGCTACATCAGCGAAGGCGGGAGCAGAAACGTGCCGAACAGCAACAAGACTCGAATGATTAGTACCAGCCTGGAGTCCAGACTTTGCGAGGATGTTGAGAGATGATGCTAAGACCACAAATTGTGAGATTAGGGGCCCTGCGCACACGGAACTGATCATGCAGCGGAGGCGCTCAGTAATGGATCTGATCCACTCACAAGGTAACAAAGATGGACGATATGAACGGTAAGGTGACGATGAATACGTCTGCATTTCGTGAGTGTAGGTAGGGTAGGTGATGTGCAATTTGTCATCCCGATTGCCGTCCCTGAACTCATAAACCTGCACGGCATATATAAGAAAGGCAGAGACCTGCTGCACAGCCGCAAAACTGACGACTGCTCTAGCCTGAGCTAGACTCACTAATGCTATGGCGTTATATTAGACACTAATATAGCACTAGCATGTTGAAATAGATCAGTAATGATAGTACTAGATCACGGACTAAATGCAAAGTATGTGCTAGCTGCCATAATAATATTGTTCATGCTTGAAATTAATCACAAATATGTACGTTTGGATATAATTGATAACCTGGCCACATCCACACATGTTGGATGCAGATGTGTGACCTAGATAGGATAGACCTCCCCAACAGGGTGTACCCCTACCAAAGTTACAAATTGTTATCTGTTGTAATCAGGGTATGTCTTTGGCATAATTGGGTTGCCAAAGTGGGAGGGGGGGATGGGAAGTTCTGAAGATCCTTGTTTTAATTCACTGCATTTGAGAAGCACTGCAGAACTTCAATATGGACGTTGTCACGACATGCTCACAGTTTCGTTATTCTACTCGGAAATAGGAGAAAACACAGGGTACCACATGAAACAAGGAAATAACCAGGTTGGTCGAGTGTGACCGATAGAACGATGACAGATAAGCTAACATTTATGACATGGAATGTACGGGGTCTTAAAAACCCGAAGAAAATCCGACAAGTATTGGCATACTTCACTAGACTCCATGTGGATATAGCATTCATACAGGAGACACACATAGATCCGCGCATGCCGCACCGTATAGGCCTCCGATGGGCGGAATGGAGCCATGGGGCTGCATACTCATCTTACTCACGTGGAGTGCTTATATTAATTCGGAAAGGGCTGAATTTTAAAGTGGAAAAAGTACAGGCAGACACAACAGGGCGTTTTGTGGCCATTGCAGGATCATTGAGGGGACAGAGACTTAACCTGCTCAACATCTATGCACCAAACACGGATGACCCTGAGTTCTTTCATACCCTCTGGCAAACCATAAATACATTACCAGATGCACCACTGATATGGGGAGGGGACTTTAATATTGCACTTAATGAAGAGATTGACAGGTCTGCCACATCCACTGAAACACACAGACGTGCACTAGCGCAACTGCACAGCATTATGCGAGAAAACTACTTATACGATCTTTGGAGACTACGACACCCTACCCAATTAGAAGCCACACATACCGCCGCAGCACATGGTAGTTGGTCCAGAATAGATTACTGGTTGGGCTCAGCTGAAATACCACTGTGGATAGAGGAGGTGTCACACCAGCCCCGTACCCTCTCGGACCATAACCCGGTGATCTTAAGCTCCCTCATTATGTACCCCCTCCATTTACTTGGAGATTCAACGGGAGAGCGCTCATGGATCCATTGTATGCGGACACCATAAGGAAAACTATAATGGAATACTTTGAAATAAACGCTCCTACCACAGATGATCCCGGGCTCTTATGGGAAGCATTTAAGGCAACCATTAGAGGTGTCTGTATTAGTACTCAAGTGGGTATTCTGAAAGACTTGCGCCACCAACTAGAGCGACGTGAGGGTAGGATCCGTGAATTGGAAAAAGAATACGCACAAACGCTAAACCCAGCCCTTTTAGGACAGATTAGAACCGAAATAACGGAATATCAAAAAAGTGCAGACGACGAACAGAAATATGTCACTAAATGTCATATAGCAAGAAGTTTTGGAGAGGGGGGACGACCAGGGGCAGTATTAGCAGCAATGATTTGTTCTAGAAGGCCGCCGCCGGTGATCCAAGTGGTCTGTGACAATGAGGGTGTCCCACCGCATACACCACAGGGCATTTTAAAAGCGTTTATGCACACATACGGTGCTCTGTATGCACAAGAGACCACGGCCACTGCTACCGAAATAGATCAATATTGCGACGATGTGGCTCTTGCCTAGCTCTCGGATGCACATAGAGCATATCTCTTATTACCTGTCACGGTTGAGGAGGTGACAGAGATTATGAAAGCACTCCCTAATGGTAAAGCACCCGGACCAGACGGATTCACTGGGGAATTTTATAAAACGTATGCGGATCTACTAGCCCCTCACATGGTGGCAATGCTTGGAGATGCACATGAGAAAATGCTATTGCCACAGACGTTGCGAGAAGCAACGATTCTGGCCCTACTGAAACCGGATAAAGCTCCGGAGAGCTGTGAATCATATAGACCGTTATGAATGTGGATACCAAAATTCTGTCATCAATATTGGCTACAAGACTTAAGTACCTGATGACAAAGTTGGTCCTTCCCGACCAATCAGGGTTTATACCCACACGCTCTACGTCCCACAACACAAGAACCCTATTTGCGCTAGCACATTACCTAACGCCCCAGACCAAAGCGGCTGCGGTAGTTCTAGATGCGGCTAAAGCCTTTGATACCATAGCTTGGACCTATCTACACACTATACTCAAACGAATGGGGTACCTGACGATATTCCTGCAATGGATACAACTACTTTACACGGCCCCCACTGCCCGTATACGGGTAAATAATTACATATCAGAACCTACACCCATAGCACGCGGCACCCGCCAGGGGTGCGCGCGTTGCCTTTGCTTTTTGCCTTAGCTCTCGAGCCACTGGCCTGTAAACTTCGACAGGGACATCACTATTCGGCATTACAATTTCCAAATCGCCCCCTTCACGTATCATTATATGCTGATGATATGTTACTATATGTTCGAGAACCGGCATTCAACTTGAATCCCCTACTGAGAGAATATGTTAAATTTGGAAGACAGTCAGGACTCCGGATTAATTGGGCCAAATCGGTGATACTACCATTAACAGATAATACACATTGCTTCCCCACTGACTTCCCACTAGTGTGGCAGACAGACCCTGAACGCTACTTAGGAGTTTGGTTTCATAGAGACCCTGAAATAGTCATTCGAACGATTTATGGCAGGGTGATATTGGCACTGGAGGACAAAATAGAACGGTGGATCCAGCTTCCTTTATCACTTGCAGACAGACTTGCTATTTTCAAAATGGTAGTACTACCAAAACTGCTCTACCTCTTTAACAATATCCCCATAACGCCACCGGCACCGCTGTTCCACAGACTAAACACTATGACATTAAAATTGATTTGGGCGGGCAAATCTGCTCGGATTGACTTGCACTCACTGACATTGCCTTACTCACGAGGGGGGTTCAAGGCTCCAGACCTATTCCTGTATTATCTATGTGCGCAAGCCCAATATGCACATTATTGGTACCATCCAATCCCATATCTTCCACATGTGGCAATAGAAGAGGGCGATGCATTGCCAGTTCCGCTAGATGCAGTTGTAACTCATAAACGAGCTCCATTGCATAAACAAGATATAAACACAATAGATACAACAGCTACAGCATGGCGACGAATAGGTCAAAAGACTAATAAACTCCCACTCTATTCACCAGAGTTGCCACTGCACTTCCATCCAGACATCTCGGTAATGCAAGAAAAGGTGGGAATGGAATTGCTCCAGCGAGTGGGGGTGGCCAAAATGGGAGACTTGTATCAGGATGGGATGTTCAAGACCTTGGGGGACCACGAATATGTTCAAAATCAAACACTGCTTTTTTAAGTTTACATACTATAGACTACAGAAGGCGATACAGGCACTATACCCGACCTACCCCGCCGAACTACCAATACTATTGACACTGCAAATGCTCCTTACATCACCTGAACCCAAGCACCTGGTCTCCAGAGTATACACATCATTGCAGGAAGAGATAGGGGCCACAACGGACAAAGCATTACAGAAATGGAACAAATGTCTAATTGATCCACTCACGGCAGATGAGTGGACTACAGCTGGGTCCATAACGGGTTCACTGTCACCAAATGGTAACCTGCGCTTGATACATGTCAAATATTTGCATCAAACCTATCACACACCGGCTAGATTGCACAGATTTGGGCTTCGCCAGCACTCTAGATGCCAAAGGTGTGGGACTGAGGGAGCAGATTTTATACCTCTTGCATGGTATTGTAGAAGGGTAGCAGAATATTGGGAGCAAGTGGTGCATAAGTTGGGAGAATTGGTAGGTTCCCGCATAGAATGTAATATACGTACTTGTTTATTGGGATTGTTGCCGGAAGTCTGTGCAATGAAGCGTACATTTTGCGTAATGGCATTGCTTGTGGCAAAGCGCAGAGTCTCAATGGGATGGAGAAGTAGACAGAGTCCTAAGGTGAAAGAATGGATAACAGACATGATTTATTGTAAAGACACTCTGATAACATATGAAGAAGAATTGCCTATAAGAACACGACCCAGGAACTACTGGAATTGGCTAATTGAATATCTCAATAACCCTGATGTGCAACTGTAATGTAATACATCTGTGAAGATACATGTAGTAATGTAATGAACTGTGTCTATGAATTGTGGAGATAGGAGAGCTGTAATGCAGGGACATTTTAAGATGTTGAGCCATCCTGTTATGGCAAAGTTTGTCCTGGTTCTAGTTTTGACGTCTGGGGATGACAGACATTACCCAAGGAGCACCCACTAAATAATAATAAGAACTTTTGAACAAATCCGATAATAACAGTGTTGTGCACTAATCTCAAATCCTGAGTTTCAAAGTTTGTCCTGCAACACTTTATGAAATGCCAATAAAAAGGAAAAAAAAGATACAGTGTAACCACACAAATATAAAGTCTAGTCCTCAAGGCAGTAACAGGAGCTACTTGAAAAGATGAGCATAGATTGGGCAGAGCTTCATGTCCATACCTGAGTATAGCATGCCTCGCAGAGCAGTGCATACGCTTCCCAGGCTCGGCCTAAAAAGAAGTACTACATCTCAGTAGCTTGTGTCTCTTAACAATCTGATTCATTAGACAGAACTATATCTCAAACAAATGTATTATTCTTACATGTTATGTATACACCCATGGTTTGTTCAGCTAAGTTGCATCAGGTGTCTGCAGTTCTCTCTAGTCTTAAAAGGAAACACTTAGAGGAACATATATGTCATCAGAAACATTCTGAATCTAAGAAAGCTTTATCTACGGTCTCTTATCTACGGAGATGGAGCATGCTTCGCTAAAACATTTCAAATGAAATCAAATAAATTCCGTGCAGTCAACATTTAAATAGTTACCAGAATCTAGCTTTGCCCAGCTCATGACATTTCCATTTGTAAGGAGATCTCGCCCAGAAAGAGCACAAGAAAGTTCTAATAAGACTGGTGAAAGCAGTCAGTGAAATAAGAGGTGTCACATGTGCATGTATCAAGGCTCACCTGAAGTTACCACAGGAACGAGATGCAAGAAGAGCCGGTCCCCCCGTTCCCTTACCACTGAGGATGCCCAACATGGCCAAAGCAAGACCAGTGTACACGGCGAAGAGGGGAAACAAGGGAATGAAAACTGAAGAGGATCCCTTGGAGTGACCAGTGTAGCAGGGAGTCGCCAATGGAATAATTGTGTGTGCCTGTAATAAAGATCAAGAGTGAGACCTTATAACGGCAAGAGTGTAGTATCAATGAGGTAAGTAACTATCTTCACTCCCTGTTTTACTCCCTTCTTCCACTATAACCCATAAGTATTCCCTCAGGAGTCAGAATAGTTCTATAGCCAAAAGAGGAGATGCACAGATAAAGATAAGATAGGGTATACGTTCCTCTATTCAATTAGGAATGTATGATAACATTCTTACCTTTTATGTAGGAAAAGGAAAAAAATATATATAGCCCTAAAATTAATCTATCATACATACAACCAGTAATCAGAACAACATATGTATATATTCAAATTTGTGTAAAATCAAAAAATGCAAAACAGATGCAGGCTAATATGTTGTCTCCTTGACTTCAGTAAATTAACCACCGACTGCAAGCATCACACACAGTCTTCTCATGGAGTAAAAAAGAATACAGATGCCCTCATGAACAAACGAGGGGAACTTCAGTCAGAAAAATAGGTATTATTTTACTTTCTAGTATATCAAGACACATAGCAGCGCAAGCGTGTTACGACAATTCTGGTCATGTGAGTCTTTAAATGTGTTTGACTTCAGTTGATTCTTTTCTCATAGGATTTACTGAAGCAGGAAAATCCATGACGCGTGGTTATGACATGAGCAGCTCCTCGGAAAATGCTTTTCCCGACACCAGAAATGTTCCAGGGGATTTAGGACATTGAGGCTGACAACCGCTGTGTGGACTATGCGGTTCCCGCAACTAAGAACGACTTCGGGACAACAAGATGAACCGGAAGTGGTGAGTTGACCTGGGCTGAAAGGGAGACGCCCGTGGACTAGAAAACAAACCTCTCCTTCCGTGTTTGTGGGTCATTTTGTCTCTGCGTTACTCCACCCTTACTGCAACCTGCTGTGGGTGCAGAACAACCTCAAGAGCATGGCTGTGACAGTGACCAAGATGGCTGCATGCTAGCGTAGCTCCAGCGGTCATGGCCAGCGAAACATGCAAGGTTCACCTCTTCTTGGCATCCACACATATTCATAGCCCAGGATTGTGCCCTCTTAAACTGCGGGGCACTGACAACTGTGGTTGTTGCTGCTTGGGAAGCCCCCATGCCTGATAATTACTATGGAGACCCACGCTGACCGGCACCACCTCAGAGACCCTGCGGTGACAGGGACCACGGGTGAGCCCAAGGTCAGGACTACTGAGTCCCATGTGGCCTCAGGTCCCAAACACCCTTGAGTTGAGGACCCTGGGCTGGCTTGTCCGGGGCACTTGACATCGCCTCCCGCGCCATTCCTGATTGGCGTCACGTCCCGCTTGTGCAAGTCTGCTGCCTGTAATGCCCAGTCAGTAAACAATACTCCTATTTGGGCTAGGCCATCAGTGGAAGCCTCACCTACGAGGTCCAGGCTCCTATCCCTATGCCTGCCCTCCAGTGTGGCCAGATTTTGAGACCCATCCCAAGCCCAAAGTGGCTGAAGTATAAGCCCAAATTTAGCCCAATGCAGACCAGTATCAGCCAAAAACCAGCCCAAAGTAGCAACTCTTAAATTATGCAGAAATAGTCATCAGAGACCACTGTAAGTGTATCAATTCTATTCAATATACAGATAGTGAGGGGGGTTAACTGGGCACCTGTCTTAATGCCACTGGTTAGAGTATATGTACTGATTAAAGAAAAACAACACATTTAATATTAGTAGTGACTTATCTCAATGCAAAAATCTATACATGAAAGAGTCAAAATATATGAAGTAAATACAAAATCAGATACTTTGTCCTTCCATACACCTTGATTTCTAGGAATAAAAGAAATTGTCAGAGCTTTCAGTCTACTAATCATAGCCTTGAACAATAATACACTACAAAGTCTGAAAGGTGATGTAAATTCATGTTGCCAGAAGTACTACTCAGGATAATGTACAGATAGATATTCGTTTCTTAATCAGCGTTTCAGACTATCTGTTACATTAGCAGATGTGCCAGTAAATGTCTAGGTCAGTTTCTATTTGTAAATTGACAGGACTCGGACTGAAACAACCATGCAGCCACTGGAAGATACCAACAAGGGCACAAGTCCGGGGTAGAGGCGGATACATTTTGTACACCCACTATTCTCACAGCATGAACGCCACCACCCTGCTAAGAAGGTTGGCCCCACAGAAATATGCTCAACTTGTCCAGGTGTCATTTTCAAACACCATGACACCTTCAGCAGTACCTGCACATTGTTTGCTTTTCATTCCAATCAGCAACGTGCAGACGGGTGGGAGCTTTGTTATTTTCACCTCCAGCTGGACCAGAGCTTAGGGCCAAGTTAGGGGGCCATCAGGCCTCGTTTCGATTGAGTATCCTAGCTGGATGTGGCCCGGAAACTCACACTTAAATGCAAATGCGACGGAGGGGAAACAAAGACACACAACTTGTTATCTTTTCACAGGTACTTAAGAGAGGCAAGCTTTTGACTTTGTTCAGTCACTTTATGTAACTGCATGCACAGTAAGAATGTGCGATGTGTCGGTCTGTCCCAGTATTTACAGACATTATTCAAATAGCACTGTTTTGTTTCTTTTATAGTGCCACTCATCCCAATGCAGGGTGTCAGAGTGCTTTACATAACATATAGATTGACAATAAATCATGGAAGCGTGTATGTCAATGCACAAGATGCATTGCTAGAGTCAGTGAGGGTTAAAATGTTTTGCAGGTCGCATAGCTCACTGTGCTATTTAGACGGCTTACAATTTTTGAACTGCAAGTAACAAAATGGTCTCTGTTTTCAAAGCGGTAACCCACTTACCTAGCTACATTAAAAAAAACTGTCATCTGCATATTACATGATGCGCTTTGCAGGAGGCACATTAAGCTTCAATACTACTTTGATTCATATCTGGGACTACACAAAACACACTACACTACACTACACAAATCCCTCTGCAAACAGCAGAGGGATTTTCTTTTTCTTGGGCCTTGGGAGGAGAGGAAGAGATTTCCCAACCTCCCAAGCCTTATTTCTTTATTTTCATTTTAATGACGATTGTGCACATGGAATTGAACCTTAATTTAATTTCAATGTTTCGGTACTTGTGGGGCTATCTCAACCCCCTGTGCACCGAAACACATGGAAGAAGTATAGTTGGAAATGGGAGTATCTCATCTTTCCAATGGTAACATTCTCTTGTAGATCCCAGCTTGGAGATCGCCCCAGGAGACTAATCTCCAAGCAGGGATTCACCCACTAGGCACTAGGGTGGGGGGCCCCTTTGCAAGGACCTTTGCTCCGCTGAAAAAAGGCATAATAAATCAGTGTTTCTGCCCCCCAGGGGGCAGAAAGCACCCTAGACACCAAATATATATATTTTATAGGCCAGGGGTGTGGCCTGCCCATGATGGGCATGCAAATAACCCCACCCTTTCCCCTAATAATGGCAAAAGTCTTTCTGCCCCCCAGGAGGCAGATGGGGACAATAGCCCCTGATATGCCCCCAGGGGGCCAGAAAGCACACTAGGCACCAGGATTTTGTTTTTGTACGTAGGGATAGGGGCTGCCCAGAATGGGCATGTCACTGCCTTCAACCCAAACTAATTTTCTACAGTCTTTCTTCCCCCTGGAGGCAGATGGGGGCAATAGTCGCTTATCTGTTCCCAAGGGGGTTGAAAGACCACTAGGCACCATGGAATATAATTTGTTCAAAGTTCATAGGTGGGAGCTGCCCAGAATGGGCATGCCATTTCCCCCATCCCTCAAAAATTGCAAAGTGTTTGTGCCCCCCCCAGGAGGCAGTAGCATCCTGATCTGCCCCACGGGTGGAAAGAAAACCCACTAGGCAGCAGGGATTCATATTTTTTTTTATACATAGGGCAGGTGTCTCCACAAAATGGGCATGCCAATGCACCCACTCCAAAAAATATAGCCTCAGTCTTTCTGCCCCTGCTGGGAGGCAGATGGGGTAATAGCCCCTTATCTGCCCCCGGGGGGGCTGTAAGCCCACTAGGCACAAGGGAATATTTATTTTCAATGTTCAGGGGTTGGGGCTGCCCAGAATGGGCATGCCATTGCCCGCACCCCCCTCAAAAAATTCCACAGAACGTCTTTTCCCCCCAGTAGGTAGTTGGGGGCAATATCCCCTAATCTGCCCCTGGGGGGGTTTAGAGCCCACTAGGCACCAGGTATTACGCTGGCTTTCTTGTACATAGTGGTGGGGGTTGCCCAGAACGGGCATGCCAATGCCTCAACCCCCTCAAAAAATTCCACAGAATGTCTGTCCCCCAGGAGGCAGTTGGGGACAATAGCCACTAATCTGCCCCCGGGGGGCAGAGAGCCCACTAGGCACCAGGGATTACGCTGGCTTTCTTGTACATAGGGGTGGGGGCTGCCCAGAATGGTCATGCCAATGCCATAAACCCCCTAAAAAAATCCCACAGAATGTCTGTCCCCTAGGAGGCAGTTGGGGGCATTAGCCCCTATTCTGCCTTGGGGGGAAGAGAGCCCACTAGGTACCAGGGATTATGCTGGCTTTTTTGTACATAGCGGTGGGGGCTGCCCAGAATAGGCATACTAATAAGCCCATCCCCCCCAAAATAAATAGCCATAGTCTTTCTGCACCCCTTGGGGGCATATCGGGACAATAGCCCCCGATCTGCCTCCCCCCAGGGTGGCGAAAAGCCCACTAGGCAGCAGGGATTCATATTTTTTTTATACATAGGGCTGGTGCTCCCACAAAATGGGCATGCCAATGCACCCACTCCAAAAAATATAGCCTCAGTCTTTCTGCCCCTGCTGGGAGGCAGATGGGGTAAAAGCCCCTTATCTGCCCCGGGGGGGTGGGGTGGGCTGTAAGCCCACTAGGCACCAGGGAATATTTATTTTCAATGTTCAGGGGTTAGGGCTGCCCAGAATGGGCATGCCATTGACCGCACCCCCCACAAAAAATTCCACAGAATGTCTGTCCAACCAGTAGGCTGTTGGGGGCAATAGCCCCTAATCTGCCCCCGGGGGTTTTAGAGCCCACAATGTACCAGGTATTACGCTGGTTTTCTTGTACATAGCGGTGGGGGTTGCCCAGAATGGGCATGACAATGCCCCCACCCCCTCAAAAAATTCCACAGAGTGTCTGTCCCCCAGGAGGCAGTTGGGGGCAATAGCCACTAATCTGCCCCCAGGGGTAGAGATTATGCTGTTTTTCTTGTAAATAGGGGTGGGGGCTGCCCAGAATAGTCATGCAAATGCCCCCAACCCCCTAAAAAAATCCCACAGAATGTCTTTCCCTTAGGAGGCAGTTGGGGGCAATACCCCCTAATCTGTCCTGGGGGGAAGAGATCCCACTAGGTACCAGGGATTATGCTGGCTTTTTTGTACATAGCGGTGGGGGCTGCCCAGAATAGGCATACTAATGAGCCCATCCCCCCAAAATAAATAGCCATAGTCTTTCTGCACCCCTTGGGGGCATATCAGGACAATAGCCCCCGATCTGCCTCCCCCCAGGGTGGCGAAAAGCCCACTAGGCAGCAGGGATTCATATTTTTTTATACATAGGGCTGGTGCCTCCACAAAATGGGCATGCCAATGCACCCACTCCAAAAAATATAGCCTCAGTCTTTCTGCCCCTGCTGGGAGGCAGATGGGGTAATAGCCCCTTATCTGCCCCCGGGGGGGGGGGCTGTAAGCCCACTAGGCACCCGGGAATATTTGTTTTCAATGTTCAGGGGTTGGGGCTGCCCAGAATGGGCATGCCAATGCCTGCACCCCTTCAAAAAATTCCACAGAATGTCTGTCCCCCCAGGAGGCAGTTGGGGGCAATTTCCCCTAATCTGCCCCCCGGGGGGGCTTAAAGCCCACTAGGCACCAGGTATTACGCTGGCTTTCTTGTACATAGGGGTGGGGGCTGCCCAGAATGGGCATGCCAATGCCCCTAACCCCCTAAAAAATCCCACAGAATGTCTGTCCCCCAGGAGGCAGTTGGGGGCAATAGCCCCTAATCTATCCCCGGGGGGGAAGAGAGCCCACTAGGTACCAGGGATTATGCTGGCTTTTTTGTACATAGCAGTGGGGGCTGCCCAGAATAGGCATGCCAATGCCCACAACCCCCTAAAAAATTCCACCGAATGTCTGTCCCACCAGGAGGCAGTTGGGGGCAATTGCCCCTAATCTGCCCCCCTGGGGGGCTTAAAGCCCACTAGGCACCAGGTTATATGCTGGCTTTCTTGTACATAGGGGTGGGGGCTGCCCAGAATGGGCATGCCAATGCCCCTAACCCCCTAAAAAATCCCACAGAATGTCTGTCCCCCATTAGGCAGTTGGGGGCAATACCCCCTAATCTGCCCCGGGGGAAAGAGAGCCCACTAGGTACCAGGGATTATGCTGGCTTTTCTGTACATAGCGGTGGGGGCTGCCCAGAATTGGCATACTTTTGACCACACCCCCCAAAATAAATAGCCATAGTCTTTCTGCACGCCTTGGGGGCATATCGGGACAATAGCCCCCGATCTGCCTCCCCCCAGGGTGGCAAAAAGCCCACTGGACACTGACATATTTTTTTGTGAGCCCCATAGCATCCAGCACCTTGAAAACATAGCAAACCTGTACATTTGTGAAAACTAAGTGAAATCCAGAATGGGATGACTTGTGTGCTTCTACCAGGTTTTATTATCCAGAATCCCTTGCAAACCTCAAACTCTCAAAAATAAACACATTTTCCTTACAATTCTGTGATGGAAAGTTCTGGAATCTGCATGGATCCACAAACTTCTACACACCCTGAATTCCTCAAAGTCTCCTGATGAAAATGGTACCACACTTGTGTTGGTGGGCATAGTCCCCGTGACAGGAAACAGGCCAAATCGCAACCTGGATACACCACATTTTTTCTGTGAAAATTGATCTTTTTTTAGCAAAGTGCCTAGCTGTGGATTGTGAACCCTTGGCAGGAAATAGCCCAAAACGCAAATTCGACACATCACATGTTTCCAGTGGAAATGACCCTTTTTTCCTAATGTGCCAAGCTGTGGATTGTGGAACTGAGCTCTGCTGGCTCCTAAGGAAACCTTTCAAACCTATACATTTTTAAAAGCAAGATAGCCAGGGAAATCCAGGATGGGGCGACTGGTGTGGCTCTCACCAGGTTCTGTTATCCTAAATCCCAAGCAAACCTCAAACTTTGTTAAAAAAACAAATTTTACTCATCGTTCTGTGATGGAAAGTTTTGGAATCTAAGGGAAGCAACAAACTTCCACCAACCCAGCATTCCCCCAAGCCTCCCAATAAAAATGGTACCTCACTTGTGTGGGTAGGCCTTTTGCCAGTGACAGGAAACAGCCCACAATATACTGTGGAGACTTCAAAATTCTCGATTACAAAAAGACCTTGTTTTGCAAGGGAGTCACATGCGTTTTTGATCTCGTGCTCGATGGCCATCCAGGGAGACCTATCAATCCCAGACATTTATGAAAACTAGACACCCGGGGGAGACTAGAGAGGTGTGACTTGCAAGGATTCCCCAACATTTTTCTACCCAAAATCCCATGCAAACCTTAAATTTACCAAAAGTTTCCAGGTGGTAAAGTGGTAGGCTCACCGGACTGACACAAATGTCCTACCACCCCAAGTACCCCCAGGTCTCCTAATAAAAATGGTACCTCACTTGTGTGGGTAGGCCAAGTACCTGGGACCAGTGGTGGCTGGTGACATTTGAAAGTGGGAGGGCATAAACTTTCTACAGGCCTGATTCACAGAACTAACTTAAGAGAAAATCCTAAACTTATTACCATTTTGATATTCACAGAAGGCACTTACTCATTTTGGTATTCACAGAAAACACTTACTCATCAATGAGTAAGTGCCTTCTGTGAATACCAAAATGAGTAAGTGCACTCACTCATTTTGGTATTCACAGAAGGCATTAACTCATCAATGAGTAAGTGCCTTCTGTGAATACCAACATAAGCAAGGGCCTTCTGTGAATACTAAAAGTAGTAAATGGTAGTAAGTTTAGGATTTTGTCTTAAGTTAGTTCTGTGAATCGGGCCCTATGTGAGTGCACCGTAGCGAGCGAGCGCAGGGAGTGAGCCCGATCATCTTATGGGGGTCTCCCCCAAGAAATCTTTGAAAAAAGAGAGGGTAAATGGTGCATTTTCAAGTAAATTTGAGAAGCAGGAAGGTTAAATAAAACAATTGTGAAAGTGTAGATATGACATCCATTTCGAGATTTCATATGATATTGACATAGGTAGCTGCTTATGCAATATAGCCAGAGAACTTCACAACCCCCAAATACACAACGCACGACTCACCTGTAAGCATTGTATTTTTATTTACTTTTGCCTTTTCAATATTTTGGCAAGCATGTACCTCCTTCACACACAGTTGCACAGAATCACGGTTGCATCTGGAATAAGTGACCATTGCACAGTATGTTCAGCAGAGAGGATAAGGATTAGATGACCAACTATTCTGAGAACCTTTTTGTCCCACTGACAGACACTGGGAGAAATTTGCCCTGCCTTCAGCCTCTAAAGCTCTCAATGGTCTCCCATTAAAAAGACCTGAAGGTGATTATGTTAAAAGTATGAACTGTACAGGAGAAATATGCTACACAAAAAAATGCACAACTACAACATCATGGAATTGGATGCTCATGTTATAACAATTCAGCAGTCAGTTGCTGTTTTATGTAGACTCTTTCAGATCAGGGCTCGGTTTCCTTTGAAAGAGCCTTTGATCCTGTAAAGTGCATTGCTCTGGAGGATATGACATTTAAACACAGCTTTATGGTGCGTACATCATGACACACTGAGCCCTAAATATTGCAGCTCACAGTATCATAAAATGGTTGATGCCTTTAGGCAGTTAAAGAGTAATCTTTTGACTCTAAGCCCCTCTCCTCTATCCTCTGCTCCCTGTGCTTAATTAGTAAATATAAATTGCCAGGGACATCAGGAGGCCACTGCAGCCTACACCACCCATTGCCTCTGATAACGCTACCAGTGACAGTACCAAACCAGCTGCTTACCATCTCACTCCTACAAGTGTGACAGTTCAGACTATTCCAGGTCCCCAGAGTTTAACAAGGGTGGCAGGTATTAGCAATTTTTACTGTGTAATACATCAGTAAACAACTGTTCTTTTGCTCACTCTAAATCAGGCAAACAACCCACTATGTAGCGGACTGTCATAAGTGCCTGTGCTGCGAATTAAGTGCTGGTGTGGAGCCGCAGAATCCATTGGCTCAAATTAAGCACTGTCTGCCTCTAAGCATTCAACCAGTCCAAAGATCACATGTCACTTGTTTCTGGAAACAGTCATTACTGTATCCAGCTTTGCAGTTCTGCACTCATTTGTCACTGCTGCAGCGGTTTCTGTGGTCTTGTACAATTTTATCACCATTATTAGGCAGTTTCACTTAGGTAAACTCTTCGCGTTCCACCAACCAAACCTTATTTTCAGAAACACATGAAGAACATCAAGGTCAGCCTCAGACTGTCTGGAACACAAAATACGCTCTAGCATGGGCACCAAAATAAAAGCAGACTCTAGACAGCTACAAACCGGCCCAAGTGATGACATTTGCAAATCAGGGCAAATTTGAACTTGTGAAGACATGGTGGTGGTGTATAGTTATCTTACAGTACCTTAGAAAGCATGCATTTGTGTTTTGGCTGTAGTGAATGTCTGCGCCAATATGATCAGTGAAAGCAACAGTAAACATGAACCCAGGTAGCAGCAAAACACAAAACAAGTCAAAATACAGCCCCAAAAACACAGGCCCACACACAGCTGTCAGACCAGCCCAACGAGCACTGGCAGATTGCCCTTTGTGTTAGGCTAGTCCGACCCTGCAGAAAGAACACCGAGCAGATCCAGTCTTACCCAGAAATCAAACTCACACACGCACACACTCTAAGACATCTGAGCACTTCGACATCTGGACAGGCCCAGTCTCACCCAGAAATCAAATTCACACATACACTCTGAAACATCTAAGCACCTTGATGCCTCGTCAGGGCTAATACGTGCTATATAAATAAAACTACAATTACAATCTAAACTGTTGCTGTGCCTCACCTCCGCTCCCTTAAAAGAGTTTGGCGAGCATCTTCTAACATGCATTGCCATCGAAAAACTATATGTAACCTGGAATCATTTCCTGCAGCAGCAAAGCACTTTAACGTTCACAGAGCCTAACTGGATGAAAGGCACCTGTTTCCTTAATAAGGCAACGGTTAATTTTAAAGCAATCTCTTGTTATAACAGCGGAATTGGTCTGCAAGATTTGTTCTGGATTCAAACCAACCCTTGGGCACTGCCTGATTGCCCTGTTGGCCAGTCCAACCCTGGCCCTGAATATGACTTCCATGCCATCAAGCTGTAGGAAGCTCAGAGACAAGCATCATAGCCGCTTTGAGACACCAACCTTTCCCCTACACTGCAACACTCACAAAAATTCTGCATTCATTTGAATTTCCAAAACAAAACTCAATGAAAATAGAACATGAAAAGGAAAACAAACTAGCCAACAGACTGATTTTAATTTCATCAAAATTCATCCCATGGGTATAGCCACAACCATGTTGTTAGCAGCACCTTGAGCCTCTTTTCTTGTCTTGTGGAATTCACTCCAACCACCCATTTCAGTTGAAGTACCGACATGCTTAGATGCAAATTCAGAATAACTACCTCTTCAAATGACATTTCAGACACACAACGCACGTGAAGACTCAACAACCAAATCTTCTGGAGGACTGGCTACTTCCCTATAACAAGGCCAAACTAAAATGCTGGACTTTGCATCTGAAAAAAATATATGAACTGCTATTTGCTTACTTTGGACCTATTTTAGTCTGCACACTATAATAATACACCTATTTTTTGTTTTAAATAAAACCACCAACGCACAAATGCATCGCAAAATGTGAGGTAGGCGTGTGCTTCACAAACATTGTGCACCTTGCAAATTTGATATTTGAACATATATATCATGCGCTCAAAAGTCTAAAAAGTAAACAGGCACATAATCGGAAGCCTACATTCCAACACTCCCTGTTGCACATCACCACCAAAGTCAAAACTGTCAGTTAAAAAGGCAAATAGAACATCACTACTTCAGCTGAATCCTCTTACCTGTACTCCAGCAGAGTCATGCACACCACCTCTCGCACTGAGTCGCACCCCGGGGTTAGTGGCCTGCTCCAAGGAGCAGTTCTGCAGTTTCCAGGTGGCCACCCTGACCACAGGCTGGCCGTTCCACACCCCAGCGAACACTTCCACTGGGGGACGGGTGGAGATGAGCGAAGTGGGGCCCCAGGATGGAAATCCAAGTCCTCACTTAGCAAGCTGAGCGAAGTGTGGTGGTGTGGGGCTTGGTGGTGTAGTGCAGCCCTCCGTTATTGTTGGCCGTGGCGGTGGAGGGTGGCCTGGACTTCTCTGCCGACATGTGGTGCCTGATTCTTTTCAGGAACGAGGTGCTGACAGACCCCACCTTCACCAGGTTTTCCACACTGCGGAAAGGTCCGTGCTCAGTGCGATAATGCACGATGCCGCGCGCCATGGCCTCCATGACGCCCCGGAGGCTCATCAGCTGCACGGAGGTGGCCATGTTGATGTTGAGTTTGGTGGCATTTGCAGAAGAAACAGAGGACAAGTGTTGGTGACCCAGAGGGTGCTTACCTCTGTCCTTCCTCAGAGAGGTACAGGGGGATTGCTGCCTGGAGCCTCCCCTGCCGGTACTGCCCACGTAGATCTCAAACTTCACTTGCTCCAGCTTGGCGGCCCGCACCCCGCTCACCTGAGCCAGGTGTCCTCCACCTTTTTAAACCCCCTATGTACTCGCTGTACTCCACGATGCTCTGGGCCACTGAGCGCATGACCCCGGGTAGCGTCATGAGCTCCTCCTCGGTGGCTGCATTGATGTTCAGCTGCTCCACGAGGATGTTGCTGGAGTTGCAGGCCGCGCTGATCTTGCGGCTGCTCTGGCAGTAGTCCGACGTGACGGGTCCTTGGGGACGGAGCTATGGCATCCCAGATTACCTCCTATGGTCCTTACCAGGGGCGAGTACAGTCATGTGCTCGAGGCGGCTCACATGCGGTAACGCTCACATCTAGTTGGCAGGTTTTCCCCATCCAAAATCAACATTATAAACCACCCACTTTTACTTTATGCCGGAGTACGGACCTGTACAACACCGCGTGTTCTCACACATCCAGCCATCTGCTGTGCTGTATGGTCTAACGTCTCGGATAGCACCTCGCGCTTGTTCCTGGTTGGCTGGCTGGAGCAGTAGTGCGCATGTTCCGTTTAGGGCTTAAAGATTTTTGCATCAAGCCCGAACATGCGCACTAGGCTGCTCATTAGAAGAGCGGCATGGAACAACCCTAGCTCTTCCAATGAACAGCCTAATGCGCATGTTCGGGCTGGTCGCAAAAATATTCAGCCCCTTCGATGCTGATGACGGAGCGGTTCCGTCATCAGCATCGGTTGGGCTGTGCTGATGATGGAACCACTCCGTCATAGGCACAGCCCTCGAGGGGAGCGCTGGCGCTCCCCCCCCCCCCGGGGCATGGATCTGTGTTTTGGATGCAGGGGTGGCAGCGGAAGACTTTCCGCTGCCACCCCCGGGCCCCCCCACGCTTCCTGGTGACGTCAGCGCGCTCATCACGCACCGACGTCATCAGGAAGTGCTGGACCGCGGGAAGCCATTTCTTTCCAGCGCGTCCAGCGAGCATGTAAGGTTTCTGCTCTCCGGTGGGGCGGGGGGGCCGTTTCTTGTTGCCTTGAGGCATCGGGGGGAGGAAACACTGGATTGATTATTGGCTACTCTCAGTAAATGCCTCACTTTGGACATCAGATGTGTGACACCTTCTGTGCACCCTGCCCAATCATTACCCTGTTGCACTGGAATTGCATATACCATATTAGGGTGGCCAGACATATTCATGGAGATTTCCCAGTGGTGCCCTACGTGATCAGATATTTTTATGGAGCTACATCACACCGTCATTGAATATTGTTCCTTAAATGAAGGTATAGTGGCAACCCAGGCAACCCTCTGAGAGGCCTTCAAAGTTTCTATTTGTGTTACCTATATGTCAAAGCATGTGGGCATCTTGAGAGATATTTATTCCCAATTGTTCAGTATTGAATTGGAACTGCAGGATGTTGATTAAGCTGCTTGTTTCCTGTGCGGCTCCCCCCAACTCCATAGATGATCTGTTTTAATGACTGAGTTCCTGAATTTGGCGAACAGGGAAATAGTGCGCATGGGGAAACATGCACTGCTAAGCATTACGGGAGGATACATCACTTTACTTCATCTCCATACTAGTGCCAGAACTGCTATAATAAATAACAAGGGCATATTGATGACAGAGTATCAAGGGTATTACACACACTTACATACTTCTCGCTCCTAAAGTCTTGAATCTACGATTGTGGGCGATCTCACTGAGGTTGTTATGGTGTGTATTACTGACAAGCGGTACAGCTTCCTGGAGGAACCGATAACGGCCAAAGAAATAGTGCAGGCAACAGACTCCTTAGACCGATCTAAGGCCCCAGGCCTCAATGGTCTTACAGGAGCATTTTATAAGGCATATGAACACCTGCTAGCCCCACGTTTTCTTGCATTTGTATGCAGAATACCTAGATACAGGTTCCCTGCCACTTTTGCCGTCTCTTGGGGGGTGTACTCTCCAACTCTTCAACTTGGCTCCCCCTCACAATCGAGAAACTCGTCAAACACACCCTACTACATCATGGCCTATATAATATCGGAGATATGTTTCCTGATGGCCATGTTCTTGCACATGCCAATGACACTCGTTTCCATCATGCCTCGTATATGGACCATTGGATTCTACAACTCCATAACATATTGCGTTCACACATGCCCTTGGCTCCCCTTGCCACTGAAGATTTACCCCCAATGCAACTTATTATATCTGACACAGATAGAGATAGGCTTAACTGTAGATTATATCGTACATGTTTATTCATGAAACCTAACTCCACCAAATGTGCCAGGAAGGCCTGGAGTGAGGATTTGGGGCATCCACTGACCGATAACGAGTGGTCTTATTGCTGTTCTCAAAAGAAACTCATCTCTGTTAATCACAGACTGAAACTCCTGTTATGTCTACCGAAGTCCCCCCAAGGAAACACACGCCAATCAGGTACGGTGCACAGATGCCTTTATTGTATCTTCTTGCAGCCTTGCATCTACACGTCCTTACTCGTTCCCCGCTCCTGGCTTTCTGCCCTCCGCCCCCTTGACAGGATGTGGTGTCCGGTGTCTGGCTCCCCAAGTCACTTGACCCCGTGGGTCCTAGTGCCCCGCTGTCGGGTCACGACATCGCCCCCTTTGTTACAAACAAAATGCTTTCATGACGTGTTCTGTGACCGCCACTGGTGAGTGCTGAATGTGATAGTTAGAGATAGGTAGTTAGAGAGAGATAGAGAGAGAGATGTGGGGAGAGAGAGAAAAGAGAAAAAGAGATGGGGAGAGAGAGAGGGAGAGAGAGAGATCTGGTCAGTCTACATCTCTTCAATTAGTCTCTGCGGTTTCTGGCATGTTCTTCTTGGTCACAAAATGTGATGCAGTGCGCGCAACGAAATTCGTTTTATTTATTTAAATGTTTACTTACCTGTAAAACTCTGTAATCCATACATTACTACCCCCACCCTGCCCCTCCCCCTGCCCGCGTCACCGCCCTATAGAAACACCTACTGCCGACCGCTACTGCTCAGATTGATCTATTGCGCTCCTTCTTGAAAAACACGTATTGGCATTACACTGGGTCAGTGGAAGGATCCACACAGTCGGCCTGGCTCCACAGTATGTCACATTGTGGCAAGATTAGTGAGGACTACGCACAGTTTCAGCCACATCCCTCAAAGCATAAAGCTTTGAGAGATGCTTGTTTTCGCTACAATCTGATAATCCAACTGAACAGCTATTCGTTATTTTAATGAATATCTTTCTGTTTTAAGTTATCTCCTTCCTTATGTCTAAGTCACCCTCCATTTGTATCATTTTATGAGACCTTCCTTTCCTCGTTGTCATTATCTAACTTATTGATATTGTCTCAATATTCATTGTTGCTTTGTATAATTTTCTCTACCTTGCCCTCTGCTTGTACCTTGCATATTGCAATGTTTTTCTTTTTTATTATTTCTCTTCTTTTTTGTATATTTTGTTTCATTATAAAAATTAAATAAATACGGTTTAATGATAAACAAGATGCTTGTCATTAGTAAGATGAGGGCAGAGATGACCTCTAGGAGACTCTGCAACTTAATTCTGGGAGAAAGAGTGCATCCCACAGTTGACTATATGCATAGGAAAGGCATTGTGTCCATGCTAGTACCACTTGTTAATGTCAGCACCTACCAACCTATTCAGCAGAACGGCAATGGTGACAGTGTCTAAAAAAGGCCCTCTAAGGATGCAAAAGGATACGAACAATGATAGCTCTGATTTCTGTTTCCTGCCTATAGCCATGAAGAGGCAAAACTAGAATGGACTCCATGACATGATATGGTTGAACCTATCTGGAAAGAATTTAAATAATTCAGACTTTCATCAGATTTCCACTAAGTCCTCAAAGTGATATGATGCAGTCGATGTGAAAGAGTGTGTAATGGATGATATTTCCATGGTAGTCATAATCTACAGATGATTCCTTAAAAAGCCATTGCTTCCACCAATTAAAAGCAGTTAAGAGCATTGATCTGCCACACACCCCTGCAAGGATGCGGGGGCAGAGTCACTTTCCTGCAGGCTGGTGCTATCAAATGCTTCCAATTGTTTCTGCAGCTCGGCAAGGAGACTTAAGCCATTGATTCAAAACTCTCTGCCCCTGCTTTTTGTTACAGCCAACACTCCCAATTCCTACTTGATTATGTCTTCCTGGTTGCTTCTAAAGTTTCCAGATAGGTCGTGGACCTGCTAGCATAAGTAGTCAAAGTCAGCACTGTGGGGCAGGAGCAACATATGTTTTCAGGCATAAATGCCAGCACAGGTCCTAATTCCATCTGGTCATCTGGTACTTCTTCTAAGATGGCCTTCCTTTGTTATTTACCTCTCTGAGGCTAGAGGAAGCCAGAGCACCTTCCCCTGAGATTGCTTCAAAACGTCTTTGCAAGGAGAAGCAGGATTCAAGGATTCAGTGCTTCCAAAAGCAGATACAGGAATATATTCTTCTTCTACTATTCTTCTTCCAAGTCCAGTTATGTTCTGTGGTGGTGACCCTGAGCAGTTTTTCCTACAAAGGTTGCTAAACATCTGGTGATTACTCCTAGACCAGTCCGCGGAAAACATTCACACCCGTCATTTGAAGCATTTTCTGTAGTTGTAATAGAAACATTCTCAAAAAACCTTGTTGTTTCAAATTGGTGGATGCTGACGTCAGCATTTGGAGCACTTTGCCCACAGTAGCTGTCTTACTGAAATGGGTAAACCACTATTCTATGTCCAGTATCCTCTCCGGTTGAGTGGGGAGAGAGGTTCCCTGAGGCCACCTAATACCTTCTTAACACCAAAATCATGCTTACTAGCACATTTTCCACTATTCTACCTCTGATCTTGTCTTTGCAGTGCCACCTGTTGTCCCTGCCCACTTTCTCTCTTCAATCACATTCCACCCAAGCAGGAAAAATATTGCACACTTCCATTAAAGCTAAATATTACCACTGGAGAAGGAAGGGACTGATCAAAAATGAATTCAATGATTTGCGTGCTCTAAGGTAGAGCAAAACATATTATAATGCAATCATTCTGGCGGAATTTGAAAAAAATGTCTGCATTTAACAATGAATTGTATTTCTCATAGGCACTGCAACAGTGTGCAGATGAGTTCTTGTGACCTTCAATCACATCTGCAGTTTTCCTATAGAAAAGAGCTGTCACAGCCTAATGTAGAGAAAGGGAGGGCCTTATTCATGGACTCGTAAAGATATGAGTGCAGAGTCTCCACTATCATTCTTTTGCACACCATTCCACCTCAGTTAGGAACCAGCCATATGCAATCATCCCAGAGTGATTACCAGTGGCGGAAATTAATTCAAGCATCCCATCCATCAAATGTTTGTATACGTTAGTGTATCACCATAAGTAGGATAGGTATGCTCAGATGTGCATGCCATACACACTAGAATTAAACTATTCCTATATGATAAGCTCTAAGGGGAAACCAGTCCTGGGTTGCTTATGTTCAGATTCAGGAAGGGCCAGACTTGGCAGTTTGGGCTGAGTGGTTCCCAATAGAGCAGGGTCAAATCGGATAGGAATATGGCCAGGTCGAATCTGAGGTGGCATGGTGTGCAAAATAGCTCTAAATTAGGAGCGGCACAAGTGATTAACAGCGACTGAGATGAATTCAAGCAGTCCACCCATCACTTTTTAGTATAAGTTAGTGTGTTGTCCTAAGTGGGATGGGTATGCCCAGATGTGGGTTCTGTGCACACTGAGTCACTGAAACCAAGCTATACATGGCTGATGAGCTCCTAGATGAGCTGATGAGCTCTTACTAAGGGGAAACCGGTCATGGGTTGCTAGTGTTTGGGTTCTGGGAAGTCCTAGCCTGGCAATTCGGGCCGAACTGTTCCCACTGGAGCAGGGTAAAGGCTGATTTTCCAAATAGCTGGTTCCAAAATGAGGCAGCCTGATGTGCAAAATAACGATGGACTGGGATACAGCCCAAGTGATTGCCAGTGGCTGAAATTAATTAGAGCATTCCATCATTCATTTATTTTTTATACATTCATTGAAGTATTGTTTGCAGATGATGCACCCAATCAATGTGGGCCTCAAGTCACCACTAATGAGTGCTGTAGCTAATGTCAAAAGTAGGCTTTTTTAAATTTTATTTTGACATTTGCCTGTTGTAACTTTGTGACAAGCCTGAAATAATGCTTTAAAAGTCACTTATGCATATGGTTTAAATCTACCCCACAGCCTACTTTTGAAATATAACATATTGCAATTAGTTCACCATTTTACTTAGGTTCTACGTAAAAGTTACAAATGCCAGTTATTGTTAGCTGATCGTTCATCATGTGGAAGGGGTCATTGCCCAACACTGAAAATTGTTTCCCAGTATCGACACGCACAATTAGTCCACATCCAGTCTAAAAAAAGAAACAAAAATATAAAGAATTGCACATAAAGATAAATTCCCTGCAGCACTATAAAACCAGTTTACGTATTTTCTTGGAGTAGACGATCAAGCATTTCCAGGGATTATCCCATAGAAACTGGCATGATGAAACCAAAAAACTTTGGGAAGTCTACCAAGAAGCAGAAGTAAATAAATCATTAAAATTATGTGGGCAGTTACACATCCAACCATGTATTATGCTCTCAGAAGAGAATCCATGACGGGCAGAATAGTATACGAATGTACATTGTTGATATTTACATATAAACCAGTTAAAAGACAACTGTCTAATTATAGGAAGTACAACAATTATACTTACCAGAGTATTAGCTTTATTCTTTTTAAATGGCAAGCCCAGTTTTAAAATGTATAAGCAAAAAAAAAACGAAAAACTAAAGTTTGATGAAATAAACTGAAAATAAAATCCTACACAAACCAACTCTGTGGAATACAGACCTTCCTTTTAAATTGTCTACTGCAAACATTCAGACTTTTTTGAAAAGGTAAAGCTCTTATAAGTAAAACACTGACACTATGTAGAGGAGCTAGAATGTAACCTGGCAAGGTTTCTACAGCATTCCAGACTTGATCTTAAGCACCAAGTCCTTTTCCTGACACAAAGAGGTTGACTAATTCAATATACTCTCAACCTTGGCAATGTGAACTATCTGCTATGATTATTCAAGTGTAGTTCCTAAAGAACTCTCAATAATTGATTTCTGTACACACCTTATCCACCTTTATATGTGCCTTGAAAAACATAAATGGGATGGATAATGCTTCAATTCTTCTCAGTAACTGGTAATTGGGCCATATTCCAGTCCATTGTATTTTGCCCACTGTGCCTCTCTAGACAAAGACCAGCCATATGTAAACCAGTTTTGATCCTGCTCCCACAGGAAGAACCATCCAGCCAATCTTACAAGCCCAGGATCACTCCAGTCTTTAGCACAAGCACTTTCTATGTTTAGCATACGTTTGTGTCTCAGCAGGGGCACTCAACATCTGGGTAAGTCATTTAATCTCCCCATGCCTAACAAAAAAAGAAAATGAATGTGTCCGTCTATAATGCAACTGGTGCTCATGTAAAGCACTCTGATACCTTTGGGTCTCGTTCGAGATAAATAAAGCTCCAAAATAACACTCATGAGGAAACTCCAGGCGATCCAGAACACTGCGGCCAGGCTCATCTTTGACCTCCGTAGACGGACTCGGGAAACTCCAAAGGCTACCCAGCATGAAGAGATCCCAGTATAAACTACTTTCCCATGCATACAAGGCATTACACAATGAAGGACATGCGTACTTCAACCAACGCATAACCTTTCACCAGCCCACCAGGAAACTCTGATCCAGATCTTTCGCCCTAGTTTCCACCTGTCGCATCAGCTGAACTTACAGATGTTCAACCAATAAGAGAACAGGCAGCACTATCAGACAGCGCCTCGAGACCCTCACGGGTGAAGTAGCAAGGCTCTTCTACAAATCCCGATTGATTGATTGATTGATGACACCCGCTATACATTTTTTTAAATAAATTAAAGGTGCCTATTTGATGATCTTCTTTGACCTACACTTATGAATTTGGGAGTATACATTAGGGCCAAGTATCTCGAAGAATGTGTAGCAGAGGAATGTGAGAACCTGGACTGCATGATAGTTAAAAGGAGCTCCAGACTGCGACTTCTAATAAGAACTGCAATCTCACTAGAAAAGATTTTGGAGGGAGCAAGGTACATAAGCATGTACTTTAAAGAGACAATGGGGTCAACTCACAAACTGTATTTTTGAGTACATTTTGCAGTACTACTGTAGTAATATAAACAGATTACAAATTGCTCTTCACCAAAATAATGCCTCTAACTATCCTATCTTTTTCTGTGCATTGATCTTTGGACTGCTCATAAATATATGTTTTAGAAGTAAATGAGAGAGAGAGAGAGAGAGAGAGAGAGAGAGAGTAAGTGGCTGGAAAACATGGACTACTTATTACTAAAAGGGAGGGGAATAGGGAGGAGTATGGAGGTGTTGAGGGAGTGATAGGGAGGGGTTCAGGGAAAGTCATGTACCCACCCATAAAAGAGTGAGCCAATTTGCTATTCACAAACTCCCCTTTAAAAGTTACTATAACCAGAAATGGATTAAAAAATTACTCCAACTTATAGTTAAATTAAGTCCAACACCCCACATGGCAAGCCATTGATACTGCAACACACTCCTATAGAAATCAATTGAGTTAGGGACTTAAATAAAACCCCTTAGGGAATAATGTTAGCCCCTACAATGTGGAGGATGGCCCAGTGATATCCTCTGCACTACCTCCCCAGTGCGGAGGATGTCAATGGGTCACAAATGTCTGTGATATGTCAGACCCTCAATTTATCCCTATCTTCAGCGAAGGTTCCATCCATGTGGAAACACGCAATGGTCTCGCCACTGTTAAAAAAACCTTCTGCAGACCCCAAAATCATGGCCAACTTCCGTCCGATATCACTGCTACCTGCCTTCTCCAAAATCCTGGAGACCCATGTCCATGGGCACCTTGTTAAATACTCGGAGAAAAATGGCCTATTACACTCTTCACAATCGGGTTCCCGCCCTGGCTTCTCGACCGAGACTACATTGCTCGGGGTGACGGAAAATCTTCGCCTTTTGGTCGACAGAGGGGAGTCTGCTGCGCTGATCCTTCTGGATCTCAGCGCAGCATTTGACACCATCTCCCATCCCATTTTGTTAAAATCTCTCTCGGCCATGGGCATTAGAGGAACTGCATTGGATTGGATTGCATCGTTCCTTACTCTTAGGACTTTTCAGATTGCCTCCAATACCTCGACTTCAAAAATCCATCATTCCCCCTATGGGGTTCCCCAGGGATCAGTCGTGAGTCCCCTACTTTTTAATCTGTACGTAACCCCTCTTGCCCAGATTGCGGAAGATACAGGTCTAAATATGTATACATACGCAGACGATTCCCAGATTATTTTCTCCCTTTCAAAGGGTGAACAGGACGCTCCCTCTTGCCTTCAAAATGGCCTCAGAAAGATTGCAACTTGGATGAGTAACAACCTACTCAAGTTAAATGGCAACAAGACGGAGGTCCTAGTAGTGGGTCCAGATCACTACTTGTGGAACCCTAGGCACTGGCCCTCTGAAATGGGCCTTCTCCCTACTCCGTCTAACCAAGTACGTAATCTGGGTATCATCATCGACAATAAATTAACCATGGAGCCACAAGTCAACAATGTCGCAGCCATCTGTTTCACCATACTGAGATGGCTTAGAAAATCATCTGGATGTTGCCAGAAGACATGCAGAAGTCAGTAGTAAATGCTCTGATCACCTCCCGATTAGACTACGGGAACGTCCTATACCTGGGATCAACACAAGCAGTCAAGAGACGTCTCCAACTTGCCCAAAATGCTGCGGCCAGATTACTCTGCAAGTGCCCCAGAAGCGACAGAATATCTGGACACATCAAGGCGCTCCATTGGTTAAAAATGGAAAACCGCGTGATATTTAAGACTCTGTGCCTCATGCACAAAATCATATGGGGTAATGCCCCCAGATATCTACAATCCCTTGTGCAGGCTTATATGCCGGCCCGCTGTCTCAGGTCGGCATCTCAAGGCCTCTTTTGCGTACCGAAAGTGCGCAGAGCTACGATCGGAGGAAGGTCTTTCTCACTGCTGGGCCCCAAGCTATGGAACACTCTCCCACTGAACTTACGTCTGGAAACTCGCTATGACCACTTTCGCAAAGCAACCAAAACGTGGCTTTTTAACCAGTAAATTGTTCTAGCCTCCCTCTCAGAGTTTAACATCCTGCTCTGCAATTTAGTGTCTCTCAGCGCCGGGAAACCCTTTGTTGGGTAGCTGTCGCGCTTTAGAAAATTAATAAATAAATAAATACAATCCTCCTGGAGGGCGGTGGGGGAAGCTCTGATGCTCTGAGTGGAGGATCCCCCAGCATGGTAGCTTCAGTGGAGGCTGACAAGTAATCCCTTTACAGTGATGCATTTTTCAAATTGATCCTGCTCATGGATCGCAGATAGACCATGCTCTATGGGTAGGGAACACTAGCCACCAGGGAGAATATTTTAGAATTGGGAGCCATGGTCAACCATCACGTCCGCCTGACACTATTGCGGAATCGGGACAGACCGACCTCCAAGGCCTGAAGTGCAAATGACCACAAACAGTCCAAAGGAGCCTACGTGAGGGCGTTAAATTAAATTACATTGTTTAAAATAGTCACAAACCAAAATAAATATCATTTAATGGTAAAAAATATTTTAAATTTGTATATATTTTTCTTTTTATAATATATTGCAGTCAGTTTTTGTATTAAAAATTAATGTAATACATGTAATTTAATTATATAGTATTTTAATATTATGTGTTGTATTTAAAAATGAATGCAGCAATACATTTTATTAAATATGATGACATTATTTTTATTAATTATTTACATGTTTAATGATAATTAAAGCATATTAAAACAATTTCATTATTTAAATTTTACATTTTGTTGGAATCTATTTTTAATTCAAACTTATAAAAAGTAATTTTAATGTAATTTAATTTATTTTCATTAATGATAGATTTATATTTAAATTAAGTTAATAGTGCAGGAGCATTTTTTCTGTCTACATTCAAAAATAATATATACAATTAATTTACAATGACGTTTAACATTATAAATATTTTGTTTAACGTTTTACAAGTTGATGAGATTTTTTCAATTTCCTGTACTTTCCCATAGGGAGAACTCCACGGTCAGTCTCCACACTGGCAATCTATAGAAAAAAGGCCACCTGTCTCCACTTTAGTGGAGCAGATCTCTACATGGCAAAGTATAGGTAAAAATGATAAAAGTTTGTTAAACTTGCACCTGCTTCCATTATTTTCAATGGCAGACTGTTGCAGTACGAGTGGTTGGCCATGTGCTATTGCTACAGGGATTTTTTGTAGTCTTACTAACAAATGTAGCTTCACCCCACCCCCTGTTTTTTTAGGGGTGAAGAAGAATAAATCTACACTTTTGAGTAACTTTACACTTTGTGAATAGCCCACAGTAGTAAAATGACTCAAACCTTTAAGAGTAAAGTTACATAAATAAATTACTCACACGTGTAAATCACCTTTGTGAACATCTCCAAAGTAGTATTTAAGGTTAGCTCTTCGGGTTCTATTGCAAAACAAACCCATGTCATGTTTTCTTGTAAATGTATTGATGCTTGCAGCGTAGCCTGAAAAGGTTGGAGATAGCATTGCTTCAGCGATCAATATTTAGAGAAATGGAATGAGATTGATGTCAGGTGCCAGCTATAGGGTACAGAGATAAAGTCCAAGGCGAAAGAAAACCTAATGAGCCAAAGCAACTGGTGTTGTATTCATAAACAATCATTAAAAAATGATGAGTTGCAACTTCTGTGTGAGCTGAATAAAGCAGCACACATAGAAGTTACAAATCTCATTACTGATTGTTTATGTGCAGGAAGGGACCACTTCCTACGTATGAACAATCATTCCCCGCAACGCAGGTGCCTTTGCACTATGCTGCAAGGGTGCCTGCGTTGGTGCTAGGCAGCATTTAGCACCCGTGCTAGGGGAAATGCCAGGGTGTGCCGCATTCTTGTAAATATGGCGCATCCCTGCATTTTCAGATTGTTGGAGTGTGGCATTAGCAATTTTAGCTTACCAGTGCACTTTGGCATTCTCTAGTAAATAAGCCCCTTAGTGTTTTGGTTACTAATAAATGGAGAATGCTATTTATACAAAATTCTAATATTGATTGTACTCTAATGTCCTAGCGTTTGTTATTTTCCCTAGACCTGAGGAAATTGGCTAGAAAATAACTATCCAGCGGCAAAATAAGTGTTGACTAAGTTTCTGGAGAAGTTTCACATGAAGTTTATGATAGTTCTGTTTGTGAATAAAGTACACAAAAGGCATTTTCATAAACGATTGGAACTTTTTGTTGGTGGAGTGCTCGGGGATCAATTTCTCTTGTATGTTAAGTGTCTGCTCTGAAGAAAATTTGGTGGCTTTCCTTTGCCCTGGAGCTGCCGACTTTAATTCTCAGTAATATTATTTACTTCATTGTTTAGTTCTATTAATACTTGGTTTGTGTGCACCCATCTCACCCAGCCACCACTTTAATATTTTGCAACACAATGTGTGAATTTATTTGAGTCAAATGACAGGAGGGGGAGCAGAAAATACAAATGGGAATTCTTCAATTATTTAACTATTACATTGCTTCCCTCAACCTCGTGCAGGTCCAGGTATTCATATCACTCCTTTAGGGGAAGTCTTAACCTCTTCTATCTCTGAAGGATTTTGCTTATCTCATTAGTACCAAACCTTCATATCCAGCCAATCTCATCATTTCTTTCTTGAAGCCGACTACAAATGGGCTTCTTATTGTTCTCCATCTCATGGTTATCTGCTTCTTGGCAATTGACAAGGCCAAGTCAATGAATCTATTTGTAATCATCTTCTTCACAGGTGCAGGGAAGATTCCCAAAATGCATTACCAGGGTCTATCACTAAGTGTCCTTTAACCAACCTGACCACTTCCTCCCATTAATTAAATAGAGAGGGGTGGTCCAATCATATGGAACAACTCAGCTCTCCCAATATTGTATCTAGTTCACGTAGCTTGTGCTCTAAGTAAATATTCATTGATTTTTGCTCAGGGTGAAGTAGACTCTCTGCATATGAAACAATGTAATGCATTTAAGCCAAGCGATGTAAGACACCCTCATGGGCATTCCTAAGAAGGTCCCCTCAGTTCTCCACATTAATCAGCCTACCAATGTCTTCTTCCTATTAGTCTCTCAGCTTGTCATGTGTCACACCAGATGGCTCAATCATTGCGTGGTGCAATAATGTAATTGCTTTGTGTCTACCATTTCTATCATATATTAGCTGTGTACATTGGTGTTTTTAAGTACTGACAAAATGTTCCTATGTGCAAAAAAATGCCCTTTGGGTATTTCAAATGATTCCATTACTTCCCTGAAGGTCAACAATGTGCCTTTTCTATGTATATGTCCTATTTACTTCATGTGGTTATCCATTCAAAACTATAATCGACTTGTGTTGATCACTTGATGTGTACATAGGAGATGATTTCAAGGGATTTTGGTTGCATAACAAACTTTTATGTAGGTCTTGTGTAGATATCTAGCCCAACAATATCTTATCACCCTTAATATCTCCTTTGAGTCCCCAAATCATTGTTGCGCCACAGTACAATTTTGCTTATTTCAAATATTGGGATGAATCCTGCCGTGCCAAACACTTCAGAAAGACATTTCATTCACCACCCATCTTATCATACATTGTAATTAAGGAGCTAAATTATAAGCCTCCATATAAGGGTTAGGTATTCCTCCCTTGTGGGTTTGTAGTTTAAGTTTGGGAAGGACCACCTAAGAACTTCCTGTTCCCCATATGAGGATGAGGTCCCACTCATTGAACCAATACATGCTAATATTATAAATAGCGTAGCTGTTAGACCTGTAAGCCTTATGGTGGTCCTCCTCCAAACTTGCCTACTTAAGTCCAATGTTTGTTTATTTTGATTTTGTTGACCTTAGGACTCTATGCACTTTACCACTGCTAACCAGTGGTAAAGTGCTTGTGCTCACTCCCATAAACATGGTTTGATTAGCATACAACTGACTGGCATATTTAATTTACATATAAGTCCCTTGTAGAGTGGTATACCATACACCCAGGGCCTGTAAATCAAAGAGCTAGATGTAGGGCTGCAGGACTTATTGTGCAACCATCTTAAGTAGCCCTCTAAATCATGTCCCAGCATGCCATTGCAGCCTAAAAGCAGAGTCACACTGCCATTTTTACCTGGCATTTAAGCCCCCTTGCCAAGACATAACCCTCCTTTTTATTACATATTCGTCACCCCTAAGGTAGCCCTAAGTGGCCGATAGGGCAACGTGCTGTGCAATTCAAAGATTGGACATGTACATTTACGTTTTACATCTTCTGTGAGTGAAAAACTCCCAAATTAATTTTTCACTGCTGTGAGGCCTACCCCTCCTATATAATACCATTATCGATTCCTTATTACATCTAATAAGCTGTAATTCCTAATTGGAAGCCAATAGATTTATCATGTCTGGCACCTATGAAATTGTAATGATAATCCCTCTTTAATAGTAGAGTCGGATTTGTTATTACAATTTTGAAAATGCCACTTTTAGAAGGTTGCAAAAAGAACAATTGATGTACCGAATGCTGATGTCAAACGTTCACCCACATTGCAGAGATCTGGTCCTAAATCTATAATTTTTCTGCTTGCTATGCCATTCCAGTTTGGACCCAGCCATATGCAAATCAGTCTTGACCCTGCTGCCCATGGGAACAGTCCAGCCCTAACTGCCAGGCTAAGCCCTTCATGGACTGGAAGCAAGCACACCTGGACCTGTTTCTGGGTATCATCCAACATCAGCCAGGCTAGCGTGACTCCAGTGGCATGGAGAGCGCGGGACCCACATCTGGGCATACCGATCCCACTTAGGGCAACAAATGCAAAAATAACGATTGATGAACTAAATGTTGAACAATGTTAAACCTTTACCCCCAGTACAGAGATCTTAGCCTAAATGTATCTTTTTTTTTACTAATAATGCCATTTCAGTCTGGTCCCAGACATATGGAAATCAGTATGGACCCTGCTCCCCATTGGGAACAACGCAGATAGAACTGCCAGGCCAGGTCCTCCCTGGACTGTAAAAAGCATCCTGTCACCGGTTTCGGGGTAGCACCCCTCATCAGCCAGGCCAGCTTGACTCCGGTGGCATAGAAAGCATGGAACTCCGTCTAGGCATACCCGTCCCACTTAGAGCAACAAATGCAAAAAACGTTTGTGACTGGGATAAATGTTTACATTGTTCAGCATTAAGTCCATGATTTGTTCTTTTTGCTTTTAGAAAGTTGCCATTTTCCTACGCTTAGCTCTTTGTGCCTGCAGCCTGTCTTGGGTCACATGACTGGGAGCAGCTGACAGACTTTGTGAATTCCTCCCACAAAGTCACACAATGGAGGGATTAGGTGTGCTTGAATGGGCCATCTGCTGTCAGGATAGGGGGCAGAGCTCAGTGCAGCCCCATGCACCTGAATAGCTTGTACTGTTGTAGGGCTTCCACTTTCTATGCGGGAATTGTGGTTTGTGGGACAACATAAACATTTGGATGGTGCTAAACAGATTTTATGCACCCACTCAGTATATGTTGGACTGTAGTCCGGATAGCTCACAGAGCCTCCACAAGTACTCTTAAACCTAAGAGGTAATGAAGGGATGTGGCAACCTCACAACATGACAACCCTGACTCCCCAAGGAATTATGGTAACAGATCTAGAACCTTTTCGCTCAGTCACTTGTGCATACCCAGAGAGACGCACAAGAAATACAAACAGAGCTGTTTCAATATTTATTGAACAGTTGTGATTCTTGTGCAATTATTAATAGACAGAAGCATATGACAGTGATTTGCATCATGAGAACAGTTACAAGAAATAGCAAGTATACCATTGAGCTAAATAAGTATATATATATATATATGCTGGCATATAAGTTCTGTGTATAGTGTACACATTTTATGCGCTCCCTAACCTAGTTACTGGGGGAGGCAGATCTACCAAAATACCTTACTGGATGATCTAACTCCCCCTTGCCTGTGATTGAATGTGTTAAGGTCTCCGTCTTGGTCACAAGTTGGACATCCCTCCGTGTAGAGGGAATAAAGGAATCAGCTGGACTGAGACTCCGAGAGTGACCTCGCAGTGACAGCAGATTGCTCCTCTGATTTATGCACGAAATTGCGTAGGCATACATAACAACCGCATCCATGCTTCCATGCCGGGGCCTCAGCCAGGCTGTCATTGTTTATCCTCTTGTTATAGTGCCTCCTTAATGGATGAACAACAAATAACAGTAATTTCACAAGGGAAGTTAAGGCTTTGTACTAAATGTTCATGGTGTTGTGATAATGTGCCTATGAAGTGGAAATGTAAGCAATAGTGTTTCAGAAAACTAACCCTGCGCTGTCATGCAAGTACATGTGTATCAAAAGTCACTGTGTGTAAAAGAGGGAAAGTTAAAAAAATATGTGCATGTAAAATGACAGTGTTTCTTCCAGGGCCTAACTTAGCCATGAGACACACATTACTTGATGCAAATTCAGCTTAAACTATCCAACACAAATAAAAGCATTCCCAACCAGCACTATATAATAAATATATCCATATAAAGGCTTCAATTTTTTTATCTAAGAAAGGCAATCATATTGTTTGCTGCCAAAACATTAAGAAAGCTAAAAGTAAATAAGCAAATAAAAAACAGATTTTCAAGGGAATGGGATTGAAAATGAATTTGGAATATAAAAATGTGTCTAATTAAAGGTTCCCACCAATCAAAACTTCCAAATTGTTTATGAGTTCTGAGAGGTAGACAAAACATTTCTGTTCTAAGCAACTGCAGACAATGATCCCAAAGGCACACCCGGAGCAAGTATGTGGAGCAAACGTTTTCCATTCAGCCCCCACTACAGGTGCTGAAGGAGTAGTCACAGCCAGTAGGAAATCGCAGAGCCAAGATCCAATTTAACAGGAGCAGAAGCATCCCAGCAAGACTTATGGAATGTGTTCAGAAGCAACGGCAAACGCAAAGGGGAACGAATACAAATGGGCCTTTAAGGGGTACACCAGTACTTCTACATCCAGAGGATGAGCTGCTTGTGTTCCCAGACACAAGTCCAAGTCACACTCGAAAGTGCACAGCAGACAGAGCACTACAGGTTGCATGCAGTATAGCCACTCAGGCCGAAAGGAAAAGAACCAGTACTCATTCAGTTCCTAAAGCAAGGGAGCGCAGAAACATTGTACCATGCATTCATAGCACAGGAGTGTATGTGGTAGTGCCAGTTCCATTTGATCTTGAAATAGGACATCCATTGTGGAGTAGAAAAAATAAAAACTCAGTCCTGACAATCAGGAGTAGGACAAGCGGAAGTCCTCCAAAGCCGCTTCCAAGCACACAGTGTATAAATGAAGAAATGACTCCTTAGACTGTCTGAAAGGTGCTCACCAAACCAGACCCCAGGCTTTCAAAAAAGTGTGCTATCCCCACAGTGTCCAAAATTAATTTATCGAAGGCCAAATCGTCACCTCCTTAACTGTATGGTCAGGTGGAAACAGTACTAGCGTACAACAAGCCACAATGGCAATAATCATGACATGATAGGCTATCTCAGTCTCATTCTGCAGCAACCTTGATCTTTCAACATCAAATAATTCCCATTAGAGAGCAATCTGAAAGCTGGACGGATCACAGATGCTGGGAAACCTTTCAAGTAGCACAATAAGTTTGCCATTGACACATTACAAGCCCCGTGAAGCAAAACTCCCTTGTGCACTAAGGATTGACTTAAAGCCCTTTCCCAGACTGACCCACTATGAAAAATTTCCATCCCGCTATTTCGACAATGGAATCTAAATTGTAAAACACAAGACACATGACCATACCCTTCCCCCAATGCTTCCTATCTACCCACTTGATGGTATTGTAGATAGTATTGGAAGTGGAATGTCGAAATCAGTAATGAACACTTGAATTATTCAATCCACGGAAGGTATTTCAGCAACAGTGAAAGGTAACTTATCTAACTGCTCTATGTGTAAAATAGTGTAAGTTGCATTTTGCGTGCCATGAGTATTTGCTGTTATGTGAGGTGGCATTGTGAAAACAGACTTGTGGCAGTAATATGTCGCCATGGTACATGACCAGAACGAAGTGTCTGAAGTGTCCAACTCAATAGCATCATTTATTTAAGTTGAGACTGCCTGTGTTGTAGTGCGGACATATCATGTTGTATTATGTCTATTGTAGATGACACTATGTTACCCAGAGAGTACATTCTGGAAAATAAGGTGGTCATACCATTATCAACCACTTCTAAAGCCTTTTCTATATTAAACCTGTCAGTCTTTCAGCAGCTAATTTTTGAGGACCTAGTAGAATGTCATTAAAAAGAAGGGACAAGTGTTGTTACACCTGTGAAATTGTTGACACTGTAAGTTGTTAACACCCTGAGGGTTCTGTCTGCACATAATTCAGGTAGGGCCTGGAGCGACCCTTGACCCTTCCAGGTAGGTCGCTCCCCCTCCGCACAGCACCGCCTGCGCCTCCCTGCCCAGTTGCTGCTGCTGAGGAAGTTCGAGGCCCTCCTCCACCCGCAGGCTATCACCTGCGCCTCATCCCTGGAGGCCAGTGATAGGCCGTAGGTTTGCTCATCCTCCATTGTATTGCCTATATTTTCTTTCATTGCTCCAGTTGTAGTGACTACATTTTCATTGTTGTGTCTGTGACTGCTGTGTTCTGTCTCTCCCGCTGCCTGTACGTGGTCTGTGCCCGTTCTCTCCCTCTGTTCCACCCGCTGCCCCGTGTCTCTCTGCCCGGTTTCCCTTCCGCTCCCCTCGCTGCCCTCGCGTCTCTCTGCCCGGTTTTTCCTTCTGCTCCCCTCGCTACCCCGTGTCTCTCTGCCCGTTTTTGCCTTCTGTTGCTTAGCTGCCCCTGCATTTCTGTGACCTTTCTGCCTACTATGCCACTGTTTCCCCCCGTTATTTGTGACCTTTGTGCCCTTTCTTGTGACCTTTTGCCTTCTGTGCCACTCGTTTCCCCTGTTTTTCTGTGACCTTTTTGCCCTTCTTGTGATCTTTTGCCTTTTGTGCCACTCGTTTCCCCCTGTACTCTTGTGACCTTTTTGCCCTTTATTACCTTTCTGCCCTCTGTGTCACTTGTTTCCCCCTCATTTGTTGGGCCCTTTTGCCATCTGTTTCCTTCGTCGCCCCTCACGCCCCCGCTGCGGCGTCCCCTGCGGCTCCGCCTCCGACTGCCCATTGGCTGCCCCCGCCTCCCGTCTCCCAGCTGCTCCTCATTCCCACCTCTCCATACATGCTGGACGCTGAGCGGTCGTGCTGCTGGCGCGCGGCAAGCCTGTCTGCGCCCGTCCATACCTGGACCGCACCCAGCACCAGAACCCCTGGCCCCCGCACCGGCCATGACGACCGCCGCCACTACGACGCCATTACTCTGCACGCTCTCAACCCCGGACGGACCCACAACTGCTTCAAGGCCACCCCAAACGCACACACGGTCCCTTCACCTGCCGGAACTGCAGCTACACCAGCCACAGAGCCGACGAACCACCCACCAAGAAAGACCTCAACCACCTCCGATGCATACTACTGAACACCCGCTCCGCACGCAAACATGCCGTCGAGCTCTGGGATCTGCTCAACACAACCTCCCGGACGTCGTTTTCCTGACAGAGACCTGCTTGAACAACTCTTCTGCACCCAACATCGCCATAGCCATCCTAGACAGCTAAAAGATCACCCGCAGAGACTACACCAACGGAGTCAAAGGAGGAATCGCCATCATCCACAAGGACAGCATCAGGGTCTCGACTAGCAAAAACGATGCGCTCAGCACCGCCGAACACATGCATTTCTATATCCACACAGACCCCAACTCCACCCTCAGAGGCATATAAGGATGCGCTAAACAAAGGCTTGTTCCCCTGAACCTACAAATCCTGTGAGGGTTATCAAACAAAACAGTATTGCACCCCAGCAAGCAATTAAAGTAGGAAAACACCTTTATTGAGAGAATAGTGCCCGTTAGTACAGTGCAACCTGGTGGGATACTTTTGAGTGTGTGAATATATAGTCAGGAGGACGTATCCCTCCATTTTTCTTCCAGCGCAGTGGAAGACCCTCTCTACCCTTCAGGCTTTGAGCCATATATTTTTAGTCTAATGTTTCTAAATAAGAAAACTGTCTTGCAAATGTTGCATGTAGTATGCAAATGTTACATGAAGTGTGCAACTCCCATGCCCCCAAAAGAATAAAGAAAAATAACACTTACTGTACCCCAGTGCAAGACACTGTCCCCAGGACCCTCTAGTGAGGCAGGAGCCCCCAAAACCACTGCCATCATCAACCTGCTCCCTTCTAGCCGCCAAACTACAGCGTCTTGCCCTTTGTCTCCTCCTATTGATGTGAATAATATTGGCTCCGCATGGGGATTGGACAGACCCGTAGGTAGTCAATTCTGTTGTTCACTCATTTATTTTGTCTATACATATTGTTCCTCACTCATTGGGTGGTAAGGTTGCTCTGTGCTCACTCAATGCCCAGCACCTCCTGCAGACTATCGGAACTATCTTGGAAGTCCAATCATTGAATAATGTAAATTTTTGGGGCAAGTTCGTCTGCAAACTTCACTCTGCTGGCGGTTGGAAAGTTTTGTCCGAGCTCTACGCTATGTCGGGTCAGTGAGTGGTGAAACTCCACGAGCACCACTGGCAGAACGGAGACTGCCACCCACCCTTACTGAGAAGTACAGAGGTTCTGGGACAGCCACAAACTCCAAACAAGTACTGGGAGGACTTCTTAGACTATTCCAGCAAGGCAATGTAGGGCTTGGTGAGGGACAGAAAGATATATGATTTCATTGGGCAGTACAACCTGGTTTTGAAGGAGCACATGCTCAATATGTGTTTTATAGATGTTCACCAACACCTGGTAGATAGCAAGCTGACTGACCCTAGGAAGCTTGCTGAGGAGGGTGAACTCCGGGTCAGCGCCAGTATCCAAAAATACATCTGGAGTGACTCCCAAAGGGTGGTCATTATTCCCACCAGATGAAAGAGGGGGAGATAAAAAGAAGGAGTTCTCTCAAGGCCACCAAAATAGTTCTCAAGGGAAAGTGTCTCAGTCACCATCCAGCCATTCACAACAAATTTGCCTCCAAGTTCTAGGAGTATTGGCACTACAAGGGTGATCCCCAGTGCCCCTGGAGGGCAAAGCCTCCCAGGGGAGGGAATCCCCAGGGGTAGGATGGCATAGTTCTTGGGATGGTGTGACCACCAGGTCCATGGCTGTGCAGGATAGGAGTCAAAGAGGTCTGAAGTCTGTGTAAAAGGCCCAGACAGATGCCAAGACCGGGAGGGCAAGGGGCATGGGGATCCAGCCCCTACATTTCCTACACTGGAGGTGGATGGGGTGCCGGAGGAGGACAATCTGGAGCCTACTGGGGAGGACATTGCCTTCCTCAGTGACCTGACTGAGCTTGCAGGATAGCAAGCTGAAAGAGAACCCACCAGGGAGGAGTTCTGTAAGGCATGGAGAGAATGCCAATCCTGGAGAGCATGAGGCAGCAAGCTGAAGCCCTGGCAGCTGATGGTACCTCTGGAGATCACTGCATATATTGGGAGAATGACCTCCTATATAAAGAGCCTAAGGTACCTGTGCATGGGGCAAACCATGGGTTGGAAGTTCCCCAGAGGTGCAGAGCCTTCCTACTGGAATGGCTTATGAGACACCCCTGGCAGGACATCTGGGGCATGACACAACTTTTGCAAAGTTTGTTCCCCACTTTTACTGACCTAGGATGAAGATTTCCTCAGATGCACTCGGTAGGACTTGCTTAGTCTGCCAGGCCGATGAGAAGACAGGGAAAAAGATGACAGCTCCTCGTAATCAAGAACCTGTCATTAGCACCCCATTTGAAAAGGTGGACATTGACATTGTAGGGGCCTTGTAATCCAAGACAGTCTCAGGTAACATGGGTGAGGGAGTGGGTGTAAGTGACTGTATGAGTGAAAATGAGAGAGGTTGTATGGGAAAGTATGTGCTTGTCTCAATGACTTTATAGTTGAGTGAGTGCAGGTGTTGTATAAATGAGTGGATGTGTGAGTAACTGTATGGATGAGTGGTTATGTGAGTGACTATATGGCTGAGTGCATAGGTGTGTGAGTAGCTGTATGGGTAACTGATTTGCTGTGTGAGAGATTCTAAGGTGGTATGAGTGGATATGTTAGTGTCTGTATGACTCGATGTGTGAATGAGCGTATTGGTCAGGGAGTCAGTGCATGAGTGCCTGTATATGTGAGTTAGTGGATGTATTAGTGGCTGTATGGGTGAATGGATGTGTGAGTGGCTCCATCAAGTAGTCAGTAGATGTAAAAGTGTTTGTTTGGGTCTGTGAATGGATATGTCAGTGGTTGTGTGGGAGTGGGTGTATGAGATATTGTATGGGGTGTTCGTGGATGTGTCAGTGGGTCTGTGGATGATGTCATCAGTGATGTCATTTGAGGTGTCATCAGTGATGTCACTGACCATGCCATGAGTGATGTAATATATGAGGTCCTAAGCAGTGCATTGCGGTGCACAAGTTATAGTTAGTACAGCTAACTATAACTGCTGAATTTCACTGGTTTTGTAAGAGTAAAACCTGAGCCTAACTATAACGTCACAGTAACCTTTCGCAGATGGTAAATAAAAGATTCACAGAATGCGGAGGACTCATCAATAACCAAGGTATATATACCAACCATGTGGTAACACTATTCTGTTGAAAATTATTACAAAGCAGCACATATGTAGCAGGAACAAATACAAGAAATGGGTGAGGATGAACTATTAAAAACGGCACAATTTACAATGCACTGCAGTGACAAGACATGAGAAAAGTGAAACAATAGATATTGAAAAATGCTCATAAAGTGCATGAGTAGCAATAGAGTGCGTAGACGGTAAGGATAGCCAGCTAAATATGATTTCAATATGTCAATCGCTCTTTGGTCTTTACTGGCACACATCAGTCAGTAGTGAGTATCACTCAGCCACAGATCTGCAAACTCACACAATGCCACTGTGTCACAAAATGTCAGCCCTTGCCACATGATGTTCTAGTGAAGAGACAATATGTAATAGTGTGCTGGAAATCTCCTCAGAGGGTGAGCTTCCAACCTGTGTATGAAGTCTCTGAGTAGCTGACACCTATCATGGGTTTTGCAACCTCCTGACTATGTTGGCAGCCACCTCAGGAACCTTTGTTTATTACTTTTTGGGGGCAGGGTGCTAGCGTTTGCTCAGGCAGTGCGGGGCTATAAACCCCTCTCTTTTGCCTATCCCTGTGGCAGGCCAGATGCTGATGGTTTCAAAGTCCCACTCCCTGCTGTAAAGCTCACCCTTCCAATGCTCATCCCCCTCCTTTCACTATGATAAAAATATTGTATGGTTGTCAGGTCTGCATTTAGTAAAGGTGTCCAGCATCAGTGTGCTCTCAACAGTGTTGATTTAGAAAGGAGAGAAGAGAAGGGGACACAATGTCTATTAAGGATAAGGAAAAGGTTTGGCAGAACTCGTACAATAGACATAGTAGACAAGAATTAATGCAATGTTTTCAAATTCGTACAACTTTTACAAACTGCTCTCGTTACACAACATCCAAACACTTGCCAATGATAGTATGAAGGTTTGCATTGTCCTTTTTCATGTTTTACATTATGGCAGTTAGCCTTTACTTGTGAAGAAGCTTCCACTGAAAGATGCCAGCGAGGTGCTATAGGGGCGCCTCTAAGTGTATAAGGTTTTTGTCTCCCTGTCAACCTTTGCATGCACACATTTCACAGTGTAGGTATTTACTGTCAAATGCATATTTTGCTTACATAGAGGTGCAATGACATGTATGCTTACTTTATAAATTAAATTAACACTTGTTGAGAAAAGAACTGTAGTAAATTGCAGTTCATTACACAACTAAAAACTGAATAAGGTTTTTTTTTCTCACACATTTTCAATCGGGTTTTCTCAGACATTTTCGATCGTTTTGTCCACAACAGTATACACTGAATTGTCCTCTCTCCCTTAACCCTGGAGGTTCATATTTCTGGCAGTAAATACATGTTTCTCTCAACAGAGCCAATGGTCCCAATAATATCTTCATGGGGTCCCACATTGTTTGTCTGGAACATATCCACTAATTCAATTCAAATGGCTATGAATGCAATCAGGCTTCCTGCCAAGTTAAATTCAAAATAATCTTTATTCGGTTACTATTTCAACAACCATAAACGATTGCTAATGTCAAATAACCATGGCTTGCCCAAATCTCTCCACAATATTATTGTCTCTTGCAAACTCAATTCAATATTCCAATTGTGATTTATTCAATTTGTGGTCCACTGCATATCCCTACACTGGTCTTTGTTTTGCAATAGGGTTATTTTTTGGAAGGTACGTATTATTTTTCCTTCCATACAGAATATTAGCATTTCAAATCAAGCAGACCGTTACATTACTTTAACTGTTACATATTCAACTCAATTAATATACCCAAAAAAGGTCGCTTTTGGGTTGTGATTCTTTACACAAGTACAGGCTGCTTATATCAAGTAAAAAACACGTTTTCTCATTCAAAATCAATTCAGTCATTGTACTTAAAAATGTTCACTCTCGAGTTGGTTCTTTACATAACTATGGCCCTCCTATCTGTGAGACGAGCATCTCTTTATGTTCAATTATTGTTCCGAAAAGTTCTCTCCAGTGATGTTTCCCCACATAACCCTAAAGTGCTTTTGTTAGTTAAAAATGTATTTTTCTTTTGAGAATTAAGGGCCATATGTATCATTCCAAATTGCGCTCGCAAACGCCGAAATTCGCAGATCGCAATTGAGCTTAGTGGTATGTATTAATGAAAAACTGCCTTGCAAAATAAGGAATTGCAAAATTTGTGATTCCCTATTTTGCGATTGCATTTAAGAAGCACAGAAAAAGTGCAATTTGACCTTAAGGAATCGTAAATTACCACCAACTTCAAGTTGGTGTCAATTTGCGATTTCTTTGAAAATTTCATTTTTTGTGTGGATTTTTCAAAGTGCAATGTGGCGCACATACATGCCCTTAGGGCATGTATGTGCGCCACATGTGCACCCATGCTTATTTCTGGGGAGCAACAGGGTGTCCTTTTGACACCCTTGCAACCTTGAAATTGCATTCTCAATTTGCGTTTCTCTAATTGCTAATCGTAAATTGAGAATGTCTTTCCGTTCATTCCGATGAGCCTAAAGGCCCATAGGAATGAATGGGGAGGGTTTCCTTAATTGCAAATCGCACTTTGCGATTCAGAATTAAGGACTATGTAGGATTTGCAAATCTTTTTGCAAATCCTACATACATCTTGTTTTGCGATTCTCAAATAGCGATTCTCTAAAATTCACTATTTGAGAATCGCAAAACCAAACTTTCATACATATGGCCCTAAGTCTAGTCAATATTCTCAATTCTTGAAATGAGTTGTCTTTCATGATTTCTCTCATACAAAATCAGTGTACTCAGAGTTCCCAAATCTGTTTTCCTCAAATCGGACTCTGGCACAGAGGCAGGGCTTTCCTTTCATGTAAAAAAAATGATTTCCTTCCAAATTCTAATTAATCTTTCATCCAATCCTCATTTTCATTTATGCGATGGAAGTGCTGCAGAGGCAGTGCTTTCCTTTCATGTAAAATTTTTTTATTTCCTTCCAAATTCTAATTAATCTTTCATTCAATCCTCATTTTCATTTATGCGATGGAAGTGCCACTTTTCCTCTACATTGAATTCAAAGGGACCCATTCATAAACTGCATTTTGTAGAATGTTAAGTAATACTACAGCCTACAGAAAATGGGGCTTGACCCTATTAAGTCATTTAGTATAACATAGAAACATTACCTTCATTCACCATCTTTAATGTCAATGTGATTCAAAATCAGCTAAGATTTTTCATCTAATCTGTATTAAATTTATTTTCAATACATTCAAAGCCTTTCTTTAATTATTGAACACAGGATTTTGTTTAGTGCTTCTATTACATGAGTAGATAAAACACATCAATTGGCAATTAGTTTAAGACCTCTCACAAAAAAGTGCCTAATCAATAAAGACAATGAATAGAATCTAATTAGTAATAAATTAACACAATAGTACAAAGTAATCCAGAGACACAAAAAGGAAAAGAGTGTTCAAACAACCTGACCGAGCAGTGATCAATCAACATGAACTTCTTTTAAATGTATCCTCCTTGAGTGGGTGTTAATAATTATCCATCAGTCCGAAATTAAGGTACTCAATCCCTTTTGATAGTTGCACCCCAAAACTCCAATGCCATGCCTATGTGATTTGGTCTTCTTTGGGAACTACATTTGACGGGATCTTCCTCTGGGCCATGCATTTATGGACAAAGATTGTACAGTATTCTCCAACAGTTAGGTAAGTTAAGGTAAAATTTATTGTGCAGTAAATTAAAACCATTACAAACAATCCCCGTTTTACACAGTTTCAAACTAAAAAAGAGAGGACAACAAATTACAATAATAGTTCCACGCTAAAAGGCTATTTGTTCAGAATACAAAATAAAAACTATAAAACATGCGGTTAATAATTTATAAGCCTCAAATAAACATAAAGGCTAGCCCAGAAATTCCCCTATCAGAACCATTTCTACTACAGGGGATGTCGGGAAGGGAATAGAGTACCATTCGTACGGATTATTAAGAGCGTTAATAAGGTGACCAGGGGGACGTTGGACCGATTTCATTACTCAGTGCCCATATGAGGCTGTTCTGGTCTTAAGACCAGTTAGCCATATCTCTATGTGCGAGGTTGCCTTGCAGATATATTAGAAAAAAAGCCAGGGCATGATTTAAGTGTGTGTTTAGATGCTTGATTTACATATATTTCCGAGTTTAGTCGTCTTGACAATCTCGGCCCTGCATGAGGTAAGAGACAGAGGGTATTTAATTCCCAAATTATCCTTAAAAGAGGATGCAGTGCCTCAAAAAAATGGCATTTGGAGCTCAGAAACAGAGCTCCTTGCCAGAAGAGGCCTGGCAAAGGACTAAGAAGTGAGGAGGACTTATTACGGGAAAGGGCATTGACAGTTGTTGCAGAGGAGCTAGGGTTAGCCCCCCGGAGTAAATTAAGTTTGCTCAATCTCCCTTTCCGCCCGGCTAGTTATTAGAACCTTTGGTACAAGGGGGCGGCATGAGATAATCCACCACATGATCTTAAGCTATCCTAGTTTCGAACTGACAAAAGTTTAAAACATGTGATACCAAAAATTATTCATTAACAGAGTGATTTTAAAATCACGACCGTCGCCCCTTCAGATGTAGTGTCTTGGATCAAAAAGCTTCAAATGGCGATGCTGTTCTTTCTGTTTCTTCGCTGGGGTATTCAGGAGCTTTTCTTCGAATGGGTCATGAAACTGTGTTCTCCCCTGCAACCGTACTCCTGTCTCCATGAGTTTCTGTTTGTTTTTTGAGTCAAGCTTCGGTCCCTGCTAAGAATTTTACCATCTGGCAGCTCAATTGGATATCATTGCCGCTAAAGCATGCCAGCACCGCTTGCCTGTAAGACAAAATCCGTTTTCTGTTAAAGAGCTGTCTCAGGAGGTCCCGTCGATCTTGTAGTAGTTCCCTGCAAATGGTTATCAGATGCACTATGTTTTCTTCACCTTCGCCGCAAAGACGACAATTTACTGGTGTCTCAGCCCGTAACCACATTTGACAAGATCTTCCTCTGGGCCATGCATTTATGGACAAAGGTTGTACAGTATTCTCTAACAGTTAGTTCTGTTTTAGAGAAATATTTACAAAATCTGAATTAGTAAAATACTCAATGATATGGCACAGAAACCTTTACCTTGCACCCTGTTAGTGCCAATGTTCCAAACATACATGATTAGAACACGAAACATTCAGCTTTATAGACCTGAACGTTCCTTCACATAATCATGTATATTTGAAAAATGTGCACTAACAGGGTATTGTAATATTTCACCAACACAGAATTACCTGGTGGCACTTACTTCTCTGACAGCGGAGGCTCTTGGTCTTAACCAGCGAGGCACAGCAGCACTTTCTTCAGCGCATCAGCGCATCAGCGCACCATCTCTACCTCTCGCCGCACCCGCTTCGCGGGTGCCGCTTCGCCCTGTGGGTGACGGGATAACTTCTCCTGGGACCATCTTCTGTGGCGGTAAGGCGGAACCGGGCGTGAGGCTACAGCGGGGCTGCGAGCGTGCGGGGACTTCAATACCCAGAAGTCCCTGCAAGACCGACGGCTAGCTTCCGGTCCGCTCTCCCTGCTGGCCCGCCCCCCGCCCATCACGCCCCCTATATCACAATCCCTAATTCCCGCAGCGCGGGATGCAGCCCGGGCGAAGACTGGGCAAAGACTGGGCCGTTTGAGGCCGTTCGAGGACCTTCGAGACTGGACTGGGCCATTTCCCTTAATTTGACACCCATAAATTAATCTATTTATCTATTTTAATCTTCATAATCATGGTAGTTACAGGAGGGAACAAATCCAAATCCAAGGCCCCAGGTAGTGTCAGTACATTGCTTGGTCCTATGGACGAGTTCATAACTAAAGCTAACACGTTCATAGACCAAAGCATTTCATTGATAGAAGAGAGAGTGTCTTTAGATCTTGCATTTGCCAAGAGATCTTCCTTGGGTAACCTGGCCGACGCAAGAACACCAGTTGCGGTAGGGAAAAACAAGGAGGGAGAGAGGGAGCGTCGTGGGAGGCAAAGTCTCCCAAATAATGTGGATCTATCTGTGTCCCAACTTGCTGATTCGCAACTAAGCACTGACTTGGAGAGATCCCCAGACCTCCCACAACAATCCCCCACGCAAACGTCCCCATTAGAGAAATCCAGCGAAAGAGGAAGGAGGGAGGGCGCGGTAAGCGAGAAAAATGACGATTTAGCCAATTCTAGCCTGAACATGTCACATCACATACCAAGCGCCGCGCAGAAGTCACTACCCAGAGCAGACCACTTAGTAGTCACTGCTCTAATACATCATAACGAGCACGACACCCCTACTCTTATCGACCTAGATTCCCCAACTCCACCACCTATAAATAGGGGCCCAGGAAACGCTGAAGAAACTCAATTTCTAATGAAGATTGCAGACCTATTCAAAACATCCCTCCAACCAATAGCAAATAGATTAATTCAGTTGGAGATTCAGATAGGCAAGCTTGCGAAACTTCACCAACAAATCCAACCAGCAGGGGCACAAAATATACGGGGAATCACCCAGATAAACCATCCCCCCATACAGCCAGTAAACCTTCCCCAGAAACCCGCATTAGCACAGAATAAGGCAACCCAACTGTGGAAAAGTAAATTTTGCCATGTTATATGTGCCTACGTGTTCCCCATCTTATGCTATATGTGCATGATCGATATGCATGTATTCCCCTCTGATCGATTAAAGACGCAATTACAGTTGTGTCCATCTCTAGTATGCCAGTTTCCAGTCTTCGTGAAAACAACGAATATCAGGCCTATGTAAACCTGCGTTGCCACATTTTACAGTGTGCACGTTAATTCATTGAATTGTCCCCGTTTCTAGGCCTCAAAAGGGCCCGGACTCAGATTCAGCTCCTGTCTCCTGAACCCTCTCCGAGGAGCGATACAGCCCCCACCTGTATCCCTGACCCTTAGCTTACTTCTTGCCATGCAGTGCCCGGCCCGGCCTGGCTCTGCCTCCCAGTCTGCCAAGAATATGTTATGTTTCTAGTTATCAGTTCAGCCCTCCTTCTCTGCATTCCTAAGCTACTAAATCGCATCAATAGTTTCCGTCATAGTCTAGCCTTTACGTCTCCATGCAAGAGAAATACTGTATTAATATTCATAGAATATTCCTCGCACACACAATACATATAGAATTATGCACGCACCAGTCTTAGTGTCCATTAGCCTTTGCCCTGATAACTTTTGGATTCTATCAACATGTACTCTAAACACCAGATACTAGATATGCCTTGGGTACATGTCGCTCTGACACTCCAGACTTTAGTCTCCTCTTCTAGCGTAGAAGTCATAGCCCCCAGTTCTCCCTGGTAACACGTCATTGCCCATTTGCGCGCACCACTAGGTTAGAGGTCCCAGCTGCTTAGGTAGCCCCCTCCATGTTTCCGCCCCGTTTATGACATATTCTGTTACGTTTACATCACATGTCTATGTATACGCCCTGTACACGCCTTCTTGTTACTTCATTTTGTCCTTATCTTTCGCGACTGTTACGAGTCACGCCTACTTCTACGCCTACTGTATTGAATGTAATGCAATTGTTTTGATATATATACTGTGAACTGTTACTAAAAGTTGCCCAAGCCTAGCGCATTTATTCCCAGATCCTGCCCCCGGCAGCTGCCATCCTATTCCCGTACAGGCTGTCCTGTTCCTGTCCTTTATGCCTATTAAAGCCTGTAAACTCCAGCTACCTCGAATCTTGACTCTTATTTATTGAGCTACCTGTTTATTGATTATTCTGAAAAATAGATCCGGTAATAAATTATTTATTTACCACATAATGGCGCCCGAATAGGGACTTGCCCTTTCCCCACGCGCCGGAGAAGCCACGCAGGCCTCCTGATCCTCTGCAGCCGTGACGGAACCATACCGTGCACGTGCAGATATTTCTGCTTCAAGTATCCCTCAGGCCCACGGAGGAGACGGAGGTTGCGGTCCAGCGTCCAGACGAGGCGGTGAGGAACGCGGCGAGTCCCGACCAGAGCCCAAGCCAAGAGTCCAAGGTCCGAGGTATCCAGAGGCCCACCTGTAACTGAAGTCCGAAGTTCGTCCGTCCGTCGTCGTAGCAGTCCAGTCCAGTCCGAGGCCTTCCGTTCTTGCTGCCCGGTGAGTACCGTTGCTGGGGTAGTATCTATACAGGGTCAATTAATTGTCTCTGGTCCGTGGGTTTGGGTACACAGATCCAACACGAAGTGTTCACCTAGGTGGATGTGGGTCCTGACGTGTCTCTTTATGGGACCGGTAAGTTTCGTACTGTTTTAGCAGTACATCTAGTCATTCTAGTAAGTTCTGTTCTCGAGAAATTCATGTGTTCTGTTCTCAGTATACCAGGTAATATTCTGTCCGAACTGTTATTTTAAATGTTATTTCATGTGTTTTCAATGTCGTGGTATGAGTGATTCGTTTTTCAGTTATTATTGTGTTTATCGTGTATTGTATTGTGTCCAGACTCCAGCCTAAATTATGCCTCTATTTTCGAGGTTACGTCAGTTAAAAACTAGAAAAGGTCTGCTCGAGGAAGCAGTTCCTGTCCCGCCGAGGGACAGTCCAGGTCATTTTATGTATCATAAACATGGCATAAGTGCCATATTATATCTAGACTTATGGGTGGAGTACACCAAGGAATTAGAAGAGAAATATAGATGGCCCGTGTCAGGTACATGGGATGCCGAGTGCATCATGCGAGTAAAAGAAGTATTATGGAAAAAGAAATCTAGACAGTCCCAGAAAGATGCCATCGAGTTATGGCGCAAAGAATCTCACAGAAGAACCGAAAAAGAAATCAGAAAGACAGAATTAAGTAGGGAATCCTCAGAAAGAGCCCAAGAAAGGGAATTAATCGAAGTAGGTGAACGAGTTAAAGCCGAACAGTCCGACAGACAGAGAAATGCCCTTATTAAGGGTATGTATCCTCTTCTTGCCGAGGGCTTGCCGAAAGCAACCCCGGAAGCACCATGTAATTTCCCGCCGCCATTAGTTCCGATTAAGCTACGTCACAAACCGACCGCAGCTGATATTTGGACGACACAGTCCCAGAATATGCAAATCCTGTTCCGCCAGCTCCCGTAAATAATGTAATTCCTGTTCCTCCAGCCACCGGGGCACCCGTTGCAGCACCTGTTACGGTACCCCCGGTCCAGCCCACAGTACAAGTACCCGCTACATCAGTCACTCTACCAGCACGTACAGTACCCACCGACGATTCTAGTTTAGGGGCCTCGGGGGGAAGTCCTCCTGGAACCCCGCCTCAACACAAACGTGTGACATTACTCGAGCTACATGCCCGAGCGTTACAGCGTTCGCCCAAACATCAGTCAGTTGCAGATATCAAGCGAGCTCTTACCGAATGCCGTTATGATCCAGTCCCAGGCGATGATGATATGGTCCTGTATTCATTGCGTGTAAGACGGGTGACCGAATATTTGGACACCCTACCGAATATGAAAGAATATCTAGACAGAATATATCGTTTCATCCGTACAGGAGTAGATCCAGAAAGTATTGGCGAAGCCATGTCTCAAAGAAAAGTCGAGATCCAGCTCATGCTATTAAAGTTTCTAATTAATTGTTTAATAAGGGAACAAGATTATCCAACTAAAGATTCGACCGAAATGAAAGTCCTGACAAGATGGAGTGATCATATAGCCGAGGGAAGACACAAGACACAGAACTGTATAGACAGTATGTATAGGAAGATCCGTAGGGAAATAATAAAGTTACACGAGAAACGAAAAGCAGCACAAGTAAGTGAGAAAGAAGACAACTCTTCTACTGAAGAGGTAGACGACGAGAATCCCACCAGAATAGCGTATGTAGGTAGTACTAGACTTCCCGACCGACATTCACGCCTAGATCACAAGAAAGTTTTTCCTCTTCCAGCACCAGAACAAGGTTCTCTTGAGCAAGTATTTCAAGCTACCGATCACATTCTGAAATCACGAATCGGTTACAGTGAACTTAGTACCATGCATGAACAAGAACTAGCCCGATCAGCAGTCCGATGGATTACTGATTCTACCACTTTTCCAGACGAAATAGTGGCACAAATGTTTCTGAAACTGCCCCCAGCCGAGCAGCGACTGGTGGGTATGTATATGATCCAGCACCTCATTACACTGTATGAGGGACAACATTCGGATCCAGGTCCGTTACATGATGTTCTGAACGAGTTACTCCAGTATAGATGGAGAGGTCTAGGTACCGATTTAATTAGTGTCATTTTAGAACAGCGCCACAAATATAGGACGTTTTTGAATCCGCATTTTGCTCACGTCTCACCTCCAGAAAGTAAACCATTTTACATAGATAGACAGCATCCGTTACGAGAAGTACACCCAGTTAGGACAGCGGGTGGTGAAATGCAACGAGTATTTGTTTACACCCCTATCACCAAGATGGAACTCCTAGAGATGAAGAAATTAATTCCCTGTCACGACAAAGATCCAGCAGGGTTCCATCGAGAATTAAAAGACATGCTCCGTATGGGAGAATACACGTATCCAGATATCATTAAAATGTTAAAGGTCCTGTTGCCCGCAGGGGTATATGAAAAACTCAAGGAAAAAGAATGGGAGGTGGGAGAGAAAAAGATTGATTGGACAGCTCTAGAAGCTGAAGATAATATACGAGTACCAGGTACTGGTCTTGGGGACAAATGTAAAGAATTGCCCGAGTTATTGATACAAGTTTTGCCAAGGTTACTAGCCACGAAAAAGGAAGATTGGGATGCAATCTCAGCATGTAAACAGAAACAGGATGAAGACACTAGTGATTTTTATTCTAGATTTGAAAAATGTTTTATTATTAACAGTGGTTTGAAGACGAGTAGCGAGTCGTACCCTCATCTTTTTGTTACTAAATTAGTCGAGAATTCAAGTCCACAAGTTAAAAATCGAGTTTTGAAAGTCGAAAGTACCTGGCAAGCTAATACCCCGTCACAAATGCTCCAGATGCTCCAGTATCACCAGAACAGAATCAGGGAAGAGCAAGAACATGAAAGGAGACGTATGAAAGATACGAAAATGAAAGTATTAGTTGCACAATCTGTTCCACAAGACAGTCAGAAGAGGGGTCCGAGTCAAGCCAGTCATCCTGCAGCTCCCGTTAAAGGGACTTGCAATTACTGTAAACAGCCAGGTCATTTTATAAACGAGTGTGCAGTTCTGAAACACAACATAGTTACTGGTAAGACTAAAGAAAGACCACGTCCGCCTAGACAAGAACAAGTTCCACAGACTTCTCAGTCACCCCAGAATGCACAACAGACAGTTCCAGCACCGCAGCCAATCGCTGCAACACAGCATGTTACACAGCAAATGTACCAGTATGCTCAGTCAGAGTATCCAGAGTATCAACAGTATTCATGAAACAGCCTAGAGAGGGAGGTAGGCTTGCCTCTCATCGAGATACCTGTAGATCAAGAGGGTCCCTATGTACACAGTCAAGTATTAGGGAAAGACAGAAAGTTTCTGATTGATACAGGGGCAAGTAGGACTACTATCAGTCATGACGAGGTTCCAGGGGCTCCGCTCTCAGGCTCTAAAAATATTTCCCTTGGATTTTCAGGAAAGCCTATTGTTAATGTAATTTCGAAACCAGTTTCCCTAGAAGTTGGTCCATTGTCCCGAACTACTGATTTGTTACTTACGAAGTCATGTCCAGAAAATTTGTTAGGCATTAAAACACTGAAAGAATTAGGTGCAGTAATTTGCTGCTCCCCAGAAGGGGTCCGTTTGTTTTTGAGAGATTTTAAAGGTCACTATGTATTACGTGATTTTGATCCAAGATTACTGAATGTCCCGCAGCATTTATGGGCGCAAGGTCCAACTGATGTAGGATGTATGCACATCACACCCCATCGTGTGACTCTCAAACAAGGAATAGTCTTGCCACGAATCAGACAGTACAGATTGCCACCTGAGGCTGTAGCAGCCTTATCCAAAATTATTGACGAGCTTATTGTTCAAGGAGTGGTTGTAGAAACTGACTCCAATGTATGTAATTCTCCTATCATTCCAGTCATGAAACGTACTGATCCAAATGCACCTCCAGTATATCGATTAGTGATTGACCTTCGAGAGCTTAATAAATGTATCATACCCCAGTATCCAGTAGTCCCAGATATTTCTTCTCTATTGACAGCCATTGATTCTGAAGCTACATTTTTCACAGTTATCGATCTCAAGAATGCATTTTTCAGTGTCCCGATTCATCCAGACAGCCAGTACCTTTTCGGTTTTTGTTTAAATGGAAGGAGCTATAAATTCACACGAGCTCCTCAAGGTTTCACAGAAAGTCCTAGTATTTACAGTCAAGCACTTAAGAGACAACTAGACAATATTCACATGCCAACTGACACTGCCCTGCTCCAGTATGTCGATGATCTACTGATCACGGCCCGTTCTGAACGTGACTGCGAGCGTGCGTCGCTTACAGTTCTGTATTTCCTGGCCGAGCAGGGGCACAAGGTGTCCCCTTCTAAATTACAATTCTGTGTCCAGCAAGTGATCTACTTAGGCCACTTACTGTCCAAGTGGGGTAGGCAGTTGACACCAGACCGTATCCAGTTAATAGCGAGTCTTCCACAGCCCAAGACACAGAAGGAGGTACGAGCTTTTATTGGCCTCACTTCTTATTGCAGACAATGGATTCCTCAGTATGCATTTCTAGCCAAGCCACTGATGCAGTTAACGACACAGGAGGCAGCCGTATCGACTGTCCTCCCTTGGACCCAGGAACATACACTTGTTTTTAATGAATTAAAGAAAGCCTTATGCCAAGCACCCGTTCTAGCCACACCGAACTACAGTAAGCCTTTTACACTTTTTGTCACAGAACGTGATGGTACTGCATTATCTGTTCTCACACAAGATCAAGCAGGACAGTACAAGCCCTGTGCTTATTTCTCGAGCACATTAGATCCAGTAGCCCAGGCTCTGCCTGCGTGCCTCAAGTCAGTTGCAGCCACAGCTCTAGCAATCAGACAAAGTGATTCCATAGTGTTAGGACACTCCCTGACAGTACAAGTTCCACACTCCGTGGAAGTTCTTTTAAACCGAACACAGACTCAGAACTTGACAATTGCACGTTTAACAGGTTATGAACTGACACTGTTCCAGCAACACATAGAAATCAGACGCTGCAACGTTCTAAATCCTGCTACACTGTTACCGTCAGTTACTTCAAATCCTGCCACACATGACTGTGTGGAAGTTGTTAACACTATGACCAAGCCAAGACAAGACCTGACAGACATTGCATTACCTAATCCCGACCTGACACTTTATGTGGATGGTTCATGTATGAGAACAAGTACAGGAGAACTAGTAGCCGCGTATGCAGTGACTACTGAAACTGAAGTTATAGAAACACACCGTATTGACATCCTGTCTGCTCAAGCAGCAGAGCTAGTCGCTCTGACCCAAGCCTGCATACGTGCCAAGAACCTGAAAGTAAACATATATACAGATTCATGTTATGCATTCGGAGTCGTACATGACTTTGGAGTGCTCTGGCAGGAGAGAGGTTTCATGACTTCTCATGGAACCAAGATTCAGCATGGTCTCCTCATTCAAGCTCTGTTAGATGCAATACATTTACCGACAGCTATCGCTATCATGAAGTGCAAAGCACATACGAAAGTTACTGACATTATTTCCCAAGGTAACGATCTAGCAGATCGAACAGCTAAGCTTACAGCTCAGACCCCAGACATTCCGACACAGACACTCACTCCAGATCCGACTACTTGTATGACAGTTAAAGACCCTACACAAGATGTCATAGACATACAGTTACATGCTACTCCCGAAGAAATCAAGAAATGGTCCGAACAAGGAGGGGTCCAGACAGATCAAGGATGGTTGACGAAGGGAAAAGCCACATGGTTTCTCCCCGACTCTATGGTTCAAGTCATTATTAATACCGCACATAGTCCAGCACATCTAGGAGAAAAAGCTATGTTAGACAGTATTCAGAACCTTTGGTTCAACAAGCACTTACGAGCTGCAGCCAAGCAGAAAGTCCGTACCTGTATGATATGTTGTCAGTTCAATCCAGGTAAAAGTGTCCCGGTGGAACAAGGTGGATTCCAACCTCCTGACCACCCTTTTGAAGTCCTCCAGATGGATTATATTCAGATGGAGCGATGTCGAGGTTTCAAGTATGTCCTCGTAGTTGTATGCGCTTTGTCCAGGTGGACAGAAGCATATCCAGTTCCAGATTACACAGCAGCGACCACTGCCAGGCAGTTGGTCCGTGAATTCTTTCCCCGCTATGGACTCCCTAGGGTCGTGTATTCTGATAACGGCCAGCCATTCTCATCTGAGCTTATGAAACATGTTTCCCTTCTGTTAGGGTACCAGTGGAAGTTCCATTGTGTGCGCCATCCTGAAGCAGCCGGTCTCGTAGAGAGACATAATCAGACCCTGAAAATTCGCATTGCCAAAATATGTAAAGAGAAAGGTGTAGACTGGCTAGTTGCCCTGCCAGTTGCTCTATTCTACATGAGGATGGTTGCACATTCCAGATCAGGTCTGTCCCCGTATGAGGTCGTATTCGGCCGCCCCCCAAACATGTGGGGTACACCTAGACCCCGCAGTATTACAGATGTTTCCAGTAATATGCTGACAGATTACCTAGCTTCCTTGATGTCTGCCCTACACTCTTGTCGTTCACAGGTTGCCGCCGCATTTCCAGACAACACCGAGGTGAAACCGCATGAAGTCATTCCAGGCAACCTCGTGTTGGTGCGGAATTTTGATCGTTCAAGTCCGCTGGAGCCCCGCTGGAAGGAGCCTCGGATGGTCTTATTAACTACAAGGACAGCAGTGAAGTTGGAGGGCAGGAAAGGATGGGTCCACCTGTCCCACGTCAAAAAATTCCATGGACTTCGTGAAAAATCTTTTGCTAAGGACTGTCCTATTACTAAAGACTGCCTAAAACCAGACTCCGAACTTGATTCTGAACATAAAGTTCCTCTGTTAGAGAAAACTCCGCAGCAGGAGTATAAAGAGAAACTCCGGTCTAGTAAAATAAGTCAGCCAGTTTAATTGTCTAAGTCCCTCTCGGGTGAAACGGTTAGACAGGTCTCTGACATGTATGAGATAGACCCCCATAGTGAGAGAGTTAGTCAAAACTCTATACGATGTATTATCATTCTAAGTTTTTGCTATTTTTGAGTCTTATGGTTACCTGCACAAGTTATGCTTTACATTTATGTTTTCCAGTCTCACATGTAAATAAGTTTCCTAATGCTACAGTAGAGCACACATTTAGTGATCTGCCTCCTCACGAGCTATCCTATCGTCTTGCTATGCGAAATAATACATTTATCAGAATGTTACACTATTCACACCAGACCAGCAATGCTACTAATTGTTGGGTGTGTGGTCGACTCCCCCCTTTCCAGACACCGAAGGGAGTTCTGCCATTCTTTCCTTATCCATTTTCACATAATGGTTCGTGTGGAGCATGGTCCACGTTAACGTCATCCTCCAATGATATGTCCCTTCTGAATAAAACATGTTTTCCAGACAAGCAAGGTTTCCCCCATAGAACAGGGTTAGATCTAGAAAATGAAGTATATGATTTAGGTAATTATTCTTCGAATTTTATGGTCCTGAATGTTCAGTCTGAGACTACTCCAGATTTGCCTGCTATTTCAGTACTACCAGTCAAAGGCGAATTATGTGTCAGAAAGAATGGTTCCGCACATGTAGGACATAGTGATTGTACTACTATTGTCGAGTATAGTGACAGTGGGAAATCTATTTTCAAAACCTCACGTCATTCTTATTTTGTTTGTGGTCAGACCGCATATGTTCGTCTGCCCCTCGATTGGGATGGAACATGTTACATTGCCTTCCTACTGCCACCAGTTTTTCTAGCCCCATCCGATTATCACAGAAACACACATCTAGTACACGTCAGACATAGAAGGGAGATTGAGTCCCCAATTGTCGATCAAACTGAAACTACTCTAGAACAGTATCAAGACTTTAATAAAGGTTTCTTCTTCTTTATAGGCCCTGTCCAGAATAGTAAGTTAATACGTAGACTAACCAGAACCCTCGAAGCAGTAGTGAATGAGACTACTTCTGCTCTAGGTAACTTAACCGAAGAACAATCTGCTATGAGATTTGTCGTGCTCCAAAATCGTCTCGTTCTTGACGTCATACTGGCCGATAGAGGAGGAGCATGTAGAGTCATCGGGTCTAGTTGCTGCATTTTCATTCCTAATAACGCGCCGTCTGTTTATTCAGCTATAACCAGACTTCATAAAATTGCCCATCAGTTACACCAGAATCCAGGCACCTGGACATGGTCCGGTTGGTTCTGGAGTATTATATCTGCCTGGGGATGGAAAGTATTGTCATTCCTAGGTATTGCAGTAATGATCATATTCAGTTGCTGCCTCTGTATACAATGTGGCCCTGCGATTTGCGGCATGTGTGCTACCTCTTGTATTCCTAGTCCTAGATCCCGTTCCAAGACAATTCGAGACGAGCAAATGATGCTATATGAAATGATAGATGGTATCATGAATATAGATGTTTCCTGATGGAAACGTAGGGCACAAGGAGGGAATGTGGAAAAGTAAATTTTGCCATGTTATATGTGCCTACGTGTTCCCCATCTTATGCTATATGTGCATGATCGATATGCATGTATTCCCCTCTGATCGATTAAAGACGCAATTACAGTTGTGTCCATCTCTAGTATGCCAGTTTCCAGTCTTCGTGAAAACAACGAATATCAGGCCTATGTAAACCTGCGTTGCCACATTTTACAGTGTGCACGTTAATTCATTGAATTGTCCCCGTTTCTAGGCCTCAAAAGGGCCCGGACTCAGATTCAGCTCCTGTCTCCTGAACCCTCTCCGAGGAGCGATACAGCCCCCACCTGTATCCCTGACCCTTAGCTTACTTCTTGCCACGCAGTGCCCGGCCCGGCCTGGCTCTGCCTCCCAGTCTGCCAAGAATATGTTATGTTTCTAGTTATCAGTTCAGCCCTCCTTCTCTGCATTCCTAAGCTACTGAATCGCATCAATAGTTTCCGTCATAGTCTAGCCTTTACGTCTCCATGCAAGAGAAATACTGTATTAATATTCATAGAATATTCCTCGCACACACAATACATATAGAATTATGCACGCACCAGTCTTAGTGTCCATTAGCCTTTGCCCTGATAACTTTTGGATTCTATCAACATGTACTCTAAACACCAGATACTAGATATGCCTTGGGTACATGTCGCTCTGACACTCCAGACTTTAGTCTCCTCTTCTAGCGTAGAAGTCATAGCCCCCAGTTCTCCCTGGTAACACGTCATTGCCCATTTGCGCGCACCACTAGGTTAGAGGTCCCAGCTGCTTAGGTAGCCCCCTCCATGTTTCCGCCCCGTTTATGACATATTCTGTTACGTTTACATCACATGTCTATGTATACGCCCTGTACACGCCTTCTTGTTACTTCATTTTGTCCTTATCTTTCACGACTGCTACGAGTCACGCCTACTGCTACGCCTACTGTATTGAATGTAATGCAATTGTTTTGATATATATACTGTGAACTGTTACTAAAAGTTGCCCAAGCCTAGCGCATTTATTCCCAGATCCTGCCCCCGGCAGCTGCCATCCTATTCCCGTACAGGCTGTCCTGTTCCTGTCCTTTATGCCTATTAAAGCCTGTAAACTCCAGCTACCTCGAATCTTGACTCTTATTTATTGAGCTACCTGTTTATTGATTATTCTGAAAAATAGATCCGGTAATAAATTATTTATTTACCACACAACCTGCAAAACTTTCTCGCTCGATCCCCAAGAGCACCTTGAACACAGTGGCGAATGCTGCTTCCCCCCTGATACAAGATAACTCTCAACCTTTAATCTCACCTGCACCAAATCCAGTGGACGCAAATAAGGCTACCCCCAAGATAACATCAAAACCCCTGGCCCCTTCAGTACCTGCTCCTGTTTCTCCACCCTCCAAAGCCCATAGAAACACCCCCAGAGGGGCCGGGGAGGGTAGACCCCCAGTGGACTTACCACCCGAGGCTTCGCCCCACGTTGCGGTCATGATTGGAGTTCCAGCAACCACAGACCGCAACGCGGAACCGGCCTGGTCCCTTAAAAATAAGGTACAGCACTGGCTACAAAATAATCGTCCCCTCCCATCAAACTGGAACGGAAGAATCCTGTCTGTTCGGAGGGTCCCATGGGTTGGCAAAACAAGGAAATCGATTCCTGGGGACTGTATCCTGGTTACCTTCGAGGACATCCGCATCGCAGAGTATATTTGCTCTGGGGAAGATACGGGTGTAAGCGGAGGCATTAGCCTTAAACGTTTATCTTTTTTTTACCCTGCAAGGCAACCAAAAGGCTTCTTCCAGGATTATGATCCCTCATGGTCCGCTCCTGCTCCTCGATATACCGATTTCCATAACACAGAATATCAAGGGCCCCCTAGACAATATGATCAAGATTACCCATGGCAATTAGTGGGATCTCGTCAGCAGAGTGGCGGATGGGGCGACTGGAGGCCCCCCGTACAAAGGATGACTTATAGAGAACGGCCCCGTTGGGAACCTTGGTTTAACATCCCGACGACAAATAGATTTAGTGGGCTTGAGATGGTCGATTGACCACCAACTGACATCGAATCCACCTGTTTAAGCCCCCCTCAACAAAGCCCCATACCAAATCTCTCTCCGCTACCCACAGATCAAATAGACCTAAAAGTTGATACCTTGTCTATATCCATTCTTTTTTGGAATGTAGCAGGCTTACGCAACAAGATAGAGGATGGGTCGGCACAAAAATTCTTGGATAAATATAAATGAATCTGTTTGCAGGAGACATGGTCCACCATTGAGCTTCACCTTCAAGGCTTTAAAACATTCTTTGTCCCTGCGACCCGAAGTATAATTGGCAGGCCTAAAGGGGGCTTAATAACGTACATCGCAAATACCCTGCACCAACTAAAAGTGACCACTATCCATAATGACTCAAATTGCCAAATTCTTTTACTTACCTTAGGGAAAAAGGAGACTATTCGCCTTATTAATTTCTATAACAACTTAGATGAAGACCATTTTGTGTTTCTTCTTAATGACACTTGTGAGAGACTAGCTCAACTCTCCCTGAGGAATGATACTCACGGGGCAAACCATGTTTTATGGGGAGGGGATTTCAACCTTCACCCGTGTGCACGGGCGAATCCATATTCTTGTGGAATCATGGACGAATTCGACCTCCCGTCAGTACACCTTACTCATAGTAAGGCGGGAAACGCCCTAAATAGCATTCTATGTGAACTAGACCTGCAATTTGCCAACTGCCAAACCTCTGATCCAGGTTACCTAGCTCCGACATACGTGGGCAGAGGCCACCAAACCACTGTGGACTATATCTTCTTGTCACCTGGACTGGTAAAAATGGCTCACAACTTTCAGGTCGTTGACAACAATCTGAGTGACCACTCCGCACTGAGCCTGGATCTTCACCTATCTAATTATAAACCACAAAATATAGAAATAGCAAACACACTTGCTCAGAACAATTTACAATTAGGCAATGTGAACGGATTCACAATAAAGTGGGAAAAAATTAACCCGAGCGAAATCACCAAAAAGTTGGTTAAACGGGCGTACCCCAACATCATTAAATGTCTGGACCTCTCGGTGGACCACGAGGAGGTTCTCGAAAATTTTAACCAAATTCTGATTATTATCAAGGGACTACTCTCGTCCAAAAATATGTCCAAGCATTCTGTTAACAAAGGGTGGTTTAATCATAACTGCACATCAGCCCTTACCAATCTAAAAATCGCCCTACACAAGAAACCCAGAGATAAAGCACAAATCCAATCTCTTAGGCGAAACTATAACAGGGAACGAAAGCAAAGAATCAAAGATCTTAAGCAGAAACTGTGGGAAGACCTCCACAAAAGTGCCACACTAAAAAATAGTGAGGCCTTCTGGCGCACAGTTAGAGCACCTTTTTTTACAGTCAATAACACCCCCAAGATTGAAGTAGCTATCGATGAAGAAACTTGGGTGGCTCACTTCTCAAAGATTTTTAAAAATAGCTCTCCCACTGAGGGCTCTGAGAAGATCCCTCCAAAGCCACATTATCCAATCTCAATCCTCTTCGATATACCAGACTTGCTTCTAGCATTGGAGGCAAGTAAAACGGGGAAAGCACCAGGACCCGATGGGGTCCCAGTAGATCTATTTAAACATTCTCTCGACCTCTGGGCTCCCATCCTGACAAGAGTATGCACAGCAGCGGCAAATGAGGGGGTACTGAATTCCTGGACTAGGTCCATAATGGTCCCAATATTTAAAAAGGGGGACCGCAGTGATGTGAAGTGTTATCGCCCCATCTCATTGCTGGACTCGCTTGGTAAGGTTGTGGGAAGAGTAGTCCTGGAGCGCCTTCAGCAATGGGCCGGGGAGAGAGGTATCATTTCTGACCTCCAATTCGGCTTCCGGGAGGGGCTCGGAACTGTGGAGCAGGCCCTAAACCTTAGCCTGATAGTGGGCAAATACACGCAGGCTAAGGAGAACATGATCTACATGGTCTATGTAGACCTTTCCGCAGCTTTTGACTGCGTTTCGCATTCAAAGCTGTGGATGGTCTTAACCCAAATGGGTGTGGAACCCTCTCTAGTGGACTTTGTAAGGGAACTCTATTCAGGAGCCTCGGCAAGAGTGCGCTTTGGGAAGAGCGGCGAGCTGACGGCTTCGTTCGGAGTGGAGCGTGGAGTCAGGCAAGGTTGTGTCCTGGCCCCCTTTCTCTTCTCACTCTATACAAATGGGCTGGAGGGGGAGATGCTGAGAGGGGCTCAGGACCTTCCTCGAATAAACCAACGCCTGATCCCCGCCCTGCTCTACGCGGACGACGCCGTCATCCTCGCCCGCACACCCCGTGAGCTCCAGCATTCGCTGAAGAGATACACGACTTTCATGGGGGGTCTAGACCTACAAGTCAACGTCAAGAAAACGTTTGTCATGATAGCAGGTAGAAAGAAAAAAGGAGTAAAAGAGATCTTCCTCGATAAACAAAAGCTGGAGGTGACTCCCCAGTATCCCTACCTGGGTATCATGATAGACTGTCGATTGACCTGGAAGCCAGCAGTAGAGTCAAGATGCCTCTTATTTAAAAGATCAATAGCGGCCCTGACGAGTTTTTCCCGGAGACTGGGGAGAAGGGCTCCAGTGGAGCTTTTGAAGATATATAGTGCCAAATGCCAGGCGATCGCTCTTTACGGTGCGGGTGTTTGGGGACACACGGATACTAGCTCCATTCAAGTAGCGGAAAACACTTTTTTGAGATTTCTCCTAGCCACCCCCAGAGGCACCTCGATCTATGCCACACATTTAGAACTAGGAATTCCCTACCTGGAGGATGTGATCAAGATCCAACCGCTGATGTTGTGGCGGCGTATCTGGACATCTGTGAACAATGCCTTATCTCACTCCATCATCACAGATACAATGGCCCTTGACAAATCTTCCAGGATAAGATGGTTATCGTACATTAGGAATTTTCTAAAAGATCTTGGCTTAGAGAAATATTATGTCCATCCAGAATCCATTGCTAATCTTCCAAAGAAAGTACTAAAACAACAAGCTCTCCGACATCTGGAGATTGGCTTCGGATCCACTGAAACGAGCAACCATTCACGCGAATCTGGTTCAAACAACATACGGCATCCAGTTATATCTAACTCTTCCGCTAACGATATACGACAGAATGCTGCTGACCAGATTCAGATTAGACTCTTTTTTTAGACTGGTCGCGTTTCCTATGAACAATGGATGGGCTACAACTCTCTCTCCTTGCCCCTGTGATGAGAAGTCGATTCAATCTGACTTACATTTTATCTTGTTCTGCAAATACCACCAAGCACACAGGAAAATCTGGATTATGCCGACACTGAGGAGCTGGCACCTAAGACAATGCAGGCCGGCATTACTCAGACTCCAAATGCTCGAATCCGAGACTGTCTGTTACTTTGTGCTTAACTTCCTAAAATGCATCAAAAGGCATAGGAAAAATCTATAGCAACCATTGCTTATACTGTAGTGCATAATTATCCCTTCAGGAAATGAAACAGACTGAATACCCTACCCTTTCTTCTTTTAAGTATTCGTATGAAATTTTTAGCTATGTTTATAAAATGTATACTGTATCTTTTTTACCTTGTTTCTTTTATGGTTTTCACTTGTGATAAAACCGAATAAAGAAGTTAAAAAAAAAAAATAAATTACCTGGTGGATAATAAACCAAACTATAAAAAAAGATAAATGTTGTAAAACTAATCAAACATGTAAGAGTATGTTTACTTGTAGTAAATCTACACATTTAGATTAACCCTTGTGACTAGCCCCCAAAACGTCAACTCATATTATAAGGGCTGTCTGTGTGGCAATCCACTGCATTTGTTTGAATCACTGCTGTCTTAAATATCGACCTTCAAACAGCATATGTGGATCTGGCCCTAATCTTTACAGGCGTGGGCCCCCCTTTTTAGAGCTAGTGTCGTTTGGAGACATATATCTTGAACACATACCTAAGTATACTTACTGCCTTCAGATGGTTATTAAGGTTCAGGAACCCTTTTTATATGTAGTTCTCTATTCCGAAAACAACAACAGAACCACAGTAGCCTGGATGTTGCATTCCACACCTGGCTAAACATACTCATTTATATGAGAAAACATTTACACTCCATATGTCACATAGTGGCTCTTCTGAGTCTCATTCCCAAAAGTGAAGCAATGTTCTTAATACTTTTCAACATTGTGGGCAGGTATACCACCATCCTTACTAGCCTTTCCTGGGGCTGTTGCAAAATAATTAAGAGATATATCACTGGACCATTTACAGATGTCCGGTTCATTCCTTTTGAGGTTCTTAAAAGTCAATATCTGGAGCAAGCATTGGGATGCAGTATGAAATTTAATAAGGTTATCTCCAGTTGGGAAGCAGCTACAAAGTAAATTCTTGCCCTCTTTATATTTATTACAAGTCCAATTTAATGGTAAAGTTGGATTCGTAATAAAGGTATTCTATTCCTCTGTCAGGATGATCATCTGGGCTGTGCCCAGAAACTTGATTAACTTCAAATAGACGTACCCTGTCACAGGCAAATATTAGCTGATACCTGGGCTGGACCTTCTTTTTGCCCAAACAGGAAAAAGCCTTCCCAGTGGAAAGGGAGATCTAGGAAACTTTAACACTTTTGACTGGTGCCAGGGATAATAGAACAATTCCTGGACCTGTTGAAAACACAGAAGAGGACTGGGTCTTCTCTTGCTGACCTCATAAGAGTGTAGAAGACTGGACCTGCTCACATCTTGTACATAGTGTAATGGAGTTGACAGTCTAGTAGTTGGGGGGACGGAGCTAGGTGGGTTGAGGGGAAGAGGAGGAGTTAGGACAGGATGAGGGCAGTAAGAGTAGGGACAGGGATGACACTGGATGTAAGGAATAAAGCTCTAGTTAAACAGTAAGCTGTATCTGTATTTATTAGTGGCGCGATGCTACAACTGGCGACGAGGGTGGGATACTAAGCCCACTGCCCACCGCACCCCACGAGAACACCCTGTCCCAGGCAGCGTCGGGAAAAACGCTGCCGAGTGAAGTCAAGCTGCCGCCTGAGGAGACGAGGCTAGCAGCAGGTGACCCTGCCCCTCCAGAGATCGTGAGGGAGCCAAGAGGGGCCGCAGACACGAGCGCTGAACCGCTCGGAGGAAAAGATGCCGATCGCGCTGAAGCGCGACTCACGCCGGAAGCGTGTGCCTTGGGTGAGTGCTGCACGTGCAGAAGTCAGGAGCCCACTCCGACCCGGCTTCGCACCCCAGAGCGAAGAAGAAGCGCTCCCAGCGTGGTGGACGCTGTCCCTGAAGATCCGCTGGCAGGCGCCGATGAGCGCGTTGAAGTCGGGGCTCGAGTGCTCACCGACGATGGAAAACCTCACGCCTGATGCGTGAGTCTTGGCATGCTGTCGCCAAAGAAGCGCGGGAACCTGCAGAGTAAGGCGGGAGCCCACCCCAACCTCACCTGGTGGTAGCGGTGGCCGGAGAGAAGTGAATCCTGACGTGTGCTGCCGCCTGAAATCGCCTGCCGGTGAGTTCAGAGTGAACTGGGACCGAGTGAGCCATGAGAGAAAGCCTTGTGTGCATGTAGTGACGGCGGCCATCTTGGAGTCAGGCACCTTTCAAGACAGACCCGTTGATGATTGTAGAGCGGCCATTTTGAAGTCAGGCATCCAGCAATTTCAACAAGCATTGGCGGAAGAGAAGTAAACAAGCACTGACAAGAGTGAATAAACAAGCATTGGCGAGAAGAAGCAAACAAACATTGACAGTAACAAACGTGAGTGAACTACAAGAACGAACATTAATAAACGGTAGCAGTGTAGCGAGGAAACAGTGAGAGGGAAACAGCGACACAATGGTGACTCCCGAAACTTCACCACAGCGGAATGAAGCTAAGCCACTCGTCGCAGGAGGATTGCACCTGCGGGCTCCAGAACCCCTGACCGTGACCACGGGAGGGAGCATGGGCCCCAAGTGGCAAGAATGGCTAGAAGACTTCGAAGATTATATTGAGGGATCCAAAGTGACGGTAGACAAAGAAAAGCTAATCGCCCTCCGCAACCTAGCGGGCCGAGAGATAAACAAGATTATTAAGGACCTTCCGCCTGCGGATGCTGGAACTTATGACAAAGTACGTGAGTCGCTAAACAAAAAGTTCCTCCACAAAATGAATGTGGACTATGAACGCCATACATTTCATCAAGCGCGTCAAGGAAAAGAGGAAGCAATGAGTGCATTCATCACCCGGTTACGACGGCTGTCGAGACACTGCGAATTTGAAAATTTCTCGCCTGACGCTGCCATCAAATTGCAAATCATAACCAGTTGCCACTCAGAAGCACTCAGGAGGCGACTGCTGAGAAAGCCCCACGGTTTGGAGGAAATAGAAGAAATGACTCGTGTCTATGACCAAGCGGAAGAACACGCCGCCACCATCGAAACAGGACACAGTGTAAGCCATGAGCAAGCACACCGCGTTCAAGAACGACCCAGTAGCAGACGTAAGTACTCCCAAGAGAAACAATGGAGGCCAAGACCGCCATCTCGCCAACGACGCCCAGAACACGGGAGGAGAGAACCAGGGCGAAGGGACCGAAAGCCAGAGAGGACTAAACGATGTTACCGATGTGGATATGACTATCCCCATGTAGACACCTGTCCTGCAATGGGTCAGCGATGCAGGAAATGTGGGCGGTCGAACCACTTCGAAGCAATGTGTGGAGACTATCACAAAGAACGGCGAAGTGAAACGATGAGATCGTCTCGCTCAGACACAAGAAAACATCACATTCGAGCTGTTTGAAGGAGAGCCCATGCTGTCCCCAGACTCGTCGCATTCCAGCAGAGAATCGCGCAGGTCGTGATGGGAACGCAGATCTGGCTTCAAAGACCTTGAGAGGATATTGGACCAACCTAGAAAGCTGATCCGACAAAGGTGCGTTGCTGCTGAGCTAAAGGATCAGGTTGCTTTCACTCTGACCTTTTCTGCAGAAGAAAATCCAATTCAGCGGAATGTTGCTGAGAAGTTCTTTGGCCTTGTAGAGCCCTCTTTGGCTAGAGCCTGCAGCCTTGCCCACTAGAATTCGAGCTCCAAAAAAGTTACTAAGTATAAACATAGAAATCTTCATGCGACTAAGGTGGCAACAGTATCTGGCCAGCAAAGGACCTTCACTGGGCACAACATTCAAATGTCTCCCATTCAGAGCTTTCCCACCATATTTCAATGCCTTCATCAAGTGGCTCTCCACTGACATGGAGCCCTCTTCATCCACAGCATGCCGCTGTGCCCTGCTGAGGATTTTTTCACTTCCACTTCTGAGACCGAAGGTAAAGCTCCTGATCAGGTTGAACTTAGTTGGTGTGACCAACCCACACTCCATCGTATTCGGAATTGACCTTCGCCTATGTACCATTATACCATTACCACTTCAACTTCTGAGTGCTTTTTGGTGCTATTTTGAACCTTAACATTTGCACATTTATACCTATGGCTCCTTTTATGGGATTTTTGTCAGTTGTGTCATTTCATTTACTAAATGTACTTCATGTTTCTAAATTTGTTGGAGATTTTTCTTGTACTGTGTTTTGACTTTATTACTGTTTTGGTATTGCATAAATATTGGCTCTAAGTTATGCCTTCATGCTCTTTGTTATAGCTACCAGGGGGTTGAGCTCAAGTCAATTGAGTGAGTAGAAGGATTAACCGTGACATAGTTCGTAGTTATTTCTTGGGGTGCACACTCATCCCCCTCACACTAATACCCCAATTTCTTACACCAAGCCTCATAAAATTAAGTTGCTGTTTTTGCACATTGACTAGTTTGCGACCCACTGTTTACTGTGCACTGTAATGGATGTCCTAATCAGTTGCAGTGCCAAGTGGATTCCAGAAGATTTGCAAAAACCTGCCTCATGCACAGTAATGAAGTAGTAGTCCCATTGTAGAACTACTGAAAGGGCTGCAGTGCAAATTCAGTGATGGAGTCCTTCAGTGGTTCTACGTCAATGTTTTTTAATTCACAGCATGACAAAATTGCAGAACTTGCCCCGTAATAGAATAAGAGATTAAATAGAAAAAGGCCTTGTAGTGAATGATATTGGGAGTGCATGTAACAGTGCCTTGACTCCCGTGTTCTTCTCAATGAATCAAGCTCACATTTACAAAGTGGAAACATTTTCTCCTGGACAACGTCTGCTAAGTAAACGAATGTCACCCCCATTCAATGATTTGCAACCACAATTGCAGTTGGAAAACGTGGATTCATCTTATTACAAAGCACTAAGTAAGGAGATGTCCATTTTATGCAGTTTTCTCCTTTCAAGTCATAATGAAATAAAATGTGTACATTGCACGTTGCAACAAAATGACATTACATTATTACATTACAGCCAATTCATTAGGCCAATGCAGGCAGGTTGCTGACCCTAGCATGCAATTGGAAGACAACAACGAAAGGTGTTCACCCAAACCCTTTTTAGTCCATCTCCATATTGTATATTGTATGCTATATGTTGCGTTAACATGCGTTAAGGCTGACCAATAAAGTGTCTGTGGCTGCGCACAAAAAGACCTGCCATTGACTTTAAAATGCTCACATCAATGAAGGTTTAAGACTCAAACCCCAATAGTTTAGGATAGACTAAAGAAAGGTAGATGTACATTTAAAAAAATAACATTTCAATCCGTTTCCCAGTTTTAATCAAACAATCAGACTCTGCTTTCTATGCCATTCTACTTTCTCTCTCGCCCAGTTACCTCACACATTGCCTGAATCCAATATCAACACATACTTTTATTTTACTATTTATTTCCCAAACAACTATTAAATTCTCAAAATGAAACACACTCTATACAGACATTAGCACAGTCAATATGAATTGCTTTCCAATGCGTGTTTGCTGCCGTTATTGACTTTGCCATTGGTTGTAAAAATGTGTTAGAAGCATTGGAAAAACAGTAGCTGGCAGCCATCTTGGAATCTTCGCTGCTAATATGGCTACCATTTTGCATCTAGATGTAATATGTTAGCTGTCTTGGATATATAGAAAATACAATTTCAAGATGGCCACACACTGCAATTGGATTTGTAAGTGCTGTAAGATTACCTCATAAGTATTGACAAAGCTATTTGTGGTAGTTAAAGGGCACTAGGGTTCTCATGGGAGGCTGACAGATAGAAAAGTCTCTGAGGGGGAGACAAACAGGAGAGGGGAGAAAGAGACGCAGAGAGGGAGCAGTGTGGTTGTCAGCAGAATTAGAGGCACTGAGATCGATAGAGAGGCAGCATGGGTGGGAAAACGAGGATAACTGGGGAGGCAAGGGTGAGGAAAGAGAAAAGTAGCGAGAATGAGTATTGCAGTAGAGAAGAAAGTCATCCAAGTATGACTGTGGGACAGAACAATTGCCCTCTTCAAGTAAATGTTAAGGTAATGGCGACAGTGCTGTACCTGCCCCAGACAGCTGAAACCGTCTCCCGTGAGTTCGAAAAAAAGCCCTTAAGGGTATCCCTAAAACATCTTGCATTAGTCTCAATTGACATATTTGCCTTCCCAAAGATCCCCTCAAAAATAAAGGGCGTTCCCACTGGTAAAAGGTGACTACAGATTCTCTCCTTTATACTGTACTATTTTATCCCTAACTCCTGAAAAATCTGTACAAATTTGCTAACTCCACATTACCTAAGATTGAGGCGGTTTAAAATGTTCCTGAATTTGTTTCCAAGGTCTAATCAGCTGCAATAACATATCGAATCATTAACCCTTATGAGGTCAACCTACTGCATACTTATTGAGTTTTTGTCTATCACAGTTCCTGACATCTGAAACAAATTAAATATAATACTCTGCCTTTTAAACCACACAAGGGCAAGATCGTCAGTGTCATCTGCCCACACTCCTTCCCCAAACTTCTCAAATAGACACATTTTCAACCCTAATTTATGCTTACTTTATGTTCATGTAAACCAATGATAGGGCCATCACTATCAACACAAACTTGATATTGCATACATTTCTTAAAAACTGACAGTATTGTGTAGAACACTAAACTGCATTGTTGTTGTGAAATCGAGAGCAGCGTGTTCTTGGCCTGTCTATGCTAGTCTGCAGTTCAGCCTTTCTTTATTTGTTTTGTGATATAGATATGATCCTATACAACATTTGACGCGGTAATGTTCTCTGAATGACTAAAATCTCTTCTTATGTATTTCATTTTCGGTATTTGGACAGAAAAAGGAATAGCAGGATGAACGTGTTTGGGGGACGACACATTCTGATAAAATTACCAAATAATTGAACTTGTCATGTCATTCATGCTTTGCAATGTGTTCCAGTTTTTTGATAAAGGTGATTGTTTAGTGTGTGCACATGATGAAACATCCTCTACCCCTTCAACAGGAACCGCACACCTGCAGCGGCCAACCACAGTAAGAATATATATTACACCCCTCTAGAACAAGTAGGAGGGCATTTCAGGGTATAAAGAGTGCATTGCAGCCAACTGAAATCAACATCTTTTAAAACAGCTTGTTGACTTTGGCAAAAGGTGCAGGGTGGACTGGAAACAAGCATTGCATTACCCCTTTTTCATGTGTATGCACGGATTTCCAACTTTTCTCGTAGGGTTGATATGGCTGTGATTATATGGGTGTGCCAATGTTATAAAAACAACATATTAAGGATTATATCTTCATGTGGCTTTATCTGACAATCCAAGCAACCAGTTCTGCAACGTTTTCCCAAACAATTATTCAGCGCCCCTACATAAAATCTGTTCTTTACCATAGGCCAAATCTTTATGGGTTTTTATTTTGCTTAGTTCAGCACACTCATGTATGCCTCGACACCTGGTTTTATTTGTTCAGAAAGCAACATTTTTGGAACAAGTCCAGGATCTTCAATAGCATACTAGACTAAGCACCAGATTCAGGAAGTACTCAATTTTAAGTTGTTTTAAACCTGCGAGGCTATTTTTACATAGTACAAATGTATTCATCGTGTATTTGTTCGATGAATAAATTAGTTTAAAAAAGGTTTTATTTTCCAAAAATTAGATGTAGTCTATATAAATTAGTAACCTGCCTACAAATTGACAAAAGTATATATAGCTTGATCCCTTCATTAAAATTCTTATTTCGATTAGTTATGAATTTTACTGTGGGAGGAGAAAAATGTCTGCAGGTGCATTTGTGCAAATACTTATGTTTGTCATAATAAAGTTGAATAATATAGAAAGAGTAGAAAGGGAATTAAAAGAAAAAGAGTGGTTGACCACCCTACAATCCAGCAGCAATAACATGAAACCCGTAATTCCGATTTATCTCGTTGAACTATTTACACAGGACATAACTCTCCCCCTGGAGCGTGGGCGGCTCAAAATGCAAGCAGACATTTGTCACATGGTCTGGGAAGGTCCATTGATGGAACTATTCGTGGCTCTGCTCTTTCAAATAAAAAGACTGGTGCCCAAACCCTTAATGTGATTGCAGGGTATTATGCACAGATCGAAAAAGCGAAACAAACTTGTACATTTGTACACCTAGAACTGGTACTGTCCAAAAGGTACATAGCGATGCATTGTAAAGCAAAAAGTGGCCCAAAAAGTCAAGACATTATTATTGGATGTCATGAAATAGATCACAAAAACAACAAGTGATGGACTGAATGTGGATCAATGTCACACACTCCCCCAGTCAAAAGATCTGGGCCCAAATCCATCGTTTTTTTGCACTCCACACCACCCTGGGTTAGACAATGGCGATATGCAAATCAGCTCTGATCATGTTGCCCCATGGGAACAGTCCAGTCCGAACTACAAAAGCCATGTCCTTCCCAGAACGGAATCAAGCATCCGAGGACCGGACCAGTTTCGAGGTAACACCTCTCTTCAGCCCGGCTAGCTTGACTCCAAGTGGTGTGGAGTGCCTGGGACCCACGTCTGGGCATCCCCAGCGCACTTAGGGCGGCAATTGCAAAAACAACAAGTGATGGACTGAATGTGGATCAATGTCACACACTCCCCCAGTCAAAAGATCTGGGCCCAAATCCATCGTTTTTTTGCACTCCACACCACCCTGGGTTAGACAATGGCGATATGCAAATCAGCTCTGACCCTGTTGCCCCATGGGAACAGTCCAGTCCGAACTACAAAAGCCATGTCCTTCCCAGAACGGAATCAAGCATCCGAGGACCGGACCGGTTTCGAGGTAACACCTCTCTTCAGCCCGGCTAGCTTGACTCCAAGTGGTGTGGAGTGCCTGGGACCCACGCCTGGGCATCCCCAGCGCACTTAGGGCGGCAATTGCAAAAACAACAAGTGATGGACTGAATGTGGATCAATGTCACACACTCCCCCAGTCAAAAGATCTGGGCCCAAATCCATCGTTTTTTTGCACTCCACACCACCCTGGGTTAGACAATGGCGATATGCAAATCAGCTCTGACCCTGTTGCCCCATGGGAACAGTCCAGTCCGAACTACAAAAGCCATGTCCTTCCCAGAACGGAATCAAGCATCCGAGGACCGGACCGGTTTCGAGGTAACACCTCTCTTCAGCCCGGCTAGCTTGACTCCAAGTGGTGTGGAGTGCCTGGGACCCACGTCTGGGCATCCCCAGCGCACTTAGGGCGGCAATTGCAAAAACAACAAGTGATGGACTGAAGAGATGGGCTGAAGAGAGGTGTTACCTCGAAACCGGTCCGGTCCTCGGATGCTTGATTCCGTTCTGGGAAGGACATGGCTTTTGTAGTTCGGACTGGACTGTTCCCATGGGGCAACAGGGTCAGAGCTGATTTGCATATCGCCATTGTCTAACCCAGGGTGGTGTGGAGTGCAAAAAAACGATGGATTTGGGCCCAGATCTTTTGACTGGGGGAGTGTGTGACATTGATCCACATTCAGTCCATCACTTGTTGTTTTTGCAATTGCCGCCCTAAGTGCGCTGGGGATGCCCAGACGTGGGTCCCAGGCACTCCACACCACTTGGAGTCAAGCTAGCCGGGCTGAAGAGAGGTGTTACCTCGAAACCGGTCCGGTCCTCGGATGCTTGATTCCGTTCTGGGAAGGACATGGCTTTTGTAGTTCGGACTGGACTGTTCCCATGGGGCAACAGGGTCAGAGCTGATTTGCATATCGCCATTGTCTAACCCAGGGTGGTGTGGAGTGCAAAAAAACGATGGATTTGGGCCCAGATCTTTTGACTGGGGGAGTGTGTGACATTGATCCACATTCAGTCCATCACTTGTTGTTTTTGCAATTGCCGCCCTAAGTGCGCTGGGGATGCCCAGACGTGGGTCCCAGGCACTCCACACCACTTGGAGTCAAGCTAGCCGGGCTGAAGAGAGGTGTTACCTCGAAACTGGTCCGGTCCTCGGATGCTTGATTCCGTTCTGGGAAGGACATGGCTTTTGTAGTTCGGACTGGACTGTTCCCATGGGGCAACAGGGTCAGAGCTGATTTGCATATCGCCATTGTCTAACCCAGGGTGGTGTGGAGTGCAAAAAAACGATGGATTTGGGCCCAGATCTTTTGACTGGGGGAGTGTGTGACATTGATCCACATTCAGTCCATCACTTGTTGTTTTTGCAATTGCCGCCCTAAGTGCGCTGGGGATGCCCAGACGTGGGTCCCAGGCACTCCACACCACTTGGAGTCAAGCTAGCCGGGCTGAAGAGAGGTGTTACCTCGAAACCGGTCCGGTCCTCGGATGCTTGATTCCGTTCTGGGAAGGACATGGCTTTTGTAGTTCGGACTGGACTGTTCCCATGGGGCAACAGGGTCAGAGCTGATTTGCATATCGCCATTGTCTAACCCAGGGTGGTGTGGAGTGCAAAAAAACAATGGATTTGGGCCCAGATCTTTTGACTGGGGGAGTGTGTGACATTGATCCACATTCAGTCCATCACTTGTTGTTTTTGCAATTGCTGCCCTAAGTGCGCTGGGGATGCCCAGACGTGGGTCCCAGGCACTCCACACCACTTGGAGTCAAGCTAGCCGGGCTGAAGAGAGGTGTTACCTCGAAACCGGTCCGGTCCTCGGATGCTTGATTCCGTTCTGGGAAGGACATGGCTTTTGTAGTTCGGACTGGACTGTTCCCATGGGGCAACAGGGTCAGAGCTGATTTGCATATCGCCATTGTCTAACCCAGGGTGGTGTGGAGTGCAAAAAAACGATGGATTTGGGCCCAGATCTTTTGACTGGGGGAGTGTGTGACATTGATCCACATTCAGTCCATCACTTGTTGTTTTTGCAATTGCCGCCCTAAGTGCGCTGGGGATGCCCAGACGTGGGTCCCAGGCACTCCACACCACTTGGAGTCAAGCTAGCCGGGCTGAAGAGAGGTGTTACCTCGAAACCGGTCCGGTCCTCGGATGCTTGATTCCGTTCTGGGAAGGACATGGCTTTTGTAGTTCGGACTGGACTGTTCCCATGGGGCAACAGGGTCAGAGCTGATTTGCATATCGCCATTGTCTAACCCAGGGTGGTGTGGAGTGCAAAAAAACGATGGATTTGGGCCCAGATCTTTTGACTGGGGGAGTGTGTGACATTGATCCACATTCAGTCCATCACTTGTTGTTTTTGCAATTGCCGCCCTAAGTGCGCTGGGGATGCCCAGACGTGGGTCCCAGGCACTCCACACCACTTGGAGTCAAGCTAGCCGGGCTGAAGAGAGGTGTTACCTCGAAACCGGTCCGGTCCTCGGATGCTTGATTCCGTTCTGGGAAGGACATGGCTTTTGTAGTTCGGACTGGACTGTTCCCATGGGGCAACAGGGTCAGAGCTGATTTGCATATCGCCATTGTCTAACCCAGGGTGGTGTGGAGTGCAAAAAAACGATGGATTTGGGCCCAGATCTTTTGACTGGGGGAGTGTGTGACATTGATCCACATTCAGTCCATCACTTGTTGTTTTTGCAATTGCCGCCCTAAGTGCGCTGGGGATGCCCAGACGTGGGTCCCAGGCACTCCACACCACTTGGAGTCAAGCTAGCCGGGCTGAAGAGAGGTGTTACCTCGAAACCGGTCCGCTCCTCGGATGCTTGATTCCGTTCTGGGAAGGACATGGCTTTTGTAGTTCGGACTGGACTGTTCCCATGGGGCAACAGGGTCAGAGCTGATTTGCATATCGCCATTGTCTAACCCAGGGTGGTGTGGAGTGCAAAAAAACGATGGATTTGGGCCCAGATCTTTTGACTGGGGGAGTGTGTGACATTGATCCACATTCAGTCCATCACTTGTTGTTTTTGCAATGAAATAGATCACGGCTGAAGTGGGTGCCTTCACAATGCAACAAAGACTCCAAGGAAAGAGCACAACACACTAAGGGGCCGATTAGGATGGCGGACGGACCTGCGTCCGTCCGCCACCCCAATGGTGGAGGGACCTTCCGCAGGGGCAGCCCCTCCGTTCAATTAGGATGTGACCGCCACCGTGGCGGTCACATCCTGTATGTTTAACATTGCAGCGGGTGCTGCTTGAGGCAGCACCCGCCGCAATGTTAAAACTGCATGTTTTACATTTACATGCACAAAGCGGCAGGCACCGCGCAGTGCCTGCCGCTTTGTGCATGTAAATGTTGGGGGGTACCATAGGTACCCCCCATGTGCACCCCCCACCCCCCGCAGCCCTGGGGGCCCGCAACGGGCCCCCAAACACCAATGTCCACATGCTTTTCTATGGCAGAAAACCCGCCGTGGAAAAGCATGTCTCCGCCGGCATCCTGATATGGCTTGTGGTGTCTGATAGACACTGCCACCATATTAGAGCTTTTCCGCCACGGTCGGAAGGCAACCGCGGTGGAAAAGCGGCCGGAAACATGACCCCCCAGCCATCCTAATCTGGCTGGGGGTCTTTTCTGTGTCCGCAGCGGTGAATCCGCATCCTCCGGGCCAGCAGTGGCTTCCGCCGGCCCAGAGGATGCGGATTCCCCGCGATCCTAATCGGGCCCAATGAGTGGGATACTATCCTTGTGGTGGTAGAGGCTAAAACTGAAGACAGACATCCAAGAAGCTCGTACACAGCACGGCTACATCAAAGGCTATTCAAATGCACAATTACACATTACTCTTGCTTGACACCCTCTCTCTCTGCAGATACAATGGACCAACAGAGTGACACACTAGGCACAGACTCACATAGGACTTATCATCCAACAAGTGAGAGGCAAATAAAATATTTACGGGTAGCATAGCATGCACCTGAAGATCACGCCTAAAATTGGTGACACAAAATAGACCTTTTAGATTTCAAGCTGGAATAGAGTGGTCTGGTCTAGGTGGTGTTGATGTTTCTTATTTAACACATTTTTCAATAACCAGAAAATTGTAATGCTCGGTTAAGGCTTGTTGATGCCTTCTTTAACATAGATGTGATACAGATGTGTAATAAATATAAATCTTAATAAAACTCAATTTGATATAAATTGAATATTGTTTTAGGAAAAACGTCTTTGCTACGTCAGCTTACAGTAATAGAAGCAACTAAGTGTAAAAGCTAATGTCCATTGAAAGTAGGACCTTCCGGAGATCACAGAGAAGCCAGTGGGATGTCATGTTAAGTGGTTGTGCAAACACTGTGATGTGGTCAGAAAAAGGCTATATTCAGCTATTCAGAGAGGCTCCTAAATGTTTCTTCAGAAGGTTGGTGCAACGACCCCTGTCTTTTGAGAAGTTCCACAAAAGTAATGTATGATCCATAAAGGAAGAGCTGTATCTCAACATGAATGTGATGTATGTTTCATATATCTCAAGAGGATTCTATATGTGCAAACATAACCAATAAATCAAGATAGCATTAGTAGCTCACACATATTGCCTTCAGTCACACCGTGAACCCTGTCCCACCGAAGATGGAGCAGACTGGGCATGGTCTTAAGCCATGGCACACATGCTCCAGGCACACAGCTTGATAATGTGACATGACCTTCAAATAATCCCCCAATCCCCTTCATTTTTCCACATTCTTTGGTTCATACATAACTAATTTGTTTCTACCTTAACCATAATTTGCATAACTGTTTATGAACCACAACAGGCTTTTATGTGGGGAATAGCCCATGAACTGATTTATGAACTTTATGGATTAATAATAGTAAAGTCCAGTTCTCAAACATGTTTGGTGGATTGAAAACATTCAGAAACTGACTCATAAACATCAATGTTCTCAAACTGGAAATACCGGTGGAGGAACCTTTCTAGTAGTAGAAAGGGGTTCATGAATTTATTGTTCACTGGGAAGATTTGTTCAAAATAAAGTCAAAGGTTTCCAGAGTTATTAGTTTTGTTATCTTGAGTGAAACATGTTTAGCAAAAATATATAAATGTGTTGGAGCACTGCCAATTTCAACCTATTGACTTCACGCCATAACTTAACTGTTTCTACCCGTCTTAGGTGTGTCCTCGTCCTCCCTGGGGTCGAGATGTGCTCAACTTGCCCACACAGGGCCAAAGCAAGACATTTTCCAGACCTTGGTTTATGAACTTCTAAATTGCTGCTGCAGAAATAATACCAATGCAATCAGATTCTTTCAAGCATTTGAAGAGGTTGAATATGTGAACCATAATTCTGTTGATCTCTCAGCAAATAAGAACGCATTTTTTATTCAAAACATCAGTTCACAAACTGGTGTGTGGATTTCACAACCCAGCTATCACTAAAGTTTACCATTAGTTTTCTTACAAACTAACTGCATATCAGATGAAGCCAAACCAATACCAGGATAAAAAATTAGGCTACAAACCTTTCAGTTTGAATTGTGTAGAAGTACATCCAAATCATGTAGCTGAGCACTTCAGCAAAAGTTCTCGTAGGAGATTGACTGGTAAATGTAACACCTCAGCCCCTTTTTGAAGATCGCTGCTGCTTGAACATCAGACACTAAGGGCCTTCATTAGAATTTTGGGACTCCATAAAAAGTGAAAAATATCCAGTCTGCTATCTGACTAGTTCCATGGAATATTACGCTCTTTTGGCGGCTCCTCGGCTAAGGGGGAAGAGCGTCACCCCACTGCTGAAAAGGAAAAATCAAATGACAATAGCTTATTGTTATTGTAATGTTATTTTTCCTTTTGCATGCAGTCTGTGTGCAGTGTGAAGCAGGGCTGGCCAGAGCAGAGGCAGATTGGTTTGCAATCCCAAAGTGCGCATGAACTGTTTGGCCGACCGTCTTGGGTCGACCAAACAGTTCATGCACACTTTGCATGTTCCTACCAGGCAGCATTACACAGCCTGCTCAGGAATGTGCACAGGCTTCCTGTTGCAGTCTTTGCACTGATCCACGGCGCTCGGACCAATCATAACGCTGCATTGTGGCATTGTGATTGGCTCAGGGGAGCCTGTCTGCCCGGGTGCTTCCTGCTACCAGCAGGGACAGGAAGAGAAAGAGAACAAGGACGGAGGAGAGGCGGACGGAGGAGAGGCGGCGACCAGCCGTTAAAGGTAAGTCCTTTTAATTATGTATTTCCTGTTTTCTCTCCCCGCCCCACCTACCCCCATCTGGTAGCAGCAACTGCTGCTTGTAATATTAACAGTTAATAAGCAATGTGATAAAAAACCTTAACCTTTCAGTACGATATCTTTCATTGAAATGCCTTATCCCTGTGTTAAAACAAATCGATAAACTATTGACATTTCCCGGTTATCATTATTTACTTAACAATATTGCCTCCAAATTATCTGCTCAAAACCTAGTCCAGCGCTGCTCCACTGAGAAAGCCCACTTGGCAAAGGAATGGCATTCAACCATATTCTTTACTCATTACTCTGCAGCGCAGGACTGTCTTTTCATGGACTACTGGCAGGTGTTTTGTTCACTCTCTTTGAAAGGGAAACAGCGTTTACAACGCTGTCATTACATCGCACTACCATTACAACGCGGAAGTTACAACGACCGCATTGATAGTACGTGATGCATTTACATCGCAGGTTTTTGCAATGACTTGCACTAGGTGGCGCTGAGGTAATGGAAATGAATTCCATCCCCTTCCCTACTGGTGCGCAAACTGGATTTGGAATAGTAATTAATAGTATTCCTAAGTCCAGCACGCCCCTTAGTGTAAGTCGTTGTAATGACTTGCGATGTAAATGCATTGCGTACTAACAACGCTGTCGTTGTAACTGCACGTTGTAAAACCATGGGATGTAATGAGATGTATTCCTTTCAAAGTATTCAATAAATATGGGAAATCCAGTGGGAAATGCAGCTTTTAGGAGCCTTACATCTTTCATGTTTTGTTTGTGGATGGCTCATGAGGATTTGTTGCTCAGGTCAAATTTTTTAAGTAATCAAAAATGCTCTTCTTTCAGTGGTTACATCTTATCTAATATGCAGCAGTACCATTTTCTGCTGGGCACTGGACATCTGCCTCACCCATATTCTGTGTACAGTACCTACTTTTAATACATTAGTATTAGGGTTTTAGTTAGGGCTAATATCAGGAGGTAGGGCTAGGGCATGGCAAGGCAAGGGTAGGGATTAGCATAAATAATCATGGCAAGGATAGGGATTAGAATAAATAGTATTGGTGTAGAGAAGAGGAACAATAATTCCATTTTGCCATGAATATGGCAAGTAATAAAGCATTGCGTATTGAGTTTACAAACTTCAATTTCATGTTTTAGACCACGGGCTTAAATGCAGGCGCTTTTTCTGGAAACATGACATGTTGTATATAGTATAATCATCGCAATCCAATCCTTTCTCCATATAGCCCTGAAAATATTTTTTATCTGTTTCACCAACATTCATGAAGCAAGGTTTCTGGAGCTAAATCTTCCTTTCTTAATCAAAAGTCGAGATCTGTCTCAAATTTCAATTCATGAACTGGTTTATAATTCCAACTTAATAGGTCATTATTTTGTTTATTTTAAGCATATTGAAAAAATACACTAAACAATTTCACATATTTTTATTTTTTAAGCCACTGAGAAGGTAGTGACCTTTATCTTGGGCATCTCTGTTCTTTCTCATTCTACCCTACCTCTCGTTGTAACAATATAAATTCCGCGTTATCTTTTTTTATCACCTATGTGTCGATGACAGGCAAATCTTTTTCTTCTACTTTTGCTCCAACTCCACTTTCAAATTGATTTGTTCCTGCTTTTTACTGTTTTACGGTTTTCAATCCTTTTATTGTCCTCTTCTGTCTCATTACATCCTCATCTCATTCACCTACTCTGAACACAATGCCATATGTAACCCTTTACACCACATCTCTGTGCTAACTATTAGAGTTATACTCACATCTTTATTTCCAACTTGGCAAGTGCCTGAGTATCTCCTCATGCCTATGCTGGATAAGTACAGAACTCTCATGCAGTATTCATTCTCTGTTCTGCATTAAATCCCAGAAATTAACTCTTCAGTCATTCTACAAATGCTTGCTTTTCTCTTTATAACCGCCAAGATGGCCGGCAGTCAGCCAAACATATGGTACAGTGTAAACTCCATATCAAGGTATTTAACCCCTTGGGCGTGGCCACAATTCTGCATCTGTGCAGCCGTTTTCATGAGTGGGCGGGATCATGACGGCCCCCAGCCGTCATCAGCACACGCCCACCATGATGCATGCATGACGGACGCTGTCATCAGCATGGAAGGGTTCAAATACGATCACAGCACCTCCCACCATATCTATTCTTAATGGGTCTCGTGATATACCACCTCACTCTCTCTTAACTTATTCAACCTTAGTTTTTCTCTGTACTGGAAATACTCTGCCCTTTATACAGGTTTAGATCCTTCAAACTCCTGATTCATCCACTAAGTCGGCCTCCGCATGGAACTCTGTGCAAATCATTTTTTCATTCGTCCAGCCTCCCATCATATTCCCTCTCCTTACACGCCAGCAGCAAAAACAGCACACTTGATGCTCCTTTATCCAACGGTCACTCTAACCAAATATGAGTAAACACAACAGCCTCACTACTACACCATCACTACTTTGGTCTCATTCTTCATCACTCATGTTTTTCCAGAAATTTGTTATGAAACCACCCTTTCACTAATTGCATTATGTACTGCTAAATGAGTCCCCCAAAGAGAACCTGCATAATTAACCTGAGCACAGAAGTGAGAGAGAAGGAGCGAGAAAGAGACCAAAAGGGCACAGAGTTAGGTCAGGTAGATACTGTTTTGTCTGAAACGCTAGGAGTCTCAGCTTGTATTGCAAGGAATGTTTGTGGGAATTGCTTTTGAGTATAAGGGAATTGTGCTTTTTTTAAAAAAAAACTAATTATTAAAACAGTAAGTGTTTGACCATAGAAACGACTGCTGCGTTGTTTGTTTTTTTACACATAATACTGCCATCCTGTTTTGGCAGAACAGCTTGACGGACGCTATTTTGGCTGTAAGGTGAGTGGTCTAGTTGTTCTGTTTTAGGATAGGAAGTGCCAATTAGATTGCATCCTGGCACAACTGTGTAGCGGGCGCACCGAAGGCGTGCCGAAGGCAAGCTCGTCAGCATCCCGAAAAGAGGCCAGCACCAGCCATGCTGCCAGTTTTTATTTAGAAACAAAGAAAAAAGGGTCAAGTTTAGTCTAATCCAGTAAGGAACTATGGGATTTGAGGCCAAATATCACCAAGGTTAGTGTCAAGTTGCTATACCAAGATGAATTTAAAGTTTGGCAGACACTATCCCCAATGAGAAAGAGAAGGAGGATTGCACAGACACCAATTCCCACAACTGTGGATTAATTAATGCATGTTCAATTGTAAAGCATACACTTGAAATAAACCTCTTGTTGGAATCCAAGGATTGGGATATGTTATTCATTACGGAGACGTGGATTCCTCAGGATTCAGAGATAGAACTCGGGTTCGCATGCCTGGTTGGCTAGAAAGCAGGATGTTTTTTGTTGTTGTCAGGATCTCCATTACAAGATGTGTCAAGAGACCAGGAAATCTGTCCTGGCCCCATTTAATACAGTCTGCATGGCCTCTCCCACAGGAACATCCTTGGTACTTTGACATGTTCTCCTCACCAGCCGCACTCATCTGGGACAAAAGGAATCATAACAAAAGTAGATACTTTTGAATTTGTGTAACTTATGAAGGTAGCATATTTTAGATGACATTCCGGTGCTGGAAACGCAAAGGTATCAATTACACAAGCCATTTTCACATTTTAATGAGGCAGTCTGTGACATTCTGAAAGAAAGGAGATAATTGTTGCTTTATTGCACACTGCCTTTGCATTGTACGTCGTGAAAAGGATGATTGATGTAAGCTGTTATTATATTCAGTGGTTATGGGTGTCACAATGGTGAACTGCATTGTAAAGCTACGTGTGCTACATAATTCTGACTGTCAATACGTACAATTGCAGTGTATATTATATATAACATTCTGTGCTGTTCTTTTTGCCAGGAAGAGATGCCTCAAATACTTCCGTCGTTAGATATATGTGATCACTGGTTATTTTATGAACTGTGTGCCTGTAAGGTACCATAGAAAAACTGTATAAGAGCTATATTTGAGTTTGGTGGGCGAAGGGTACCCCCCTGACCATTACAACAAAATGCTTTGTCTGCCATTCTCTAAATCAGCCGTAAATTTGCTAACGTGTTTCTCTGATTTTTTCGTTATTCCTTTGTTTGCATGAAACATTTCTTCTTTAGTTGTTGCTTTCTATTTTATTTCCTTATTTATGTTGTTAACGGGCGTGTATACCAAAAAGACTACACGGATTTTACTAGTCTGGACTCATCATAACAATCATGAGAAAAGGTAGATGTCTAGGTTCATCTAGAAACTGAAATGGCTACTTTGCTGGTGAATGTACAAGATTATGGAGTGTAAAGCTTGGCGGCTTTGGTTATACGTTTTCAATTAATCTAGCTTTAAAGAAATAATCTCCCCATTCCCAAAACGTTGGTGTCTGCTGAAGTTGGTAAATTGTGTCTTAATATGCAGAAGTTGGCTTGGAATGCTTTGCTAATGGCTTTAATATGAGCTACAAATAGAAAGTTCTCATCATTGAGCAAGTCAAGATTTGTAACTGCCTATGAGGGTGGACAACGTTGAACAGCCTTTGGCCTGAAGTCCGGTAGTGCCCTTCGACGTTTTTCACATCATATAACAACTTCGGCTTTAAAATGTTCGTTCATAGGGGTCTATAATAGGATGTCAACAATACTAGCCCATAGAGCTGCAGAAGTCGATGGTTAGTAGTGTAATACTTAATAAAGTCAACAGCAGTGGTGAAAAACTGCAACTCGCATTATGTCTGGGCGAATGGCTAACGTAAGCATTGAACAAGGAAGAGCACTGAGACAACCGGCAATTGAAGAACTGCTCCGAAGAGACAAAGAACGCTTCACAATTTAGGAACAGATCGCCAGAGGCCAAAGGGTCCAAGCAATTTTCGAAAGTGACTAGTCAGAAATGACAAAAGCCTCTTTACCACATTGTCTCTCTCTTACAAATCCTCCAGGTGGAGAATTTGATGTAGTTCATGTTGTTGCACATAGTTTACAAAACATGACTTGCATAGTTTCCATAAAACTGGTGGTGAACAAAGGTAAATTTGAAGGATGCTGAGATCAAGGCCACATTTAAAACACATTGTATCCTTCATGCAACAGAACGCTGCGTGATAAACTGTAGTGCTCTGTGACGTGCACGACAAAAAATAGTGCATCACCAGACTTAGCTCTCACTTGACAACAGGATTATGCAGAAAGTCAGATCATACTATTTTAATAAATGTGGCTTTGCACCAAAAGATATGGTTATTAGGCTTTTCCACTCCAGGCGCTGTCCCTTTATATAAATGAAGAAGCGATTGGTGTAAAGTGATTTGCATGCAAAAGAAGATTGTTGCTGCTGTTTGCGGGGCTTTGAGTTGCTTGGCCTAGTACAAACACAAGGGTCTTTGATTTATGTTGCTTGGGGTATTGTAATTGCATCAATATAGCACTTACTACCCCTGCCGAGTTGTCAAAGTGCTTTTTTGGCAAGTAGCACGCTACTCCTGAACCCATAAAGGTTTAGTGGTGAATTATTATAGTGAAATATGAAAGTGATTGAGTGGTGGATATGATAATCGGTTATTTGGTTTGAGCACGTAAGTGGAGGGATAGAAGAGCAAAAAAGGCTTACATTCATATAGCGCTTGCTACACCTGATGAGGTGCTTCAAGTGCTTCTCTGGCGAGTAGCACACTACTCTGGAACCCATAAAGGATTAGTGGTGAATTAGTATAGTGAAATATTAAAAAAATTAAATAAATAAATTGTTTGTTTTGGAGCTCATAGTACTAGGAGGAGGCTTGGGATGAGTAAAAGGGAGGTGGAGGGGGAAGAGTCAGAGGGGAGGGTTTAGAAAGGTTTGTTTTGGGGTATGGGAATAGTAAGAGGTAGGAGATGATGATGCAAGAAGGGGTAGAGCAGGGCAGAGTCTAGAAAGAGTTATTTTGGGGATCATAGCAGTGGTATGGGGTTTGGGATGAATGAGAGAGTGGAGGTAGAGGATATATTGATAGAGATAGGGTGTGAAATAGGTTAGTGCATTGGAAAGAGTAGTAGAAAGAGGTTTGAGATGAGTCAGAGAGGTAAGGTAGAGGATATTGAGAGAGGTAAAGGGTGAAAAATAGGGTAGTGCATTGGATATGCTGGATTAGAAGAAAAGTAATAAATGGAAGGTATATAGATGTATAACGGAAAGGCAGTTTATGTAGATTAAAGATGCATGAAATTCTCTCAAGCTTTCAAGTGTTGTTGTACTGTAAATTAATTTCATTTATTTATATATAATTTTTTTGAAAATCAATAGTGAAGGTAGGGCACATACAAGGACAAAGAGGGAGGGGCTGGAAGGAAGTGAGCATGCAGGGACAAAGTGGGAGGGAGGGGCATGCAAGAACGAAGAGAGATAGGGCAAGGAACATGGTCAGGTGGTGAAAGGAAGGGATGAGGAGGGATAAACAAGGCCTTTAAACCCATACACTCTGATGGAGTTCTAGTTCCACATTTAAAAAAATGTATCCCTGCAATTGTGAAGCCAGTGGAAGGACACTGGCTGAAGGCATGAAAATGTACTTCATCCAAGCTCCAACAAAGACGAGGAGAACTGAAGATAAAGAGGAAGAAGAATGGCTACTGTCTCCTGTAGGGAGAGACACATCTTCACCATGCTGGTGTGGGAGTGCCTGTCAATGGCACCTCTCAAAAGGATGGAACAGAAAAATCACATTACTAGACATAGGCCAACCATTATAGTCATTTAGTAACCGGCAAGTAAACCAATATAGCACACATAACACTTAAATTCAAGTCAGAATTAGAAAGAGAAAGCCTGAAAATTGTTTTTTGGAAAAATATATATCATTTGTATATTTATTCAAGTGTTTACAATTTATCACAATCATTTATTTATTTATCGATTTATTAAGCGCAGTTGCTGCCCAGGGGCGTCCAAGCGCTGAGTTTAGACAGAGACGAGACGGAACACAGGAAGAACTAGAAGGGCTTCCTAAATAGTATGGTTTTCATACACATTAAGTATATTAACAGGGGACCCCTGTTCTTATGAACTTTTAAACCAACGTTTGTTTTGTTTACTTTGGTGACTTTTTATGCTTTTTAATGAAATGTATAATATACTTAATGTGTATTTTTTAATGATTTGTTATGATTGTGATAAATTGTAAACACTTGAATAAATATACAAATGATATATATTTTTCCCAAAAACAATTTTCTGGCTTTCTCTTTCTAATTCTGACTTGAATTTAAGTGTAATGTGTGCTATATTGGTTTACTTGCCGGTTACTAAATGACTATAATGGTTGGCCTATGTCTAGTAATGTGATTTTTCTGTTCCATTCATATCTGTGTGATTGGTATTGCTAAATAACAACGACAAACCTGGTTTCATTATTCCACTTCTTACCAACTTAGTGGTAATTGTGTAGGACATCTCTGTTTTACAACATATCTCCCCTGTCCCAAATTTGATAGATAAGGGGGCCTCCTTTTACTTTCTATGACCTCTCAAAAGGAACCTGAACATCATCCATGAGCAACTGGAAATAGTCACGGGTGAGGCTGAGGCGCAGAGGTGGAAGGTTTGGTGGTGTGGAACTCTAGGTACTACCAAGAACACCCATTTGTCGGAGGTAATTTTCTCCCATTGGGAGAAGAAAAACAAAATGGTTATTTACCAGTAGGAGTAGTTTTGCAGCTTGGAGTTTTCTGGATTCACATGCCGAGCATCCACCTCACCACCCAGTGGCCTGGTCAGGAATCACTCCCTTTCTCCCTTTTCTGTGTGGGCATCAGCAAACACCACCCGGCGGCACATCCATCCCCTGTGCAATGCCAGATGGCGTCCTGGAAACCCCCATATGCAGTTGGTACCCTCGGACTCTCCTAATTTTTTTATTCATATTTTGTTGTCTTTTTTTAATTACATTTTCACGTTGTTGTTTTTACTCCCATTTTTATGGAGGGGGTAGGTTGCATTTGAATCTAGAAAACTCTTCAAGCCGGCAAACTACTACTGGTAAGGAACCATTTTGTTTTGCAGCATAAATCCTTTTCTGAATTTCATTACAAGACAGGAGGCTACATTATGCTTCCTTCTTGATGTTCTCGGCCCCCTTACTAAGATCCTTGACTTGGCTCAAGAATCTTATATCTCCAATTCACCCCTTGACACTAACCTCGTTAGAGGCTGGAGCCAAATGGCAATTGTCTTGCTCTGCAATGCTAATTCAGGCCTCAACACTGAAAGAAGGAAGACTATCCTCAACAAAATTAATCCAAAACTGGGTGACCTGGCCGAGAAGGAACCTTAAAAACAAAACAACGGGCTCCTCTTCGATAATAGGGCCTTTTTGGAGCATGGAATAAAATTCTGGATATTCATGAGTATGTATGTATGAAAAGAATGAGTCACACTCTCGACCTTCAATGTGAACGCTTACACAAGTGCATTGGAGTTAGCCAGGTATAATAAAGTGCCCTTGCTGCTTCAGTACTAAGCCCTCAACAATCACCACATCATTTTTAAAATAGTAATTTTACGAAAGGTATGATATATACAGCACGTCTCTAACTTTAAAACTCTAACTATGTAGCTTGATGCATGGCATTAACATCACTAACTAAGTCAAAGGAGGGGAATAACACCCATCAAGGTACTATAGTGATAATTGTCCATAATCTGCCAGTGAATTGGAAAAAACTGCTTGTTATTTTCTTTTATTTCACCCTAAGTCGGAATAAAGAACAGCCCCTTCCTACTGAACGAAAATAGTAAGATGAACAAAAGTTAACTTAAATTGTACTACACGGAGGGCAGACTAACTGCTTCTAAATAGTTCTTGCAAATTCTAAAAAAAATAATTTTCAGAACACCTCAATGAGTTATGTCTTAGGAGATTTCAATATTCAAATGAAATTGGTAATAAAAAAAGTACTAGGCCTAGACGAGAAAAGTAAAATACACCACTTTGGCGTGTCTAACCTGAGTGACCATAATTTAATATATTCAGCAAGGGACAGTAAAAGAAAGCCTTCTCATCTCAACAAACATGCGTAGAATACTTTCCTTGGGCATGTAATCTGCACAGCAGATTAGTACTACTAGTACTAGTAGTAGTAAGGCGTCCTTACAGTACCACCACTAGGCAATCCACAAAATATATAAGGGGAGAGGGAAAGCTGAGTGGAAAACTAGAAGAAAGCAAGCTACAGACAGACTAATACAGAGTCAGAGGCAATTTGATTTGATGTAAAGAAAACAACAGACACTAGAAATATAAATAACAATGTTAGTAGGCAATCGAGCAATAACAAGCATTTAGAAACAGATAGATTGAAGAGGATTTGGTAAAAAATAAAAATAGGAAACAGAAATATTAGAGTACTAAAAGTTAGGGAAATATATATTAATATTAACAACAGGAGGACTTACTGGGGCCAGCAGAGCCATCTGCATCGGAGGCCCTTTCCTGCCCCTTGGAGGCCCTTTCCGCTCCAGCACCTGCCTCAGCAGACCCAGTCTTCTTCTTGCCCCTGGATTCTGAACATGTAAGACATAATCAAAGCGACAAAGTAATGATTGGTGTTAAATTAATAAATATTAATTAATCGCTCCAAAACAGATATTTAGACAGGAAACGGCAATTGCAATAACATTGACCTATCCTAAATCAGATCTACTAGTAGTAGACTAGTATCATGGACCATCCTATCCTTATTATTCCACAGTTCCATTCCAATTCCTGCATCCTAAACCAACCTAGCCTACTTATTCCAAAGACTTTGGAATGAAGTGCAAAAAAATTATATTTGCTTCTAAGTTCCGATCTCATTCGCAATCATCTCTCAGTCTCAACCCCCTTTGACGGACCAATTCACTAAGTCTGCATTTAGTCTTCTGAAATACATAGATGGACGCATGCATATTGCATACACCAAATTGATTGATTGCTATTAACTCACTATATGAACTACAAATGTTTCTACTAGGACTAAAGTCACGTGGGAGAACGTGTCTCGCAGGCTGCCAAATTACCGAATAATAATAAGTAACAAACTAACTACCACTATCTTAGTGACAGGACAGCCTGACAGAACTAAGGAAAGGAGTCTTTCTAGTGTGCATTACCTAACTTAAGTTCTCTAACATCTCTTACATAACCAGAACAAACAAGCGCAAAGTTACAAACAAGTATAATTAGTAGCGCCGAGCACCTGTCTAGAAGAATAACAATCACATAATCTAAGATTTTTTAATGTAACTTACCTGCATGTAAGCAGCAGCAGCATTCTTGCTATTTGGGAATTTTTTTGTTTTTTTGCAATAACACAGAACAGAACACAATAGTAAAGTAATTAACTACTCACCCAGCCCTAGGACCTCAACACCTAGCAAGTCCAGTAGGTCCTGCTCCCTGTCCAGGATGTCGGACCACCAGTCCGTCAGTTGGTTGTGGGTGTGCCAGACCCCAGAGCAGCAAAACACAGCTCAGCACACCCTCGCCCAATATGGGTGATGCTCCTGGAGCCCAGACCCAGGCCAGCCACCTTTTGCCAGGGTTAAGGGGAGCTGCACACAAAAACCTAGTGCAGCCACCTCCCCCTCGAAAAATAAGGCTTGGGCCTGCACCCCTTCCGTGCGACGCCATCCACAAGGAAGCTGGCCACGGCTCTCACTCCTCCCCTTCCCCTGCTTAGTCATCTTTGCCATGGTTCAAGAGGGGGGACAGAAAAGAAAATGTAGGAAGTAAAGAAAGGAAGTAAAAAATAAATAAAAACAAGTAATAGAAAAACAGTCAAAAATGCACTGAAAACACAAAAAGCTGGAAAAACCCTGCAAAATATGCACTCAGGAATAGAGAGGGATACATAATAAATAAAAAAGATCAGAAAAAAAGTTTTAGAAACAAAGGATCGAAAAGATATAGGGAGGATAGAAAAAGAGGCTCAGTACCATAGCAAACATGAAAAACAAGATGGGCGATCGCGTGGTGTAGTTTGCGCGATATTTCTCACCCAGCATGCAACATGGCCTCCCCCCTGACCCAGGTACCGCCAGAGGTAACAGGGCCTCCTACTTCCTGAGCTTGGTCCAGGAGAGGTGAGGTCCAGTTCCGGTCATTCTGGATGTGAGACACACCGTTTGATACGGAGGAATAGTAACATGGATTGTTCACTTATATCCTTTATTGAAAATTGATTAATTCACGTATTTTCGATTTATTGTTTGTTTGTGATTATTGCACGCAGTAGCAAAAAGTTTAGAACAGAGGCCCTGAAGAAAGTCGTGGGATCTTTTTCCCTGTCGGCTGAAACATGTCGGCCCTTTTGCAGCTATATGTTGAAACTGCTTCTTTGCACTCTTCTTGTTTTTAGCTAGGGAAAGGTCAATATTCATTAAAATTATTCTTTGACTCTTTACCCTATTTTAATACACCACTTTTTCTTTTGATACTGCACTGCACATGGTCCCATCGACCCTAAATTCTCATGGTCAGGAAGTGATTGTGGGCGTGACCCAACTTTGCGTGGGGAATGGAAAAAGTCTCAATGATCAAGAGACATACCATCCCACTTTGGATGACCATGTGAGAAAATTGATCATGACAAGACTTTGATGGGAATCCATTGTTTGTTTACGAGTCTCACCAACAATCACTTGAGGTTCTGTTCTTTTGGTTTACTGTTGCTCCCTTGTTTATATAGACTATACATTATTGCATGTCCTGACTCACTTTGTAAGGAGTTTTGGTCTTTTTTTAGTTCCTTTGAGCACCTTTTCAGACCCCCAGGTTCTCAGTACCATAGCAAACACGCGTGGTGAAGTTTGCGCGATATTTCTCGCCCAGCATGCAACATGAATACCCGAACACGCATTACGCGTTACTGAACGTCAAAAACTCATCGCGAATGGACGGGGCAAGCAACTCCGCATGCTCGCGGAACTCCACATAGCTCGTGGAGTTTTGTCTCATTAAGCGGATAATGGCAGTAAAGTATCTCTTTCTATATTCCAATATTGTCGACAGGAGGTGACCTACCTAGGTCATCTGCTGTCGAAAGAGGCAAGGAGACTAACCCCTGAGCATGTGACTACCATTTTTAATATGTATGTACCTCGTACTCAGCGTGATGTTCTTGCATTTCTCAGCATGACTTCTTACTGTCGCCAATGGATCCCTAATATTTCCCTTCTCACTAAACCTCTCCTGTATTTAACCACTAAAGATGCGCATGAACCTTTTGACTCTTTGAAATCTGCGCTTTGCTCTGCACCTGTTCTTGGTACCCCTGACTACTGAAAACATTTTGTGCTTTATGTACACGAGGTGGGCGGTTGCTCGCTTTCTGTGTTAACACAAGGATTTGGTGGTAAGCACAGACCTTGTACCTATTTCTCTGCGGTGTTGGATAACGTCGCCCGAGCACTCCCTAGCTGTTTAAGGGCTGCTGCTGTGGTCGCAGTGGCTATTCGACATTCAGAAGGGCTCGTTCTGAACACTGATCTCACAGTGATGGTACCGCACGCTGTGGATACATTATTGAACAAAACGAAGACCCATCACCTTACGAATGCACGTGTTACAGGGCACAAATTGACTTTGCTTGCTCCCCACATTACGTTTAAACGATGTGCCACTCTGTACCCTGCTACGTTACTACCCCTCCCTTCGAATGAAAGGAACAATGATGTTCATGATTGTATATTTCGGACAGAGGAAGAGACGAAGGGACGGGTAGACCTGACAGACAATCCTCTATCTGCCCCTCAAGGGGAGTTGTATGTCGATAGCTCTTTTTTCAAATTACCAGATGGCACGACAACAGCTGCATATGCGATAACTCCTCATCACACTGTAGTTGAAGCTTCTCGAGTACCCTATCAATCAGCACAGGCAGCTGAGTTAGTGGCATTGCTTTGGGCCTGTGAGCTAAGTGAAGGATTGAGAGTAAATATTTACACCGATAGCCAGTACGCCTTCGGCATGGCTCATAGGTTAGGCTGGCTTTGGGCCGAAAGAGGTTTTCTCACTTCCCATGGTCAGCGAATACAGCATGGCCCCTTGATTTTGCGATTACTGACAGCATTAACGTTACCAGAGATGGTGGCTGTGGTTAAATGCAGTGCACACAAGGCAGTGGTTGATGTAATAGGTGAAGGTAATGCCTTTGCTGATAAAGTAGCTAAGGAAACTGCAAAATTCAAATTGACCTTAATGTTTGTGACTACCTCTGCTAGATAGGTGGCTGAAACAGAGATGTTTAATAACACCATGGAGAGTGTCCGAGGAATACAGAAAGAAGCTATCCCTATTGAGCTGGCTCACTGGAAAGAGAAACTGGGGAAATTAGATGCAGAGGATTGTTGGATTGATTTGACATAAAAACAGCGATGGTTGTTTCCTAATGCATTAGTGAATGCAGTGGTGACAATGGCACATGGTTCAGCTCATATAGGGGCAAAGGGTATTTGTGCATTATTAGATCCTGTATGGTACAATCCCAATATTCCAAGGACCGCTGCTCATTTGGTGCAATTTTGCATGGTTTGCTTACGACATAATCCTGGGGGCAGGGCGCCTGTTCTGAGTGGAAACTTTGCACCACCATCTTTGCCTTTTGAGGTGCTCCAAATGGATTATATCCAGTTGGAGCGCATAAATAATTTAAAGTATGTCCTGGTCGTGGTGTGCGCTTTCAGTAAATGGGTGGAAAAAAACAGCAATGGACCGCACACCGGTTAGCGGTGTGCGATCCATTGCGGTCGATTCTACAAATGGGCTCCCTTGAGCCTTTAAGCTGACAAGCTTCTGGATGACGCACCTGCGTGCTGGTTAGGCATCAAAGCCTGTGACGGTTGCTTGGCGGCCACCTTTTCCACCCCGAATACGTTCTCTACTGATGAGGGAAGATATCCCGAAACCCGGGCCATGTCTCGGGTCTAGAGATCTTCACAACAACAAGTACTTACTTGCACCTACTGAGGTGAACCACTCATGAACTATATGTACCAGAATCCTTAGGGGCGATCCGGAGGAGGGGCTAGCGGTGTGCGATCCATTGTGGTTGATTCTACAAATGGGCTCCCTTGAGCCTTTAAGCTGACGAGCTTCTGGATGACGCACCTGCGTGCAGGTTAGGCATCAAGGCCTGTGACGGTTGCTTGGCGGCCTCCTTTTTCACCCTGAATACATTCTCCACTGAAGAGGGAAGATATCCCGAAACCCGGGCCATGTCTCGGGTCTAGAGATCTTCACAACAACAAGTACTTACTTGCACCTACTGAGGTGAACCACTCATGAACTATACGTACCAGAATCCTTAGGGGTGATCCGGAGGAGGGGCTAGCGGTGTGCGATCCATTGTGGTTGATTCTACAAATGGGCTCCCTTGAGCCTTTAAGCTGATGAGCTTCTGGATGACGCACCTGCGTGCCGGTTAGGCATCAAGGCCTGTGACGGTTGCTTGGCGGCACCCTTTTCCACCCCGAATACGTTCTCTACTGATGAGTGAAGATATCCCGAAACCCGGGCCATGTCTCGGGTCTAGAGATCTCCACAACAACAAGTACTTACTTGCACCTACTGAGGTGAACCACTCATGAACTATATGTACCAGAATCCTTATGGGCGATCCGGAGGAGGGGCTAGCGGTGTGCGATCCATTGAGGTTGATTCTACAAATGGGCTCCCTTGAGCCTTTAAGCTGAAAAAGCTTCTGGATGACGCACCTGCGTGCCGGTTAGGCATCAAGGCCTGTGACGGTTGCTTGGCTGCCTCCTTTTCCACCCCGAATACGTTCTCTACTGATGGGGGAAGATATCCCGAAACACGGGCCTTGTCTCGGGTCTAGAGATCTTCGCAACAACAAGTACTTACTTGCACCTACTGAGGTGAACCACTCATGAACTATACGTACCAGAATCCTTAGGGGCGATCCGGAGGAGGGGCTAGCGGTATGCGATCCATTGCGGTTGATTCAGTAAATGGGTGGAAGCCTACCCGACCAAAGAAAATACCGCTTTGGCCATGGCAAAGGCGTTGGTAAAGGAATACTTCCCACGCTATGGATTGCCTCGGGTGATCTGGAGTGATAACGGGGGACACTTTAATGCAGAATTCATCAGGTACGTTTGTAATGGACTACAGATTAAACAGACATTCCATGCGGCTTGACACCCCCAGTCCGCTGGGTTGGTCGAGAAGTATAATGGGATACTGAAGCTCAAATTGGCAAAAATTCAAGAAAGTACCGGATTGAAGTGGCAAGATGCTCTACAGCTGACATTAATGTCAATACGGGTTACCCCACATTCTCGCTTTGGCTTATTTCCATATGAGGGCATTTTTGGACGCCCTGCTAATGTTTGAGGCGTCCCAAGACCCAGAACATTTCGTGATATAGAGTATCCTATGTTGACAGACTATCTGTATGCTTTGACTAAAGATCTCCATTCCATTCATCAACAGGTCTCAGCAGTTTTGCAGCCCCTGCTGTAGGGTCCCGGACATCGCTTGGAGCCAGGACAGGGGGTTCTGGTCCGAAATTATCAGCAAAAATCCACCTTGGATCCCCGTTGGTCTGAACCATTTCAAGTCTTGTTGGCTACGCGGACGGCGGTAAAGATGAACGGCAAGTGACACTGGATCCATGAGTCACATCTGAAAAAACTACCCCTCCCGCTTCCATAAGATCAGCGAATCCAGAAAGGGGTTCTGACCCAGGAAAGTGAGCGAGTTCCTCGTTTTGCCCTTTTTCTGATGCCCAGGTAATTGGAGAAGGGCAAGGAGAAGGTGTTCAAGGCTCTGAAGGGGCTCTGTCATCAGCACAAGTGATTGCCCCAGATTCTGTTGCCCCTACAGTCGAACGAGAGGCTCGCAGTACCCCTGTTTCACCGGATTCATCATCCTCTGTTTTGTTCTCTGATCAAGAAGTGCCTGGCCATGCTCGATACAACCTGCGGCCCAGAAAAACACGTGGTACCCCTGGTGAATATGGTAGGAGGCAGGGAGAGATTTGAGTGATAGGGTACAGACCTGTTCCACAAATGTCTGTTAGATGCGCTTCTGGGGTACTGAGCGAGATACTGGACTGAACGGGCTGGGAGCCTTGAACATTTGCTTGCTCTGTTCAGAAAGAAAGACTGAATTTCTTGTTTAAAAAGGCCCAGGTTGTGTTATCTTCAAGGGTTGTGTGAGAACATAACTCCAACGCGAGAAGCTTGCTTTGATATTATTTGTGATGAACGATAGGAGCCTGCCTGTGAGGCTCTAAACAGACACAGGAAAGAAGCACCCTCTGGCAGGTTAGACTGCATTGCCCGAGTTTATTTTTGGACTTTTAGTTAGTATGTATCCCTTTGCTCGTTTCGTTCCTGAAGAGGAACGTCCTTTGGTACCGCGTTATTTCCCTGCATATATGCTTGTCTTTTCCAGTTGGACCCAACGAGTTAAAATTGCATTTATAGTTATTATAGCAATATTACTAATCACATTGATGGGAGTATTTATCTATTTAGAATTTCGCCATCCTATGCATACTGTTTTAGGAATAACTGCCCCACCTCCGTAACATGTGTTTCATACTTTAGCCCCACATAAGGAAAGGTATCGTCAGACTTATGTGAAAAATGTATTTGTTGAATTGCTTCATCAAACACACAGTGCCACCAATACTACAAATTGTTGGGTTTGTGGTCTTTTACCATCTGTTATGCACTAGCACGACTTATTCATATCCCTACCCTTGTCTCATCTGGGGAGTTGTGAAGCTTGGTTTAAATTACTTTCAATGATGTATATGCATTATACTGTGGACACTAAAAGGTTTTCAGAAAAGGATTATGAAATGATTTTAGCATATATTGAGGTTCATCAAGGATTCGACCCTGAGGGGAATAATGGAGAGGGAACCTTAGATCCGAATGCATGTATGAATATGTAATCAACGCATGAAAATACCACTTGGTTGAAGAATGAGAATTTGGATTTTGTTGAGTTTAATTTCACTCAATATTTTCGACATTTTCAAGACCTAAATGTTACTGAAGATAGGGCTATTCCAGTGCCCATACTAAATAGTACCTCTGCGTTCTGTGTTCAGGGAGTAGGGTAATTATCAGTAGGAGAAAGCCAATGTAATTACACTTATCAGTTGCGTACTTTTAGCAGCCCTGTTAACCCCTCCTAATGTATATTTTGTTTGTGGAGAAAATGCCTATACTTGGCTTCAACGAGGTTGGGCTGGATGTTGCTACCTGTCCTTCCTGTACCCACCAGTCTATATTGCCCCTTCTAATTATCACAAGGATCACCGCTTAGATAAACAAAGTGTGCTTATAAGGAGGAATAAAAGAGAGATAGATAATACTGATATAGATCAGACTGATACTCCACTACAGCATTTTACCGACATTATAAAAGGAGTGTTTCCCATTTGAAATGAAATGAAATGAAATGAAATTGGATTTATAAAGCGCATGGCTGCCCAAGGGCGTCCCAGCGCTGATACACTAATAACAGAACACAAGAGGAAAAAGCAATTAAGAGGCCTTGGGGAAAAGAAAAGTTTTAAGTGTTTTTCTAAATTTCAAGTAGGAGGGTTCCATCCGTAGATCCCTGGGAAGAGCATTCCACTTTTTTGCTGCATTCAGCGAGAACCGACGGCCTCCTGTGCGGGCTTTCCTCACTCTGGGTGTGATGGCCAGGTTTTCTCCGTCGGACCGAAGGGCCCGCGCCGGTTTGTATGGGCAAATCAAACCCCTCAAGGCCGGAGGACCGTTACCTTGCAGAGATTTGTAGACAATACAGAGTGACTTAAAGGAGATTCGCTCCTGAATTGGGAGCCAATGCAAGGCTCTGAGCAATGGTTTGGCTGAAGCCCATCTGGGGGCCCCCATAAGTAGCCTGGCTGCAGCGTTCTGTACTCGCTGCAAGATATTGATCGAGGCCTGAGGCGCAGCCAGGAGGAGGGCGTTGCCATAATCCAATCTGGACAAAATTAGGCCCTGGATTAGGAGTTTTCTCGATTCAAAAGGCAGAAGGGGGAGGACCTTCCGTACAGCCCAAAGTGATCCAAAACACCCTCCTGCCACTTTCTGAGCATGGGTCTCGAATGTTAATTGGGGTTCAAACCAGACCCCGAGGCTTTTAACTTTCTCCTTGGGTGGGGGTAGTTCCCCCATACAGGGAGGCCAATGCTCAGAAGACAGGGATGCGAGTGGGTGGCCCATGATCATAATCTCGGTCTTAGTTCCATTAAGTTTGAGTTTTGAATCGGTCATCCAAGAGGAGATGGCAGTTAGGCATCTTGAGAGGTCGGAAGGACGTCCCCATTGTTGCGACAGTGAGACGATAAGTTGTGTGTCGTCTGCGTAGCTAATGGATTTGATCCCGAAGGGGGCTACTGCCTCCTCTAACGGGGCCATATAAACATTGAACAGTGTGGGGCTCAGGGAGGAGCCCTGAGGAACCCCACACTGAAGGGGAGTGGATTTGGACATCGATCCATTTTCCCAAATCCTAAAAGATCGTTTGTCGAAGAAAGATTCCAGCCATCTGAGGGCTGACCCTGTAATGCCCAATTTGGCGAGCCGCCGAAGCAAGGTTGCATGGTCAACGGTATCGAATGCAGCGCTTAGATCCAGGAGGATCAGGGCCGCTGATCCCCCTGAGTCCAAGATGCATCTTGCCTCTTCCGTAGCCACTATAAGGGCGGTATCTGTACTCTGGCCTGGGCAAAAGCCCATTTGGGAGTCACTCAGTAGGCCGTTACTCTCCAAGTACTCTGAGAGCTGCCTATTCACCACCTTCTCGGCCTCTTTGCCCATACCCGGAAGCAAGGAGATCGGGCGGAAGTTGGCCAAGTCTGAAGAGTCTAGCCCTGGTTTCTTAAGGAGCGTTTTGATTTTGGCTTGTTTCCAGCTCGGGGGCACAATGCCCGTGGAGAATGAGGTGTTTAACAGCTCTGTGGCCGTTGGTGAGATCGTACTCAAAATTTGTTTGAGGATGTGCATTGGGGCTGGGTCAGATGGAGAGCCACTTTTTATGTTGGCTAGCGTGTTGCAGAAGTCTTCCCTAGTGATGCAGCTAAACGCCTTGAGTTGGGAGCTAGTGGAAACGGGGAGGGGGGTTTCCATCGGTAGTGTTACGGGCGTTTGGGGAAGGCTATCGAGAATTTTCTGTATTTTTCCGTTGAAGAACTCCGCTAGCTGGTCACATCTAGATTCGGGGTCCTTATGCATAATTATAGGGGCTGGAATTTTGAGCAGCTGCTTGACGATTTTAAACGTTTCCCTGGAGGAGTTAGCTGACATATTAATTTTCTCCTCAAAGAAATCTGCCTTGGATTTCTGCCGTGCGGCCTTATAGAGTCTCAGAGCAGCCTGGTAGGATGTTTTACTATTGGGTGCCCAATCTTTTCTCCACTTACGCTCAGATTTTTTACAGGCTTTTCTGAGATCTCTTAATTCGGTCGTAAACCAGGGGGATTTAAAAGTGCTGCTCTTTTTTGTACTCAATTTGGGAGGCAGAACAGTGTTCAGGGAATTGGTAAGCCAATTATTGAAGTTTACGTCTGCTTGCAGTACATCAGATTCTGCATCAGGGGTAGATTGTTCAAGGGCAGAGATCAGGTTTTCCACCGATAATCTCGGCCAGTCTCTTTGAAGTGTACGGGGACAGGTGGCCCTATTCTTATCAGGATGGATTTCCCTGGAAAAAGGCACTAAAAAATGGTCAGACCAGGGTAAGGGCAGAGGGGATTCAACTATAAACTGGGGATTGTTTGAAAAGAGAGGATCCAGCAAGTGGCCTTTATTGTGAGTAGCTTCCTTATTTAAAAGATCTAGTTCAAAGGTTTTAAGGTTTGTAATGAGATCAGCCGCTACTTTATCGTTAAGATCGTCGAAGTGCAGGTTCAGATCTCCCAGAACCAGAAAGTTGGAAGCCCGGGCTGCTGCTGCTAAAGTAGCTTCTAATAGGGAATCTGAGAAATGTTTTAAACTACCCGGTGGACGGTAGATGAGGAATCCTGAGAGGGAATATGTAGATGTTAGTTGGATATTGAAGCATGCAATGGGGGTCTATAATGACCAGGAAAGAAGTACGGAGTTTAACCAGAGTAGTTGAAGGGATAATTAACACTACTGCAGGAATATTGACTACTATAACCGTAGAGCTGCAAGCAACCAGGCTTGTTTTGCTTCAATATCGCATGGTTTTAGACGTTATCTTGGCAGATGGAGGAGGAGCATGCCGTGTGCATGGCAGTTCCTGCTGTGTATATATTCCTGACTCTGCCCCCTCGTTCATTTGGCTATCCAGAAGCTACATCGTTTGGCTTCCGAAATACATGTGGAGACTGGTACATGGTCCCTCTCTGGTTGGTTCTGGTGTCTGTTGTCTTCTTGGGGATGGAAAATTCCGATAGTGCTGGTATGTATAGCCGGTGTCATATTCACGTGCTGCCTTTGTGTACAATGTGGACCGGCATGTTGCTCTTATTGCGCAACTAAACTCACCTCCTCTGTGGCCCGTCCATCCCCAGCAGCAGTAAAGGCTCAGTTAGTTCAGCAGGAGCTCAAAGATTTAATGATGATTGATGAGGGAATATTTGAAGATTGAGCTGTTTTAGTTAGCTACATCATGCTAAAAGGGCCGTTCTGAGGGATAAAAAATAGATTTCCCATACATAAGGAGCATAGGACCTATATTATGTCAGCATGATGCATCTATACGTACCCTCTTTTGCTAAAACTATATGTATATAGTTTATATGCGCTTGCAGGGGAAACGTTTATTCGCTCTTTGCGTATCTATTGCTAACATAGTAGGCCTATGCTCAAACACGGGCTGTGATCACGTGATAGTCTCCAGCAGTTGTCAAGCCCCAGTTCATCTGAATTACTGGAAGCAGCTGAACATTGGCTGTCTACTCGACTGTCCTGAGACTCAAGGTCGCATCTGGCTTTGGGTGCGATAAGCGCATTCCTGGAGGCGCCGTGCCTACACTCCCGGGTACCAAGACGAAAGGGAGTCACCCCTCTTGACCTTCCCAGTAATATATGGTCCTTCCCTGGAGCTCGAGGGCCAACTGTTTATTTTTTATTTTTACTATGAATATATGTGTTGAACCGAAAAGCATATAACCTCATGTTTGAATACGAGCCAACAGTCTTCTCGGCGCACCTGATGGGTGAGGGTTGGAGAGGCTCCTCTATAGAGTATTTGTTGCTTAATAAATGATTGAACTTTCTTCACTGCCAACTGACTGATTATTTGGTAATGGGATTGAGGCTATTGGTAGGTATAGCCCTTTATATTATTTTTATAGTACTTCAATACTGGGTTACATGTAAGTATGGGTGGAAAATTCGTTCCGCCGCCGGAATTTGCGGATTTTCCGTGATTTCGCATTCCGTGAATCGCGTGAAATGCTGCAAAATCTGTGAATTCGCGAGCGGGACGAATTTTGCTCAGGAAGCACTTACAGGCTTACAGCAGGTGCCCAAGTTGAAGCTAATTTCTTTGTAACCATTTAACTTCAACTTGGGCACCTGCTGTAACCCTGTAAGTGCTTCCTGGCGCCTCCTTGCCTAATTGCAACAATTCTCTGACCCTCGAAGCAGGGTCAGAGAATAGTTACAAGTAGACAAGGTGGCTCCGTGAACAGGAGTACAGGAAGCACTTACAGATAAAGCAGGTGCCTGAGTTGAAGGTCAAATTCAGTCAGCCCCAAAAAATCACTGGAGCTTCATTCTCCCCATCTGCTGCTCTGATCGTGCCTGACCTTTTATACACACAAGAGGCATGTGAACTCGCATGGAAGCTGCGCCTGTTTGGGCCCGCCCACACACTAGCGGTGTGCACCGTCTTCCTGCCTTTTACCCACTAATGTGGACAGCTCATTCAAGGGAACCCTGCGCCCTTCGGCGCGATGGCATAGTAACACACATGGTCACTGGAGCTTCATTCTCCCCATCTGCTGCTCTGATCGGTCTCTGACCATTTATACACACAAGAGGCATGTGAACTCACATGGAAGCCCCACCCACACACTAGCGATGTGCACCGTCTTCCCGCCATTTACCCACTAATGTGGACAGCTCACTCAAGGGACCCCTGCGCCCTTCGGCGCGATGGCATAGTAACACACATGGTCACTGGAGCTTCATTCTCCCCATCTGCTGCTCTGATCGGTCTCTGACCATTTATACACACAGGAGGCATGTAAAATCGCATGGAAGCCCCACCCACACACTAGCGGTGTGCAGAGTCTTCCCGCCATTTACCCACTAATGTGGACAGCTCACTGAAGGGACCCCTGCGCCCTTCGGCGCGATGGCATAGTAACACACATGGTCACTGGAGCTTCATTCTCCCCATCTGCTGCTCTGATCGGTCTCTGACCATTTATACACACAAGAGTCATGTGAACTCGCATGGAAGCCCCGCCCATACACTAGCGGTGTGCACCATCTTCCCGCCATTTACCCACTAATGTGGACAGCTCACTCAAGGGACCCCTGCGCCCTTCGGCGCGATGGCATAGTAACACACACATGGTCACTGGAGACAACTCTTCTGGCGCTTTAGGCAGCTGTAGTGCAGGAAAAGCACTATACATTTACCCAACGAGGTAGCATTTACTGATTAGCCAGTAGAAAGTACTCCAGTTAAGTATGGTGCAAAATCGCAAAAAAATCTGCGATTTCGCGGGGAAATTTGCGGATTTCTTTGCGATTTCGCGTGAATTTGCGAACCGCTGATTCGTAAAATTCGCCCATACTTAGTTACATGCAGACAGATATCATTTTCAAAAACAGGTCTGTCAAAGGTAAAGTTTATATAGTAGAAACTGGGCCCCCTATCTTGGGTTGGTATCACCAATTTGAGCTCCATATTAGAATTGACCCACACGCTGTGGAACAAGTTATGGTGGTGGACGATCTCTCAGTAGAAGACATTTTGGAGGGAGGTAAAGGTGTTTTCAGAGACCAGCTCGGTAATTTGGATGGCTATGTTCACAAAATAAAACTAAAAGATGGTGCCATCCTGGCAAACACAAGCTGAGGAAAGTTCCCATCATAATAAGAGGGGAGGTAAAGAAAATGTTAGAGGAAATGTTATCTAGTGGAGTTATTGAGCCGGTTGAGTGCTCAGCTTGGGTTTCTCCAGTTGTAATTAAAGAGAAGGCTGATGGAAATTTGCGCTTCAGTGTTGATTTGAGGAGTTTGAACCAAAATATCATTCCTGACACCTTTCCTCTTCCAAACATAAATGAGCTGATGATGTTATTTAAAGGAGCCAAATACTTTTCTAAGCTTGACCTGCGTCACGCTTATCATCAGATACGCTTACATGACTCCTCCAAGCACTTGACATCCTTTATCACCACGGAAGATATATTTCAGTTTACCAGGATGCCATTCGGGTTATGTTCGGCTGCAAGTGTTTTTCAGAGGATGGTCACAGAAATCTTCAAAGATCTGGAAAATATCATCTACTTTCAGGATGATATCCTGGTCTTTGGTAATAGTGTAAGCAGTCACAACATAGCTTTGAAAGATGCTCCTGCCAGGATATTGGAATCAGGTTTAACATTACGCAGAGAAAAATGTTCCTTTCTTGCAACTGAGGTGGAGTACCTAGGACACTCTATCTCGTCTGATGGTGTCAAACCAAAGAGAGACTTTCTGGCATCTATAAAATTGGCTCCCATTCCCTTTAAAAGAGACCAATTGTGTTCATTCATTGGAATAATTGAGTATTATTCCAAGTTTGTGAAAAACTTTGCAAGTAAAACCGAACCTCTTAAGGTACTCATGAGGAAAGGTGTCAACTTTTGTTGGGGAGCAGATCAGCAAAACTGTTTTGATGACATCAAACTCGAAATATGTAATGCAGATATTCTGGTCCCTTTTGATGTAAATGCAAAGACTATTGTCACTGTATATGAAGTAATACTGGCATAGGTGCTGTATTATCGCAGAATGATGGCACTTCTGAAAAAACTGTGGCTTTCACTTCTCGCACTTTGATTTTCATTGAGCGACATTACTCCATCATAGAGAAAGAAACCCTAGCAGCTACTTGGGGTGGTGAATATTTTAGGACGTATGTATGGGGGTGCAGATTTCTGCTGCTCACAGACCACAAACCATTGCTAAAAATTCTGTCACCAGGTGGAACAGGGAAAGTGTCAGCAAGACTTGCTCGGTTAGCCTCCAGGCTACAAGAGGATCATGTTAATATTGAATTAATTTCAGGCTGGCGCAATGTCCAAGCAGATTGTGTGTCGTGTCTGCCCTTAAACTGGGAAGAAGTAGACAAGAGTGGTTTGTCAAAGAGTGAGAGAGAAGGAGCCAGCTCCAGTGTTGATGATGTGGTTCAGTGGAGTTGCGGTGTAGTCAGTAAAGAAGAATGGGCAGAGGCCATGTCCCATGATAAGGTCCTTAAAGGAGTCCTCAACCTCATTTTGAAGGGCAGACATAGGGAGAGCACTTTGCCTATGAGCGTTAGACCCTTCAATGCGGTCATTGACGAACAATCCACCGTCGCAGGACAAGTTATCATGCGCGGTGATAAGATATTCCCCCATTCGGAATTCGCAAGAGACTTTTCAACTTAGCCCATGAAGGACACTTAGGCCAGACCATTACAACAAAATGCTTGAGGAATTAATTCTGTTGGCAAGGCATGGATAGTGTAGTGGTTGATTGGGTTGAGAGATGCAATGAATGTTGTGAGAGCGAGAAAAGACTTAAAGTAGGACCTCAATCTGTCCCGAGTTCCATCCATGATCCTGGGGTGGTTTAGCACAGCATTTGCCTTGATTTTATCGGACCCATGCCATGCGTTCACCCCAGTAAAAGATTCGGCATGGTCATAATGGATGTCCACTCCAGATGGATTATTGTGTACCTTCTCCCTGAAATAACCACTTGAGTTACCATTAGAGTTCTACACACCATTTTCAAAAAGGAAGGTTATCCCGCTGTCCTTATTACGGACAATGGCACCCAATTGACTTCTAATGATATGAGGGAGTTTCTTTGTGAGTGTGGTATTAAATACTCACTCACCACTTTGTACAACCCTCAATCCAATGGTATCGTAGAAAGGGCCAACAGCATGATTAAAGGAGCCATCAGTTTGGCTTTCACTAATAATCTTGACATTGATTAAACTTTAAACGAATTAGTATGGGCCTACCACACAACTGAGAATTCCACTACTGGAGTAGTTCCCTTCATTTCCATACGAGGCAGAAAACCATATTCTAAATTAGTGCCTCCATGGGTCAGGGAATTGGTAGAAGGGAAGAACATGAGTAGTAGTGGCAAGAGTACCTCCATGCACGCTTTCTTTGAAGGACACACCCAGGAGAAGACCTCGTCTAACATTCAAGTCGGTGACTGGGTCAAAGTCAGATCTGGTCGTTGGGTCAAAGGTCAATGCAAGTTTCGTGGTCCTTTCAAACTTAAGGAGGTGCATCCCTTTTATGTTGTGTTGGCTAATGGAGAAAATTGGAACTTACAAAGAGTAGCTAAGTATTGCTCGCGAGACCAGTCTCCGAAAGCCTTTGTCAGGAAGAATTCATGTTCAGGCAACATGTTGGCTTATGATCATCAATTACTCAACAGTGCTTGCTCCGGTGCTGAGACGAGAGCGCCAGGCTCCGGTGGCGCAACTTCAGCACTAGCCGAAGGTCGAATACTGCAAACCAGGAGTCTCATGGTCCTCAAGGCACTCTACTGTGTCAGAGACCCTTGAGGATCAGGAGACTTCCTCGACATTTGCATGATTTCATGGTGGGATGACTCTTCGACCTCCGCCTTGCCTCCCCGTCTCTCCCCGACCAGGACTTTCCCTTGCCCTCTCATCCTCCTTCCTTTTGCAGTCCATTCATCTGCTCTACCTGCATGTAGAGGAAAGTGGGTATGTTATGATCTTGTTTACACCATGGCTCCGCTCCTCGTGCCACGGTGGAATGTTGGTATGCAAAGTTTCGATTCTGTTGTGCGCGCTCGCTACCTGTCAGTTGAGCGGCTGCTAGCTGAAGGAGGCGGTGCCCTGATGCTGTGTTTGCCTAATTAAATAAATCTTTGAACCTGATTCTTGTCTCCGTGTCATGTTGACGTTACAACATATTGTGCATCCAGCACAACACATCTCACAGAGACATGCTCATTGGGTACAGAGATTAGTGGGAACTTCTCATGGGGTTCGTGCATGTCAATTACAGAAGGACAAACAAGCGCACTCCCACCACCTTGGGTTTGATTGCAGGGGACAGGGTTATTCCAATAGGGCTATTAACAGGAGTTACTGACCCCATCCAAATGATAAGGATAGTGTGAAAACTGCATATCCAGGGTACTGCACTTGGCAATTTAGCCGGCTAGAACCAGGTGATATCTCTTGGTGACATACAAGGAAAATCATGGAAGACCGACATCGGTAGAAAGATTCTCACACGTTAGTTACCAAATACATATGTATAAGCTGTTAATCCCCCTCCAACAAAAATCTACAAGGTACTCTGCTATACATAATGTTGAGGGGTATACCTAGTATTATAATGGCCAACTCATAATGGGAGCCTTAACATTTACCTTAAAGTGGTCCAACTAAGTAGCTTGTACAGATTCTGCTCTGATTCATCAGAGTGAATACAACCTAACTGAACGAAACCTGATATTTACAAACCTCAAATTAATATGTATAGCTCTTTATGTTATGCTTCTCTAAAAGGTCTCAATGTGTATTTTTATTTGGCATATTCATTATCCAGGAGAATAAATGTTTTCTAGGCAGTTTATTCCAAGCCACAATATAGCTTTTTATCACTTCCTATGGGGTTTACTTCAAAAGAAACTCGTCAAATGCGGTACTGTAATGCATTTCCCCTTCCTTGTTCTTTTTTATATAAAACATCCTATCTTCTCTTGCAACTATTGACTCTTTATTTTCTAATAATACAGCATTTCTCTTTCAGGAACCAATTCGCCTGCTATACATTTGCATCGATGTCCGTGTAAATATACACTTTCCTCAAGGGACCAAATCTCTCGCAATGGTATAAAACAGACTTTTTATCTTATTATTATAAAGGGAAGGTTGTTTTTCTTTCAGGCAAATTCAATTTTTCAAGGAATAATTTTCTTGAATAATATATGGAGGACTTTCTCTCAAAACAGTCCCTCAGTGCCCAACAGCACAGAGTCTTACAGAGAAAACATTTTTAAATGTATACATTCCGTTACAGAATCAGTAATTTGTACTGAATTGAATGGAGGGAATATTGTTGTTTATACTTAAAGGAATTATATTTGATTTCGCTCAGTGTGTGGAAATGGTGCTAAAGTCTGTTTTCCATCATAGGATACACATTTGAACAATGTTCAAGCACATTAAAAAGGCCCAATGGCCAATCACAAAATACTTTTGACTAGTGCGGCTTCATTTCCCGGGTGCTAAGTTAAGGCAGTGCTGGTGCAAAAACATTTTACCACCATGTTATGAATGAAGGTTTGTAATGGTATAAACGTGTGATAGGAACATTTATGCATATTTGTTGTGTGGCATTTTGTGGTGGTGTCAAAGTGTTCCATTGTTTTTTGTGCTACTATGTTTTTATTTGTGCTTCAGTATTGCACTCTGATGCGGTTATTCTGTCGTATTCTGCCTGATTTCTTATGCTGTAGCCTGTTATCATTTACTTATGTTGTTTAGTCCCTTCTGATTAAAATTAAAGTGGGAGGATGTGAGGCATTTGGCTTTGTCCCAGAGAGTTATGATGCAGTTAAAAGACTGTGGGGCATATTAACAAGGAACAGGGAAAATTAACGCTAAGGGCTCTTATCTTTAATTTTTTTAACGCCCGCTATCGCTGGATAATATTGCCTGGTTATCCCGTTATGAACAACGCTAACTGCCTAGGCGATTAAAAATCCAGCCATAGCGGCATTTTGGGAGGTTATCGCTGGTACTGCAGCAATACAACTACAAGGATAGGGATATCCTTGTTGATAGCCCATGGTGGATTTAGCCATGTAATCCACCTCCCATTGGATTACATGGCTAAGTCTGAAAATTAGCAGTCGTAAAAAAGCTGTGTTAACCGTGGTTAGCGCTGCTTTTTTTGTCTCTAACAGGGTTAGCGTGAAGCTTGATAATAGGAGAAATGTCGCTTAGTGATATTTCTCCTATTATTTTGCACTGGAATGTCCACTTTGCATCTCATTAGAGGGAAGCGTAGTGAAAAAGGGTGCTAACATGGGATTTTGCATGTTAGCACCCATTTGTTGATAGAGCGATATTTTTATCTCCGCTTCTTTGGCTTTTAAAGCCAACAAAGCGGAGATAAAGCCTTTGTTAATATACCCCTGTGTTCCTTTGAGTGCTCTCTCATGATTCCTAAAATCAACCATCTTCCTGGGCTCCTCAGAGGCACCTTTGTTTACCAAAAACAGTCAGCGACCAGTTAAACAGTAATTTGAAATGCGCCAATACAAAATGAGCTGAATAGAATTAATACGCAATGGTAAGTGACACTGATTCCGCCATGCAGACGTCCCAAGACCCCTTTCATTGCTGCTCTTGGCTCAGCAACTCATATTTTGCCAGCTTCTTTCTCCTACATATCTTTGATACTATCAGGAATGTAACCACGGTAAATCAACTTTTTCCTGTCCACTTTTTTTTTTGCTTTTGGTTTTTGTGGCTGTTGATGGAGTAAATGAGCAGGTAATAAAGTGTCAGAATATTTAAGCATGTCCCTCTTCTGGGGTTACCAGAATCTCCTTAGATTATTCCGTGCATCTGCGGGAACATCTGGGGGTGTCACTGTTTTCTCTATTAATCTCCTTCAGTTTATAGGGTGCTACCATGCCTCTGAACATTAAGGCATGATGGGAGAGCCCTTCAATGTACTTGGAATTGGCCTCCAAATGATCTATACTCTTTCGGGTAGACAAATCACTCTTTTATGTGCATGTGCAAACTAAACCGTCTGTCTTTCTCTCCTAATAACAATGCATGGACCGATTTAACGGTTGCATATTTGGCAGGGAAAATCATTCATGCAAATTTGAGTTTTGGCTGAGCAGCAATACTCAGTACTTTCAAGCGCTAGGGCTTACAAAAGCAGTGAAATTAACAGCCTGGGAAGGGCACAAGCCTATTTATTCCCATTCAGCAGCTCCTCAGAAGTACATTATCTCCACTTTGACTTTCACCAACTTCTCTCAAGCACCTTCTAAGCACCTTTGACTGTAGTAAAAAAGCACCCTTCCCTAGGAGCAAATGAGCTCCAGTCTCATACCATTTAAAGCTATGGGCTATATATTTGATCAGTGTGTTGGGCTGAGCCAAAGAACCAAAGCGGTATGCTTGGTAATGACCGAGAAAACTGTAGAGTCACACCAATGATCTGAATGACTGGTGACTCATAGGTCTTTCCAGGATGCCATGTTTACAGAAGTCATGCTCCTTGTAGAAATTTCTCTAGGTAGTCAGAGTAAACTCTTCCAATATTTGCAGTGTTTGATTAATTTGACCATCAGCTATCAGTCTGTTTGAGAACCCAAGTTGACAGATAATTTCAAGGACCAACATAAAAAAAAAATGAATCCAATTTCTCAAATCACCGAGCGGGTGTCCGATGGACATCCACCTGGTTTCCATGCCCCTGAGGGCTCCATTTGGCTAGTCACAGCAGGAACATATCAGTTTAGGCTGCCGTTACTTCACGTCAGTCTCAGTCCACGCATCTTGCAAAAACATGAAGGAGTGTATATTAAGATAGGGAAAGCCTCTTGTGATGTGAACATTAGTGTGGGGGTCCACAAAGGAAATCCCGCCCCACAAAAATAAAGAAAATTGCCATTTTTCGTGCAGTGTCTTCAAACTCTGGAAGAGTTTGTTGGCCCAAAACCACAGTCAAAGAGAGAGAAACTTAAGAAAGAGATTAATACAAGGTAAAACAGGAGAGAGACACTGTGACAGATGTTTAGTGCCTGAGAAAAAGGGAACAAAAGACAGAAATAGGTAGAGAACGAGAGTGAGACTGAGAAAGACATAAAGACACAGAAAACGAAAGAAAGAGAGAAATTAGGAGGTAGCCATGGAGAGAAATGGAGAAAGAGAGCCAGGAAGTGAGAAAGGCAGACACAGAAATAGACAAGGAGACACAGAGTCTGCCGGGAAATAGATTAAGACAAGGAGAGACATTGAGAGACAGGGCGATAGAGACACACAGAAACGACTGGTGAAGAGAGAGAATGGAAAAGACAGAAACACGTTAAACTCTATCTACCGTTCTTTCTATCTCTCTTTCTTTCTAATATCTGCATCTGTGTGTCCATATATCTCTCACTATTTCCAGTTACCTCAATCTTTCCTTCTCTATGTTCTTCTATCTGTCCATCTATCTTCTTCTGTCTTTATCCACTTGAGCTACCTGTCATGTCTGTCTGTCTATCTATCTATCTATCTATCTATCTATCTATCTATCTATCTATCTATCTATCTATCTATCTATCTATCTATCTATCTATCTATCTATCTATCTATCTATCTATCTATCTATCTATCTATCTATCTATCTATCTATCTATCTATCTATCTATCTATCTATCTAGCTATCTATCTATCTATCTATCTATCTATCTATCTTTCTATCAATCAATCAATCAATCAAGATATTTGTATAGCGCGCTACTCACCCGGAGGGTCTCAAGGCGCTTGGGGGAGGGGCTTCCGCTACTGCACGAACAGCCAGGTCTTGAGTTGCTTCCTGACGGAGAGGTGGTCTTGGTTGAGACGGAGGTGGATGGGGAGGGAGTTCCAAGTCTTGGCTGCCAGGTGGGAGAAGGATCTTCCTCCCATGGTGGCTCTTCGGATGCGTGGAATGGCAGCGAGGGCGTGGCTGGTTGATCGTAGCTGGCGGGTGGGAGTGTAGAAGGTCAGGCGGTTGTTGAGGTACCTGGGGCCCAGGTCGTGGAGGGCCTTGTGTGCGGTGGGTGAGGAGTCGGAATGTCTACTTCTAGCCATCTCTCTTGCAACACCCGCACCTAGTTGGCTACATAAAGTGTACCATGGACATGACTGGACCTGATGGAGTGGAAATCTAATTTAATTTGTGGGTGTGCATCATAATCACGTGTAGAGCGCATCCACATATAATCTTACAACTATATTTACGTGAGGTGTTAAAATTGTGAACTGTATTAACATAAGTACATGACATAGGAAATTAATGTAACTAGCAGAAAACGTTAATATGAAGAACTCATGTTGTGGAATAAACGCTACTCATATACTGAATGTGTTTAACAATTATATTTCAATAATTTAGTAAATGTTTTAGTTAAAACGCAATAGATTTATGCCAATTTGTAATGCTTAAAGTGGCATGTTCTTATGTTGGTTGGAAATCGTAGACCTGAAATGCAAGCCCGTGACAACTCTTGCTTTATAATTACTAGTTTGAATTTCATGTGCACTGTAGAATCGGTTCTTTCTCATGTTTGCATTGCAAATGGAAAAGCAATCATTAGGGAAAAGTAATGTCTTTGTTTCAGTAACTAGGCAAGGAGAAAAGAAGTTACATTTACAGGCTTGGAGGTGATAAATATGAAGACAAATTCACAAGGGGAAAGGCATGGGAACCAAGGCCCAATTGTTGGGAAGGAGTTCCATGGAGAACAGTGTGGAAAAATACGCTCAGGACTGTAACCAGAGTGGATGGCATGCCCAAGGTGCCTTAGTGGAAAGTTATATGTGGCTAATTGATTGTTGGAATTAGAGAAAGTGCCCACTTCTTTCTTGCCTTTAGAGGGAGAGCATCTCAGAACGAGCCCTTACCTTTGTGATAGTTGTTTTATGGTACTTGACCCATTGATGGCGGAGAGTCTTCTAAGGAAGACTCTACATACTGACACCTTTTTCCTTTTCCACTGAAGATGCTTCAGTAGGGATGTCATCTTAGTACTAGAGTAGGGAAAGCTTTAATGCCTTCCACTCATCAACCCTCGATGCAGGGAAATTTGGACATATGCTTCCTGATTTTCTGTATCTTAGTTCTTGAATTTATAGTCTTGTTCATGCTGCATCGTTTAAATTGGATGCATGGATTTGGCTTCAAGCTAATTTGTTTGTATTTCTATGCCCTTGTGTTTAGGTGTCTCTATGTTCAGTTATTTTTGGCTTCGTAATAAACTAACTAACCTTGTATTGTCGTCTGTGAGTTATTGGTTATCAAGGAGAGTAATTGGCAATTTGATTGCGTCATTAACAATTTTCTCCCTTTTACACGTTTATGCAACGAAAAAGAACCATTGGACTGTGCCTCTAGAGAAGATCTAGCACTAATGGGCCTGACCCTTTCAGTTGGTAGCAGAGTAGGATGGCTCGCACATGGAGTAAGGGGATAATCTAGAAGTGATCTGGCATAGGTGCAGCTTAGAACCAAAAAACCCCAAATTAGAGCCCAATGATTGGGAACGGAAGGCAACGAAATCTGGCGGCGACAGACGGAGTTTGACGGTGTGTTCAAATCAGCGATGGAAGGAGGAATGAGTATTATTTGGGTGTATGTAGTATATTAGAGCGTGCGAATGATGTGATTGCGTGATGTCATGCAGAGTTGAAGTGAGAGTCGAATGAATGTGGTTTCGGTTCGTACGAGGCCCAATGATTGACATTTGAGTTACAGGTCCTAAAGTGGCCTAAGATCCTGGGATAATAAATGGTGTAGAAGACCCCGAGATTGTGATTGTCTGACCAAAGAATTGAGGAGTTGTGGTGAGCCGTCATCGGCAGTTCCACCTAAGACAGGGAACTTTGTGTGAATGAGACTTATGGGAATCGTCTAGTGGACCATGAGAACAGGGGTTGACTATACTTATTCAGGTGATCCACGCTGGTCGAAGGTTTCTGTGTGTGAATGCTCGTGAGTGGTTGAATTCTGCTGATATTTTAGAGTTAAGGAGAAGATAGAAGACCCCTCGCGTTCCAGGGAACAGGGTACTATATGACCTTACAAGTCTAAGGGATATCCCTGGAATGACTTATACACAAAACAATATAATTATACTACTGTGAGCACACCTGATCCTTACCCACCCCTCCGAAGGCAGGCCAAAAGCCAAAATGCAGCGTTAACACTCTTTATTAAAACATAATCAGAAGATATCCTTTGTTAAAATTTCAGAATACACATGTTCTGAAAACATACAAAATGAAAACATTTCATTTAATTAAAAAATCGAAGAATACTTTTTTACATACATTTCTGAAGAGTACAGTACATTATTGTAATTCCTAATAACGTAAGCATAGAATACAACAATTCATTACACAATTTAAAAAACAAACCATAAACCCCATATATTGAGATAGTTCGAACAATTTTTCTACCAATTGATGAGATCCAATAGCCTTTACGCTGATAATACCACAGCACCCAACGTGTTTATTTAACATATAGGTGGTGCCTTCTTATAGGAATTACTATAATGTACTGTACTCTTCAGAAATTTATGTAAAAAAGTATTCTTTGATTTTTTTAATTAAATGAAATGTTTTTATATTGTATGTTTTTAGAACATGTGTATTCTGAAATTTTAACAAAGGATATCTTCTTTTAATAAAGAGTGTTAACGCTGCATTTTGGCTTTTGGCCTGCTTTCGGAGGGGTGGGTAAGGACCAGGTGTGCTCACAGTAGTATAATTATATTGTTTTGTGTATAAGTCATTCCAGGGATATCCCTTAGACTTGTAAGATATTTTAGAGTTGCAGGCAGTTACAGATTTAAGATGATTGTGTGAGTGAATGTGTTCTGAGAAATTATGAAGGAGGGTGAGCTGTTGCAAGGAGTGAGAGTAACACCAGGTTGTGCTGCACTGGGATAGGCCGGTTGGTGTGACACCGTGCTGGGATTGATTGGTAGTCATCGGGAAGCTTGTAGTTGAAAGGGATTGTTCTGCCATAATCAATTGTACAAATATTGCATTTCTGAAATCACGCATTACTTTAGGGTGTTATGGGATCTTTTCTGGGGTGAAGAAGGGGTTGTTACTCATGTGGGCAAAGTGCTGCCTCTTGAGGATACTCCAGAACATAACATGGTGAGAAAAGCTTGCCTCCACACTATAATTTGGCTCCAAAATTGGCATGAAACCTCTGATTTGCCCCACATTTTGGCTAGATTAATCGAATCAACTCAGGGAAATGATGTTTGCGATTCGACCTTTGCCTAGACCCACACAGTTTGAGGTGCTAGACGCATGGATGCATGCAGCTCATATTGAGCAAAGAGAGAAATATCAAGGGAGGAGGAAGAAAACTGTGAAGGTGTATCAGCATGCACAGTGGGATGCTAGACTTAAGAGGTGGAGAGCGGATACCATGAGTGAGAGAGGTTGTACCCAGTGTTGGTAGGGGATGGAGGATCACAGGAGAGGAACAGAAGGGAAATTGGAAGTGACAGTAGTGATAATGAAGACAGCTTGTCGGATGGATAGTTAGCTGAGCATGCTCACCTTACAGTCCACAAACGGGTGAAGGTGGACGAAGCGCTGAAGGCATCAAGAATGTAGGGAGTGTATGAGACCCAGTGGCTCCTGATCCAGGGGTCGTTGCAATGATATCAGCAGGAGTAGGGGGTGGGAGTGTACATTTCAGAAGGTATGGATCTTGGGTTCTCTATTAGACTGATAACTGTGGTCAAGATAAACAAGCACTGCAATTATTAGCATAGTTGACACTCTAATAACCTAATGATATATGTACAAGGAGCATGACTTCTGCCAACATAGCATCCTTGATAGACCTATGAGTCACCAATCATTCAGATCATCCCCTCAGTGAGGATGAATCTACCATTTTCTCAGCCATTACCAAGTGGGCTGCTTTGGTTCTTTGGCGCAGCTGAACACACTAATCAAATATATAGTCCAAAGCTTTTAATGGTAACACACTGGAGCTCATCTGCTAATGCTGCTTCATGGTTGCCGGAAGTTCTTACAGTACCAGTTACCATTGGTCCTGTTGTTCCTGTTTATGACTCAAGCCCAGTAGGAAACCTTGATCAGAGACAACCCATACATGTCGAAAGGACCGGTTTGGGAATGGTGGACAAATGGGAATTGTATTCCTTTAGTGCCTATGGAATCCAGTACCCCTGTAGCAACCATAGCTGACCCTTCCGGAGTATGGATTGGTTCCAGTACCATGCACCCTATACCCATGATAAGCACAAGTTCAGATCTGCAAATGTGAGTGTTAGAAATGGGGTCTCTAGTTGGCGGGGGTAGGTACCTATGTCCAAATAGGGACCCTTGCTTCTAGTCAGGGTAAGGGGGATACACTCCTAAAATATCCCCAGTTCATCCCCTTCATAGCTTGGCACTAGCAGACAGGCTTATCTCAGAGGCAGTGTCTAAAGCATTTGTGAACACATACAGTTATACAGTGAAAACACTACAAATGGACACCACTCCAGTTTAGAAAAATAAGTAATCTTTATCTAAACCAAAACAAGAACAAACACCACAAATCCACAATACAGAACTTAAAATATGGCTTCCAAAAGGTAGAAACTGTTCAGTTTCCAAAAAAGTTGAGATGCAACACTTTTACACAAAGTACTTTAGATGTGCTAAAAAATGCAAGAAAAAGGGTGGCAGGGAAGGTCATGCCTCGGTTCCTTACACTCAGGGCAAGTGATACCTCGGTTCCTTGCTCGAGGGGAGGTGATGCGTCGGTTCCTTACTGTTGCGCAGGGGAGGTGATGCGTGGGTTCCTTACCGGAGAGGAGGTGATTTCTTACTGTGTGGAAAGGTGATGCGTGGGTTTCTTACAGCATCCCCCAAAGATGCAACATACTTGGCAATGCGATGCGTGATGATCCGAGGCCATGCGTTGGTTCTACTCCAATCGGGACGTCCAAGATCGCCGCACAGGATTCGCCACGTGGCAGACACTTCAGCTGCGAGAAGGAGCTTCGTTCATTCTTCAGCAGTGGCAATGCAGCAGAAATATTCTCTTGCACTGCTACGATGCATCGAAAACAGACGATGCATTGATTTTCACAGTTCTTGCCATCTCCAGTCCCAAAACAACCTCCTGAGGCCCAGAACACTGGCAGGCACCTCTCAGCAGGTCAGCACTCCCAGCAGAGGAGTATTGGGTGCATTGGGGTAATGTCTTTGTGTCCATGAAACTTCAGAACAGGAGGCAAGCTCAAATCAAGTCCTTGGAGATCTTCCTCAAGCAGAGGACACTGCAAACAGCAAAGTCCTTTCTCCTTTCATTGGCAGGAAGAAGCCACTGCAGGCCAACCCCAGAGAGCAAACAGCACAGGGTCAGTATTCCTCCTCAACTTCTCTGGCTCTTCTCCTTGGCAAAGGTTCCTCTTGATTCCCAGAAGTGATCTAAAAGTCTGGGGTCTGGGCCTCTCTTTTTATACAGTAAATCTCTTTGTTCTCTCCTGGCCCAGGGCTCCGAGCCCAGTCCAGACCATTCTCCATTTACAGTGTGAGCCCTGGCTCCAGACACCACAGGAGGAGGCGGAGCCATCATTGTGGAAGACAGGCACAGCCCTATTCAGGTGCAGGTGCTACTCCTCCCACCACTCCAAATGAAGACCATGCCTGTTCAGCATAGTGCTGACTCATCCAGACTCTCCGGAGCCACTACACATCCCCAGCCCCTGTCACTCCAAAGCCAGTCAATACACATCCTAGCAGAGGCACACTGGAAGGCAAAGCAAGAAAATACCTACTTTCTTAAAGTGGTATTACCAAACACAGAATGTAAAAATCACCCTCACTAAGAGATGCATTTTAAAATTCTGAATTCAGGCATACTGAACGTTATTTTCCTTACCTTGTTCCCAGGGGTAGTTATGTTTATAAGATGTTATAAGCAAACTCCCCATTCTATCATATGGGAATACCCTGCACCCTTCTCCCCGGGGTAGCTTGGGCCTTCCTTAGGGGTGACTTACATATAAGAAAAGGGAAGGTTAGGGAATGGCAAGTGTGTGCAATTTCCAAGTCGACATGGCAGTACCAGATTGCATACAGGCTCTGCAATGGCAGGCCTGAGTTACATTTACAGGCTGCTTATGTGGGTGGCACAATCAGTGCTGCAGGACCACTAGCAGCATTTGATATACAGGCCCTAGACACACAGTGCACTGTACTAGGGGTTGGCAAGTAAATCAAATTAGCCAAATATGAAAACAGCAATCCATACATGCCATTTACAGGGAGAGCATATGCACTTTAGCACTGATCAGCAGTGGTAACGCGCCCAAAGTCATAAAACCAACAAAACAGGTCAGAAACAGAAGGCCACAAAGCAAAAAATCTGGGGATAAACCTGCTGTAAAAAGCCATGTCTAACAGTGGGAAACTCCTGTGAGAGAAACCAAGCGGCATGACTCAAGAAGCGAGGACAAGTTAGCGAACCTATGAAAATCAGCATGTTCTAGATATTGCGGACTCAGCGTCATGGTTGAGGGATCATAATAAACACAAGGAGAGCCAGAATAGTGAGTCGAGTCAGGGTATCATCAAGGCTGCAATAAAGGTGAAACCAGTGGATGTGGTGAGGACGAAGGCTGAGTTAGAGTAAATCATCAGTGTGAGTCTACCTTTAGAGAGACTAGAGACCTATGAGCTGCATTAATTGTTGTTTATGGCTAAGGATGTCACCCCGAGGGCAAACAAGCACATGAGAAGTTGTCAGAGTTGACTCAGAAGTATGGGGTAGATTTATCCCGAATGAAGGCATTGCAAGGAAATTGCAGGCTTACTTACAGTGACCCCGAGTTAGAGGAAAAGAGAGTGACTGGATTGAAGATGCACATTCAGGAGCTGGTACTAGGAATAAGAGCTTGGAGCAAGCTGGATAAGTCGGAAGAAAGGTACTTGGGCTATTGAATTGAAAAAGGCAAAAGAACAGTGTCAAAGAAAGTGCGGAGGTGATTGAAAATGAGTCCACCTAATACCCAGCAAGAGGTGAGAATGTTCCTGTAAATAGTTGGCTACTGCAAATAGTGGATTCCCAATTTTCCCCTGATGGCAGAACCTTTTGGAAATGCTGACTCACAAGGATGTGTGTGATCCAGTGCCTAGGGATAATTATTTCCTACTTGCCTTCTTGGAGTTGAGAGAGTGCCTGTGTCACGCTCCAGTTGTAGGAATGCCTGACTCCAACAAAGCATATTCAATGTTCTGCCGCTAGTGGGACGGTTGTGCTCTATCTGTACTCACCCAGACACATGGAGGTGCCTATAGACATCGATACATTTTGGTTGTTGTGTGCATCTTTTCTTGATGGGTCGAGGACTACCCGACTAGGAGATGTGATAGCCACACAGTAACTAAGTTATTGTTGAGGGAACTCTTTCCTAGATTCGGTTTTCCAACTACATTCAGTCGGATAGAAGAACGCATTTCCACAATGAAGTTATGTAGTTGCTGTGCGCTTCTTTGAATAAGGATCGGAGACTACATTGTAGCTGTGGGCCAGAGGCATCAGGAATGGTGGAGCAAATCAACGGTGCCATGAAATCGAGGTTGGCTAAAGTGTGTGCTTGCACATCTCTGAAGTAGCCTAATGTTTTACCTCTAGTGCTAATGAGTCTGTGCAGCATTCCAGACAGGAGAACTGGGTTGCCACCCCATGAAGTACTTATATGAAGGGCAATGCATTTACCTGTTGTGCCTGCTTTTGCGTTAGTGAACATCACAGATAATTTGCCTAAAACGTGGTTGCCTAAAACTTGGTTGTACTGTCATTAACCAGTAATCCTCAATCTGCTGCCTGTCACTCTGGCGCCGAGAGATCCCCCTGGGGATGATTTGATTGCACAACACAAATCCAAATATTAATAATAAGAATAATAATTTGGTCCTCGACTACTGTAAAGGATTGACTGACTTGGTTCATTCTGTGTTTCATTAGGTTTAAGCATCAAGTGCGCAGACATTAAAGGATCTCTGCCATGACCTGAACCCAGGAGATTGGGTTCTCATCAGAAAGCATGTGAGGAAAAACTGCCTTGATTCTCATTGGCATGGCCCATATCAGGTGACACTGGTCACTATTACTGCTGTGAAGTATGGTGGAGGGTCGAATTGAGTCAATGCCTCTCACACCTGACAAGTCTCAAGTCCCTCTGATGAAACAGCACCTCTCCCAGAAGAACTTCCAGCCATGACCAAAGGGTCACAGGAGGCGATAAGCCACACTGTAGAGGTACCTGAAGAGGTTGGATACCAGACTGATCTGAGGGGGGTCATGCTACACAAGATCCTGGTGTAGACTCTGAGGGAAATGGTAATGTTATGAGTGACAAACAGTCTGATTCAGTGGGAGATGCTGGTGTGACAAGTGGTCATGTGCAGTTGTGGAAGAAAGATGCTGTAGGTGAGACCGGGCATGTGAGACAGAAACAACAGAACCCGAGACTTGCATCTGAAAGAGAACTTGCACCAATCAGTGAATCTTCAGAGTCTGATCTAAATAACACTGAGCAAAACCTAGAGAGTGCGAGAAGACCCAGGAGAGCTTGAGTGCCTTGTCAGAGATATTCCTCTATGCATTGGACTGATTTGGTTGCAAATGCCGGGGAGAGCGAGGTCTGAGATTTCAGTGCCAAATGTTGAGCTGTTGCTGAGAGTTCCTGGAATTGAAATCAATGCACTTCTGTCATTGATGGTTGCTTTTCCACCAAGGGTAAGTGGTAATGGACTCTGATTTTGGAAGACATCAAATTCCCAAGCTTCCTAGCACCATAGTCTCCTCAAGAGATTGCAGCACTGAGATCCGAACTTTTACAACGAGTTATTGAGATTGCCTCTGACATGATGAGTGGTGTGAACTGAACTCCAAACTATAAATAATTTGTTTGGAGAAGGAAACGATAACCTAGGCCCGTGTGGGAGAAGAATGAATTTAAGAATATCAATCTAGAAGACAAGGTCTTCCAAGTTATGTAAATACTGTAAAAGAGAGACTGCTGAATATACCTTTACAAAGATTTCAAAAGACATTGCTCGTGAACTTTGTCACACGTGGTTAGAGATGGACCAAAGAGGCTCTGTGTGTTGATCCTCTTTTGAACTGTGATCCGAGCTACTCTAAAAATGGAGTCTGGAAATTTGAATCGTAGGTAAGCATGGGCGCAAAATCCGTTCCGCTCGCGGATTTTGCGAATTTTCGGTAAATTCGCGATCCGCGAACTCCCGCGAATTTACCGCGAATTCGCAAATCCGCGAGCGGCAGATTCCGGGGGCAAAAGTTGAAGCCTTGCTGGCCTGTTGTAACTATTTTACAATGGCGCCGGCAAGCTGCCAGCGCCATCCTAAAATAGTTACTAAGTTAGCTTCAACAGGAAGCTCTAATAGATAAAATAAAGCAGGTGCTCGAGCACCTGCTCTATTTTATCTATTAGAGCTTCCTGTTGAAGCTAATTTAGTAACTATTTTAGGATGGCGCTGGCAGCTTGCCGGCGCCATCGTAAAATATTTATAACATGGCCTTCCTGTGACCAGGAGCTTCTGTCAGGTGTGCCTTCTTCCCAAATCTACCCTCGAAAATCAGCTGTGATGCTGGATAGCGGCCTTTGCATCCTTGACTTTCACGAGCGCAATCCTCGTGCTGTTCCTGTGGCCAGGAAGCTGAAGGGACCCCTGCACCCCTCGGGGAGATTGCATAGTAACACACACATGGTCGCTGAAACTAGTTGAAGCTCAATTGCAGTGACTCATTCATCTGCCCAAAAAAAATCGTGAGCGTCGTCGAGGCAGGTGTGCCTTCTTCCCAAATCTACCCTCGAAAATCAGCTGTGATGCTGGATAGCGGCCTTTGCATCCTTGACTTTCACGAGCGCAATCCTCGTGCTGTTCCTGTGGCCAGGAAGCTGAAGGGACCCCTGCACCCCTCGGGGAGATTGCATAGTAACACACACATGGTCGCTGAAACTAGTTGAAGCTCAATTGCAGTGACTCATTCATCTGCCCAAAAAAAATCGTGAGCGTCGTCGAGGCAGGTGTGCCTTCTTCCCAAATCTACCCTCGAAAATCAGCTGTGATGCTGGATAGCGGCCTTTGCATCCTTGACTTTCACGAGCGCAATCCTCGTGCTGTTCCTGTGGCCAGGAAGCTGAAGGGACCCCTGCACCCCTCGGGGAGATTGCATAGTAACACACACATGGTCGCTGAAACTAGTTGAAGCTCAAATGCAGTGACTCATTCATCTGCCCAAAACAAAAACGTAAGCGTCGTCGAGGCAGGTGTGCCTTCTTCCCAAATCTACCCTCGAAAATCAGCTGTGATGCTGGATAGCGGCCTTTGCATCCTTGACTTTCACGAGCGCAATCCTCGTGCTGTTCCTGTGGCCAGGAAGCTGAAGGGACCCCTGCACCCCTCGGGGCGATTGCATAGTAACACACACATGGTCGCTGAAACTAGTTGAAGCTCAAATGCAGTGACTCATTCATCTGCCCAAAAAAAATCGTGAGCGTCGTCGAGGCAGGTGTGCCTTCTTCCCAAATCTACCCTCGAAAATCAGCTGTGATGCTGGATAGCGGCCTTTGCATCCTTGACTTTCACGAGCGCAATCCTCGTGCTGTTCCTGTGGCCAGGAAGCTGAAGGGACCCCTGCACCCCTCGGGGCGATTGCATAGTAACACACACATGGTCGCTGAAACTAGTTGAAGCTCAAATGCAGTGACTCATTCATCTGCCCAAAAAAAATCGTGAGCGTCGTCGAGGCAGGTGTGCCTTCTTCCCAAATCTACCCTCGAAAATGAGCTGTGATGCTGGATAGCGGCCTTTGCATCCTTGACTTTCACGAGCGCAATCCTCGTGCTGTTCCTGTGGCCAGGAAGGTGAAGGGACCCCTGCGCCCCTCGGGGCGATTGCATAGTAACACACACATGGTCGCTGGAACTAGTTGAAGCTCAAATGCAGTGACTCATTCATCAGCCCAAAAAACAATCGGACCTTTTACCCACACAAGAGGCATGTGCACTCGCATGGAAGCCCCGCCCCAAATCCGCGGATCCGCAAATCCGCAAAATCCGCCGATTTTGCGGATCCACGATCCGCAAATCCGCAAATCCGCAAATCCGCAAATCGTGGATCCGCAAAATCTGCCCATGCTTAATCGTAGGTCCAAATTTATTGTAGGAGCACTCATTGTAGGGGTAGTCGTAGTAATAGCTGTAGTGTTATAGAGTCAATTTTAAGTTCACCTGAAAACAAAGACCATGGGGTGGGGGTAAGAAGGACATCCACACCTACCACGGCTGTCTCAAAGAAGGGTACACTATGATCTGAAAAAAGGCTTAATAGAGCGAACTAGTAGCTTTTTTCGTGTAGACCTATCCAAGCATTATTATAAATTTAACGCTTATGTGAGGTTACTGTACAAATATGTAGACACTACGGAAGTTAGCGAATACTATGTTCTCATGCATTACTGGCCTTGTTCGAGAAGGAAGTACAATGCTATCACTTACCCTTGAGTTATGGTATTAGTTGTACTTTACTCCGTAGTATGTTTTATGGAAAAAGCCATTATGAGTACTACTTTTCAAGTTATGATGTGGTACTTTGAGAAATACCTGTCTATAAACATCTGAATAAATATGATTACTATAGGAGAGTAGAAAGAATGGAAAAATGACTTCTTACCAATTATGACACTAGACACTGCTTGCACACATAGGCATAACTTAACATGTGTACTAACAGAGATAAAGAAGAAAATTATAGATGAAGGTAGACGTAGGGGATTAGTTAATAATGTTGACAATAAGGAGAAGAATTCTGATTTTACCAAGGAGGAGTTAGCTCATAAGCCTAAGGGAAGTTCTGGTCTTTTAGCTTTGGATTGGCAACAACGAGGTAAGCATTGCATATGTCAAGCTGGGAGTTGTTATGATACGCTATTTGTGGGACAGAGTGTGTGTGATCATTTATCCTAGTCAATGGTCCTTGGAAGATGTTTTTGAAAGAGTCAGTTTGGACAGTACCAGGTGTATATTTTGTGTGTGGAAAGAATGTTTACGTTAGATTACCATTCAGAAAAGGGGGTGGTGATGAACAGAGTGTCTGAATTAAGCAGACCACTCTTACCCAGTCCAAAGATCAGGGCTTGATCCATCACCGTTATTTAGCTCACTGCCCCATCCCAGCTCAGAACCTTGCTCATTGCACCATCAGGATTCAAGCAAGCCGGGCCGACGACGCCTGAAATGGCAGAAACCGGTCCCCGGAAGCTTGTTTCCTTCCCAGTATAAGAATTGGCTTGGTAGTTTGGTTTGCCCTGTTTCCATCATGCACTGGGACAGGAACAGACTAATTTGCATATAGCCAAGTTCTGAGCTGGGATGGTGCAGTGAGCTAAAAAACGGTGATGGATCAAGCCCTGATCTTTGGACTGGGTAAGAGTGGTCTGCTTAATTCAGGCACTCTGTTCATCACCACCCCCTTTTCTGAATCATTTTGTCCACCATAAGTGTGGAAGGGTATACTCAGATGTGAGTCCCTTGCTCATTGCACCATCAGGATTCAAGCAAGCCGGGCCGACGACGCCTGAAATGGCAGAAACCGGTCCCCGGAAGCTTGTTTCCTTCCCAGTATAAGAATTGGCTTGGTAGTTTGGTTTGCCCTGTTTCCATCATGCACTGGGACAGGAACAGACTAATTTGCATATAGCCAAGTTCTGAGCTGGGATGGTGCAGTGAGCTAAAAAACGGTGATGGATCAAGCCCTGATCTTTGGACTGGGTAAGAGTGGTCTGCTTAATTCAGGCACTCTGTTCATCACCACCCCCTTTTCTGAATCATTTTGTCCACCATAAGTGTGGAAGGGTATACTCAGATGTGAGTCCCTTGCTCATTGCACCATCAGGATTCAAGCAAGCCGGGCCGACGACGCCTGAAATGGCAGAAACCGGTCCCCGGAAGCTTGTTTCCTTCCCAGTATAAGAATTGGCTTGGTAGTTTGGTTTGCCCTGTTTCCATCATGCACTGGGACAGGAACAGACTAATTTGCATATAGCCAAGTTCTGAGCTGGGAAGGTGCAGTGAGCTAAAAAACGGTGATGGATCAAGCCCTGATCTTTGGACTGGGTAAGAGTGGTCTGCTTAATTCAGGCACTCTGTTCATCACCACCCCCTTTTCTGAATCATTTTGTCCACCATAAGTGTGGAAGGGTATACTCAGATGTGAGTCCCTTGCTCATTGCACCATCAGGATTCAAGCAAGCCGGGCCGACGACGCCTGAAATGGCAGAAACCGGTCCCCGGAAGCTTGTTTCCTTCCCAGTATAAGAATTGGCTTGGTAGTTTGGTTTGCCCTGTTTCCATCATGCACTGGGACAGGAACAGACTAATTTGCATATAGCCAAGTTCTGAGCTGGGATGGTGCAGTGAGCTAAAAAACGGTGATGGATCAAGCCCTGATCTTTGGACTGGGTAAGAGTGGTCTGCTTAATTCAGGCACTCTGTTCATCACCACCCCCTTTTCTGAATCATTTTGTCCACCATAAGTGTGGAAGGGTATACTCAGATGTGAGTCCCTTGCTCATTGCACCATCAGGATTCAAGCAAGCCGGGCCGACGACGCCTGAAATGGCAGAAACCGGTCCCCGGAAGCTTGTTTCCTTCCCAGTATAAGAATTGGCTTGGTAGTTTGGTTTGCCCTGTTTCCATCATGCACTGGGACAGGAACAGACTAATTTGCATATAGCTAAGTTCTGAGCTGGGATGGTGCAGTGAGCTAAAAAACGGTGATGGATCAAGCCCTGATCTTTGGACTGGGTAAGAGTGGTCTGCTTAATTCAGGCACTCTGTTCATCACCACCCCCTTTTCTGAATCATTTTGTCCACCATAAGTGTGGAAGGGTATACTCAGATGTGAGTCCCTTGCTCATTGCACCATCAGGATTCAAGCAAGCCGGGCCGACGACGCCTGAAATGGCAGAAACCGGTCCCCGGAAGCTTGTTTCCTTCCCAGTATAAGAATTGGCTTGGTAGTTTGGTTTGCCCTGTTTCCATCATGCACTGGGACAGGAACAGACTAATTTGCATATAGCCAAGTTCTGAGCTGGGATGGTGCAGTGAGCTAAAAAACGGTGATGGATCAAGCCCTGATCTTTGGACTGGGTAAGAGTGGTCTGCTTAATTCAGGCACTCTGTTCATCACCACCCCCTTTTCTGAATCATTTTGTCCACCATAAGTGTGGAAGGGTATACTCAGATGTGAGTCCCTTGCTCATTGCACCATCAGGATTCAAGCAAGCCGGGCCGACGACGCCTGAAATGGCAGAAACCGGTCCCCGGAAGCTTGTTTCCTTCCCAGTATAAGAATTGGCTTGGTAGTTTGGTTTGCCCTGTTTCCATCATGCACTGGGACAGGAACAGACTAATTTGCATATAGCCAAGTTCTGAGCTGGGATGGTGCAGTGAGCTAAAAAACGGTGATGGATCAAGCCCTGATCTTTGGACTGGGTAAGAGTGGTCTGCTTAATTCAGGCACTCTGTTCATCACCACCCCCTTTTCTGAATCATTTTGTCCACCATAAGTGTGGAAGGGTATACTCAGATGTGAGTCCCTTGCTCATTGCACCATCAGGATTCAAGCAAGCCGAGCCGACGACGCCTGAAATGGCAGAAACCGGTCCCCGGAAGCTTGTTTCCTTCCCAGTATAAGAATTGGCTTGGTAGTTTGGTTTGCCCTGTTTCCATCATGCACTGGGACAGGAACAGACTAATTTGCATATAGCCAAGTTCTGAGCTGGGATGGTGCAGTGAGCTAAAAAACGGTAATGGATCAAGCCCTGATCTTTGGACTGGGTAAGAGTGGTCTGCTTAATTCAGGCACTCTGTTCATCACCACCCCCTTTTCTGAATCGTACGTTAGATTACCAAGCAAATGGTATGGAACTTGTTATTTGGCAGTCGTATTTCCAAAAATATACCATGTGGATGACTTGGAGAGTTTGCAAGGAAAATCGAGCAACTGGGAAAAACCTGGACTGAGAGCTGGAGAGGTTGTTTGAGATATATTTGGAGTGATATTACCTAGTTTTGGAAGGGTGTTGACAGACATCAAGACTATAAGGCTTTCTACCATTGTGGATAAGGTATCTAGATATGTTACTTGCAAAAGAAGGCGGATCTTGACAGTCCAACAGTGTTGTATTTATATCCCTAATAATAGTAAAGATCTAAGAGGATATGCTAGTAACATCACTAATATAGATCATGAAATACAGTACTTCGCAGCTAAAGGAGTTTGGGATAAGATTGGGAAAGGATTTAGTGCAATTGGAAAATGGTTTGCAAATTTGGGAGGTGGAATCCTTGGATACCTCTTGAAACCAATAATATTTGTTATAATCTGTATCATTGTCTTAGTAGGGATAAGGGCATATAAATGTCATAAAGCGAGGCAAGTGGAAAACTCCTTAAGAGAAATCAAAAGAAGGATAAAAAGACTGCAGGATAGTCACTACAAGAATTTGAAGCAAACGGAGGAGTTCAGTCAGTCAGTCAGAAATTTATTTGACTCTTAAAAGAGCCATAAAAGGTTGCACATACATATTTACAGATAACACCTTAAAAGCCAACAGGTACACATACACAGAGATTAAACATTTTTGAACAGTAGTTGATATTTACTATGGATCTTAAAGGCAGTAAAAAGATAGTTTAAAAGATAGTATATAATTTTGGTTGATCTAATGAAAGTAAAAATTCCATTGGCAATTCGTGGTTTCTGATCCCAGCAGCAAGTACAAGTGGGCGAATAAATTGCTTCCTCTGAGGGGCATAAAAACTACAAAATAAAATAAAGTGCATAGTGCTTTGCCTTGAATGACTATCACAGGGGCATTCTGGAAGTGATGCATACCATGTGCCTTTGGTGGGGAAAGCGATTAGGAAATGAATTATTTTTAGCCGCAACCTAGTCAGCAAAAAGTTCCGCCTTTCATTTAAATCAATTTGTAAATAAAGTGCAGGTTCTCTTTGTGACCGGGAGAAAGTCTCTAGATGATTAGGCATGTTATAGGTAATATCTGCCCGCTGATGCCTTTGGTAAAAAAGAGATTTAATTGAGACAGAAGAAACTTTCTTTAGGGCGTCAGGATGTGTGTAATATTCTGTGATGCCCATTTAAGTAAAATTCATTTTAACCAAGGTATATCTAGGCTTTTGTCCATCCCCAAGGAGTCAGCTAATAGTTTCCTACAGAGGGTAGCCTCAGGATTTTTCCAAATTTTTAACCAAAGCAACAGCAGTTGTAGTGCATTGTTATCTTTCAAGTAACTCATCCCTACTTCATCATGGCAAAAAGCAACAGGGGAGCTCTGGGGCGCTGAAAGAAGTCTCCTTACAAACTTATTTTTCAGTATTTGTAATGATTTATGTTATAACTGGGGTCACGAATTCCACCACGGTAGCTTGGCGCAAGGCATGAAGGGACCCGAAGGCAATGTGTAAAGCAGAAGTGCAGCACACACTCACACTGACTCAAGAAGGCACATGCAATAAAAGGGACACCAGACCAGATTGTTGTTTAAAACTAGAATCTTTATCTAGACTTTTTAATGCAGGTACATAACTCTTCGTATATCAGGCAAATGGGGTCAACAACATCTTTCCAATGCTAATTCAATGCAAGTAACTAGCTATCATTTAGGGGTAGTCTAGGCAATCACATTCCTCATAAGCAGGTTCATTAAGTGTAACATTTCATAGGTCTGGTTCCAACATGACAAAATGGTCCCTGACACAATTCAAAATCACATTTAATGTAAATCTCGTTATTTAAAGTAAACAGATGATAAATCTGAAAAAGGAGATGTATAATAACTGCAGGTTGCAGTTCTCCTCCCCCCTTTTTCTTCTATTTTATCAATATGTAAATAAAATTGCTATTGTACTAAGAAGAGACTGAGTATTAAGTGGCTTCTTTGTATTACTTGTGTTGGGTTTGCTGATTTAGCCTTGTTGTTTACAAATAATACATCTTCTTTTTTAGATTTATCATCTGTTTACTTTAAATAACGAGATTTACATTAAATGTGATTTTGAATTGTGTCAGGGACCATTTTGTTTCTATATATAAACTATTACCCAGGTCCCTTGACCAATTGGGTCTACCCCATTGGTTTAATGGTTTACATCTCTTGTGCATGGGGATCATTGAAATAACTCAAAATATGCATAAATGGCACATCAGAAACATCTACAGCGTTTCCTGAACAGGGGCACGCTGAAAGGAACAGTCCCCGGGCAAGGGGTTAACTCAGACACAGTACAACAATACTCAGTGCAGTTCTTGGGCCTAGTTTCGAAGGCTCTCTACACCATCTCCCTCCTACTTCAGGCCTCCAGGGCCAACAAGGCCTTTGCAGGGTTAATTAGGGCCTACTGGGCCCATCTGCAGTCTCCTGAGGGGAAGGGCGGTCACGGGGCTGCCTATCTAATGTCCCGAGGCTCCTCTGCAGCCCCGCTATCCCGCACAGACTCTCGCCCTGCCACGGGGGGTGTTACCTATGTCTTTGGCCTCCATGAGGCCCTGGCTCCTCAGTCCAGGTCTGGGGCAGATTGGGGGGCTCTCACTCTCCTGGAGCCCCCTCGCCGGTGTCTCGAGTCGGTCCCGAGCCTTCCGATGCTTCCTCTGACCCGGGGACCGACGTGGACGCGGCCTGAGGGAAGCACGGCAACCTCAGCCAATGGCTGTGCAGCTCCCGAGGGACCGGGCACCTGAGCCAATCAGGGGGCAGCTTCTGGTAGGTGCAGCTGTGCCCGCCAATGGCAGCACGGCTATCAGGGGACGCGGCTGATGATGCGGCCGGCTCCCCAGTCAGGTGACGTTGCCAACGCTAACTTCGCAGGCCCAGCACGGCCTTTCCCTGCTACCTCGGCGGCCCTTCCAGGCTTCGGGGGCCACAGCGGGGGTCTTGAGCAGCACCTCTCCTCTCACGCTCCCGGGACACACACAGCGCTCTTGTTCCAGCGACCCAGAGGTCGTGACGGCGATTCCCGCAGACAGTGCGCTTCAAGCATAGAGCTTTATGGCAGGTACCGGAGCTGGGACGATGATTGGGGCCGATAGCGCGCTTACTGCCACCGCGCTAGATGGCAGGTACTGGAGGTATTAGCGACGCACGACCACGGCGCGTAATGGGGCACAGCATGCATGGGCCCAGCAGTAGTGTAACCAAGTCCTGGGCTGCGGTGGTGATCGGGGGTAGATAGCAACTAGAGGTCACAGCGCTTTGCAAGGAGAGCCCAGTAGGGCGCTGGGGGCATCCAGCAGCAGCAGGCTTTAGCAGTCCAGTGCTGGGTGGTCACACAGCGCTTCAGGGGGACAGCACAGGGGGCAAGGTTCTCTCAGTCAAGAGCCTAATTGGCACAGCGCTGTTTACCTGGTTCATCCCCCAGCAGTGCTCACAGCAGGCAGTCCACTTCTTCCTCACAGCGCTGGATGGGCACAGCGCCTCTCTTGGGGGGGGTGGGTGGCAGGTCTCAATTGCAGGTTCTTGGGTAGGATGTACAGGGGTTGAGTTGGCAAGTTTCATAGGCAGGATGGTTCCCTGCAGCACACTGAAGATGGTTCCCTGGGTTCCCCTTCACTGGGATAGATCAGCAGGCTGGCAGGGTCCCTCATCTAACTTGGGTACAGCAGGGCCTAAGCTCAGTCAGTCCCAGTAGTGTAGGTTCCTCCCCTAGGCCCAAACGCCTATACTCCGGCAGAGGTTCCCCCAGGTCCAGTAGTGCCCCAACTGACGGTCAGGTCTCCCTCCTTTCCTCTTATACCCCTAGGTCAGGTGACACTCCTGTAAAGGCGGAAAAACATTACCCCTCCCAGGGATGGAAGGTTCCAGGAGCTTCCACATGTTGGTCTATGGAACAAAAAGGTGGGATGGCAGAGATACTGTATCAGGAAGTCCCAGCCTGCTCCTAACAATTAGTGCGTGTACTCAATGGTCACTCCGCAGTAGCAGGGGCTTGTGGCAGCTGTGTTGTTGGGAGAGAGCACCTGCACCTCAGCACTGTTTTGTAGTGGTAAGGTGCCCAGAGACCTAGGTCCAACAAAAGACGGTGGCAAAAATAAGGCGAAAAGGACAAAAAAAACAGAGTAAGACCACCCTAGGGCTGACAGGTCTAACAATTTACAATTTACATGTCCCCAGACCCCAGCCCCAAAGTTTACCACTGAGAGACTCTTGCTCTCATAAATACATTAAATTTCCCTAACCGGCTTATGACCCAGTCTTTGATTGAATCTAAATATAGGATAATTAGATTTCTGGAATTGCATCATTCTAATGTTTAAAGCATGTTTCCAATTAAAATCAACATCAAATGGTACCCCCAGATAAGTAAAATACGGATTTTTTAAAATTTCTTCTCTCCCCAGTAAAAATGTCCTTGTTTTTGAATTTTTCGGGCCACATTTCATTATAAAAGATTTTGTACAAGTCATTTATAAAAGCATTAAAATAGTCAAGCAGTGTTTGTAGGCCATTTGCTGTCCTGGCTATGGATTTGACATATATTGAATCTTGGAATGTCCGTCTCCACCGCAGGGAGTTGGTCTCCAAGTCCATTTATACCTAATAAAAAAAAGAAAGGGGCCAGGACACACCCCTGCCTTGCCGCTATGTCAGAGGGAAATTCATCTTTTTAATCTGCTCAACTACTGTAGAATACTGAGGCGCTTTCATGGAGTCTGCTTAATAGAGTAATATTTGCTCAATCCTTATTTGTGACATTATGGACCATAATTTGCAGTGGTTTACTGTGTCAAAAGTACACGTCAGGTCCATAAATGCTAGATGAATACTACACCTTTAGGCTTTGATGCACTTTTGGACAATTACTGCCAAATTTAATGTTTGATCCACTGTACTCAGCCGGGCTGAAATCTGAACTGGTATACCGAGAGTGCTCTGTGTTCAAGACCCCATAGTTCCAATTTGGCCGAAATTACCCTGCCCTAGATCTAGACTGAGCTATCTAGCAAGGAATATGGGCTATAACAGTGAGCTGGGATTTTTTCCCCCTTTTTAAAAATTGGGACTATATTGGCTTCCTGCCAGGTCTTAACTAATTGGCCCACTATAGCTGCCTTAGGGACATTTGTTATCTGTTGGGCCTGCTAAAAACTTATATAAATCGACTGTAACTCTATCTGGACCTGGGGCTTTCTCTGGGCAACTATTCTCAGGAGTTCAGAAAGAGAAGATTAGCTGCAACATGTGTTTATATGAGTCTACTCTGCAGGCATGTTTTTGAGGGTTTTGTGATGACTCAACATCATCAGAGGGGGAACTGATGGAGTGGAAATCTCATTTCATTTGTAGGGGTGCATCATAATCAAGTATAGAGTGCATCTGCATATAATCTTACAACTATATTTACATGAGGTGTTTGACTTGTGAAGTGTATTAACATAACAATGTGATGTGTCTTAGGTTTATGGGAAATTAACGTAGGAAATTAATGTAACTAGCAGAAAACGTTAACATTAAGAACTTGTGTTGTGAAATATATGTTACTAAATATACTGAATGTGTATAAAAATTATATTTCAATAATTTAGTAAATGTTTTAGTTAAAACGCAATAGAGTTATGTCAATCTTTGAAGCTAAAGTGGCACGTTTCTATATTAACTGTAAATCATGGGCCTGAAATGCAGGTCCCTGACAATTCTCAATTTAGAATTACTAGTTTGAATTTCGTGTGCACTGTAGAATCTGTTCTTTCTCACCTTTGCATTGCAGGTGGAGAAGAATTAATTTGAGAAAAGTAATGCCTTTGTTTTAGTAGCTAGGCAAGGACAAAAGCAGATACAGTTACATGGCTTGGAGGTGATAGAGATGGAGACAAATTCATATGGGAGAAGGTATGGGAATGAAGGACAAATTGTTGGGAAGGAGTTACATGGAGAACATAGTGGGAACCTATACTCAAGACTACCCAGAGTGGATGGCTGGTGTGAGGTGCCTCATGGGAAGTTACTTGTGGATAATTGATTGTTGGAATTAGGGAAAGTGCCCACTTTTTTCTTGCCATGGGAGGGAGCATCTCGGAACGAACGCTTTCCTTTGCAATAGTGGCTTGATGCTACTTGACCCATTGATGGTGGAGAGGCTTCTTAGGAAGACTCCTCGTACTGACACTTTTTTCCTTTTCCACTGAAGATGCCTAAGTAGGGATGTTATCTCAGTGCTAGAGCAGGAATAGATGTAATGGTTTCAACTTATAAACCGTCGATTCAGGGAAATTTGGACTCATGCTTCCTGATTTTCTGTATCTTACTTCTTGAATTTATAGTCTTGTTCATGCTGCATTGTTTAAATTGGCTACATAGATTTGGCTTTCTGCTAATTCCTTTGTATTGATGTGTCTCTATGTTCAGTTAGTTTTGGTTTTGTAATAAACTAACTGACCTTAGATAGTTGTCTGCTAGTTATTATGTATCAAGAACAGTCATTGGTAATTTGCTTGTGTCCTTGATGATTTTTAGCCTGCAGAAAATCATCAATGATTACAGCTTGCTGTGAAAGAGAACCCCTGGATTGTGTATCTAGAGAAGGTCTAGCACTAATGGACCCGGCCCTTTCAGATATTTTACATATCCAAAAGAAAAGAGCATGGCTCTCAACTCATTTGCATCAGTGAAGGAATTCATTAGCTACCTGTTCTAGTAGAGGTAGAGTGGGCATGGCATGATACGACTCCTGTAGCTAAACCATGCAGTGAAGATGGAATGATACAGCGTATTGTACAGAAGTAGTTATCCATCTATTTAACCATGTGTATTTTTCTGCTCTTCTCAATTCTACATTATTCCATTTAAGAAAAAACTCTACTCATCCACATCACTTTGCCCATCTAAGCTATCTCGCTACTGAGGCATCACATGTTAACAAAAGCATCTTTATTTTGACCTGCATCATATTTGTCTTGCACTTCTTATAGAGTTCTTAACTTCAGTAATTAAATGTTTTCTGCTGTCTCTAGGGTTAATGAATATGCAACATGGCTTCCAGGCAAGTCATGAGTAATGTGCCATTTAAATCTATGTATATGTCCATTGTGTAGAAAAGTTGTCTTCTTTCAATAGTCACTATTTTTCATCATATGCTGATCCCTGTTTTGGGGGATATAAAGATTCAATGCACTGTAAAACTTCAATGCATTGCTGCAGATGGGTGGTCGGCTGGTAAAAAGGTGCTGTAACATTAGTTTCATTCAACTGGCGTAATTAACTATACATTAAGATCATTGTAAGTTGGCACAGACATTATACCAGTGGCATGGAAGTTAAGTGCAACAAATATGCTTTGATGTGTAACCACCCTACTAATATATAGGATACAAATCTATGGCTCCCGGTTGTATGTGTGTCTCTACCACACAGCCCAACCACAAATGCGTCTTAACCATGCATTCCTTTACCACGCATTCCTTTACTACGCATGCCTTTACCATAAAATGTTGTGGTATAGGCATGAATGGTAATGGGGTATGTGTGGCTAAGGTTGCCACTACCCTGCATCCCCCGACCAACCGCCCACCCTTGCCCCCGCACTGTCCGTTCAACTACCCCAATCCTTACACTGGGGTGTCTTGGCGCTGTCTACCCCTGAGCAGAATGGAGCATTGTCGTTGAAGAGCCACATGTGTAGCTCTTTCCTGAACCATGTATGGGTTGGCAGGGCTTTCATGTGGGGTGGCAAATTGTTTCACAGCTTGGTAGTAGCAAGAGAGAAACTTCTACTGCCCCAGCAAACTTTGGAAAATCTGGAAGTGATCATAAGGTTTGCCCCTAGTGATCAAAGCTGCCTGCCCAGTGTATAGATCTGAAAGGAATTTTTTAAAAACCCTAGGCCCATATTGTGCAATGCGTTATACGCTAAGCACAGAGCCTTACATTTAATGCCGCTTTACAGGGAGCCAATGCAACTTCTGATTTTCTTTGGCTACTAACATGAATTTAGGGGTCCCAGATAGTATCCTGATGGCCGCATTCTGTACCATCAGGAGCTTGTGAAGGTTATTTTCCAGTGTGTTAACATAGAGGCTGTTACAGTAATATAACTTAGATAGTACAAGGGCTGTAATTACTGTCCTTTTAGCCGCTGGGATAAAAAGTAATAGTTTTTTTTATCTTTCTAAGCAGATGACAACACAACGAAATCACAGAATTAACTTGAGATTTGAAGTTAAGCTTGTTGTTTATTATCACACCTAAGATTTTTGCCTTTGTAACTAGTAAAACTGATTGCACCTTATGTCATCTCTACCAATAATGTTTTACTACTGGGAGATTTTAGTGTACATAGTGAGTGCCTGGACAATGTAGAGACGGCGTCTCTTCTAGCTGACCTCGCCGCAATAGACTTAACCAAAATCAATGATGGTCCAACGCATGAAGCTGGGGATACACTGGACATTATTTTCTCTAAATCGTCCCTCATTACATGTGAAGCCCCACAGCCACTTAGTTGGTCAGACCATGCACTCATTGATTTCCAAGTTCAGGGACCTAGAAGACAGCTGACACCTGGCTTAGGCCCCAAACGCCGCTATAGACAATGGCACAAAGTCACCCCGATGCTTTCTCAGATGTCTTTCCATCATCATGGGACACTGAATCTGAGAACGTCAAGGAGGGTATAGCCCATTTTAATGATTTGGCTAGATCTGCCATTGATCAGCTTGCCCCTTTAAAGAGTCTTCCCAGTAAGACAAGCTCTGGCGCACTGGTTCACACCCGAGCTCCGAAATGAAAAATGCCACTGCAAAAACCTGGAGAGGCGATGGCGACGTACCCATTGCAGAGATGATAAAGAGAAATACTGGATATGTCTCCTTCAATATCATAAAAATATAAAAATGCCATGAACTTCCTTCATCGCCCAACAGCTAAGCCAGACAGGGAATGCCTCCAAAGCTCTATTACAGATCCTGAAATCTTTTACAATTCCCAAGGTTTGTGACCTGGAGAAAGCCCCATCTCAAGCCCCCTGTGATACTATAGCAGAGCATTTTATACCTTATTTAAAAAAAATTATCACAGCAGACAGCTCTGTCGGTCAACATGGCCCACAACTCTTCTCCCTGCTCTAAGGGGCAATTTCTGAAGTACTCCCCCCCCCCCGACTCGTGAGGAAGTTGAAGCCGTATTACGCACTGTGAAGTCAGGATCACCTCTCAATGTTATACCAGCTAAAATCTCCTCCTCCCTGGCCAAACATCTGTCAACTTCCATGTGTTCCTTGCTTAATCTTTCGTTGAAGGAGGGTCATCTCCCACTTGAATGGAAGGCGGCACTAGTCATTCCAATCCGTAAAAACACAAAGGCCTCTATGGAAGACCTTTCTAACTTACGACCAGTCTCCCTTCTACCTCTCCTGAGCAAACTCTTGGGAAAGTATATAAACAAACACCTGTCGGACCATGTTGAATCTTCAGGCAGCCTTGACGTGTCGCAGTCAGGCTTTAGACCCAAGCATAGTACGGAGACAGCCCTGGTCAGTCACGGACAACATAAGACTAACATTAGATAGAGGTCAATTCACTATCCTGGTGCTGTTAGATCTCTCAACCGCATTCGAGACGGTCGACCTCCAGATTCTGCTCAGGAGACTCGAGGAATCTGGAATTGTTGGAATGGCCTTGCGATGGATGACAAGCTTCCTTTCCAACCGCTCTTAGACAGTCAACATGGGACCTTTTTGATCTAAAACTATGAAACTGACCAAGGAAGTGCCCCAGGGCTCAAGTTTAAGCCCCACTCTGCTTAATATCTATGTCGCTCCCTTGGCTGATCTCCTGAGGATGTATAGGTTTACGCCAATATCATACGTGGATGATACCCAGCTTACCTTCCCATTTAACAAAACCACTCTCTCCACTCAGATTACTTTCTCCTCCAGCATGCTAGCAATCTCCCAATGGCTGCAGAAATTTTTTTTACAACTAAACTCCGGAAGACCGAGATTATGCTCTTTGGAGTGGCTGCACTGTTATGGTCACCGGAATGGTGGCCAAGAGAACTAGGTAGCTCCCCCGCGCCAAAGACAGTAGTAAAAAATCTAGGTGTTCTTATTGAGCAGGCCTTGAACGTGAAAGAACACATAACCCTTCTTCAATGTGTTTAGTCTGCAGAGATGAGTCTTTCCTTTCCTCCCAGACTCTACATGAAAAACTCTTATCCAGGCTCTGGTATTAAGCAGACTGGACTACTGCAATGCCTTGCTGGTCTCAGTGAATGAGTCATCGCTGGACCGTCTACATGTATGGTAACGGCCCAGTTTACCTCGCAGAGAAATCTAATCGCTACACTCCTTCTAGGGATCTCCGCTCTGACTCCAAATCTCTTCTGGAGGTTACTCGGGTCAAATAGTCAAGGACTGGAGGGAAAGCTTTCTCGCATCTTGCTCCCCTTTACTGAAATCTGTTTCCCACCTTGCTGAGGCAATGCCCAGACCACCGTCAGTTCAGAAAGTATCTGAAACCTGCTCTGTTTTAGAATCACAGCTGCGCCAGCCTTCACATGTATGTCCGCAAGTGAAGAGATACCCTTTCGGAGGTGATTCAGGTGCTATACAAACCCATAAGTAAATAAATACCTGGGGTAGGCAGAGATCCTAGTATTTCTGGCCACCAGGCAGGCAGTAGATCACCAAACAAAATCACTTCCGTCTTACTGGAATTAAGCTGAAGGCAGTAACTGGATATCCAATCGCTCATCGCCAGCATGCCCTCATGAAAACTGACCAAAACCACTGTGCCATTTTAAAAAACGTACAAGACAATTTGGGTGTCATCGGCATAAGATGTTAGCGAAAGACCAAAGGATTTGACTAGCAGAGACAACTCTGTGACATAAATGTTAAACAGAGTTGGACTGATTGAAGACCCCCGTTGGACTCCACATGGAAGAGAGAAAGTGGCAGAATCAAAATTACCCAACACTAATGATTGTGGTCTATTGGTGAGAAATGATGTCAGAAGATATTTGGCCTTCTCCCTGATGCCCAGATTGGTGATATGGTTGATCAATGTCCCATGATCGACTGTATCAAATGCCGCTGATAAATCAAAGAGCCGCTTCTCGACATCTGTCACTTGCGACCCTTACCTCATTTGTAGCTTATATCAGTGCAGTCTCTGTGCTAAGTTCCGGTCTGAACCCAAATTGCACCTCGTCAACCAGATGATTGTCTCAGATGTATTGTGTGAGCTGGATGTTCATCACTTTTTCTACCAGTTTAGCAGGCAATGGGAGGTGAGAGATAGGCGAGTAGTTGTTAGGCTCAGCTGGATTGAGGTTCTGTTTCAATATGAAAGGGAGAATAGAGGCCCTTTTCATCTGAGTGGAAAAGACTCCAGAGATAAACATATTGTTAAAAATAATTGATAAAATGGCGTAATCGAGAACTTAAGTACGCAATACTGTTTCCTGTGAAATTGAAGGTGGAGGAGGAAGGGAAAACCTGTTTTTTAACAACAACGCAGGAGGCCCACGACTGGTTGGAGAGGTGGCGCCCAGCCATGGGGTCCAAAAGACAGGGACAGAGGCAGAGACACCCAACCACGATATCGGGATCATCAGGAGCGAAAGAGATGGAAGCCTCTGGAGGTACGACGACGCGGAATGTGAATGAGGAGTCAGATTGATGTCACGCCTAAAGAACCATGGAATTGAGAGGGGAAACACCCCCAAAGACATGGGCGCATGAAGACCCGACAACACCATACTCGGCGGTGAGAAATCTGCAGATCAAGACTCACTGGATATACAAACTGATTTCATCACTGACACTTGTTTTTGCAGCAGTGACACTGAACTGTGAACAATTGGCTGAGGTAAAATGCAGGTTTAAGGTAGAGACTGCGGGAGTTCGCTAAACGGCTCTCCCCCCTCACGCAAGTAAAAAGTTCTGGGAACTAAGCACTCTGCTAAGTTGGGGTGGTGGGTAGTTCAGAGTCCCCCGTGCAGGGAGGCAGGGAGGCGGGAGGGGGGTAGGGTTTAGTTTAGGGGGTTAATGTTTAATTTATTACTGATGCATAGTGATCGACTTGATGACATACATGATGGCATACAGGGCACACTCCATTTATACATAGCTAATGTCACAAAAGACGGGAATAGATATACTCCTGGCTGTTTCAAACACTCAGGCCTCAAACTCTAGGGAGATGTTACCTCCTCTCACTGTACTGTCCTGGAAAGTAAATGGGCTGGGTGATAAGATAAAAAGGTGGCTGGTCCTTCAATACATCAAACGTAAGGGTCCAGCGTTTGCAATGATACAAGAATCACATTTGGTGGGCTCAGCCTTAAGGCCCTGGATAGATGGGGCTACAAAATGGCAGCACACTCAGAATTTACCTCGGGGTCTCAGAATTCACCTCCCGGTCTCGGGGGTTGGAATCCTGGCCCATAAATATTTCCCCTTGATAATAAATGGGTCCTGGACAGATGACCAAGGGCGATTTGCAGTGATAGCATGTCAATGGGAAGGGCGGTCGTACAATACGGTATCAGTCTATGTCCCACCGAGGCTGCATCAGTCAACCTTCCTGGCACTGGGGAAATTCTTGTTATCACTCCCGCAGGGAGAACTCATCGTGGGGGGTGACTTTAACGTGACGATTGACGCATCCATAGATAGAAAACCCCCCAGAGATTCCAGTTGTGCAAATCTCAAGTTAGTGGACTTTGTCAATGCAATCTGTCTCATTGATGTCTGGAAGGCCAGTTACCCACAGGAGCGACAGTATACCTTCCACTCGGGTGTTTACAATAGTCTTTCAACAATATACTACATATTAACATTGGCAGCAGGGTTGCAAAGGGTACTAGAGATAATATTTACCCAGGGGCTTCTCGGACCGCCCACCAGTGCTAATTACATATGCATCCTACACCCCGGGAAGACGCCGACTGTTTCCGCTCTACCCTGGCTATCTGAAAAATCACACGATTGGGAAGGGTCTGCTCGCAACCACGGAACAATACTTCGCAGAAAATGAACACTCAGTGTCCTCTCCAAGAACAGTGTGAAAGGCATACAAAACAGTATTACGTGGCCAGGCAATATCACTAGTTGCAAGTCATAAAAAGATACAAAAACAACAGATTGAGACTCTAGAGCAAGGGGTAGCCCAAGCAGAGGCTGACCACTCGGCAGACACCACTGAAAACACGACGCATAGGTTACATCTAGCACAACAAGAATACAAGGCCTTTGCATGGAGGACGCGAAATCCAAACTCACCAGCACACACACTACTATTCATGAACTAGGTGATAAAGCAGGCAAGTTCCTAGCCTGGCTAGACAGAAAGGAAAGGATCATACGATGGATAGCTCAACTCTGATTAGAGTCTGGGGTCGTGACTTCAGACCCCCAGCAAATCATTGACACATTAGCGGCCCATTATGAGAAAATATACACGTCCATAGCCACAAATACCGTAGAATACAATTAGCCTTTCTAAAGGACATACGAATGCCCACACTATCTAATGACGCAACTCCGGCACTGGAAGCAGATCTGACTTAAGACGAGCTCTTGCGGGCGATAGGTGCAATGCATACAGGAAAAGCCCTGGGACCTAATGGTATTCCCGTAGAACTCAACAAAAAAACAGCCACTAAGCTCAGGCCACACCTACTCAACATGTACGAAGACAGTCTGGAAAAAGGGGCGCTGCCTAGGGATCAGCGTCTGGCAACAATAGTCGCAATACATAAACCGGACAAACAGCAGCAGGAATGCATGTCCTACAGACCAATATCCTTAACCGCATGCGCGCTGCGGCTATTTTCGCGCTGCGCGGCTTTTTTCAAAAAGCCGCGTTACATGACGAGCTGAGCTCGTCATCAGCATGCGAGCGGTGCAACTGATGATGAGCTGAGCTCGTCATCAGCGTCGAAGGGGTTAATAAACGCAGAAGCTAAAATACTTGCTAAAGCATTCGTCATGAGACTGCAGCCATATCTTGCAACAGTGATCCACTCGGACAAATCCGGATTTATGCCAAACCGTAACACAGCGCTGAATCCATGTCTTACAGAACACACCGTTTCTGGTTTCCCCTGCATACTTTACAGCGATAAACGCCGAAATAACAAAGCTGCTGTGGGATGGGAGATCGGCCAGTATAGCCATACATAAACTAGTGAAGAGCTGGTACGACGGAGGTATCGCCCTCCCCAATATAAAAACATAATACTGGGCATCACAACTCATTGTAATAAACCAATGGCTACATGCACCACAGGCTGAACCGGTGTTTGGCATGGATAGGCATCTCCTGGAGGCGGAAGGGATTATGGGGGCACTATACAATAACCCAAGAAGGACGGCTCTTACAGGTCCAACGGCACATACAATCCAGGTCTGGCATGAAGCACAACGAGTACTGGGCTGGAAGGGTGTCACGACACAGGCAACACCATTATGGGACAAACGGAAACCAGGCAACTGAGAAATACCAAAGGATTTAGACAATGGGACCTAATAGGTATCTCAAAGGTGGGAGATATATGGAAAAAAGGAAAGGTTGATATGTTCACACAGCTATAAATCACTTACAGCTTAGTAAAGATGGCAACTTTTAGATAAATGCAGATCAGACATGCACTTATGGCAGTAAATCCACCACAACTACCAGAGGCCTCACCCCTAGAGGACAGACTACTGACAGACCACTTGACTAAAAAACTATTTCCCAAACATATTGGAAAATAATAAACAACTAGCCAGACCCCACAACGTTCCTTAAGGAACAATGGGAGGCTGATTTGGGAACTTTGGATGAGGCAGACTGGCAGGAGGCAATTGCATCCTCAAAAGAGGTAGCGATCCCCTCTAAACTAAAGCTAATACAATTCAAAATTCTACACAGCACATACTATACACGAGTACTGCTGCATAGACTAGGCAGTGTGGACACACCTCTCTGCCTACGACAGTGTGGCACTCCAGGCACATGTTGGCACACACTCTGGCAATGCCCGAAAATCACATCCTATTGGGAAGCGATTATTCACACGATTTCCCAGGTTACAGGAGTGACAAATCAGCCGGAACCAAAAAGATGTCTGTACAATATTTGGGAACCTACAGATCTCAACCATGCGGCTCAAGACTGGGTGGCACTGGGAATGGCTTTGGCAAAACGAAATATAGCGCAGCACTGAGGCTCCACATTAACCCCTAACCATCGACAGTGCTGTCAGGGCATGGACGGTACAATGATAATAGAAAAATCAGTCTATGTGCACCGGGAATGCCCCAAAAACTGGACTCGGTGTGGGGAAAATGGAATACATTTCGGGGCAATCTCTGTGAACCCCCACAAGAGGAATCGCTATCAGAGGATAGTGACTAACAACTGAAATGAAAGTATTGTGATGTATAATGTTACTTACTGCAGTTATATTGTAAAGGTGCAAGAGAGGGACCTTGATAAGCAATGTCATAAATACACCACTATTGTAAAATATTCTTTACCACTATGTATGCGCTATCGAATATTCAATGTAATGCATCACTGTTTTTCATCAGAAAATGGCAATAAAAATGTTTTTTTTTTTAAACTGATGAGTTAGCACCTATCAAGTCTGGAAAAAGGTTCAGAACCATAGGAGGACATGGGCCGAACAGTAAGCCAAATTTGACATTGCTCACCATGGCAGATATTTGTTCCACAGACACTGCTGAGAATTCAGTCAAGGTACATATCTCATGATGCTCCTTGCAAGGCTCGAGTACTAACTCCGTGGAGGAATAGGCCTCAAACTTCGAATAGATTTGCTTTACTTTAATCTGGAAACAGAGAGCTAGAGAATCACAGAAGGCTTGAGAATAGACCCCAGAGTGGTTTTCTGGTGGGGACGCAAGTTTAGGGACTACTTGGAACAACTCTTTGGTAGATTCCTTGGCATTATCTATTTGTTGAGTGAATTAAGCACACTTTTCCTGAATTAAAAGATGTTTGTATTTAGACAGAGCCTGTATATAGCATATTTTTTCTTGATGATCATATGAAGTTGTGAATGTAAAGATCTGTCAACTTCCATGTGTTCCTTGCTTAATCTTTCGTTGAAGGAGGGTCATCTCCCACTTGAATGGAAGGCGGCACTAGTCATTCCAATCCGTAAAAACACAAAGGCCTCTATGGAAGACCTTTCTAACTTACGACCAGTCTCCCTTCTACCTCTCCTGAGCAAACTCTTGGGAAAGTATATAAACAAACACCTGTCGGACCATGTTGAATCTTCAGGCAGCCTTGACGTGTCGCAGTCAGGCTTTAGACCCAAGCATAGTACGGAGACAGCCCTGGTCAGTCACGGACAACATAAGACTAACATTAGATAGAGGTCAATTCACTATCCTGGTGCTGTTAGATCTCTCAACCGCATTCGAGACGGTCGACCTCCAGATTCTGCTCAGGAGACTCGAGGAATCTGGAATTGTTGGAATGGCCTTGCGATGGATGACAAGCTTCCTTTCCAACCGCTCTTAGACAGTCAACATGGGACCTTTTTGATCTAAAACTATGAAACTGACCAAGGAAGTGCCCCAGGGCTCAAGTTTAAGCCCCACTCTGCTTAATATCTATGTCGCTCCCTTGGCTGATCTCCTGAGGATGTATAGGTTTACGCCAATATCATACGTGGATGATACCCAGCTTACCTTCCCATTTAACAAAACCACTCTCTCCACTCAGATTACTTTCTCCTCCAGCATGCTAGCAATCTCCCAATGGCTGCAGAAATTTTTTTTACAACTAAACTCCGGAAGACCGAGATTATGCTCTTTGGAGTGGCTGCACTGTTATGGTCACCGGAATGGTGGCCAAGAGAACTAGGTAGCTCCCCCGCGCCAAAGACAGTAGTAAAAAATCTAGGTGTTCTTATTGAGCAGGCCTTGAACGTGAAAGAACACATAACCCTTCTTCAATGTGTTTAGTCTGCAGAGATGAGTCTTTCCTTTCCTCCCAGACTCTACATGAAAAACTCTTATCCAGGCTCTGGTATTAAGCAGACTGGACTACTGCAATGCCTTGCTGGTCTCAGTGAATGAGTCATCGCTGGACCGTCTACATGTATGGTAACGGCCCAGTTTACCTCGCAGAGAAATCTAATCGCTACACTCCTTCTAGGGATCTCCGCTCTGACTCCAAATCTCTTCTGGAGGTTACTCGGGTCAAATAGTCAAGGACTGGAGGGAAAGCTTTCTCGCATCTTGCTCCCCTTTACTGAAATCTGTTTCCCACCTTGCTGAGGCAATGCCCAGACCACCGTCAGTTCAGAAAGTATCTGAAACCTGCTCTGTTTTAGAATCACAGCTGCGCCAGCCTTCACATGTATGTCCGCAAGTGAAGAGATACCCTTTCGGAGGTGATTCAGGTGCTATACAAACCCATAAGTAAATAAATACCTGGGGTAGGCAGAGATCCTAGTATTTCTGGCCACCAGGCAGGCAGTAGATCACCAAACAAAATCACTTCCGTCTTACTGGAATTAAGCTGAAGGCAGTAACTGGATATCCAAGCGCTCATCGCCAGCATGCCCTCATGAAAACTGACCAAAACCACTGTGCCATTTTAAAAAACGTACAAGACAATTTGGGTGTCATCGGCATAAGATGTTAGCGAAAGACCAAAGGATTTGACTAGCAGAGACAACTCTGTGACATAAATGTTAAACAGAGTTGGACTGATTGAAGACCCCCGTTGGACTCCACATGGAAGAGAGAAAGTGGCAGAATCAAAATCACCCAACACTAATGATTGTGGTCTATTGGTGAGAAATGATGTCAGAAGAGATTTGGCCTTCTCCCTGATGCCCAGATTGGTGATATGGTTGATCAATGTCCCATGATCGACTGTATCAAATGCCGCTGATAAATCAAAGAGCCGCTTCTCGACATCTGTCACTTGCGACCCTTACCTCATTTGTAGCTTATATCAGTGCAGTCTCTGTGCTAAGTTCCGGTCTGAACCCAAATTGCACCTCGTCAACCAGATGATTGTCTCAGATGTATTGTGTGAGCTGGATGTTCATCACTTTTTCTACCAGTTTAGCAGGCAATGGGAGGTGAGAGATAGGCGAGTAGTTGTTAGGCTCAGCTGGATTGAGGTTCTGTTTCAATATGAAAGGGAGAATAGAGGCCCTTTTCATCTGAGTGGAAAAGACTCCAGAGATAAACATATTGTTAAAAATAATTGATAAAATGGCGTAATCGAGAACTTAAGTACGCAATACTGTTTCCTGTGAAATTGAAGGTGGAGGAGGAAGGGAAAACCTGTTTTTTAACAACAACGCAGGAGGCCCACGACTGGTTGGAGAGGTGGCGCCCAGCCATGGGGTCCAAAAGACAGGGACAGAGGCAGAGACACCCAACCACGATATCGGGATCATCAGGAGCGAAAGAGATGGAAGCCTCTGGAGGTACGACGACGCGGAATGTGAATGAGGAGTCAGATTGATGTCACGCCTAAAGAACCATGGAATTGAGAGGGGAAACACCCCCAAAGACATGGGCGCATGAAGACCCGACAACACCATACTCGGCGGTGAGAAATCTGCAGATCAAGACTCATTGGATATACAAACTGATTTCATCACTGACACTTGTTTTTGCAGCAGTGACACTGAACTGTGAACAATTGGCTGAGGTAAAATGCAGGTTTAAGGTAGAGACTGCGGGAGTTCGCTAAACGGCTCTCCCCCCTCACGCAAGTAAAAAGTTCTGGGAACTAAGCACTCTGCTAAGTTGGGGTGGTGGGTAGTTCAGAGTCCCCCGTGCAGGGAGGCAGGGAGGCGGGAGGGGGGTAGGGTTTAGTTTAGGGGGTTAATGTTTAATTTATTACTGATGCATAGTGATCGACTTGATGACATACATGATGGCATACAGGGCACACTCCATTTATACATAGCTAATGTCACAAAAGACGGGAATAGATATACTCCTGGCTGTTTCAAACACTCAGGCCTCAAACTCTAGGGAGATGTTACCTCCTCTCACTGTACTGTCCTGGAAAGTAAATGGGCTGGGTGATAAGATAAAAAGGTGGCTGGTCCTTCAATACATCAAACGTAAGGGTCCAGCGTTTGCAATGATACAAGAATCACATTTGGTGGGCTCAGCCTTAAGGCCCTGGATAGATGGGGCTACAAAATGGCAGCACACTCAGAATTTACCTCGGGGTCTCAGAATTCACCTCCCGGTCTCGGGGTTGGAATCCTGGCCCATAAATATTTCCCCTTGATAATAAATGGGTCCTGGACAGATGACCAAGGGCGATTTGCAGTGATAGCATGTCAATGGGAAGGGCGGTCGTACAATACGGTATCAGTCTATGTCCCACCGAGGCTGCATCAGTCAACCTTCCTGGCACTGGGGAAATTCTTGTTATCACTCCCGCAGGGAGAACTCATCGTGGGGGGTGACTTTAACGTGACGATTGACGCATCCATAGATAGAAAACCCCCCAGAGATTCCAGTTGTGCAAATCTCAAGTTAGTGGACTTTGTCAATGCAATCTGTCTCATTGATGTCTGGAAGGCCAGTTACCCACAGGAGCGACAGTATACCTTCCACTCGGGTGTTTACAATAGTCTTTCAACAATATACTACATATTAACATTGGCAGCAGGGTTGCAAAGGGTACTAGAGATAATATTTACCCAGGGGCTTCTCGGACCGCCCACCAGTGCTAATTACATATGCATCCTACACCCCGGGAAGACGCCGACTGTTTCCGCTCTACCCTGGCTATCTGAAAAATCACACGATTGGGAAGGGTCTGCTCGCAACCACGGAACAATACTTCGCAGAAAATGAACACTCAGTGTCCTCTCCAAGAACAGTGTGAAAGGCATACAAAACAGTATTACGTGGCCAGGCAATATCACTAGTTGCAAGTCATAAAAAGATACAAAAACAACAGATTGAGACTCTAGAGCAAGGGGTAGCCCAAGCAGAGGCTGACCACTCGGCAGACACCACTGAAAACACGACGCATAGGTTACATCTAGCACAACAAGAATACAAGGCCTTTGCATGGAGGACGCGAAATCCAAACTCACCAGCACACACACTACTATTCATGAACTAGGTGATAAAGCAGGCAAGTTCCTAGCCTGGCTAGACAGAAAGGAAAGGATCATACGATGGATAGCTCAACTCTGATTAGAGTCTGGGGTCGTGACTTCAGACCCCCAGCAAATCATTGACACATTAGCGGCCCATTATGAGAAAATATACACGTCCATAGCCACAAATACCGTAGAATACAATTAGCCTTTCTAAAGGACATACGAATGCCCACACTATCTAATGACGCAACTCCGGCACTGGAAGCAGATCTGACTTAAGACGAGCTCTTGCGGGCGATAGGTGCAATGCATACAGGAAAAGCCCTGGGACCTAATGGTATTCCCGTAGAACTCAACAAAAAAACAGCCACTAAGCTCAGGCCACACCTACTCAACATGTACGAAGACAGTCTGGAAAAAGGGGCGCTGCCTAGGGATCAGCGTCTGGCAACAATAGTCGCAATACATAAACCGGACAAACAGCAGCAGGAATGCATGTCCTACAGACCAATATCCTTAACCGCATGCGCGCTGCGGCTATTTTCGCGCTGCGCGGCTTTTTTCAAAAAGCCGCGTTACATGACGAGCTGAGCTCGTCATCAGCATGCGAGCGGTGCAACTGATGATGAGCTGAGCTCGTCATCAGCGTCGAAGGGGTTAATAAACGCAGAAGCTAAAATACTTGCTAAAGCATTCGTCATGAGACTGCAGCCATATCTTGCAACAGTGATCCACTCGGACAAATCCGGATTTATGCCAAACCGTAACACAGCGCTGAATCCATGTCTTACAGAACACACCGTTTCTGGTTTCCCCTGCATACTTTACAGCGATAAACGCCGAAATAACAAAGCTGCTGTGGGATGGGAGATCGGCCAGTATAGCCATAAATAAACTAGTGAAGAGCTGGTACGACGGAGGTATCGCCCTCCCCAATATAAAAACATAATACTGGGCATCACAACTCATTGTAATAAACCAATGGCTACATGCACCACAGGCTGAACCGGTGTTTGGCATGGATAGGCATCTCCTGGAGGCGGAAGGGATTATGGGGGCACTATACAATAACCCAAGAAGGACGGCTCTTACAGGTCCAACGGCACATACAATCCAGGTCTGGCATGAAGCACAACGAGTACTGGGCTGGAAGGGTGTCACGACACAGGCAACACCATTATGGGACAAACGGAAACCAGGCAACTGAGAAATACCAAAGGATTTAGACAATGGGACCTAATAGGTATCTCAAAGGTGGGAGATATATGGAAAAAAGGAAAGGTTGATATGTTCACACAGCTATAAATCACTTACAGCTTAGTAAAGATGGCAACTTTTAGATAAATGCAGATCAGACATGCACTTATGGCAGTAAATCCACCACAACTACCAGAGGCCTCACCCCTAGAGGACAGACTACTGACAGACCACTTGACTAAAAAACTATTTCCCAAACATATTGGAAAATAATAAACAACTAGCCAGACCCCACAACGTTCCTTAAGGAACAATGGGAGGCTGATTTGGGAACTTTGGATGAGGCAGACTGGCAGGAAGCAATTGCATCCTCAAAAGAGGTAGCGATCCCCTCTAAACTAAAGCTAATACAATTCAAAATTCTACACAGCACATACTATACACGAGTACTGCTGCATAGACTAGGCAGTGTGGACACACCTCTCTGCCTACGACAGTGTGGCACTCCAGGCACATGTTGGCACACACTCTGGCAATGCCCGAAAATCACATCCTATTGGGAAGCGATTATTCACATGATTTCCCAGGTTACAGGAGTGACAAATCAGCCGGAACCAAAAAGATGTCTGTACAATATTTGGGAACCTACAGATCTCAACCATGCGGCTCAAGACTGGGTGGCACTGGGAATGGCTTTGGCAAAACGAAATATAGCGCAGCACTGAGGCTCCACATTAACCCCTAACCATCGACAGTGCTGTCAGGGCATGGACGGTACAATGATAATAGAAAAATCAGTCTATGTGCACCGGGAATGCCCCAAAAACTGGACTCGGTGTGGGGAAAATGGAATACATTTCGGGGCAATCTCTGTGAACCCCCACAAGAGGAATCGCTATCAGAGGATAGTGACTAACAACTGAAATGAAAGTATTGTGATGTATAATGTTACTTACTGCAGTTATATTGTAAAGGTGCAAGAGAGGGACCTTGATAAGCAATGTCATAAATACACCACTATTGTAAAATATTCTTTACCACTATGTATGCGCTATCGAATATTCAATGTAATGCATCACTGTTTTTCATCAGAAAATGGCAATAAAAATGTTTTTTTTTAAAACTGATGAGTTAGCACCTATCAAGTCTGGAAAAAGGTTCAGAACCATAGGAGGACATGGGCCGAACAGTAAGCCAAATTTGACATTGCTCACCATGGCAGATATTTGTTCCACAGACACTGCTGAGAATTCAGTCAAGGTACATATCTCATGATGCTCCTTGCAAGGCTCGAGTACTAACTCCGTGGAGGAATAGGCCTCAAACTTCGAATAGATTTGCTTTACTTTAATCTGGAAACAGAGAGCTAGAGAATCACAGAAGGCTTGAGAATAGACCCCAGAGTGGTTTTCTGGTGGGGACGCAAGTTTAGGGACTACTTGGAACAACTCTTTGGTAGATTCCTTGGCATTATCTATTTGTTGAGTGAATTAAGCACACTTTTCCTGAATTAAAAGATGTTTGTATTTAGACAGAGCCTGTATATAGCATATTTTTTCTTGATGATCATATGAAGTTGTGAATGTAAAGATACATTTTCCATGAACAGGTCTAGATGTAACTAACACGACTATGCTTTAAAAACCTAATGAAATTTCAGAAAAGAAGATTGTTGATAACATTAGTGAAAAGTAATTTTTAAAATGTAATTTGTCCTGCCTGAGAAAAAAACTGATAAAGAAGCAGTTTGCCTCCCAGCCCTTCTCAAGAGGCTCACTGTATATTTCTGAATGAGTGTTATTTTTCCTGCTGCTGGAGGACAAAGGCTTAACTCTATGCTCAGGAAGGATGCGTATTTGTCAACAATTGGTCAGATTACAGAAATAATCTGCATGTGATGGTGGCAGGAACAGCAGGCAGAACATAGGGCAGCCTTAACACTGCTTCATTTGACATGGAGATGCCAAACGAGGTTCACTGGCACATATATTTCCATGACCATCCTAGACATTTGGCTGCAAACCCAGCAGGAGGGCGATCCAGATAGATCCCTGACATTAGGGAGGGCACTTCATCTGAATAGATGAGGAGATAGGGTAGAACTAGAGTTCCTCAGGATGGGGGAATGGAGTAGCCATCTTGCATTTAGGGATTTAGGGAATTTTTCCAGCAAACAAAAGTGGAGGTGCTGATAAAGGAAATGGAATAGTGCACAGAATAGTGAGCATTGAATGCAGGAAATTCTTCAGTCACTGACAAGTGCATATGATAAGACCATCACTGCACCACTACCGAATCAGAACGGGAAACACCCATTACATAGATGTCAATACATCGTGGTGCCATCGCACCGTGACTTTTACATCGCAGGGTCGTTGACATCGCATGCTTTTACTACGCATGCTACAACGGCGTGATGCCATTAACATTGCATGCAATTACAACGCATGCGATGTTAATGGCAGCAGCCTCGTGCAAATGTGTATCACGCCAAAATAAGCTGCTCGATGCCATTAACATCGCATGCAATTACAACGCATGCGATGTTAATGACAGCGGCCTCGTGCAAATGTGTATCACGCCAAAATAAGCTGCCTAACTTCCCAAACTGGCTACAATCTAAAAGAAAGGCCCTGCTAGTTGGGAGAGACAACTTTTCCTTGTCAGCAGAGCATCGCCCTAATTCAGCTTAAAATCTTTCTAGTGTACTGACAGCTCAAAATCAATGGCAACTGCAAACAAGTTTGTTGCACTTTCTACCTCTTCTGTAAAGTCACGTATGAAGGCTCACTGCTATCACCTTTTCTTCCAACTCTTTGTCCTCGACAACCAGCTTTACAGGCCTCCTGCAAACTGGCTTCGTAAATGTGAGATGCTGAGACCGTATGATGTGTGTGTGGTGGGTGGATGGATGCATGATGTGTGGGTGGATGGATGTGTGGATGGGTGGATGGATGGATGGATGGATACAAGTGTGGATGGGTGCATGATGTGTGGGTGGCTGGATAGGTGGGTGGATGGATGCATGGATGGATAAAAGTGTGGATGGGTGCATGATGACGGATGGATGCATGGATGGGTGTATGGGTGGATGGATATATGGATGGATGGGTGCAGGATGGCGGATGGATGGATGTAAGGGTGGATGGATGGATGGATGGATGGGTGGGTGTTTGGATGGATGGATGAGTGGATGGATGGCGGATGGATGGATGGATGTAAGGGTGGATGGATGGCGGATGGATGGATGGATACTTAGCATAGTGTGCAGCCCGACTTGCATTTTGCTGTTTCCGTCATTTCATCCAAATATATGATACAAGTCACATCATAAATACAAGTCAGGACTATTGGCTTTGTCAGTGGTTGTTAGTTGCACAAGATAAATAAGCAGCAACTATGGCCTGTATATAATATTGAAAAAGCTTCCTTTAAGCCCAGGTGACACCACGACAATGTTGCTGCTCCTGAGATTCAAAAAGAGAGGGAAATCCAGGGTGAAAATGACTATCTTTAAAGGATTTCCCTTCCCCTCCAACGCTCACCTGGGATGAAAAATAAATGCACCCTGGTAACCGCACTCATGGAACGCACCTAATGAGGGTAATTTTAATCAACACATCTTAGTAAATAGTGCGGATGCACTTCGGTGAGGGGAAACACCCAATTCAACTATTGTGTTTTCACGCACTGCCATCGCATTATCACTGATGCAAGATGCGGGTGCGATGATGAAGATGACAGATGCAGATTCAGGTGCCGATCACTTGTATTGAAGGAAAAATATTGATGCGTGCAGATGACAGATGCGCATTGAACACTTGCATTGTATTACAATTGTGTATGATGCGCATTATGACTGATGCAAGATGCGTGTGCTGCGATGACATGGGAGATGGAATATGACATTATGCAGTGACGTCATACCATACCCACCGGCCAGAGGGATGACATCTTAGCAAAGGCGGGCTAATGCGTGCAGATGACAGATGCGCATTATGACTGATGCAAGATGGGGGGAGGGGCAGGAACACAGGAGATGACAGATGCCTGCAATGAGCAGTTGTATTGAATATGATTTATTTTACGCACATATGGTTACACTATGAAAAAAACGTTCGTTTTGAACACGGGAGAGGACGGATGCCTGCAATGATCAAGAGAGGTGAGGGATGCCTGCAAGGATTAGTTGTATTGGATATGATTTATTTTACGCACATATGGTTACACTTTGAGAAAAAAGTTACTTTTAAACTAAAGATAATTATTACTTGCTCAAATAAAAACACATTCTTAATAGAGGCTGATGCAAGATGACATAGCAGATTGGAAATAAATTTTTTGGGGGGTCACGAACACTCAGAAGCGTGGATATTTTATGCTATGCTGCAACATGACCTCATAACATAGCCACAGAAGGTGACAGATGAAATGCAAAGGTGACTGATCCAACGCGTGCTGCGGTGACAGATGGCATGGACAAAGAGCAGGTCACGGCCAGGTAGGTCAATACAATTCGCCCCAGATACTATACTAAACAGTTTCGGAAAAACGGTTTTATAGCATGTGATGTGATGAACTGCAATGTATTTGCCTAAAGCGGCAGACACACTACAATAGCGTGGTGACAGCATGCGCACTGAATGCGTGCGATGTGATGCCTTTTGCGATGTAAAAACGGCGAGGTCATTGCTGGCGTTGTGGCGGTTAGCGATGTATCGTCATACATCCCTCAGAACATACCTGGACTTGGGAAAAAATATCTAAAGAAGAAGACCTGCTGAAAGGAAATGATTTAAGCTCTCCTGACTACTACTGTGCCCTAATCCTTCCCCCGCCCCTTCCTCAGAAAGCCAAACCGCTCTTCAAGTTCAAGTGGTTGTCCTTGAGTTTGCCTGATCTAGGGACAAAAAAGCAGAATGATTCTTTACTTCAAAAGGCCCAGCTGGCCACAGAAAAGAAGTCAAGGATGAAAATAGACCTGGTGCCTAGAAGCCTAACCCAAAGACCAGGGCAGACAGTAGTAATCATAGTTTCTCAGAAGTTACAAAAAAGTGGGACGTAGTCAGGTTTTCCACCTCCAGAAGACTGGGACAAGGTGCTGAGGCGTGTCACAGAAGGATGCACCATGGGTGGTGATGAAAACCAGGTTCATCCCACATAGAGCTCTTTCATGCACTAAAATCAGGTTTAGCAGGACTATAAAATGAAGATATCCAACCTCCTGGAGCCCTGGCAGGCAACAGCTTCCAACCATGCCCCATTATTTGATACTAAGCACCATAAAGTGACTAATTCCAAAGGTAAAACATTAGAATTAAGCTAGGCAGCAAATCTATCCAAGCAGCAAAGCAACCTTGGCATCTTTAAAATACAGATGTATCCAGTTCATAGCTTTTGACATTAAACCCAATGTTTTCAGCGAAATCTCGGAAACATATCTGACTTTGAGAGACCCTCAATGCCTTCAGTCGTTGAACCTCCCCTGTTGGAAGACTTTGAGAACCAAAATATAGACTTAGTCATTAGGTAAACACTTTGACTAGAGTGACCTGCTCGGCTTACCACAACTCTGCTCCAATGCGGTTGACCTAAAATTGTGCCCAGGTCCTTGTCAACCGCAAACTTAAATTTTACAATAATGCTTTGCTTTTTCAGGGTGCTTTCTGCTTTGCAAATTAAAACAGTCTGAATCTGTGTCTTTTTATGACGTTTTTAATTTTGTGGAGCCTTCTTTCTCATTAAAATTTTCTTTATATTTCTATATTGATTTGAGAATGTTATGGTGTTGTTTGCTTGACTCAAAATTGTTAATGGAGTTGCTATGGTTTTCCCCTTCCTAAATTTGTAATCCACTTTCTTACAGACATTATACAACATATCTAGAAATTATGAAGAATAGTAATATGAATATTATTGTTTTGTGTGCAAATGAATCATGCAGAAATAAGCAATGCCACTGTAACTGGTGCCAGAGTGTGCTCAATAATTATTCCTACAAGCAATGTAAAGATTTAGGAGCCAGATTTTGTGTTGGACGGTATCTGTAAATCTTCTGGTTTGTACTGGGAGTACTAAAACAAGAAAAACAAACTGTCCGATTTTCGTTCAGCCTGGAAATAACAATGTGCTGAGGAAATCCCACCAGTAGGAGCAGCTTTGTGCTCTGGATCAGCGGTTTGGCGGACACCAGAGGGTTCGTAGCACCTACTCAGACCATCCACAACTGCATAGAAAATGTTATAATATTTACAAATTAATATCTAAATAAAGAAGTGAAATATAAAATTGAAAATGTTGAAATATTAGGTAATGTAAAGAAATTTTAAATTGAAGGCTAAAAATTAAGTTGATATCCTCAGACTGATACATGGGAGCAGCGTTAGTGTATCAAATAGAATAAAGTATGGACGATAAGCGGCCTCAATTGAATTTAAAAAACTTCAACCTAAAATATTTAATCATTTGTGTATTTGTTTGATGAATGCTTGTTTATGAACTTTTGTGCTTTGTATTGTGGTCCAAATCATCAAAAATGCTTAGGCAGTGCCCCCAAATTCCAATACCTCAGTGGGGGTCTTCTAATTTCAATAATTATTCACTGGAGGTCCCTAGATTCCACTAATGATTAAGTGGGTGTCCACAGAACAATGGGGCGCGCGTGACCCGGATCATACCTTTTACAGCATCCAACCACAGTGTTGTAACCAGCCACGGCCGGTGGTAGGTGTAACTGCAGGGCGGTGACGTGGGTATGGGGAGGTGCAGGGTGGAGGGTAGTAATGTATGGATTACGGACTTTAACAGGTAAGTAAACATGAAAGTAAATAAATAAAACGAATTTCGTTGTGTGCGCTGCATCACCAAATGCGATGCAGTGCGTGCAACGAAATTCGTTTTATTTATTTATATGTTTACTTACCTGTTAAAGTCCGTAATCCATACATTACTACCCCCCACCCTGCCCCTCCCCCTCCCCTCGTCACTGCCCTGCAGTTACACCTACCACCGGCCGTGGCTGGTTGTAACGCTAAATAATGGGGCCTCCTGCAGAATGTGATGAGAGACCCTGATTATCCCATATTTTACAGACATTCATGGACCTTGAGCTAAATGGGGCCCCCTGGATGGTTAGGGGCCCCCTAGGGAGTTGGAGGAACCCCCTGCAGGGGCAGCAGGAGCCTGTGTTACGCCCATATCCAAGTAATCTGAAGGCTGCCCTGGTTTGTTTGTGGACGGCCTCTGAATTTCTAACTGATTTCAACAAATATTTTACATAGTTTTATGACACAGGAATATTTCGGAAAAAAGATGCAACTCGTGTACAATACCAAGAACTATTATAAATATGTATATATTTGATCAGCAACAGTCAAAAACACATTTAAGTCAATTAATTATTTCATGAAAAGGATAAATAATGCAAAATGCTCAATCACCTCGTGTGCTGGCGGTACCACGCAGTTCAAGGTGGGTGTCTGGGCACTTTTTGGCCTTGAGAATTGAAGTATGTGAAGGAAAGTGATGCAATTTTCCAAGTCAATGAATGTTCCATTAGCCAGGGCCTAGAAAAAGCAATTTTGAAAACGAAAAATATTGTTTGTGTTTTATTGTGGGTTATTGTGGTTAAAGTCCGACAGTCGGATAAGCTCTATTTCTTTGTATCACATTAGAAGGAAAAATCTACTATTTGTTAAATTATTCTTTATACATCATAGTTCCTCTCAACAACATTCTTTATTCTCTGAATATATATTTATGTGATGAGCGTACAGATAGTTAGAGACATTTGTGAATCGTGAACAGTGATTGATTTCAAAGTAACCCTAAAAGGGAGACATAAGCATAGATTTTTTAAGGGTTGTGTGGCCGCGTGCATTTTTTTGAACTGCGACCTCTGGCCTTTTTAGTAGTCAGAAAACCAATGCAAATACTTTGTGTTGCTTTGCGGCACACGAGCGCAAGCTAAACAGAATTAGTAAATAACCCCCTGGTCTCTTTACTTAAGGTATTTATATCGGAATGCTAGCTGCCCAATTCCAATGGCACCCCGTGGAAGCAAGCTGGAAATGCACAACGTGTTCAGATTCATCACTTGAGAAGTGTGTTTCGCATACTACTGTGGTGCAGTCCGACGACGAAAAGAATTATGGTATTTACTTTTAGTAACAGGGCCGGCTTTAGTGTGGTGCGACCAGTGCAGCCTCACCTGGAACTGAGCTCATGGGCGGAAAGGGGTTGCTATACTTAAGGTTTTTAAAAGCACTTGCTGCAGTGTCTTCTATGTCAACAAGTATTTCTGGCAACAGTACAAATGTCAAGATAACTCTGGTGATTGATGTAAAAACATGTAGATATCAGAAACATGCAAATAGCTCAGTGGGTTACTGCTTTTGCCACAGAGATCGTTTAGTTACTTGCTAATTTGTTACAGTAAGTACTAATAGAGCACAGTGACCTAAGAACCGTCATCAAAGAGCTGCATTAGAACGTTATGTTTTTCCCCAGTCTTTTATTATTCTAAATGTTGCTAAAAGGGTTTGTTTGGGTAGAAATACGTAGTAATTAATTTTATTCGATAAAAAGATTCATCATAAAAGTAGACCATTTATACAGTACATTAAAAAGATAAAAGAGTAGGGATTCAGCGCTCGTGTATTTCAACCATCCTTATATACTACTCAATTTAAATTATCTAAAATCAAACTAGACATTAACACATAAAATCGTAAGAGGCACTTCCTGCCCTGGGGTTGTCCGGCGGTTAGGCTAAATGGGGGGTAGGCTTGGCCCTCCTTGTACGGGTCTGCCATGCACTACCCAGGAACTTAGCTACCCCACACACCAGGGCAGTAGAAGACGTGTCAGTGCGGAGAACCCGTAGGGCCATTTTGTGACATCTAATGCCCAACCCCGTACATAGTGGTTTTAGCCATATTTTCCTAGCGATCCTGTAAGCCGGGCAAGCAAAGAAAAAGTGCGCAACTGACTGGTAGAAATACATACAACACTTAAAATATACTGTCTACTAGTATGGATAACATGTGATTCCTACACCTTGCAATTCTCATCGGCTTTAGGGTGGTGCGACCAGTGTAGCCTCAAAGGGAAGGGGGTGAAGGGGGTAGGCTAGCTGTGTTTAGAAGTAACTTATGGGTTTAAAAGCACCTGCCCAGTGAGTTACTGCTTTTGTCACAGACATCCTTTTGTTACTTGCAGTTCATAAGTTGAAATCCTAATAGAGCACAATAGCCTATGAACTGCCACCAAAGAGTTGCATCAAACTGCATGGTATAGGTTAGAACATTATGTCCCGCCTCACCATGCTTTCTTTATTCTAATGTTGACAGACAGATCAAAAAAAACTTTGTTTTACTCGCAAATCAGAGACAACAATAAATTATTAAAACAAACATCTTTCCCTTACTCAGCACATTAAGAGACAGTCATCAAGAAATATCACAGAATCAGCATCATTTAAGTAGCAATATAGCTTTAAATGACTACAATATTATTTACATTCTTTTTCTGGATTATTTAAAAGTGCACATGCTTTATCCACTGTGAAAATACCATTTCGAATAAATAACTGCTTAAAAAACTTTATGCGAAACATACGTAAAACTGGACACACAAAGACAACATGGTCAAAATCTTGGATTCTCTCACTACAAATTATTTAGTTTCTACTGATTTCCTTCACAAGCTCCTGTAACACTCCTTAGTGGCAACATTTGAAAGCTGATAAGAAGAATCATTTGTCAAACTTTATGTTCTTTATTCCATTTCAAATTAGGCTGTATACGCTTAATACTACATGAAGAGTAAATCATATCACATCTGCCATTCGGAAGCCAGGACTCTGTTGGTCTACGCCCATTTTGCAGTTTCATCCCCAGACCTTTTGCCTTCTTCATCCTATTTTTTGCTGAATTTTTATTTGCCGGCCTTTGGACTCTGTGCACTTTTGAAAGTTGGCATTTTCTTGCCGTAGCCATTTGGTGCCTGGAGCCAGTCTCTGGGTCACATGATTGGGTGTAGCGGACAGTTGAGCTTTGTGTATTCCGCCTAGACAGCCACACACAATGAGGAGCTTAGGTGTGACTGGATGGGCCATCACTGGCAGGATGGGAGGGGGAAGCTGGAACCAGACCCACTTACACTTTAGTTAGGCTGTGCGTCCTGCTTCCACACAAAGGGCTGCCTAACGCTGTAGTTAGTCTGGAGCCTGGGCCAGGAAGGCAAGGCACCAGTGAACCTCAAAGGCAACCCTCCAGAATCTTCCCTCCACATCTAAGGTGCAGCTGTGTGTAAATACTGGACCTCAGGCACCAACTCTTCAGTAAACTTCTGAACCTGTGGATACACTGCCAGCAAGAAGAACTACTGTGCTGCTACAAGGACTTCCAATCTACTGGACTGCTCCTCTGGAGGAACTTCTGCCCTTCTGTGCTGACCTGCTGCCCTCTTGCCTGGGGAAAAGAACTGGACCTGCAATTTCATTTTGAACCCAGGGCTCCCAGAGTGACAACAATGGCTGGTCAGCTGGCCTCCTGATCTGAGCCTCAGGGATATAGAAGGCTTCCCAACATCCTGTACAAGTCCCAGGACTCAGCTGCAGTAAGTACCTGACCCCCCTCAGGTCCTATACCCTAGGTGTGGCTTAGTGAGCTGCAATCAAACTTTTGGACTCTTTGTGACCACGAACAGACTGGTTTGCACCAAGATCTTGCCGCTCACACAGTGAACAAGTGCGAAGCTCCATCAGCCCAGACTGTTCGCACCCCACCATTGACCGCTCATTGGTACTTCCAGTGCCAAGCTCCAGGAATGCCTGCCCACGATGCTGGCTGGTTCTTCACACTATGCTGATAGTCTCCTGTGATGCTCTCCTTGCTCCTTATGGCCCTTTCCAATGCAAACAGGACTCTTGGCAAACACTTGAGAAGATACATTACAGCGCGCCTAACCTAGTGACTGTAGTCGACCTGTGCTCCATCGCAGTTGGCCTGAAAGTGTGACTTAGACTGGGTCCAGCGTGACCATATATCTCAGGTTGATGCTTTGTGCTTTTTGGTGCTATTTTCACTAAAATCTTTAAAAATTGATGACTCTGGTTCTACTGATTGGATTTTTTCTCATTTTGGTCTGGTTGTATTTATTACATTTGGCTCTATTTTTCTAACTTGGTGTAGGATCCTTTTTGTGTAGTGTTTTCACTGTATTACTGTTTGAAGTGTCGCACAAATACTTTACACATTGCCTCTATTTAAATCCTGACTGCTCTGTGCCAAGCTACCAGAGGGCTGAGTACAGGTTAATTTAGGGTTGGCTGGTATCTCACCCTAACAAGGATAGTGGTTGCTGCTTGTCTCACACCGCAGTCAAACAACAACCCAGTTTATTACAAACTCCATATCTAGTTCCATACTAGTTACCGGACTCAGACTTTAAAGAAATAACTTGAGTTCTGACAAAGACAAAGCCACGAATACCTCATTTTTAATTGAATAAGTCTAAGGTGGCATGAAGGTTTCTCAGGAAAATTCATTGTTTAATTAAAACATCTCTCCAAAGTAACCTCCTTAGGGATTCTCCTCAGAGTGAATCATGCGGAAATCTTAATGAAGGACAGCAGTCAGACCCATTGCAAAAGTACTTACTAGACACATGTGCAAGCGGAGAGTGGCTATAGGTGCTAAGCTACTGAAACTACCTAATATGCAGAGAATGTTCTCCTCGATTGAATCCATAAAATGCCATCTATCCATTTCTGTGATACCCATCGCATACTGTCGGCTTGGTGAGATTTTGAAACAATAGAACAGAAGTAAAAAGAAATATTAAAACGTTCTTGACCCATTTGCATGGCTCATCGCTTCAGTATACAGATGAGAAAAATGATTCCTTTCTATCAAATTCTAGCAAAAGATATTCCGTAAATATACGTATGACTTAACCACCTCATGTTTATCGCTCCAAAGTGCCAAGAGTACTTTGTTTTCTTTATTTGATGTTTACCTTTAAAAACTACATCTTTGTATTGAGGTATTCATTTTTAAGAAATTATCTTCTACAAAATTCTTAAGGAGGTCAAGTCTTTATCGTAGACCTTTGGGGGTCAGATCTAAAATTACAATATCATCTGCATATAAAAGGCAGGTTAGCTCCTCACCATCAGCCTTAAGAGGAGCCCCACTGCAAGGATAAATCACCCATGGTAAATCAGATACGTATAAGGAGAACTGGATGGGGATAAAAGGCAACTGTGTTTCAACCAATTTTTGTTAAAATCTTTGTTGAGAGGCCTTGATTTCCTCCCTAAAGGGCCTGACAGTAGGTGGGGGAATGAAGGGCGACTATTAAGTGGAGTAATGATTGGGGATGCCCAAGGCCCTGAGCTAATTTCATAATTCTAATGTCGCTAAAAAGGGTTTGATTCGATAGAGAGACATTCTTGTTAATAATGTCAACCACTGTTGGATGTTTTAAATCCCGAGTGTGTGCTTACCCAGACCACACCCTCTTAAAATATACTGCCTACTACTATGAATGACATGATTCCTACTCCTTGTAATTTTCCTTGTCTTATGTAAAATTCATGATAGAATGATTTACAAATTAATGATTATTTGTTTGTGTAAAGTGTGTGTGATGTAAAGTGCACTGACACCCTACATTGGTGTGAGTAGCGCTAGAAAACAAAGGAAATGCATATGTAAAAGGGGCTTTGGAGAGAGAAGGGATACTGTTGAGAGTGGTAGTGAGAGAATACATAGAGAAGTAGGTCATGGGGAGGCTCAAAAAGAGATTGTTGCAAGGGCGCTACCAGCACTAAAGCCAGCCTTGATTCTCATCGACTTATGTAAAATGTACGATAGACTGATTTACACATACATGTAGGATGCACTGTCTCTACCTAAGGTGTTATGTGATGTAAAGTGCCCCGACACCCTACACTAGTATTATTAGGGCTGAAAAATAAATTAAATGGATGTGTGAAAAGAGCTATAGAGCGATGAGGAGCACTGCGGGAGGGTGGCTGTGTGGTAATCAATGGAGAAAGAGGTCATTTGAGGGGAAAAAAAGATTGTCGCACTGGGTGCTACCAGAGCTAAAGCCAGTCATGGCAGCATTACCTCATCTCATGGTTTATTGTAGAGTGGGAGCATCAACTGGAGTAAAAGAAGGCCAATAATTTTATGGGATGTGTGGAGTTTTCACTGGGAGAAATAAAATGTGGATGCAGCAGCTTCCGACTGCTCTGATCCTCATTATCTTTTGCTGAAAAGAGACATCTTCTATCAGTGATGAGGACATTGCTGTGCAGTCTAATACAAATTATGAAATTATGTGGCATTTTTACTACCTTTGGTTAATTTCTAAATATTGTAATTAATATATATATATATATATATATATATATATATATATATATATATATATATATATATATATATATATATATATATATATATATTACCTACTGGCAGTCGCCAGTAGGTATATATAGTTAGGATTTTTTTGAATAGGGATTTCTGAAAATTCTATGTTGAATAACTTTGGCGTTGATGGACGGAATTGGCTGAAATTTTCAGGAAAGTGGCACATTTTGTTTCTGAGCGTCCCCTGAAAGTTTGGGGGGGGTTTCGTCAAGCGGGGGCCGAGACAAAAGGGGGTCCCAAAACGTGTTTTTAACATTGAGTTTTCCATAGGGCGGTTGGATTCACTTTTAGCTCGAACGGCTGAATGGATTTCCACAAAACTTGGCAAAATTGTAGGGACTGGTAGCCCGATGTGCCTTTGCTATGTCTCAAGATATATGCTCCAGTGGTTTTTACGAAAATTAACTTTGAAAAATATATATTGGGCTACATTGGGCTATATATATGTTAGAGCCCAAATGTAGCCCAATGTAGCCCAATGTAGCCCAATGTAGCCCAAAGATGGCCACCAGAGACAAAAAAAAACAAATGTAGCCCAAATATCAGCCAGATGTAGCCCAACTATAGCTCAATGACAGAATGTCCCAGAGTGTTCTAAAGAACAACTAGAACGCTAACAGTCTTACTTATGACAAAAGTATGGCACACCTAAAGTCATCTTGATTGGAATAAAGTGGTAACACTTAATACATTTAATTTGAAAAGGAACAAAATGAGGGGTTTCATTTTGCCATAGAAATGTTATATATAGATATATTCACTGAAAAAACCATAGGTTATAGACCATATATAGTTAGGAATTAGCATTTACAAAACCTTGAAAATTCACTGAAAAAAACATAGGTTATAGAGCATATATAGTTAGGAATTAGCATTATCAAAACCTTATTTTACTCACACAAAACCATTGAAATTCGCATATATAGTTAGTTGCACTAACTATATATCGCGCACCCGCAATCCACTGCTGATGATGTCACATATTACATCATTCATGACATGGTCAGTGACATCACTGATGACATCACTGATGACATCTCAAATGACATCACTGATGACATCACTGATGACATCATCCAGTGACTGTGTGTTTCTGTAAAGTTTAAATATGTTTTACATATTGAAGAATGAGTGGATGTATAAGTGTCTGAATGAAGGTTTTAGTAGGGGCGTGATTGACTGTATGAGTGAGTGATTAAATGCGTCTTACTGAATGCATGGGTTAGTGACTAAACTGTCTGAAAGTGTGCATCAGTATGTCTGTTGTTGTGCAAGCTGCTGCATGTGTTGATCAGTAGCTATATGAGTGGCTATATGGGTTATTGATTGGTTGCCCAAGTATTTGTATGGGAGACTGAGTGTGTGTGTGGCTGGCTGGGAGGTGTGTGACTCTGTGCAGATCAATGTGTACTTGTATCAGTGATTGTATAAGAGAGTAAGCATGTGTTAGTATATGTTTGAAAATGTAAGGTGTTCTGTGTTTAACTGTATAGATGAGAAAATGGAAGTGTGATTGATTCTTTACAGGACTGACTAGGTGTGTGAGTAACTCCATGGATGAGTGGCAGAGTGTGAATGTCTGTATAGGTGTATGAGTGCATATGATAGTGTTGTAAAGATGAGTGATTGTATGTATGAATGATTGTATGGGTGAATGAATGAATGAATGTGTGTGTAGACGTAGGAATCAGTGAGTGCGTATGTAGTAACTAGTATTGGTGTGTCAATGGTTTCAAAAATTATACTCTGTAATTATACTCTGTATTTAACACTGGGTGTAACAGAGGTTATGTGTGTGAGGAGATGCATTGTATTATCACATGAATGATATCATCAGTGATGTGATCATTGATGTCAAATGAGATGCCATCAGTGATGTCATCAGTGATGTCATTTGAGATGTCATCAGTGATGTCATCAGTGATGTCACTTACCATGTCATGAATGATGTAATATGTGACATCATCAGCAGTGGATTGCGGGTGCGCGATATATAGTTAGTGCAACTAACTATATATGTGAATTTCAATGGTTTTGTGTGAGTAAAATAAGGTTTTGATAATGCTAATTCCTAACTATATATGGTCTATAACCTATGGTTTTTTCAGTGAATTTTCTAGGTTTTCTAAATGCTAATTCCTAACTATATATAGTCTATAACCTATGGTTGTTTCAGTGAAAATATATATATATATATATATATATATATATATATATATATATATATATATAATAATAAACCAGTTAACCAATCAAATTTTTTTTTTTTTAAACCATCTAAACACTTATTTAAACATTTATTCTTCCATCAACTTTTACATATACATGTATAACACATATTTATTTCTCGGAAAGACACACATTCACTGGATGGTGTCATCAGTGATGTCATGAGTGATGTCACTGACCATGTCATGAGTGATGTAATATGTGACGTCATCAGCAGTGCATTGCACGCGCAAGTTATAGTGAGTCCAACTAACTATAACGTGGGAATTTCAATGGTTTTATGCGAGTAAAATTTCCAGCTAACTATAACTGGTGTGAAACCTATGGTTTTTTCAGTGAATTTAATAGGTTTTTTAAATGCTAATTCCTAACTATAACTGGTGTGAAACCTATGGTTTTTTCAGTGAATTTCAATGGTTTTTTAATAGCAAATCTTTATAGGTATGAAAAGTAATATTTTTTTATAATGAATTTTATATTGTATAATTATGTAATAGTATATATTTTTTTTAAATGTTTTTGCCCCGGAGCGCTCCCAGGGCGCGTACCGATGCGCTCACCGGTAAGCGCAGTGCTTCGCCGCGCCCCGGGCGCGTACCGGTGATCGTCCGGTTAGCGCTATTCCTGCGAACGAAAACAACATCGTGACGTATCGCGTATCCGCGTAATGCGTCATATGACGCACTGCGTAAGCGCACCCGGAAGCTCCCGAGCGCATACGATCGCGCAACGTAAGCGCCGCCGGGCGCGCCCAGGGCACACACCGGGGCGCGTAGTGTAAGCACGTCGGGTCATGTGACCTGAAAATAACACTTTTGATTGGTTCAGAACACTTTTGGTTTCCAAATGATGAGAAAGCCCAGGTCATGAGACCTGAAAATAACACTTTTGATTGGTTCACAACAGTTTTGTTTTCCAAATGATGAAAGACCCCACCTTTTTTCCTCATTCTCACTTTGTTGTTTGAGTGAAGAAGACCTGCATTCATTCTGTGAGAAATGGCTTCACTAGTAGCAGCTGCAGGTGCATCTGCACCACCACCACCTCCACCACCACCAAAACAACCACCACAAGACCACATTGGTGGTCAAGAAGAAGAGGAGGACGAAGAGGAGGAGAGGCACTTTCTGCCTGAGGACAATCCCCGATACAGACCCAAGGAAGATTTTATTTGGAACTTTTTCAAGATGCCAAGGGGTGCAAAAAAAGTGAATGCAGCTAAGGTGACTTGCCTCATCTGTAGCGAACAACTGTCAAGAGGGAACCCAAATAAGAAGTATTCTTTTGGGAACCACACTATGATTCGACATATGCAGAGGAAGCACCCAAACAATTATTCGGCAGCAGAGGTCAGGGAACTGACCAAGAACCCTCCCCGTCCTTTTTCTTCAAGCGCCTCCAATCAACCCACTCTATCGGATGCAGTGGCTAGGGAGATGGTCCCTAATGTACAAACCAGGTTTGCAAATTTTACATTTGTTTGCAAATATTGCAACAAAACAATTTCATATGGTGAGCAAAGCATCACTTTACTCAATCGAGCTGCAGACAACCATCACTGCAGCAAGCAACTTTAATTTTTTTCTATTTTTTTTCTCCAGTTGAGCTGTTTGCAATTCCCTGTGTTTTGTTTGACCCCAGAAAAACTACAAAAAAATATAAAATTGTTCAGAAAAACCAAAAAAAGTAAAAAATGTTCAAAAAAACAATAATAAAAATATAAAACAACAAAAAGAATAAAAAACCAGTTCTTTTCAGAACTACCTCCAATTTATATAAAAATGCTACATTTAAAAAAAAAACTCTGTCTTTCTTTTTTTCTCCAGGGTACGCGTACTGGTACATGTACCGGTACGTGTACCGGGCGCGCACCCCCTCAAAAAAATAAAAATAAAATAATGAGTGTGTGTGTGTGTGGTGTGTGTGTGTGGGGGGGTGTGGGTGTGGGGTGTGTGTGTGGGGGGTATGTGTGTGGGGTGTGTGTGTGTAGGATGTGTGGGTGTGTGGGTGGGGTGTGTGTTTGGGTGTGGGTGTGTGTGGGGGGGTGTGTGAGGAGTGTGGGTGTGTGTGTGTGTGTGTGTGTGAGGTGTGTGTGTGATAAAATAAGAGTGAAGGACACAGAAAGGGAAATAAAGTAAGGTAGAAGGACAAAAAGAGGGAAAAAGAAATAGAAGGAGAGCAAATTACTAAGAGTAAGGCATATAGATTCACTGACAGAGAGGAAGAGAAGAAGAGAGAAATGAACTGAAGGTAAGAAAGATACTAAAAGAATGTGAGTTAGCAAAACTAAATCAGGAAACAGGAGTAAGTAAAAAGATAATGACTGAGAAGGAAAGGAGTCTAATTAAGGATGCATTTAGAAGAATGAGGAATGGAAGATAACTGAAAGTAAGTGAAGGAGAGTCATAGAGTGAAGGCATGAAGGGAGAGAGGATAATATAGAAGGATTGAGGGAAAAGGAGTGAGGAAGTTAATAGACAGAGAGACTAAGAGAAGGACTGGGTGAAGTGGAGTACAATGAGTGAGGAAAGGAAATGAGTAAGGGAGCAAAAAAAGGAAAGAGAGGAGAAGAGGACTAAAACAGTGTTACTGAGAGAAAGTGATTCGGTGATGAAAGTAAAGAGAAGGACATTGAAAGATAGGAAATGAGGGGTAGTAATGGAACCAGAGTAAAAGAAATGGGATGAAGAACGATGAGAGAGGAGCAGTGAAGTTCTTGTAAGAGAAATGATAGAAGGTAGATAAACACAAGTGAACATAACACCAGGAGAGTGAGGGTCTGAGGACATAGAGGTAGTGAACAGAAAATAGAGAGAAGAGGTCAAAAGAAAGGAGCAAAAAAAGATAAGCGAGGGAGAGTGGGTGAGTTATAGTGATAGAGTGCGACAATACTGCTGAGTGAGTAAAGAGGAATTACTAAAAGAGCAAAGGAGGAAAAGACGGAAAAGGGAAGTAAAGCAGAGAGACTGAAAGCTGAAAATTGGTGCAAGGGAGAGAGGGGATGCAGACAGTTGAACTGAAAATGAGGGGTTGTGAAAGAAGTGCAGTAAACAAATGGGTGTGAAATTACTAAAATAAATAATTTTTTCTTAACTTCAAAAGCCTGATCAACAATCTTCTCTACACTTTTCTTTTTCTTATAAAAAGCAGCTCTCGGTTTACCTTTTTTAATATTTTTTAACAAATTTAAAACCACCCTATTGCGAAACATTCGTTTACGAATGTCCCTAAATTGATTTTGCCTTCAATTCCTATACATATTATTGTCTCCTGCTGAAGTAGTAACATTTTTTGGGGATCTCTCCTTCCTCTTCAAATGTGCTCTCTCCTTCTGTACATTCACATGTATATTATCATTTTTTTTGGATTTACATATGTTCCGAAAAAAAGACTTAGTTGTCTTGCCAGGATCTTTTTTCGCGTTTTTTGAAGTATTTGTTGTAGGAGACTGCTTTAATTCCGTTGCTGTTTTTGATTTTTTCCGCTTAGCATCTTTCCGTCTCCTCTGCCTTGAGGGCATATTTCCTTACTATTGAAATCTTGATTTCAATCTGTGGTAAACAAATAAAAAAAAACTCATTATAGACCACTATTACCAAACAACAAAACAATGACAATAAGCAAACAATATAAACACTATAATGCTTATACATATGACCTTATCTCTGTTTTCTAAATGTTAGTCTAAAAAATTATTTGGGCACATGAATTGGTTTTACATTATTGACAAGGATTAGATAGTATCTGCATGATTAAAAAAATATATTAGCACATTTCACAATCATATCACCTGTGTTTCCTCAGATTAGTAAGACGATTATACACATGAGGTAAGGACTGTCTTGGGGAGCATAGGAGGTGAGGCCGGTCTCTAAGAGTGCACTGGACTGCACTTCATGAAGCCTATCCCCCACTGCACTCTTAGACACAGCCCTCACCTCCTTTCCACCCCTGGACAGACCTCTCTTCCACTACACTCTTCAACACAGGCATCACCTCCTATGCACCCCTGGACAATCCTCACCTCATCTGCAACCCTGAATAGACCTCAACTCATCTGCACCATTAGACAGGCCTCAGTTCATCTACACCCCTGGACACGCCTCATCTCATCTGCACACTGTTACCATCAATTATACTCAATGTATTGAGGCCTGTCCAAGGGGCACAGATTAGATAATGCTTGTCTAAGGGTCAGAGGAGGTAATTCCTCTCCATTGCACTCATGGACACAGGCCTCAACTCCTTTGCGCCCCTGGACATGCCTCACCTCATCTGCACAATCCACTTCCTAATTTGAGGAAACACAGGTAACATACATTTCCTCTCTATTGCAAACATTCCTACCAAGCATTACCAAAAAAATGACACAAACCAACAGCAAAGAAGCTCAGTCTGCTTCCTAATCTGAGGTAACACAGGTGACATGATTGTGAAAGGTTCAAATATTTTTATGTAATCATGCACACACTATTTATTCCTTCTCAAAAATGTAAAAGCCATTGATTTGCCCCAAAATCGTTTTTTTAATAACATTTTAGAAACAGAGCGCAGGTCCTATGTACAAGCATTCCGTTTCAGTACTGAAAACTCACTATTTTACAAAATACATTTCCTCTCTCTTGCAAATATTCCTACCAAGCATTACCAAAAAAATGACACAAACCAACAGCAAAGAAGCTCAGTCTGCTTCCTAATCTGAGGTAACACAGGTGACATGATTGTGAAAGGTTCAAATATTTCTATGTAATCACGCACACACTATTTATTCCTTCTCAAAAATGTAAAAGCCATTGATTTGCACAAGCATTCAATTTCACTACTAAAACCTCACTACTTTACAAAATACAAATCCTCTATCTTGCAAATATTGATACCATGCATTTTCAAAAAGCATCACACAAACCAACAGCAAAGAAGCTCAATGTGCTTCCTAATCTGAACTCTCTATCTATATTGAATGAATCATAACTCACCTTTACAAATGCTTTGGGAGATTGAGAACAGTGTCAGATACACACACCAATATTTCTTTAGCAGAGCAAAAGGCATGTACTCCAGGCACTGCAACCATGAATGGCACAGAAAGCCTCTAATTCTACACACATATCCCTCATGTTAACTGTTAGATCTGGGGGTCTCTAGTTGGCAGAGGTAGGTACCACTGTCCAAATAGGGACCCTTGCTTCTAGTCAGGACAAGGAGATAACTCTCTAAGATAACCCCTGCTCGCCCTCTAGGTAGCTTGGCCTGAGCAGTCTAGGCTAATCAGAGGCAATGCGTAAAGTATTTGTACCAACACTCACAGTAACACAGTGAAAACACCACAAACTGATTCCACAACAGTTTAGAAAAATAAAGGTATTTATTCTAAAACTACACAAGACCAAAACGATAAAAATCCAACATACACGGTTCAAGAATATGGTTTCAAAGAGTTCTTAAGGTTGCGTTAAAGTTCTTCAAGTTGCGGTAAAAACAAACCACAGTTGCGTGAAAAGTTCACAGTTGCGTCACGTTTACTCACAGTACCTTTAGTTGCAACAAAGTTCCAAAAGCAGAAACTGGTGCGGTGGAAAACAAGCGATGCGTCGCTCCTGAGACCCTGGGGAGGCGATGCGACAGCCCCGCTGCAGCAGCGGGCGTGTTGCGACGAATCCGGTCTGTATGGGGAGGAAGGCCACTTGTATGGATTCCGGTGCGTAGGTTCCGTAGGAAGTCTGTTCTCGCAAAGGCACGATGCGACGATCTCGTAGGTGCTGCGACGATCTCCGGGGCGACGATGCGCGGTCCAGCGGTGATCCTTTCTCTCGCAGCTCCTCGATGCGATGATTCTGCGACGACACTCGCAGCGACGTGATGCGGTCCGCAAGCAAGCGGTGCGGCGTTCTCACCCAGCGACGACAGGCTCTGCGACGATACTCGCAGCGATGTTCGATTCTCCCGCACCGGTCTGGTGCGTCCCGCAAACGGAGGATGCGACGTCTCTGGCAGCGGCGTCAGGCGCTGCGACGATCTCGACCTCCGTAGCGGCGGGAAACTTCTCGCACTGTCGGGGATGCGCTCCGCAAGCGAGCGATGCGACACTTTTCAATTTCGAAAGTCTCTCAAGCTTTTGTCTCAAGCTTCCCAGCACAGGTCCAACCTCCAGAGGCCCCACAACTGGATCAAGCACTCTAGGAGGGACAGAACTCACTCAGCAGAGTTCAGGGAAGCTGGGGGTGAAGTCCTTTTGTTCCTGGGACTTCAAAACAGGGAGCCAGCTCTTCTCAGGCCCTTGGAGATTCCTTTCAAGACAGGGGACACAGCTCACAGCAAAGTCCTTCCCCTCTCCTTGGCAGCAAAGCAACAGCAGGTCAGTCCAGCAGAGCAACAGCAAGACAATCTTCCTTCTTCAGAGTCAGCTTTCTCCTTGGCAGAGGTTCCTTCTTGATTTCCAGGATGATCTAATTTTCTGTTGTCAGGGGTCCTGTACTTATACCCCTAAAGTCTTTGTTCTCTTGGTGCATGTGGGCCCTGTGCCCGGTCTGAACCAGTTCTGGGCGGATCCTGAGCACTTTGTTTTGGTGGCTGCATCTTTCCTTTCAGAGTGAGGGGCAGGGTCCTCAGCCGCCCAGCAGGGGGGTGGAGCCAGCATTGTGGAAGGCAGGCACAGCCCTATTCAGCCCAGGTGCTAACTCCTCCCACCACTCAAGTCATTCAGCCTAGTGCTGACTCATCCATCCTGCCGGGGAGTTCCCCAGCCCCTGTCACTCACAAACCAGACAGTCAATACACAAACAGGCCCAGGCACACAGAAGGTTCAGACAAGAGAACAGCAACTTTCTAAAAGTGCTGTTCTCAAACACAGGATTTAAAAACAACCTTTCCTAAAAGATGTGTTATTAAATTCTGAGTTCAGGGATACTAGATACTTATGTCCTATCTTGTTCCTATGGGAAGAAATGCTGTTAACCACTGTAGCCAGCATCCCCCATGTTAATCTATGGAGCAAGATAGCCTTACAATAGTGAAAAACGAAAATGGCTGTAATTCACTACCAGAACATGTTACCTGCACCAGTACATGCTCTACCTTTCACATACACTGCACCCTGCCCAGGGGGGTACCTTGGGCCTTCCATAGGGGTGGCTGATGTGCACGAAAAGGGAAGGGTTAGGCCTGGTCAGTGTGGACACTGACCAGGAGGACATGGCAGTTCTAAACTGCCCATAGGCACTGCAGTGGCAGGCCTGAGACACCATTTTAGAGCTACTCCTGTGGGTGGCACAATCAGTGCTGCAGGCCCACTAGTAGCATTTGTCATCACCAGCCCTGGCACACCCAGTGCACTTTACTAGGGACTTCATGGTGATACAAATATGCCAAACAGGTATATTCAATCAGAATAACAATTTACACAGAGAGCATATGCACTTTAGCACTGATCAGCAGTGGTAAAGTGCGCAGAGTCCTATTGCCAACAGCCACGGGTCAAGAAAAATAAGGGAGGAGGAAGCAAAAAGTTTGGGGATGACCCTGCAAAAAGGGCCAGTTCCAACACAACCCCCTTCCAGCCTAAAGCCAGGGTAGACCAAACGATACCTCGATGGGATTCCCTGCTTGAGGCGATAGAACATGGAAACTGGCCCACACAGCAGGGCAGTCCTGTTCTACGCCGTCCTAAACCCAGTTGGATCACTCTATCCATACTCTCAGGGTCCACCATGCCAACCCATGTGGAACCCTTCTCCTCACCTGTGGACACCACCTGTGCAGCACTTAACCTTAATTTTCTCACAGGTGTGTCCCAACAGACCGACAGCAAGCCACAGTGACCACCAACAGTGATCAGGGATGAGATCCAGGCCTCATGCCTCTCAGGGCTCTCAAACCCCTGTGGCGTCAGAGGGTGGGGGGCAGTAGCCCCAGGTGCTTGGCACCCTTTGTCCATTCTCCCACCTGTCAGGTCAGGTCTAACATCCTGGCACTGACCCACCAGTCCCGGACCTGTATCCGGCGGCTGGACAGGAGGCTGGGGTGGGCTTCCCCACACCAGGTTCTCCTCTTCCTTGGGGCTCTGTACCCTCCCACCTGGAGCGGTACCCCCTTCTAGAATAGCCAGGGCACCTGTGGCAGGTGTCCTGCACCATTCACCCACCAGTTCAGGGGTGCTATCCTGCAACTGGTATTCCAGGTAAGGGGGGACACCCCAGACCTGGCTCTCAAACCTAGTCTCAAAAGCCTCCAGGTCAGACAATACCTGAACCTGGCTTCCCCACCCAGGGACCAACCCCTGCGGTGGAACACTTGCCTGACACGCCAGGACTTCTGGGGACTTACATAGTACCCCCTTGAGGGTGACACACAACTCATGTGTCCTGTGACAGTCTGCCTGGCGCAGATCTCCCGACCCCTGTCCACCTGACAGCGCGGGAAGATCCCCCAGGACAGAAGTGAGGTCACCATGGTCACTCACTGGGGACTCAGCCCTTCTGACTGGTCCCTGACCCACTGGATCTCCCACTGGGGACTCCTTCCCCCTCTCACCCCTCAGTCTGGACTTCTGTACCCTCCCAAATGGAGCAGCACTGCCAGACACCAGAACTGATGGAGGCCTGGTTACAGGCACTCCCCGTTTGACAGATACTAGGAGATCCTCCTCAAATGGCCTACAAGTACAGTCTAGGCCCCCAACCTGGTGTTCCCTCAAGAAACCCTCCAGGCCCTGAGACTGGGTTTCGGGCACCGTGAGACACACCGTCCCACACTCACTCCTTCTCCACTGAGACCGGACATGAGCCCCTACACCCCTCCCACTACACTGGGACCTAACCGGGTTACACTGAACCTCTTCCACCTCACAGGTCTGGAAGATATCTAAGCCACTCCTTTTTGGATCACTCCCCAATGCCTCTTCAGACCCTTTGGAATCCACCAAGAGGTCCGCCTCCAATGCAAGCTCTCTGGGGTCAGAGAACTCACGCTCCACCGGGTGTTGGCATAGCTCTGGAAGACAGGGACTTAAAATATGCTCTCCAACAAATGAATCACACAGCCCCCCACAGTTGTTAACCAAGCTACCCTTTGCCTCACCCTCCAGTGCCTCACACAAGAACCTCACACCACTCTCCTGAGACTGGCAAGACAGTATCTGACTGTCTCTGTCACACAACCCACACTCTTCTGGCTGGTCTTCACACACACACACCAAGGTTTCTACCATGGGGGAACCCCTCTCCCTGTACCTCTCATCTAGAGTCAGTAGAGTGTCCCTCCCACCACTAGGAATATGGTCCCCTGTGCCAGTCCCCCAATCTACTTCAGGGACACTGCACTCCACTGGAACTACATCATAAACCTGAACCCCCTGGTGTATGTCGACCCCCTCCCTCAAGTCAGGTGCCACATCTCTGGGTGTTTGTACCTTTCTCTCAGCACTAGATATCATAAACATGCTGCCACCATCTGAGCTGGACTCCTCCTCCAACTCAGCAAAGCTCACCTCTTGAGCTACCCATGTTTCTTCTTCAGCTGAGACCCTCATGGCCTCACGCTTCTGGAGCTCCAACTCAAGCTTCCTCATTCTTAATTCATGGGCCAAGGTCAATTTCAATTCTTCCAGGGCATGGGCATTTTTGCTCTCCTCTGCCGCCCTTTCTCTCTCTTTCTCCATTTCCAATTGCTTCAGCTCCATTTCAAGCCTCAACATTTCTAACTTATGATCTCTAGCCCTTTGGTTTTCCTCCAACTCCTCTGGGGAAAAACTTTCAGCTGAATGGTTGCTGCCAGCCCTTGAGGCTGCTCTGGACACAGGCAGATCCTGTGGCCTGAAACCATTCCTTTGTGCATCCTCATCCACTTCTGCATCATCTGTCCCCCCAGCCTCTTTGGTCTCCCACCAGGCCCTTAAGGCCTCCTGTAGCTCCTCCTTCTTGGAGCGGCGCTTCATGGGGCATCCAAAGTTCCTGCAGAACTGCCTGAGTTGACCTACTTTGTAATCGCTTAACATTTCAATATCAAACTCCAGTTCTGCAACATCACTTGCTGGTTTACCATTCAGAGACATGATGCTTGGATTCCTTCAGGGTTACGATCAAAAAAATAGAACCAACCAAAAAAACAGTAGTATGCGGTGGCGTAGTGGTCTGCACTCACTAGTGATGTACACCAATTACTGTGGGTCAAGTACAAATACAAGTTCAAATCCCACCGCCTGACCACCAATGTTAGATCTGGGGGTCTCTAGTTGGCAGAGGTAGGTACCACTGTCCAAATAGGGACCCTTGCTTCTAGTCAGGACAAGGAGATAACTCTCTAAGATAACCCCTGCTCGCCCTCTAGGTAGCTTGGCCTGAGCAGTCTAGGCTAATCAGAGGCAATGCGTAAAGTATTTGTACCAACACTCACAGTAACACAGTGAAAACACCACAAACTGATTCCACAACAGTTTAGAAAAATAAAGGTATTTATTCTAAAACTACACAAGACCAAAACGATAAAAATCCAACATACACGGTTCAAGAATATGGTTTCAAAGAGTTCTTAAGGTTGCGTTAAAGTTCTTCAAGTTGCGGTAAAAACAAACCACAGTTGCGTGAAAAGTTCACAGTTGCGTCACGTTTACTCACAGTACCTTTAGTTGCAACAAAGTTCCAAAAGCAGAAACTGGTGCGGTGGAAAACAAGCGATGCGTCGCTCCTGAGACCCTGGGGAGGCGATGCGACAGCCCCGCTGCAGCAGCGGGCGTGTTGCGACGAATCCGGTCTGTATGGGGAGGAAGGCCACTTGTATGGATTCCGGTGCGTAGGTTCCGTAGGAAGTCTGTTCTCGCAAAGGCACGATGCGACGATCTCGTAGGTGCTGCGACGATCTCCGGGGCGACGATGCGCGGTCCAGCGGTGATCCTTTCTCTCGCAGCTCCTCGATGCGATGATTCTGCGACGACACTCGCAGCGACGTGATGCGGTCCGCAAGCAAGCGGTGCGGCGTTCTCACCCAGCGACGACAGGCTCTGCGACGATACTCGCAGCGATGTTCGATTCTCCCGCACCGGTCTGGTGCGTCCCGCAAACGGAGGATGCGACGTCTCTGGCAGCGGCGTCAGGCGCTGCGACGATCTCGACCTCCGTAGCGGCGGGAAACTTCTCGCACTGTCGGGGATGCGCTCCGCAAGCGAGCGATGCGACACTTTTCAATTTCGAAAGTCTCTCAAGCTTTTGTCTCAAGCTTCCCAGCACAGGTCCAACCTCCAGAGGCCCCACAACTGGATCAAGCACTCTAGGAGGGACAGAACTCACTCAGCAGAGTTCAGGGAAGCTGGGGGTGAAGTCCTTTTGTTCCTGGGACTTCAAAACAGGGAGCCAGCTCTTCTCAGGCCCTTGGAGATTCCTTTCAAGACAGGGGACACAGCTCACAGCAAAGTCCTTCCCCTCTCCTTGGCAGCAAAGCAACAGCAGGTCAGTCCAGCAGAGCAACAGCAAGACAATCTTCCTTCTTCAGAGTCAGCTTTCTCCTTGGCAGAGGTTCCTTCTTGATTTCCAGGATGATCTAATTTTCTGTTGTCAGGGGTCCTGTACTTATACCCCTAAAGTCTTTGTTCTCTTGGTGCATGTGGGCCCTGTGCCCGGTCTGAACCAGTTCTGGGCGGATCCTGAGCACTTTGTTTTGGTGGCTGCATCTTTCCTTTCAGAGTGAGGGGCAGGGTCCTCAGCCGCCCAGCAGGGGGGTGGAGCCAGCATTGTGGAAGGCAGGCACAGCCCTATTCAGCCCAGGTGCTAACTCCTCCCACCACTCAAGTCATTCAGCCTAGTGCTGACTCATCCATCCTGCCGGGGAGTTCCCCAGCCCCTGTCACTCACAAACCAGACAGTCAATACACAAACAGGCCCAGGCACACAGAAGGTTCAGACAAGAGAACAGCAACTTTCTAAAAGTGCTGTTCTCAAACACAGGATTTAAAAACAACCTTTCCTAAAAGATGTGTTATTAAATTCTGAGTTCAGGGATACTAGATACTTATGTCCTATCTTGTTCCTATGGGAAGAAATGCTGTTAACCACTGTAGCCAGCATCCCCCATGTTAATCTATGGAGCAAGATAGCCTTACAATAGTGAAAAACGAAAATGGCTGTAATTCACTACCAGAACATGTTACCTGCACCAGTACATGCTCTACCTTTCACATACACTGCACCCTGCCCAGGGGGGTACCTTGGGCCTTCCATAGGGGTGGCTGATGTGCACGAAAAGGGAAGGGTTAGGCCTGGTCAGTGTGGACACTGACCAGGAGGACATGGCAGTTCTAAACTGCCCATAGGCACTGCAGTGGCAGGCCTGAGACACCATTTTAGAGCTACTCCTGTGGGTGGCACAATCAGTGCTGCAGGCCCACTAGTAGCATTTGTCATCACCAGCCCTGGCACACCCAGTGCACTTTACTAGGGACTTCATGGTGATACAAATATGCCAAACAGGTATATTCAATCAGAATAACAATTTACACAGAGAGCATATGCACTTTAGCACTGATCAGCAGTGGTAAAGTGCGCAGAGTCCTATTGCCAACAGCCACGGGTCAAGAAAAATAAGGGAGGAGGAAGCAAAAAGTTTGGGGATGACCCTGCAAAAAGGGCCAGTTCCAACATTAACCAATTAAAACTCTTCCCTCTCTATTTTCAAACCAACACCCTTCCCCCCTCAACCCTTTCTACCTGTTACCATAGCAACCCCCTCCTCACTGAGCTCTCAGGGTTAAAAGTTTATTCTACAATGTTGCAAATGAACTCAGCAAGGATGTTTGACCTCTCAATACACCAGCTTATCAGGTGCAATCTTTCTTTTAATGACTTTTTCTTAACCATTCAAATTACTTCTTTCACAGAACAAAACCATGCACCCTAACTTTCAGTTTTCAACTATCTGAATCCGCCAATCATTGCTTGTGATTCAAGAGCACTGAAACTCCACTGTTTTTTTTTTTGCAAACTCCTACTGTTCCAACTGCCATTTCATTCCTCCACTTCATCTGACTGCACCAGATCCTTCTCTCACCATGTACTCTGTCTGGATTATTGGACATAGCTACATTCACTGGGCTCAAAGGTATGCAGCTATCAGAAATTTTCACAACCTTGATTTACCAAATGTGCACATAAAGTGGATTGGCCAAAGAGGATTGAGATGTCATCAATTGATACCATTGGTGAAAACCTTTTACCATCTGCCACGCCCTGACCTCATAATTTTGCACTGTGGTGGAAATGGCCTAGGCACTTTGACTGGGGTAGGTCTGGAGATGGTTTTAAAGGACACCTTTGGGCAATTGATGACACTTTTTTCACAAACTGCCTTGGTATATTCCAATATATGCCAAAGACAGAAATGGAAGTGATCCAACCAATTTTGTCCACAATTTGAGAAAGCACGGAAACATGTGAATAAATCTGTTTCTGCTTACATGAGAGACTATGGAATGGGTTCAATATACAACAATAACTTGCGTTACAACATGCAAGTTATCTACAGAGGAGATGGTGTGCACTTCTCAGATGAGGGGAATAGAATATTCCTCCTGAATTTAAGACTGTGCATTGGAACCTACTTGTAGGTACCTAAATCAGCCCCAAAACCCAAAAGCTCTTTTCAGGGCTACCCTACATCTGATCACTCAAAATGATTATTTTACTCTAACTTTTTTCACTAATTTTCACCAAAATACGCTCCCCGGTACGCTTCCCAGTGCGCGTACCGGGCGCTCCCCCCGCGAAAAATTAAAAACATTTTTTTGGGGCCTATATGGGCCTCCTAAGCCCCCCTCAGAAAACCTAGGGGGTGCCTACCGTGCCCCCTTACACCCATTCCCAATGTTGTTTGTCCTCCATCTTGTGTCTCAAATCTACCGAAACACAAGATGGAGGACTCCCGTAGCGCTGCCGGTACGCGTACCAGGGCGCGCACCGGTGAGCGCTCCCAAAATTTTTTTAAAGTTAATTTACATAACAACCACTGGAGAAACTTTCACCAAATATAGAATAGGCCCTACTACATACCAGTCCCTACCATTTTCCCAAATTTGGTGGAATTCCATTGAGCCGTTTGGGCTGTAGCCCTGTCTAAATATCCTGAGGTAAATTACATGACAAAAACACATATGAAGTATAAGGATTTACAACCAATTAAAATGTTACTTTCATTTTCTACTTTTTTTTCCTGACATTTGATTGGTTATGTACATGAATATATATGAAAAATTAGATGGAAACACGGCCATTTTGACTACAACTACCTGAGGTACATCTTGAAAGAATTTTCTCCATTGATCTTCATCACCTTTTAATAAGGTAAGTTGTCAATTTGTAAGGGGCACTTTAAGTTAATTTGTAAAACGTTTTCTGATAGTTATTTACTGTCACTCTGTTATAGTTATAGATTGAGATAGGCTTCTCTGTTATAGTTATTGATTGAGTTAGGCTTCTCTGGTATAATTATGAATTTACTTAGGCTTCTTCACATACACTTTTTTATATTTCTACTTCCTACCTCATACCATACACTGCCCGAAGGTAACTTCACTGTTAAAAACTCAGACGTACCTCTCTGAACTCAAACCCAACAGTGCCCTAACTCTACTGATATAGTTATTTTTTATGCAATTTACAGCAAGAAAATGGAAGATACACCACAGACCAACAATATTTCTTTCGAAATAACTGATGAGCAGATTCATTTTGAAATAACTGATGAAGAAATTCTTCAAGAAGATTTATTTGACTTCCTAGATGACTCTCTTGACCAAGAACTCATAGACTGTGTAGATAATATAGAATCATGCAGTACAAATTTGGGGGAGATTTCGGATAATGAAATGTTGCAAGTGTTATTAAATTATGAAAATTCAGATTAATAAATTAATATTTATTAATTAAAAATTGTTTGAGACATTATTAATTTTTATATATAATTCATGAAGTAGTACCAAAATGATTATAATATAAAGTGAGACTTACAGTACACTGTGCATACTATACAACTTTTTTGTGTTACATAATAAGTTTGCTCATAGTTACTTCCTTTCTCCTACTATATTATCTCGAATGTGTATTTGACATCTCTTCTTTCTCTCACTGTCTGTCTCTAATGCACCATATCACCACCAACTTTGTGTAGATTCACAAGAGAGTAAAATGTAATACTTGAAAATATCATAGGGGAGCAGGGTAGACTACCCATGATCCCATAGGCTTTCTCAAGGAGTGCTTAAAGGATCTGTTTCTGCTTTCCTGAAACACTATGATATGGATTCCATATACCACAATAACTTCTGTAACAACATGCAAGATATCTACAGAGGAGACGGTGTACATTAAATTTAAGAATCTGTATTGGTACCTACATGCTGGTACTTAAATCACCCACACAACACAACAACTCTATGCAAAGCTACCCTACCTCTAAGCACTTTAATTATTATTTTACTGTTTCACTGGGTTTTCCCCTTGGTACGCTCCCTGGTACGCTCCCCGGTGCGCGTACCGGGCGCTCCCCCCGCGAAAATCGATTTTTCTTTTTTTGCCCCGCGGGGCCCTTTTATGGCCCCCACATCAAACCTAGGGGGTCAGGGGGTCTACCCTGCCCCCTTATAGTCATTTCACCCTTTGTTTTTGCCACCTCTTGTGTCTCGATCCTACCCTACCGAGACACAAGATGGTGGCCGCTCCGGACTGTTTGGAATGTTGACAGACACCCGAGAGCCAATCACCTTTCCGCGCGCGAACTCACGTTACGCGCCGGGTGCGCTCCCCGGTGCGTGTACCGGGGCGCGCTTATAGATATATATATTTTTTTAACCTAAATTACTCAAAATCCTCTGGAGCACATATCTTGAGACATAGCAAAGGCACATCGGGCTACCAGTCCCTACAATTTTGCCAAGTTTCGTGGGAATCCATTCAGCCGTTCGGGCTAAAAGTGAGTCCAACCGCCCTATAGAAATTAACATGGGGAAAACACGTTTTGCGACCCCCCTTTTATCTCGGCTCCCGCTGAATGAATCCCCCCCAAACTTTCAGGGAAGGAGCGGAGCGGAACTGGCCACCTAATTTGAGAAATTCGCAAAAACTCGTCCACCGGCGCCAAAGTTATTCCCAATAGAATGTTGCGGATTTCCTATGGAAACTAGGTCCTAACTATACCTACCTACTGGCGACCGCCAGTAGGTAATATATATTCCGCCAATCCTGGTTACAAAGTTACAAATCAGGCACCGACTCCGTGGGATATGATTCAAAGAGGATATTTATTCCAAACGACCTTAATCTTTTTTTCGACGGACAAGTCTGCCTTATCACTACATCTGAATTCACTCTGGTGACCCGATATTATATAGCAATTCATTAAACACTCGTGACACACCAAGAAACTGGGTGAGTTGTCATTACAACGGGTGGGGAGGTGATGGACATAGAAAAGTTTGTGACTGTAAAAATGCAAGTCATGATCATTACCTTTCTTGTTGTGAATGAAAATGCAAAAAGAATTACATTCAAGTGCGTTTTTAGACATACATCTGCCTATACTGTTATTATGTACAAATTATCGATTTGTCATCACTTCCCTCCCTGACATTTGTACTTTACCACACCTCATATTTTTCAATGATTGACATTGACAAAACACCCGGCTGTCCTGGCTTTTAAAGGTGTGTGATGCGTGCGCATTCTGTAACAGCAAAGTTTAACGGTAAGCCTTGACATGTGTGTTTGTGTGGCGGTAGATCTGACCTCGCTATTGTAGCTTTTCTCGTGTCTCCCATAACTCCTGGGTTTTTTAGCAGTAACAGGTTTAGTGTTTAATCGCAATTGCAAATTGTTGGCGCTGTATCTAACTTGATTTCTCGCGGGTTATGGAGACTTTATTACTCAGTTGCGTGTGTGCAGCCCAAGTGGGCATTGGTTCCGGTATGTATTCGAGTTGGACTCTGTGTTTGACTCGTGAATTAAGTCCATCACTTCCCTTTGTTTTGTATGGTTAAGTGTGCTATTTTGTGTGCGACGTGGGTGTGGGTAAACTAACAAATGTGAGGGAAATTGAAAAATAAAAATAAAAATTAAATTAAATTGAAATCGTAACGCACTGCCAAATTGGAACTAGTGAAATGTGTGAAGTGTGTCATATTATGTACATGGTGCAAAGCTGTATGTGTATATACAAAAAGATGGTGAATTTAGATGTTTTAGAGGAGTGGGTTCTACACTCTATGTGCGCGAGGAGGCAAGTGTGGCTGTATTGGTTTCGTTCAGTATCTAGAGATGCACGCTCATGGCCTCATCTGCATTAAGTCGATTTGGGATTGTGCAATCTAGCAAGATTATGTATTTTGATTCCAGTCTTCGTAGGGTTAACTGCCTGTTTCCTCCTCTGATGCTCTTTTTCACACTGTCTATGACAAAATATGTCAGGTCCTCTGCCTTGCCATTGTGGTGTGTATTGATGTGGCGAGCTACCGGGTATGTGGGATCATCATTTGAAATGGCCCTGAGGTGTTGTAGAATTCTTACATGTACAGGGTGAATTCTGCTTCCCACATAAAGAATGTTGCAGGTACACCGCAACACATAAACTGCGAAGTCTGTTTTGCAAGTGTAGTGGTCTCTCAGCTCAAATGGTGTATTTCTGAGTGGGATGTTGACTGTTTTTGTGTTAGTCCCATGTCTACATGCCTTGCATTTGGCACACTTGAAAAACCCTGTCTGTGCTTTGAGCCAGATGCTCGCTCTGTCTTCTGTTGGTGCATTGTAAACTAACTCTTGTCTCATGGACTTCGCTCTTCTAAATGTTAGTTGTGATAGTTTAGCACAAGATGGGTCTATGGTGGGGTTACTGCGGATAAGCGGCCAGTGCTTGTACATGATTTTTGCAAAGGTTGGCATGGTATTTGTTGTATCCTGTAATTAATCGTGGGGTTGCAGTTGTCTCTTTCTTAAATTTTTGGCTATTGGCGTGCTTGTATGAAGCAGATCTTCCCTGGTGCGTGATGCGCTCTTCATTCTGGCCTTCTCTAAAGTATTGTTTTTGTAGCCTCTTTTGCTCAGTCTTTCGAAGAGGCTATCTGTACAATTTTGCAGGTCCCTGTCTGTGCTACAGTTCCTCTTCATTCTCAGGCACTCTGCATAGGGAATGCTTTCAATTAGGCTAGTTGGGTGGAAGCTTTGAGCGTGCAGGATGGCATTCCCTGCTGTTTCTTTCCTAAAATTGCAGGTCTGGACCTTATTGTCTGCATGGTACAGTTCTAAATCCAAAAATAAAATGTTCTCCTTGCTGGTGGTGCAGGTAAATCTGAGGTTTGGTGTGTTGCTGTTGATGCTCTTTGCAAATGCAAATTCTAAAGCACTCTGTTCAGAACCTCGCCAAAGGAAGAAAAAATCATTGATGTAGCGTCCATAGACCACTATAAAATACATTTATTACCTACTGGCGGTCGCCAGTAGGTATATATAGTTAGGATTTTTTCTCTATGGGTTTTTTGAAAATTCTATGTCTAATAACTTTGGCGTTTGTGGACGGAATTGGCTGAAATTTTCAGGAAAATGGCACATTTTGTTTCTGAGCAGCCCTTGAAAATTTGGGGGGGGGGGGTTCGTCCAGTGGGGGCCGAGAAAAAAGGGGGGTCCCAAAACGTGTTTTTAACATTGAGTTTTCCATAGGGCGGTTGGCCTCACTTTTAGCCCGAACGGCTGAATGGATTTGCACGAAACTTGGCAAAATTGTAGGGACTGGTAGCCCGATGTGCCTTTTGTAGGTCTCAATATATGTGCTCCAGTGGATTTTGAGAAATTAACGTTTAAAAAAAGATATATATCTGTAACAGCGGACCGGGCAGCGGCCCAGGACGCGTACTTTTCGCGCAACGGAGCTTTGTGAAGCGAAGCTGATTGGTTCTCTGGCGTCTGTCAACATTCCAAACAGTCCGTAGCGGCCGCCATCTTGTCTCTCGGTAGGATCGAGAGACAAGAGGAGGCCAAAGCGAAGGGGCAAATGACCATAAGGGGGAATAGTAGATCCTCGCTGACCCCCTAGGTTTGATGTGGAGGTTTTAAAAGGGCCCCGCGGGGCAAAAAAAAAATATAATAATAATAATCGAACGGCTGAATGGATTTGCACGAAACTTGGCAAAATTGTAGGGACTGGTAGCCCGATGTGCCTTTGCTAGGTCTCAATATATGTGCTCCAGTGGATTTTGAGAAATTAACGTTCAAAAAAAGATATATATCTGTAACAGCGCTCCGCCTCGCGTAACGGAGGTTTGCGAAGCGGATTGGTCATTCTGTCACTGGGCTATAGTTGGGCTACATCTGGCTGATATTTGGGCTACATTTGTTTTTTTGTGTGTCTGGCGGCCATCTTTGGGCTACATTGGGCTACATTGGGCTTCATTGGGCTACATTGGGCTACATTTGGGCTCCAACATATATATAGGCCAATGTAGCCCAATATATATTTTTCAAAGTTAATTTTCGTAAAAACCACTGGAGCATATATCTTGAGACATAGCAAAGGCACATCGGGCTACCAGTCCCTACAATTTTGCCAAGTTTCGTGCAAATCCATTCAGCCGTTCGAGCTAAAAGTGAGTCCAACCGCCCTATGGAAATGAAGGAAATGAATGGGTAATTTGTAATTAGCAAATAGCTAATCGCAAACTAGGAATGGTAAAGAATCGCTATTTATTCCTTAAAGTTCGCTATTTAGGAAATGCAAAAAACTTTGATGATACATATGGCGGTTCATCTCTAACAAGATAAGAAGCATAGGGATACATTTATGATGACTGGCGCATCACCAGGGATGTGTTAGTCATTCTGTGCCGCTGTTCCGTCACCTATGGTGTGCTGCATTTACAATGCGGCGCATCATGGGGCAAAAACAGCACAGATGCGTGATGTATCTGTGCCGTAAAGGTGGCGCATTGCTGGAGTTGTATCGCAAGTGTGATGAAGCTCCAGCAAGGGTCGGGGGTGCCCCTGTCGCAGGGTTTCTGTTCTCACACAGAACTGTGGACAGAGGATTGGAACCTCGGCGAATTAGGGTGTCCCAAAACTCACGTTAGTAATCAAAAACTCCTTAGCAAGCTAGGTACAGTGTCACATTGGATATAACAAACTCTCAATGTTTAGACAATCCAGAATATGAACTTATAGTACCTCAGGATACGTGGAACTCATGAACAGTCGGTCGTTATATATTTCTTAGAAACCAGAACATGGAGTTAAGAAGAACACATGTGTATTTGAAATGTTTATTTACTAATGCCGTCTTCTGAGGCGTAGTATCTTAGATTATACAAGTACACATATTATCAGTAGCAAAATTACCAGCATAGTCAGTAGTACATAAAAAGCGAATGGTGACAGTATGTTAACATGCTGTAAATGAATAAGAGTTAGCAACACTTATAAGCAGCCGCGGGCCGTGGAGGGAGTTACGGTGAGGCAGGGAGGCGGGGAGGGGGAGAAGCAGGGTGGAGAATACAAGTACACATATTATCAGTAGCAAAATTACCAGCATAGTTACTAGTACATAAAAAGCGAATGGTGACAGTATGTTAACATGCTGTAAATGAATAAGAGTTAGCAACACTTATAAGCAGCCGCGGGCCGTGGAGGGAGTTACGGTGGGGCAGGGAGGCGGGGAGGGGGAGGGGCAAGGTAGAGAGGGCTCCACCCTGCTTCTCCCCCTCCCCGCCTCCCTGCCTCACCGTAACTCCCTCCACGGCCCGCGGCTGCTTATATCTCACCCTCCCTAATACACATATTATATTATTTGCTAAGAAGGTCTCTTTGTGTTGGTTTAGGGCGTGCCCATACTTTAGTGTCTTAGATTTGAAGGAATCACATCAGCATACACCAGCTCTCTCTTCATGTGAACCGCATCAACTGTTGTGTATGTGTGTTCGGCAAAGCAATATAAAACCCGCCTCATGCCCAGAATTGGCAGAAGTTGCACTTATGTTATGAGTATGAAGTCGTGGAGATCAGACCTCATAACAATTCTGTATCGTGTTGTTCTTGAAACTTTAGCACTCGCTGTACAGATATAGTTTAACAAGCAAAGCAGATAGTAGAGCAATAACATATTATTCTCATGTAAACCACGATGAACTACTAGGTGGAAAGCTAAAGCAACAACTAAGTGTCGTGTGCAGAAGTTGCAAAAAAGGAAAAATGGCGTTTAAACCGGTAATGAGCCCATGCTAACTTAACACGGTGTAAAGATATCCAGGACCTAGATGACACCTCCCCATGATCCGGAAACGAACTGAATAAGATAATAGAAGTGCCATCTCATGAGAGTAGATTGCAAGTTTATATGTGGACGGTCCGCAAGGTAAAGCATTAAAAACTAGGAAAATTTAATGCTAAAGAAAAATAAAACAGCCAAGTACTTTATCGAGTCTTAAGCCAATAGGCAAGGTAAATAATAAAAACTTGACAAATAAGTCAATGAATTGTCAATGAAATGCTAGTACTCAGCATATCAAACATGAAAAAGGTCTATGACATAACTGTGTATGCAAAATAAGCTGCAACAGCCTCCAATAGGAAGTCACCGTCTTCATCCGAAAACAGTTCAGCCATCCAATTTAAAAGCGGAAAAGAACATACGTGCTCTCCCAGCACCGGATCCTCTATCACCATCAGAGGACAGCTCGGTGGGTTTTCAAGAAAGCTCTGTTCCAAGAAAGACTGTGCTGCCGCCAGTAAATTCCAGGGACCAAGTAGTCCATGCATCAAAGCCACAGCCATAATCCTTTCGCCAGGACAAACCAACTCGTGAGTAATGATAGGAGTCATCAGCTGATTAAAGTCGACGTCAGGAGAAACCGGTCCGCAGAGACACAAATCAATGGCCCAATCGAAATCACAGGTCAGGCAGTGAAATACAGGCTGGACACAGGTGAAGTAGGAGAATCGAAAAGATAATCCATATGCCGTGCTTAATATCGCCAACGGCATTGTGCCATAATATTCTAGCATGCGATTGCGGAACAGTGTCAGCATCTGCAGGGTGGGAGGTTGCATAGGAGGGACATCCATATTTAAAAATGTAAAAAAGCACAAGAGCGTCCGCTGGTAATGCAAGTAAAAATGCCAATCCACGAAGCAGAGTGGAGAAAATATAATGAAAGGAAGCAGGGATGACTCCAAAGATTTTCTCAAATGAAGTCACGAGACCACTGGTAACAACTTTAAAAAAGTGCGCCAGGGCCTTTGTGGAGGATGCGTTAAAGATAGTCGGAACCATCTTGCTGAAATTGAAAGGCAAATCTTAATTGAAAAGGGTTTGCACCTCTGTACGGGTGTTCGCTATGTGAAGCACGAAAGTTTCACGGGCCGAACTCAAGGCCACCTCTCTCTGAGACAAAAGAGCTCTTATTCTTGCCATGCCGTTGAAATGTGCTCCCAAGGTTGGTATTTGTGGCCAGATTGAAAACTCCCTATGTTCATGTGTGGGAGGAAATAGAACATTTCTGCAGCAAATAACCCGTTCACTTACTGTTACGATAAAAGGAATACTTTTAATTAACTCAGAACAATCTTCATTATTGAGCATCAAATAACTACCATTTTCCAACAACTTGAACGTGGGGATGATAGCAGGAACTGGCGTGCCTTGCAACACGCAAGCCATATTTGGTCGGTGTTTGTTGCATGAACCGTGTAACTGTATGTGCCTACACATTAGTGAATGATCTGGCGTCTCAGTGCATTCCTCTCCATTCAGATAAACTTCTTGATCATCTTTGAAACATCTGTATGTGTATGGAAGCGACCAGACCTCATGAAGAAAAGCACTACCTAAAGGTTCATAACGACCTATTGGTATATATTTCATACAATTTGAAAACTTATATAAAGCAAAAGGCAGCGTTATTAAACCGTGGATAAGGCACGTTGCCAAAAAACACGCAATCCTCTGCTGATGATGTCACTGAGCATGTCATGAATGATGTAATATGTGACATCATCAGCAGTGGATTACGGGTAATAGTATCTCTAGTTTACTCCCCTATAGCTGTCTTTCTTTTAACATAAGTGTCTGTTTCCTTCCCTTATACTTACTGTTTTTGGTTCGCTTCCGGTTCGCGTACCGGCGAGCGAACTGGGAAGCGAACTAAGAGAAATAGAGGTTGGCACAGTTCCAAATATTGTACCAATTTTTTAATAACGGGGAGGTAGTTCTGAAAAGAACTTTTTTTTTTATTGTTTTTGTTGTTTTATATTTTTTTTATTATTTTTGGGAACATTTTTTTACTTTTTTTGAATTTTTCTGAACAGTTTTATATTTTTTTGGGTTTTTCTTGGAGGGGGCAATGAAAACGATTCATTGTAAAGGGCTCAACAGGAGCAACAAAACAAAAAAAGAAGTATTTATTATTTTGGGCGTTTCGTACAAACTTGCATATGATAGTCAATAGCTCTGTTGATCAGAGTGATGCTTCTTTCTCCGTAGGAAATGAATCCATCGCAAAATACGCAGATGTGTTTTACTTCACCAAATTTCATTTGTATATTTGGCACCATCTCCCTGCCCTCTGGTCCCGTTACTTCCGGTACAACAGATCTTCTGGCCATAATAGGGAGATTATCTAGGTCGTTCCGAAACTGTGCAGCACTGTAGTTGTTAGGATGCCACCTAGTCATATGGCGATGCATTGTGTAGTTTCCGAAACTGTATTTTTTCTCGGTTCCTCTGGACAGTCTATCTTGACATATAAGGCAAGTTACGTATCTTGCATTTACTTTTTTCTGACCTTTGGGAATTTAAAAAAATTGCCAAATGAAGTTTTCTTTCCGGTGAGACGTCTTGGGCTGCTCAGGCAAAAACTGCCTCTCTTCGTGCTCGTCGTCCTGTTCCTCTTCTTCCTCTTCTTGTTGAATTATAACTTGAGCAGGTGGTCCACTCTTCCTTGGATGTGGTGGAGGTGGTGGGGAAGCACCAGCTGAAGCTACTAAAGAAGCCATTGCTCAGTGATCACAAAGGGTCTTTCTCTCACAATGATGAAAGTCAGAGTGAGGAAAGAAGGAGGGATTTTCATCATTTGGGAAAAACAAGAGTTCTCAACCAATCAAAAGTGTTCATTTTAGATTATATGACCTAGTCTTACATCATTAGGAAACCAAAAGTGAAATGAACCAATGAAAAGTGTTATTACCAAGTCACATGACTTGCTGTGTTTACGTTAAGCGCTTTGCAGGGCCTCACGGTTTGCTTCCAGAAACCTGCGCTTTGCGACTCGCTTCGCGTACCAGTTCGCTAACGTAGCACGTCATATGACGTATCACGCGACAACGTGGAACGTCATGTGGACGGGAGGCGTCACGATGTTGTTTTCTAACGCGGCACTTGCGGTAAAGAAACGTTTACCGGCTCGCGGTCTATTTCGCGGCATCAAGGTCAGCTAACGGGAAGCTTCCCGATTCGCGAAGCGGGAACGTAGAAAAAAAAATATTAAAAAAAAAAATTATTCATAAACATATAAAATATATTTTTGGATTTAAAGAAGAATACATTTTACAGCTACAGATATTAGCTGTTAAAAAACCAATGAAATTCACAGAAAAAACCATAGGTTATAGACCATATATAGTTAGGAATTAGCATTTACAAAACCTTGAAAATTCATTGAAAAAACCATAGGTTATAGACCATATATAGTTAGGAATTAGCATTTAGAAAACCTTATTTTACTCACACAAAACCATTGAAATTCCATATATAGTTAGTTGCACTAACTATATATCGCGCACCCGCAATCCACTGCTGATGATGTCACATATTACATCATTCATGACATGGTCAGTGACATCACTGATGACATCACTGATGACATCTCAAATGACATCACTGATGATATCTCATTTGACATCAATGGTCACATCAATGATGATATCATTAATGTGACAATACAATGCATCTCCTCACACTTTAATATAACCTCTGTTACACCCAGTGTTAAATACAGAGTATAATTTTTGAAACCATTGACACACCAATACTAGTTACTACATACGCACTCACTGATTCCTACGTCTACACACACATTCACTCATTCACCCATACAATCATTCATACATACAATCACTCATCTTTACAACACTATCATATGCACTCATACACCTATACAGACACTCACACTCTGCCACTCATCCATGGAGTTACTCACACACCTAGTCAGTCCTGTAAAGAATCAATCACAGTTCCATTTTCTAATCTACACAGTTAAACATAGAGTACCTTACATTTTCAAACATATACTAACACATACTTACTCTCTTATAGAATCACTGATACAAGTACACATTGATCTGCACAGAGTCACACACCTCCCAGCCAGCCATACACACACTCAGTCTCCCATACAAATACTTGTGCAACCAATCAATAACCCATATAGCTACTTATATAGCTACTGATCAACACATGCAGCAGCTTGCACAACAACAGACATGCTGATGCACACTTTCAGACAGTTTAGTCACTAACCCGTGCATTTAGTAAGACGCATTTAATCACTCACTCATACAGTCAATCACGCACCTACTAAAACCTTCATTCAGACACTTATACATCCACTCATTCTTCAATATGTAAAACATATTTAAACTTTACAGAAACACATAATCACTGGATGTTGTCATCAGTGATGTCATTTGAGATGTCATCAGTGATGTCATCAGTGATGTCATCAGTGATGTCACTGACCATGTCATGAATGATGTAATATGTGACATCATCAGCAGTGGATTGCGGGTGCGCGATATATAGTTAGTGCAACTAACTATATATGGAATTTCAATGGTTTTGTGTGAGTAAAATAAGGTTTTCTAAATGCTAATTCCTAACTATATATGGTCTATAACCTATGGTTTTTTCAGTGAATATATATATATATATATATATATTCACTGAAAAAACCATAGGTTAGAGACCATATATAGTTAGCTGGACATTTTATTGACATAAAACCAACGAAATTCCATATATAGTTAGTTGCACTAACTATATATCGCGCACCCGCAATCCACTGCTGATGATGTCACATATTACATCATTCATGACATGGTCAGTGACATCACTGATGACATCACTGATGACATCTCAAATGACATCACTGATGACATCACTGATGACATCTCAAATGACATCACTGATGACATCATCTAGTGTCTGTGTGTTTTTGTAAAGTTTAAATATGTTTTACATATTGAAGGATGAGTGGATGTATGGAAGACTGAGTGTGTGTGTGGCTGGCTGGGAGGTGTGTGACTCTGTGCATATCAATGTGTACTTGTATCAGTGATTGTATAAGAGAGTAAGTATGTGTTAGTATATGTGTGAAAAGTATGGTGTTCTGTGTTTAACTGTATAGATGAGGAAATCGAAGTGTGATTGATTCTTCACAGGACTGACTAGGTGTATGAGTGCATATGATAGTGTTGTAATAATGAGTGACTGTATGTATGAGTGATTGTATGGGTGAATGAGTGAATGTGTGTGTAGACGTAGGAATCAGTGAGTGCGTATGTAGTAACTGGTATTGGTGTGTCATGATGTCATCAGTGATGTCATTTGAGATGTCATCAGTGATGTCACTGAAGTATGGTGTTCTGTGTTTAACTGTGTAGATGAGGAAATGGAAGTGTGATTGATTCTTTACAGGACTGACTAGGTGTGTGAGTAACTCCATGGATGAGTGGCAGTGTGTGAGTGTCTGCATAGGTGTATGAGTGCATATGATAGTGTTGTAATAATGAGTGACTGTATGTATGAGTGATTGTATGGGTGAATGAGTGAATGTGTGTGTAGACGTAGGAATCAGTGAGTGCGTATGTAGTAACTGGTATTGGTGTGTCATGATGTCATCAGTGATGTCATTTGAGATGTCATCAGTGATGTCATCAGTGATGTCATTTGAGATGTCATCAGTGATGTCATCAGTGATGTCACTGACCATGTCATGAATGATGTAATATGTGACATCATCAGCAGTGGATTGCGGGTGCGCGATATATAGTTAGTGCAACTAACTATATATGGAATTTCATTGGTTTTATGTCAATAAAATGTCCAGCTAACTATATATGGTCTATAACCTATGGTTTTTTCAGTGAATTTTCAAGGTTTAGTAAATGCAAATTCCTAACTATATATGGTCTATAACCTATGGTTTTTTCAGTGAATATATATATATATATATATATATATATATATATATATATATTCACTGAAAAAACCATAGGTTATAGACCATATATAGTTAGGAATTAGCATTTAAAAAACCTTATTTTACTCACACAAAACCATTGAAATTCCATATATAGTTAGTTGCACTAAGTATATATCGCGCACCCGCAATCCACTGCTGATCATGTCACATATTACATCATTCATGACATGGTCAGTGACATCACTGATGACATCACTGATGACATCTCAAATGACATCACTGATGACATCACTGATGACAACATCCAGTGACTGTATTTTTCTGTAAAGTTAAAATATGTCTTGAGTGGATGTATAAGTGTCTGGATGAAGGATTTAGTAGGTGCATGACTGACTGTATGAGTGAGTGATTAAATGTGTCTCACTGAATGCATGGGTTAGTGACTAAACTGTCTTAATTTGTGCATCATTATGTCTGTTGTTCTGTAAACTGCTGCATGTGTTGATCATTAGCTATACGAGAGGCTATATGTGTTATTAATTGGTTGCCCAAGTATTTCTATGGGAGATTGAGTTTGTGTGGGGGTGGCTGGAAGGTGTGAGACTCTATGCATAGATGTGTGAGCAGTTTATTCACTAGGTGTATGAGTTCAAGAGTGCATGTGGAAACAGCTACATGGGCAGTTGACTGTGTGCATGAGTGTATTGATGAGTGAATGGATATCTCAATGCTACATGTCATAGTAAGTACATATGTAAAACACAGTACATGTGAGAGTTGGCATATATAAATAACTGTGCATGAGAGCCACTGAATGAGTGAGTGGTTGTATCGATCATTGTGAACTTGTATCAGGGATTGTATAAGAGAGTAAATATGTGTTAGTATATGTTTCAATAAGTAAGGTGTGTTTAACTGTATAGTTGAAGAAATGGAGGTGAGATTGTTTCTTTGCATGACTGACTGGGTGTGTGAGTAACTCCATGGATGAGTGGCAGTGTGTGAGTGTCTGTATACACTGAGTGTATCTAAGGTTATATTAGAGTCTGAAGAGGTTTATCGTATTAGCACAAGAATGATGTCAAATGAGATGTCATCAGTGATGTCATCAGTGATGTCATTTGAGATGTCATCAGTGATGTCATCAGTGATGTCACTGACCATGTCATGAATGATGTAATATGTGACATGATCAGCAGTGGATTGCGGGTGCGCGATATATACTTAGTGCAACTAACTATATATGGAATTTCAATGGTTTTGTGTGAGTAAAATAAGGTTTTTTAAATGCTAATTCCTAACTATATATGGTCTATAACCTATGGTTTTTTCAGTGAATTTTCAAGGTTTTGTAAATGCTAATTCCTAACTATATATGGTCTATAACCTATGGTTTTTTCAGTGAATTTCAATGGTTTTTTAATAGCAAATATCATAAGCTGTCGAATGTCAAGTACGTGGTAAGTAAAAACATTTTCGTGTTTATGCACACTGATCTGCTTTGAATGCTGCCCCCACCCCTCATTTCTATTAGGAGTACTCTCTCTTTGCAGATAGTGAAGGGTAGTTAACGCAGCCCTTTGCCCCCTTTGTAATCCGTCGTGCCTGCTTCTCTCTCCATTTGATTGATTGTTCTCTTTGGTTCATTCTCTATTTACAAACAAGCACAGAGTCGCAATACTCTGTTTAGTCTTTGCAGATAGCGAAAAATCGTGTAAAAAAACAAAAGGAATCGAGCAAAATCAGTAGGCCACTAATGGGATCTCTTTTTGTCCTCGCTAAAATAGAAACATTAGGAACAACCTGTTGAAAATAGCAATGCGTATGTACATAAGCGGCGTTCATTTGTGTTCACAGTACCCCTTGTTGATTGTTTCAATCGAGCATTGAATTGTTCGAAGTTAATTCTCTTAAGGATCTTCTCTACCTGCAAACGAGGAAGAATAGGAATATTCTCTCTCCCTTTGCAGATAGTGAAGGGTAGGTAACGCAAGCCTTTAACACGTCGTACCTATTTCATTCCTCATTGATTGATTGATTGTCCGAACATTGACTGTTTGGGAATTAGTTCTTTTTGGAGGTATTCCCTGTTTGCAAATAAACGTAGGAAAATCTTTGCAAGTAGTGAAAGGGTACGTAATGCGGACCTTTCTCCCCCGTTGTAATCTGTCATGCCTATCTACTCCCCACTGATTGATGCACCTTTTTCACCCGGACCATTTACTAGAGATACGTCATCTGGCCCGACCAGAGAGCACCCCTAGTGAAAAGGACATATGCAATAATAACGAAGTGATCACTGTATCCTGTTAACAGAAACTTTACCATGAAACAACCTGGAAAGAAAAAAATAGGAAAACGAAAATCAGTAGGCCACTGATGAACATGAACTTTTATTAAACAACGAACAAAGAAACGATAACATAACGTAATGATAAAACCTATTAATGTCCTAGAAACAAGAAAACGTTAAAATATGCCAGTGGTGAGAGACCAGAAAAACAGTAAGAGAAACCAAATCACCCCTCGCTGTCCCACCGCCTGCCACGCCAAAAAAATCGATAGACTAGGGAAAATGCAAGTCAGTAGAACATCCGCCCCCACTCTGGAAACTTCCAAGGTGGGGCAGGGTTCCGGCTACGCCCAGCCGGGAGCAGCCCATATAAGGCAGGTCCTGCTGCCACGCCTCGGCCAGGAGATCCTAACGTAGGGTGTAGCCGGAGGAGAGGCCGAGGCCAGCGGGACCCGGCCAGGGGATTGCCTTTACAACGCTGAACAGTTGCAGGGGGGGGGGAATGTCTCCTCGACCCTCCCCTCTCTCTCCCAGTCCGGCCACGGTGGCCCTTGAGAGTTGCAGGTAGTCCCGCCACATGCTCTTCCGGTCCGGCCACCAACGGTCGGGGGGCCGAGGCCGACGGGATCCGGCTGCAGCCGATAAACCAAGAAACCCGTTCATGGGGCCAGAGCCAGGGGCGTCCGGCCGACATCCACCGGAAGCCCGGCCCGAAGACGGACGGGACACTTCTTTCTTTTATAATGGCTGCGACAACACTGGGGGGGGATGTCTTGCACATGCCTCCGACCCCCCCCCCCCTCGTCCTCATCTCCTGGTCCGGCCATAACAAATCTCAAGCGAGACGCCGTGGGGTGCACTGGGAGGGAGAGACGGTGCGAACAGGCCTCTCCTGCCTCCCCAGGTGGAGGCTTCCCAGCTGCACCCTCAGCGCTCCAGGCGCCCGGAAAAGGGTTCTTCCACTGTGGCCATGCTGCAACGTCTCGCCCGGCAGGGTGGAGCCCGTCCGCTCATGTGACCCCGCGATCGCCGGTAGCTGCCGAACTCTCAAAATGGCGGTCGACCTGGCAAGAGCGGGCCCAGCATAAAGAAATGGCCCGGTCACTGGTTGACTCCACCACCGTAGTCCTCCACGACCTTGAAAATTCTAGAGGAGCCGCGGGAGTCTCCGACCCCCGATGGGGAATGACTGCCATGATCGCCCGTGGAGTGACGAAACTGTATCCGCGGGACGTCGGCGCTCCCATGCTGGCGCCAGCCTCACTTTGAATTACTAGAATCCTGCAGACCTCACTTCCGGTGAAAGCACAGTGTGACCCGGTAGGAAAAATTATTGCACCCCCTCCCCTTTTTGACTGATAGTTCAAACCACCGATCCTTTCCTTTGCCCTTTTAACGGAACTTTGGACTGCCTCCCCCTCTTTTACATTTTCTAGAGAAAACAAAACATTAACCACTACATTAGCATAGCAGTTGACACCAGAACTGTTTTCAAATTGAAAACCAACAACATCTTCAACAGAATCCTTTTTGTTTCTGCTGTGACCCTGCTACAGCACAGGCATTGTCCCCAGCAGTAATTCTGCAATGCCGGTAAGAATAGCTGTGGTGCCTACTGGACTCACTCACCCCCGCGGCGCCCCACGCCGTTTTTTGCTGGGCGGCAACTTACTAGACATCACTTTCGTGCCATCTAGATTTCAGTGCGTTCTGCTGCCTTGGAACTATTCGCACAACAGACCGCTACTGACAAGAATATTTCATTATTGGTGCTGTCAATTTCAATAAATCTATTGGATAATTCAAAAGAAATTGCCACGGTCTCTTCGTTGTTTAAATGTTTTTACTGTTTTTGTTTTCTTGTATATATTTATATGTTATTAAAGTTTTATATTCCTACTACTTTGTTGGAGTGCTATATATTTTTAATGTGACACATAATTGTAAAAACTTTGATGTACAAAGAGTCATTCCTGGAATCTTCCGCTTCAGGCTCGGTCCCCTCCCCAATCACAATACAGGATGGTTTTCAGATAGTAGGAACACGTGTGGTGTGACGGATCTCATCGGGTGTGGGCCTTGATCTACTATAACTCCTTTGAAGAGGGGTGATTCTTTACAGCTGGGGCCATAAACTACATCTGCAGGGCTAGCTGATAGCCTGGACAATCGGACACAGAGGAAGAGGAGTGTCAGAGGGTGCGGTAGTGAATAGGGCGAAAGGGAGGTGTCGGGCGGGCACAGAGTGTGATTCTCAGGGAAGAGCAGCGCAGATGGGGGGAGGTTTATTGCCCATGCATAAGACAGAGAGCGGTGGTGACCAGTGCCTAGGGAAGATGCTTGCGTGGGTGAGGAGCCATGCTACGAATCGACAGCGTGCAGAGAGTGGGTCTGGTCAAGACATCTAAAATGGCTGCCGTGCACGACAAAAGTGTGGCATTTCAAAAAAGGCAAGATGGCGCAGACAATGTTTTTCAACACTTCCTCATTTCCTTCGAATCGAACGTTAACAGACGTTGGGGCATATTACCAAAGTTAAGCGATATTGAAATTATCGAAGATAAACCTTGCTATTATCAAGGTTTATCGCAAATGCGATAATAAACGGCCGCAATGCATGAATATCGCTAAAAACTCAGCGATATTCATGCATTACCGAGCTAATGCTCTTAGCCATGTTATCCACCTCCCATTGGATAACATGGCTAAGAACTGCTCAGGGCAGGTGTTACTTTTTGGAGATATTCGCGCTTAGCGCGAATATCTCCAAAAGTTGGTAATAGGAGATAGATATCTTGCATGTTGTAATGCAAGTTATTGTGGTATATGGAACTCATACCATAATCTCTCAGGAAAGCAGAAACTGATCCTTTTGGGACCGCCTAAAAAGGCCTAGGGGTGAGGAGTACTCTACTTTGCCCCCTTTTCACGTTCCGAACTATTTTATTTTACTCTCTTCTGTAATTACACAAAATAACAGCGATAAGATGCATCGGAGACACACAGTGAGAGAAAGGAGGCCGGAGATGAAGAAGAGATGTCAAATACACATTGGAGATAATATAGTGGCAGAAGGCAAGTAAATATGAGTAAACTTACCATGTAACATAAAAATGTTGCACTCTATACTATAAGTCTCATTTTATACTACAATCACTTCGCTACAACCTCATAAATTAAAAATAAAAATGAATAATGTCTCAAACAATTTTTGATTTCTAAATATAAATTTATTCTTCAGAATTTTCTAAATTTGAAAGAACTAGTAACATGTCCTCATCAGCAATGTCCTCATTAAAAGTCTCCAATGATGATTCTTGTAACTCTATGGTCTCCAAACACTCGATAAATTCGCCATCAAGAGATTGATCAAAAAAATCATTCAAGTCATCTCCTCCTTGTGACAATATTTCATTATTGGTGCTGTCAATTTCAATCAATGTAGTGGAATCATTCAAGTCATCTTCTCGTGACAATATTTCATTATTGGTGCTCTCAATTTCAATCAATGTAGTGGAATCATTCAAGTCATCTCCTCCTTGTGACAATATTTCATTATTGGTGCTGTCCATTTCAATCAATCTAATGGAATCATACAAGTCATCTCCTCCTTGTGACAATATTTCATTATTGGTGCTCTCAATTTCAATCAATGTAGTGGAATCATTCAAGTCATCTCCTTGTGACAATATTTCATTCTTGGTGCTGTCCATTTCAATCAATCTAATGGAATCATACAAGTCATGTCCTCCTTGTGACAATATTTCATTATTGGTGCTCTCAATTTCAATCAATGTAGTGGACAATTCAAAAGAAATTGCCACGGTCTCTTCATTGTGAGCCATTTTATTTTGAAATTGCTTGCTGTAAATTGCAGAAAAAAATAATCACTTTCATTTATCGTTTTTAGTAATACATAATATAAAACTAACTTCATCAAGTATTTAGTATAACAGAAGGACTGCAAATAAATAACAGAAAACATTTTTCAAATTATCTTCAAGTGTACAACATAGTTCCCCTTACAAATTAACAACTCACCTTTTTAAAAGTAGCAGAAGTGTTAGTACTGTGTAAATCAAACACCAGAAATTCACCACCAAAAATTCCTCACAAATGTACCTCAGACAGTAGTATCACAAAATGGCTGTGGTTTCCTCTCATTTGACATATATACATAACCAATTAACTTTCATCACACACAAATACAAAACCAAAGTAACATTTTAATTGGTTCTAAATTTCAACACTTTCAAATGTGTTTTCCCTATGCAATTTTCCATAGGACATTTACATACGTCTACAGCCTGAATGGCTGAACGGAATTACACCAAACTTGACAAAATGGTACATCAAACCTAAGAGGTCAGGAAGGATCTACTATGCCCCCTTATGGTCATTTCCCCCTTCGCTTTGGCCTCCTCTTGTCTCTCAATCCTACCGAGAGACAAGATGGCGGCCGCTACGGACTGTTTGGAATGTTGACAGACGCCGGAGAACCAATCAGCTTCGCAAAGCTCCGTAACGCGAAAAGTACGCGAAGCGGAGCGCTGTTACAGATATATATCTTTTTTTGAACGTTAATTTCTCAAAATCCACTGGAGCACATATATTGAGACCTAGCAAAGGCACATCGGGCTACCAGTCCCTAATATTTTGCCAAGTTTCGTGCAAATCCATTCAGCCGTTCGATTATTATTATTTTTTTTTTTTTTGCCCCGCGGAGCCCTTTTAAAACCTCCACATCAAACGTAGGGGGTCAGCGAGGATCTACTATTCCCCCTTATGGTCATTTGCCCCTTCGCTTTGGCCTCCTCTTGTCTCTCGATCCTACCGAGAGACAAGATGGCGGCCGCTACGGACTGTTTGGAATGTTGACAGACGCCGGAGAACCAATCAGCTTCGCTTCACAAAGCTCCGTTGCGCGAAAAGTCCGCGAACCAGAGCGCTGCCCGGTCCGCTGTTACAGATATATATCTTTTTTTAAACGTTAATTTCTCAAAATCCACTGTAGCACATATATTGAGACCTACAAAAGGCACATCGGGCTATCAGTCCCTACAATTTTGCCAAGTTTCATGCAAATCCATTCAGCCGTTCGGGCTAAAAGTGAGGCCAACCGCCCTATGGAAAACTCAATGTTAAAAACACGTTTTGGGACCCCCCTTTTTTCTCAGCCCCCCCTTGACGAACACCCCCCAAATTTTCAAGGGCTGCTCAGAAACAAAATGTTCCATTTTCCTGAAAATTTCAGCCAATTCCGTCCACAAACGCCAAAGTTATTAGACATAGAATTTTCAAAAAACCCATAGAGAAAAAATCCTAACTATATATACCTACTGGCGACCGCCAGTAGGTAATATATATATATATATATATATATATACACACTTAAAAAACCATAGGTTTGAGATATGTTATAGTTAGGAATTAGCATTTAAAAAACCTTTGAAATTTACTGAAAAAACCATAGGTTTCAGGGGTGTTATAGTTAGCTAGACATTTCACTCTTACAAAACCATTGAAATTCCGCTGTTATAGTTAGTTGTACTAACTATAACTCGCATGTCAGCAATCCACTGCTGATGATGTCACATATTACATCATTCATGACATGGTCAGTGACATCACTGATGACATCACGGATGACATCTCAAATGACATCACTGATGACATCACTGACGACATCATCCAGTGAATGTGGTTTACTTCGATATTTAAATAAGTATTATATATTTATAGCAATCAGCCTTGAAGACCTTGAGTGGACGTATAAGTGTCTGAATGGAGCATTTAGTAGCAATGTGATTCACTGTCTAAGTGACGAATTTAAAGTGTCTCACTAAATATATGGGATAGTGATTAAACTGTGTGAATGCCTGTATCACTCTATCTCTTGTTCTATAAACTACTACATAAGTTGGTTACCAGTTATGTGAAAGTCTACATTAGTTATTTACTTAGTCATTTAGTTAGTCATGTCTTGCTCGCCCTGTTTTCCGCACTATGGGGCCGATTATGATGGCGGACAGACCTGAGTCCGTCCGCCACCATAGAGTAGGAGGGACCGTCCACAGGGGCAGCGGCGGTCCCTCCATGCAGATTAGGATGTGACCGCCAGGGTGGCGGTCACATCCTCTATTTTTAACATTGCGGCAGGTGCAGCTTCAAGCTGCACCCGCCGCAATGTTAAAAATGCATGCACAGCATTTGCGTGCACAAAGGGGCAGGCACCGCGCGGTGCCTGCCGCTTTGTTCACGCAAATGCAGGAGGGTACCATAGGTACCCCCCATGTGCACCCCCACCCCCTTCAGCCAGGGGGCCCTCAAAGGGCCCCCGAAGTGAAGGTCCGTATGCTTTTCCACGGCGGAAAAGCCGCCATGGAAAAGCATACTTTCTACTCCATCATAATATGGCTGGCGGTGTCTGATAGACACCGCCAGCCATGTTAATGCTTTTCCGCCGCGGTCGGAAGGGGACTGCGGCGGAAAAGCGGCGGACAGATTCAAAGACCCACCAGCCATCCTAATTTGGCGGTGGGTCTTTCAAGCATCCGCAGCGGTTTTCCCGCATCCTCAGGGCCGGCGGTGGCTTCCGCCGGCCCGAAGGATACGGGAAATCCGCGATCCTAATGACCCCCTAAGTTAGAAGCGCCGGGACACTCCTCGGAGTAGATGAGCGCTATATAAAACACGCATTAACATTAACATTAACATTAACTTAAGTAGGTATTTGTATGGGATAGTGAATGAATGTGTGTGTGTGGTTGGTTGGGACATGTGTAACTGTTGAAAGATGGGTAAATAGTTCATTTAGTAGGTATATGAGGTTAAGACTGTATGTGGAAACACTTGTTTGGGTGAGTGAATCTCTTTATGCGTCTGGTGATGAGTAAATATATTTCTGAATGATATATGTCCAACAAACTAGAAATATAAAAGGCAGTGTATGTGACAGTTGTTGTATATAAATAAGTATACAAAAAACTCAGTGATTGTATGAGTTACGTATGGATAACTGTATACTTGTAATAGTGATTTCATACCACACTAACTATGTGTTACTATCTATATGAATAAATTAAGTGGTGTTTGTGTAAGTGTGTAGCTTAGTAAATATAAGTATGATCAATTGTTTGCATAAGTGAGTAGGATGTCTGCATAAGTGAATAGGATGTGTGCTAGTGTGTAATGTCGATGTAGGTGAATAAGTATATTTAATAGTGTTCTATTGATCTTTGTTAGCATGTATGAGTGAATCTGTAGATAAGTGTTTAGATGTGTGTGTAGATTTAGGAATCAGTGAGTGGGTTTTTAGAAACTTGTATTGGTGTGTCAATGGTTTCAAATATGGTACTTCATATTTTATAAAGAGTGTTGAATGTATATGCTACTGTATGAAGAAGGGTATCAGTTTGTCACATGGATGATGTAATCAGTGATGTCATCAGTGATGTCATTTGAGATTTCATCAGTAATGTCATCAGTGATGTCACTGAACATGTCATGAATAATGTAATATGTGACATCATCAGCAGTGGATTGCGGGCGCGCGAGTTATCGTTAGTACAACTAACTATAACAGGGGAATTTCAATGGTTTTATGCAAGTGAAATGTCTAGCTAACTATAACACCCATGAAACCTATGGTTTTTTCAGTAAATTTCAAAGGTTTTTTAAATGCTAATTCCTAACTTTAACAGTTTTTTAAATGATAATTTTAAATATATTTATTGTTTTTTTAAATATTTTGTAACCTTTTTTTTTTAGATATGTTATATCTTAAATTACATTTCACATATTTTTTATTATGTTTTTTTACAAAAAAAATATTATTTTTATTATTTTCTATAGTTTTTCTTTTTTGGGGGGAGTTGCGCAACCTACGAGCATCCTGCTCGTTTCCTTCGCGAAACTGCTCCGCCATTTTAGGGTTGTTAGGATCCGCGGAGGGTGTGCGACGGTTACGACTTTTCCAACGCGGTTGCTACATGACTTGGGCGTGACTTCTGGCACATATGCGAGATGTACGTACTAAGCGACGTGGCGGACGCACGGTAGCAGGTGACGTCATATACATAGCGGTCGCGGTGGATGCACGACTCCCGTGATTTTTTTTGTATGTTAAAAAACTTATTTATATATATATTTAATATAAATATTAAGAAAAGAGATTATCTGAGGTTATTATAAAAATAATATTGTTTAACTTTCTGGAAAAGTACATCACTTTTGAATGCTCGAAGTCGGGCATGGTGCAAGGACGGTGTGAGCAGGGTGCGTGCTGAGTGTGCGCATCCTACGCACATCCTACGCGCACCCCATGTGACCTCAAAAAAAGAGATTTGATTGGTTCATTACACTTCATATTGAAACTATTAAAGGACCCCACCCATTTCAATCACTCTTCTTAGAACTTTTCTTAAGGTAAGACCTCCTGAGAAGATCTGCTGCTCTTTCTTTTTTGAAGGAGAGATTCACTTAAAGATACCATGGCTACTAATGCACAATCATCCTCTGATTCTGAGAACTCATCAGAGAAAGAATTTGTTCCCGAACCTCCATCAAAGGAAAAATATACCAGCATTGTCTTGAAATTTGTCACCTTTCTACCAGGCTTAAAAAAGCTGAATGCAATAAAGGTTACTTGCCGCATATGCAAGGAAGTGCTTTCAAGAGGAGACCCCAACAAAAAGTACTCCTGTAGAACTGCAAGCATGCGGAAGAACTTGCAATCCAAGTATCCGGTCAACTTTGCAAGGGAGGAGTTAGGGAGATTGAGAGAGGCTTCTCCTGGTACATTGGAAGGCCCGAGTACCAGTGGAGCAACCCCATCAACCTCTACCACACAGCCTGATATTCGTCCCAAATTTGGGAAATTTAGAATGACCTGTATAAAATGCGGACGGCTGATAGCATATGGAGAGCAGTCGGTGGATCTGGAGTGTCGAGCTGTTCACCACCACCATTGTTAGATTTCTTTTCTCCTCACCTCCCAGTTTTTAGTTCTCTTTTCCCAGTTCTCATGTTTTCCCCTGATTAAAAAAAAGAAAAAAAAATACAAAATCGTTCAAAAAATCCCCCCCCCCCCAAAAAAACAAGAAGAAAAAAAAGTTATTTGCAGAACTAACTATTCTGGTTAAAGAAAGATCCACATTTATTTTATTTATTTATAGTTTTGTATAGCGCGGACATGACCCTTGGGTATCAGAGCGCTTCACAGATGCATATTGAACATTAGTGATACATTTTTGATTGGGTGCTCAATGTATGTGTAATACATAATTGACAGAAAAAATACATTTCGGATGTGTGGTGAATCCATAAGTGCAGAATTATAAGGAAGTTCTGCAGCATGACACTGTAAACTGTTTAACTACAGCATGCTGTGGTACTTCCAAAGTACAGGGATGTAAGATGTACATAAATATGTTGCAACTCTGTGCTTCCCTCTGCTCTGCTGCACAAACTGCAGCCATGTGGTGACACAAGCACCCTTGCACCATGGTGCAAGGATGTCTGTGTTGTGCGTACATTGTTTTTGTGCAGCACAAAAACAATCAGTAAATGCATTTTTCTCCTTCAATATATGCTGTGCATTGCAGCATATATTGAAAGTGAAAAAATGAGAAGTGAAATCAATTTTCCTCGTTGTGCTTTGCTACACCAATAGGAGGATGGCGTAGCATTCACAAACATGTCTAGATTTATGATTTCTGATAAATCTGGAGATGTGTTTTGTTCTATGAGTGTTATGTGCAAACACGCACAGCAAAACCTATAGAACACCTTTTCAACGCAAAGTACTGTGTTTGATGAGATTATATTTTCATGGAAAAGAAAAGGTATACAGAATGCCTTTTCCTCAACTTATAAATAAGAAAGAGAGTTAATGGCTAGGCCAATTGTTATTATAGGAGTAAATGTGTGTACTGATAACAAAGAACAAGATACATTTACAACTACTTACGTTTTAGGAAACTGATAGGACATTATTATATATTACTGAAGGGAAGGGATGCGATCTAATATGACGTGCAAAATCCTTGACTGATGTGGTTAAATTAAAGAGTTTTATTTCTTTTAATTCTGAAATTATCATGACCTGCAAAACAACCATATTAGTCTACTCTGTACTATACCATATATCTTGCAGACATGTGTTCTGAAGCTGTCCCCTATTTTATACCTTTTTCCATTGCAATTTTCTGACAGAAATCTAGTCCATCCATGTTCCTTTTCTTCAACTGTGTGGGAACACAGTCCATTGTGCATTTAAGACTTACGAAAACTTACCTCAACAGTAATACACGTAAAAAACGGTACACATTTTATTCACTTGTATTTTATAAAACAAATGGTGGTAAATTTGATATCTTAAAATTAAGATCTGTTAAAAAAAGAAAAAATAGTTATAATATGTAATATTACATTTTGCACAGCATAATTTTAACATTTTACAAAGTAATTTCTTTGCCTTTTTTGCTGTTCTCAGAATATATTGAATTTCACTAGAAATAGTGATTTCAATCTAACTCATCACATAACAGCGGGCAAAAAACAACAACAATCAATTAGATTGTTTAAAAAAAAAACACTAATTCATCTATAGTAAAACACTAGATAATACAAATCACACATATATAAAATGATTACTGCTAAGAAAATGTTATAACTTAAATTTATAAACACTATAAATTATGTCAGTTAAAATTATACACTGAGACAATGTGCAAAAAAAGTCCAAAAGTCAAAGAAATACCTTTCCGTGAGGCCAAAAAGTATTTTTGCAGTCATGTTTATGTAAATTTTCCAATGGTAATCCTATTATACCATAATCACCAGCAGACTCGACTACGGGAACGCCCTCTACTCAACCAAGCTCCTGAGACGACTTTAACAAATCCAGAATGCCTCGGCACGACTGATCCTCGATGTCCCCCGACGCAGCCACATCACACCCCACCTGAGAGGCCTATACTGGCTCCCCGTCAACAAAAGTATCACCTTCAAACTCCTCATCCACGCACACAAAGCCCTACACAACACCAGACCCACATACCTCAACAACCGTCTCAGCTTCCACACCCCCACCCGAAACCTCCGCTCAGCCAACCTCGCCCTCGCCACAGTTCCTCGTATCCAGAAAACCACCGGCGGCGGCTGATCCTTCTCCTACTTTGCCGCCAAGACCTGGAACGCTCTACTCACCAGCCTACGACAGACCCAGGACCTGCTGGCCTTCAGAAGACTCCTCAAGACATGGCTCTTCGATCAGAAGCGCCCCCCCCCCCCCAGTGCCTTGAGACCCTCTCGGGTATGTAGAGCACTTTATAAACGCAGTGATTGATTGATTGATTAATAATAAATTCCTCAGAGACTGAATTATCTTCCTAAAACTTGTGCTTTAAAAATATTAGGTAGGAATTTCGTAATCCAGAAGGCAATTGCTCTTTGAAAACCAACTCAGCATCATTACAAAGGCTCCAGCCTTTCTCACTTTTTAAATACACAGTGTAATGTCCAGATGTTGTTGAAGGACCATCATGGAAAATTATAGCTACTTCTACAAAAGTCCTTCCTGATATTGACAGTTGTGTAGCTACAAAATGTTTTATTAAAGTGTCCAATTTTCATCCATCGCTGGACAACGTTGCATCATTAAAATGATATATTGTCCATATCTTTGTATAAATATTGTTGATAACATTTCTGATTTGCATTGGCTACACTCCATGTTTTGATTTGCACCTTTAACTAATTTATTGAAAGACACTGATTTACAGTACGGTAATGTCAAATATAGCAATCTTTCAGTGCCTACATTAGTGCTACATGTATACATACAATTATCACAATAATGATCCCATTTATAACAAAGGCCAAAAATATTCTCAATGTCTACACCTTCATTTTCCAAGACAGTAAGCATATACATTAGAAATTCCTGAGCATCTTGTTGGATATTTTGTGTAAATTGTGTAGAACCAAAACATACATCCAAAAGATTACGAACATCAGAAACGCTTTGTATTTTACTTTTATAAGTTCGCAATTTTCCATCAACAGAATGCAACAAGGAACAACATCTTTTTTCCAGATTCTCCATAATTTGCTGTTGCAAACCTTCAAGAAAAAAAACATTGACCACTACATTAGCATAGCAGTTAACACCAGAACTATTTTCAAACTGATAACCAACAGTTTCTTCAACAGTGTCCTTTTTCTTTTTGCTTGCAATCACAACATTATCTTGTTATTTTCCCTTCTCTACACCTTCAGTACAGATATTATCATACCTTCTTTTTCGACCAACCACATGCTTTTCAAATACAGGATATTGACCTAAATTAGGAGCATTTATTCCTCTTAACCTATTATACTCTTTGACACAGTTGGCATCTGCAGTAACCTTTGTATCATCAAAATCAATCAAAAACAAAGCAGATAATGTTCTGACTCACGACAAAGCAACATATGCCATACCCTCTTTAAACAAAGTATTTCCAATGTTCACCAAAGCACTGTCAACACTTAAACCTTGAGATTTATGAATAGTCACTGCATATGCCAGAGAAAGTGGAAACTGTTTTCTACCGACAAATAAATCTTTAACAAGCAAAAAACGAACTGAACAACGACCAATTTGTTTAACTTCTTTAATCTGATTAAATGTTATTTTTAAGAATTCAATACCATCTTTATTTTGATAATTAACAAAATCCACAACTTTGCCCATTGCTCCATTACCCAAACCTTTTTCTACGTCCAAATTTCGCCTTAAAATGACTCTACAATTTCTACATGCATATAGATTCTTTTCTGAAACAACAGTTTTGGATATTGATTTTTCTAAAGAATCCAATTTTGTCTTCAATATTTCAGTCAAAATAATAGTGATTCCTTCATGCTCTATTTTATCAGTGGCTTCCATTTTTATTATTTCTTCATTTTCCAATTTCAAAAGTTGTTAATTGAATATACAACACTCACGCAGTGTTGGCATTAAGCAGGTTACAGATTTCTTTTCTGCAATTTCCATGTATATTTTCTCAGGAACTATATCTTTATTTGGAAACAAATTTGAAAGTAATCGACTCTGCAACGCTTGTTTGCCATGATCAGTCAGTCGTCCATTTCTTATATCTTGGAGAATAGTTCCATAATTAACATCATTTGCCTGTGGCATATTTGTAATGAGTTGTTTGTATTCAAAATATTACGAAATGTTCATGTTTCCAACACTACCCAGAGACTTTCTGGTGTCTTCATGTGCAAGTGTTTTAAATACTGGTTGCAGTAGATCTCTAAAAACTATGGAGTGTTTTCCTCCAAATAACATGTCATACTCTGTTATAAGAATTTGCTGTATTCTTAAATGCACAAAGGCAAGCATTAAATTTGATACCATGCTTACCTCATCAATAATGAGAAGTTTCATTTTCTTCAAGACTCTTGACACTTCACAACAAGCTTCTCCAGATAGCTTGTGGTATTCCAATTTGTTTTCATGCTCTACTGGTAGCATAAGTAAACGATGTAATGTAATTCCTTTAATGTTGTGTGCTGCCAACCCAATTGGAGAAGTGACAACACAAGACAAGTGTGACTCAGTTGTTTTCTGCAGATAACCTGTAATTCATTTAATTAAAAAACTTTTTCCTGTTCCAGCTTGTCCACTTAGGTACATTCGGATAGGTTGAAATGACGTGCATGAGCACTCTTTCTTTTCATGGAGTAATCCATGGTTAATCTGTTGTCTAATATATTTGTTTTTGCTCAACATTTAGTTATTCTTCCAACTTTAATAAGTTTGTTACATCTTCTTGAGCTTGATGCATTGCTGTTTCCACCTCATTCATGGCGATTGCTGCTTCATTTTCAACAATTGGTTGTCCTAGTGGATCTTGACTCAGTACAGGAGAACTTTGACTGTCTTGAGAGCTGAATCTAGCAATCTCAGCTGCAACTATAGCTTCTTGATCAATTTCATCTTCAACATTTTCACTTAATTTGCAAAAGCACTGCATTGTATGCTATCTTTACAAGCATTAAAGGAATCTTCATAGCTGTGGAAATCTCCAAGTAATTCTAGTTCTGAACGCCATGGTTTGAAGAGTTGTAATAGTAGTAAAATTCCCTTTTATCAGCAGTGTCCAACTCATCTTCCTGTGATTATTCAAATTTCCTTTTGTTTGCTTCACCAAACATGCTTCAGAACCAATGACTCCATATTTTGCATCATTGATGTTCTCTGTAGTATTCCGTTTAAAAGGGTAGTTTTGCAGCACTTCATAGAGACACATGTTCTCAAGATGATGACTTCTGTTTGGGTAATATCTGTCCAACATATTCGTTTTCAAAATATCTGTACTTTCTGGATCTTTTTCTGCTTTTTCTGCTAAATATTCAATTTCTCGTACAGATTTCAGTACTCGATGTTGCATTGCTGGAAGACCTAGACTCACATAAAGGATTCTTCTAGATTTGTAGTATAGACTTGCAGATGATAACCGATCTGAGCATTCATATGCTCCAATTTTTCGATGCGAAAACATCTTCAAACTGAAATTGTAAAAAGTCTTACTTAGAGTCTTCTTGTGAGAAATCTCTTCCCACCTTTCTTTCAATTCCGTCTTTTCTGATTTTTTAATATAAGATGTTACATATCGAGTAACATTTTCAAACAGACAAGGGGGACCCGAAATAATGGCCGAGGACCACGGGTAACAATTCTGTAACTATCACCCGTGTGCCTGTTTACCACAATCCTTTTTCGCCGAGCCCAACACTTTCAATTACTCATCACCACACGTGCCTAGTCATCCCTACTTAAGATCCCTTTTCGACCTAAGCCAACGGGTCTTAGACGCTTGACGCCTCCATTTCGCTTCACACCACACATCCCGCGGCACATCGGGCTCCACGCCATTATTAGTCACAATCAAAACCGTGTGTTCCAATCCCGGACTCCACACACCATTCATCCTTGCTTGCCCACGAATGTGTTATAGAGAATTAGATGTGTTTATGCCTTAAACTCGCTGCCCTACTGCAACCTTTTTGTCAAATGTTTGTCATTGTTTCTTATAGGCCATATTTCTTCTTTTTTTCTCCTTGTTTTTCTCCTGACAGGCACAAACATGCTCTGAACCAGGCAAACGTTATTTTCTAGTCCTGATGATGATCCCAGCTTACCATGAGCAAGGGATCGAAACGTCAACATTTCTAAATAGAACCACACATGTCCATTGTGCTTAACTGTTGTGGTATCTATTTTTGGTCAAAACTTGCTGTTATTTAAAACTGAATGCAGGTAGCCAAAGCTCAAAGTCTTTGCCTGTATTTCTGTTTCTGGTTCGATTGTCTGTATGTTACCCCATTCCCCCACACTTCCCGGTTCTTTAAAGGTACAGGCTTGTGCCTCACTATTTATGCTGTTCAAAGTATTTCTGCAAAAAACACAGTTGATGGACAGAATGTAGAACAATGTCATACATTCACCCCAGTACAAGGATCTGGGCCTAAATCCATCATTTTTTTGCACTCCACACCACCCTGGGTTAGACACTGGCTATATGCAAATCAGCTCTGACCCTGTGCCTCATGGGAACAGTCCAGTCCGAACTACCAAGCCATGTCTTTCCCAGACCGGAATCAAGTATCCAAGGACCGGTTTCTGGCTATTAGCCTTCATTTAGCCTGGATAGCTTGACTCCAGTGGTGTGGAGAGCCTGGGACTCATGTCTGAGCATACCCAGCCCACTCTGGGTGAAAATTGCAAAAAACACAGTTGATGGACAGAATGTAGAACAATGTCATACATTCACCCCAGTACAAGGATCTGGGCCTAAATCCATCGTTTTTTTGCACTCCACACCACCCTGGGTTAGACACTGGCTATATGCAAATCAGCTCTGACCCTGTGCCTCATGGGAACAGTCCAGTCCGAACTAGCAAGCCATGTCTTTCCCAGACCGGAATCAAGCATTCAAGGACCGGTTTCTGGCTATTAGCCTTCATTCAGCCTGGATAGCTTGACTCCAGTGGTGTGGAGAGCCTGGGACTCACGTCTGAGCATACCCAGCCCATCGGGGTGAAAATTGCAAAAAAGACAGTTGATGGACAGAATGTAGAACAATGTCATACATTCACCCCAGTACAAGGATCTGGGCCTAAATCCATCGTTTTTTGCACTCCACACCACCCTGGCTATATGCAAATCAGCTCTGACCCTGTGCCTCATGGGAACAGTCCAGTCCGAACTACCAAGCCATGTCTTTCCCAGACCGGAATCAAGCATCCAAGGACCAGTTTCTGGCTATTAGCCTTCATTCAGCCTGGATAGCTTGACTCCAGTGGTGTGGAGAGCCTGGGACTCACGTCTGAGCATACCCAGCCCACTCGGGGTGAAAATTGCAAAAAAGACAGCTGATGGACAGAATGTAGAACAATGTCATACATTCACCCCAGTACAAGGATCTGGGCCTAAATCCATCGTTTTTTTGCACTCCACACCACCCTGGGTTAGACACTGGCTATATGCAAATCAGCTCTGACCCTGTGCCTCATGGGAACAGTCCAGTCCGAACTACCAAGCCATGTCTTTCCCAGACCAGAATCAAGCATCCAAGGACCGGTTTCTGGCTTTATTTTCTCCATTGTAAAAATAGAACTCCATTGTCCGGCTGGACACTGGATCGCTAGAGTAACCCATCGTTGGTTATATTCTAATTATTTTGTGTACATTATTATTTACTTAGGACCTTTGTTCCTTGAAATACATATCAAGCAACAGCAATGGAATTGTCCGCAACATATTGAATATCCATGTTAGCATTCCACAAGGACAAAATGACTGGGTTGTAGACATTTATGTATTTTGACTCTTCATTTCTTCTCAAGTTGTAAGTATTTTTTGGAGACTTTCTTGTGATGGTATGATGCAAAGATGACATAAAACTGTTCACTCTTCCTTTTGATATTACAGGATGTGGAAATCCAAAACGACATTTGGTGTAGAACTTGTCGTTAGATTTGTACTTTCGTCAACAGTATTTTCCATATCGGTGGCTTTGGAATCGTAACACTTGTGCTCTTAAGTTATTTTCTTCTGTGCTTTTGGGTACAGCACATGTTGCATATTGTTCAATAAAACCCAATACAGTATCATCCACATCCGTTCCAAATTTGGGAGCGTCCTTAATCCATAACAGCACATGAATATGAGGAGCACCTCTTGCTTGATACTCCTTTCTCCAAAAGAAATCCACCTTCATTTTCCAAGACAGTAAGCATATACATTAGAAATTCCTGAGCATCTTGTTGGATATTTTGTGTAAATTGTGTAGAACCAAAACATACATCCAAAAGATTATGAACATCAGAAACGCTTTGTATTTTACTTTTATAAGTTCTCAATTTTCCATCAACAGAATGCAACAAGGAACAGAATCTTTTTTCAGATTCTCCATAATTTGCTGTTGCAAACCTTCAAGAAAAAAAACATTGACCACTACATTAGCATAGCAGTTGACACCAGAACTATTTTCAAACTGATAACCAACAGTTTCTTCAACAGTGTCCTTTTTCTTTTTGCTTGCAATCACAACATTATCTTGTTATTTTCCCTTCTCGACACCTTCAGTACAGATATTATCATACATTCTTTTTCGACCAACCACATGCTTTTCAAATACAGGATATTGACCTAAATTAGGAGCATATATTCCTCTTAACCTATTATACTCTTTGACACAGTTGGCATCTGCAGTAACCTTTGTATCATCAAAATCAATCAAAAACAAACCAGATAATGTTCTGACTCACGACAAAGCAACATATGCCATACCCTCTTTAAACAAAGTATTTCCAATGTTCACCAAAGCACTGTCAACACTTAAACCTTGAGATTTATGAATAGTCACTGCATATGCCAGAGAAAGTGGAAACTGTTTTCTACGGACAAATAAATCTTTAACAAGCAAAAAACGAACTGAACAACGACCAATTTGTTTAACTTCTTTAATCTGATTAAATGTTATTTTTAAGAATTCAACACCATCTTTATTTTGATAATTAACAAAATCCACAACTTTGCCCATTGCTCCATTACCTAAACCTTTTTCTACGTCCAAATTTCGCCTTAAAATGACTCTACAGTTTCTACATGCATATAGATTCTTTTCTGAACCAACAGTTTTGGATATTGATTTTTCTAAAGAATCCAATTTTGTCTTCAATATTTCAGTCAAAATAATAGTGATTCCTTCATGCTCTATTTTATCAGTGGCTTCCATTTTTATTATTTCTTCATTTTCCAATTTCAAAAGTTGTTAATTGAATATACAACACTCACGCAGTGTTGGCATTAAGCAGGTTACAGATTTCTTTTCTGCAATTTCCATGTATATTTTCTCAGGAACTATATTTTTATTTGGAAACAAATTTGAAAGTAATCGACTCTGCAAAGCTTGTTTGCCATGATCAGTCAGTCGTCCATTTCTTATATCTTGGAGAATAGTTCCATAATTAACATCATTTGCCTGTGGCATATTTGTAATGAGTTGTTTGTATTCAAAATATGACGAAATGTTCATGTTTCCAACACTACCCAGAGACTTTCTGGTGTCTTCATGTGCAAGTGTTTTAAATACTGGTTGCAGTAGATCTCTAAAAACTATGAAGTGTTTTCCTCCAAATAACATGTCATACTCTGTTATAAGAATTTGCGCATTCTTAAATGCACAAAGGCAAGCATTAAGTTTGATACCATGCTTACCTCATCAAAAATGAGAAGTTTCATTTTCTTCAAGACTCTTGACACTTCACAACAAGCTTCTCCAGATAGCTTGTGGTATACCAATTTGTTTTCATGCTCTACTGGTAGCATAAGTAAACAATGTAATGTAATTCCTTTAATGTTGTGTGCTGCCAACCCAATTGGAGAAGTGACAACACAAGACAAGTGTGACTCAGTTGTTTTCTGCAAATAACCTGTAATTAATTTAATTAAAAAACTTTTTCCTGTTCCAGCTTGTCCACTTAGGTACATTCGGATAGGTTGAAATGACGTGCATGAGCACTCTTTCTTTTCATGGAGTAATCCATGGTCAATCTGTTGTCTAATATATTTGTTTTTGCTCAACATTTAGTTATTCTTCCAACTTTAATAAGTTTGTTACATCTTCTTGAGCTTGATGCATTGCTGTTTCCACCTCATTAATGGCGATTGCTGCTTCATTTTCAACAATTGGTTGTCCTAGTGGATCTTGACTCAGTACAGGAGAACTTTGACTGTCTTGAGAGCTGAATCTAGCAATCTCAGCTGCAACTATGGCTTCTTGATCAATTTCATCTTCAACATTTTCACTTAATTTGCAAAAGCACTGCATTGTATGCTATCTTTACAAGCATTAAAGGAATCTTCATAGCTTTGGAAGTCTCCAAGTAATTCTAGTTCTGAACGCCATGGTTTGAAGAGTTGTAATAGTAGTAAAATTCCCTTTTATCAGCAGTGTCCAACTCATCTTCCTGTGATTAATCAAATTTCCTTTTGTTTGCTTCACCAAACATGCTTCAGAACCAATGACTCCATATTTTGCATCATTGATGGTCTCTGTAGTAGTCCGTTTAAAAGGGTAGTTTTGCAGCACTTCATAGAGACACATGTTCTCAAGATGGTGACTTCTGTTTGGGTAATATCTGTCCAACATATTCGTTTTCAAAATATCTGTACTTGCTGGATCTTTTTCTGCTTTTTCTGCTAAATATTCAATTTCTCGTACAGATTTCAGTACTCGATGTTGCATTGCTGGAAGACCTAGACTCACATAAAGGATTCTTCTAGATTTGTAGTATAGACTTGCAGATGATAACCGATCTGAGCATTCATATGCTCCAATTTTTCGATGCGAAAACATCTTCAAACTGAAATTGTAAAAAGTCTTACTTAGAGTCTTCTTGTGAGAAATCTCTTCCCACATTTCTTTCAATTCCGTCTTTTCTGATTTTTTAATATAAGATGTTACATATCGAGTAAAATTTTCAAACAGACAAGGGGGACGCGAAATAATGGCCGAGGACCACGGGTAACAATTCTGTAACTATCACCGTTGTGCCTGTTTACCACAATCCTTTTTCGCCGAGCCCAACACTTTCAATTAGTCATCACCACACGTGTCTAGTCATCCCTACTTAAGATCCCTTTTCGACCTAAGCCAACGGGTCTTAGACGCTTGACGCCTCCATTTCGCTTCACACCACACATCCCGCGGCACATCGGGCTCCAAGCCGTTATTAGTCACAATCAAAACCGTGTGTTCCAATCCCGGACTCCACACACCATTCATCCTTGCTTGCCCACGAATGTGTGATAGAGAATTAGATTTGTTTATTCCTTAAACTCGCTGCCCTACTGCAACCTTTTTGTCAAATGTTTGTCATTGTTTCTTATAGGCCATATTTCTTCTTTTTTCTCCTTGTTTTTATCCTGACAGGCACAAACATGTTCTGAACCAGGCAAACGTTATTTTCTAGTCCTGATGATGATCCCAGCTTACCATGAGCAAGGGATCGAAATGTCAACATTTCTAAATAGAACCACAAATGTCCATTGTGCTTAACTGTTGTGGTATCTATTTTTGGTCAAAACTTGCTGTTATTTAAAACTGAATGCAGGTGGCCAAAGCTCAAAGTCTTTGCCTGTATTTCTGTTTTTGGTTCGATTGTCTGTATGTTACCCCATTCCCCCACACTTCCCGGTTCTTTAAAGGTACAGGCTTGTGCCTCACTATTTATGCTGTTCAAAGTCTTTCTGCAAAAAACACAGTTGATGGACAGAATGTAGAACAATGTCATACATTCACCCCAGTACAAGGATCTGGGCCTAAATCCATCGTTTTTTTGCACTCCACACCACCCTGGGTTAGACACTGGCTATATGCAAATCATCTCTGACCCTGTGCCTCATGGGAACAGTCCAGTCCGAACTACCAAGCCATGTCTTTCCCAGACAAGCATCCAAGGACCGGTTTCTGGCTATTAGCCTTCATTTAGCCTGGATAGCTTGACTCCAGTGGTGTGGAGAGCCTGGGACTCACGTCTGAGCATACCCAGCCCACTCGGGGTGAAAATTGCAAAAAACACAGTTGATGGAGAGAATGTAGAACAATGTCATACATTCACCCCAGTACAAGGATCTGGGCCTAAATCCATCGTTTTTTTGCACTCCACACCACCCTGGGTTAGACACTGGCTATATGCAAATCAGCTCTGACCCTGTGCCTCATGGGAACAGTCCAGTCCGAACTACCAAGCCATGTCTTTCCCAGACCGGAATCAAGCATCCAAGGACCGGTTTCTGGCTATTAGCCTTCATTCAGCCTGGATAGCTTGACTCCAGTGGTGTGGAGAGCCTGGGACTCACGTCTGAGCATACCCAGCCCACTCGGGGTGAAAATTGCAAAAAACACAGTTGATGGACAGAATGTAGAACAATGTCATACATTCACCCCAGTACAAGGATCTGGGCCTAAATCCATCGTTTTTTTGCACTCCACACCACCCTGGGTTAGACACTGGCTATATGCAAATCAGCCTTGACCCTGTGGCTCATGGGAACAGTCCAGTCCGAACTACCAAGCCATGTCTTTCCCAGACCGGAATCAAGCATCCAAGGACCGGTTTCTGGCTATTAGCCTTCATTCAGCCTGGATAGCTTGACTCCAGTGGTGTGGAGAGCCTGGGACTCACGTCTGAGCATACCCAGCCCACTCGGGGTGAAAATTGCAAAAAACACAGTTGATGGACAGAATGTAGAACAATGTCATACATTCACCCCAGTACAAGAATCTGGGCCTAAATCCATCGGTTTTTTGCACTCCACACCACCCTGGGTTAGACACTGGCTATATGCAAATCAGCTCTGACCCTGTGCCTCATGGGAACAGTCCAGTCCGAACTACCAAGCCATGTCTTTCCCAGACCGGAATCAAGCATCCAAGGACCGGTTTCTGGCTATTAGCATTCATTCAGCCTGGATAGCTTGACTCCAGTGGTGTGGAGAGCCTGGGACTCACGTCTGAGCATACCCAACCCACTCGAGGTGAAAATTGCAAAAAAGACAGTTGATGGACAGAATGTAGAACAATGTCATACATTCACCCCAGTACAAGGATCTGGGCCTAAATCCATCGTTTTTTTGCACTCCACACCACCCTGGGTTAGACACTGGCTATATGCAAATCAGCTCTGACCCTGTGCCTCATGGGAACAGTCCAGTCCGAACTACCAAGCCATGTCTTTCCCAGACCAGAATCAAGCATCCAAGGACCGGTTTCTGGCTTTATTTTCTCCATTGTAAAAATAAAACTCCATTGTCCGGCTGGACACTGGATGGCTAGAGTAACCCATCGTTGGTTATATTCTAATTATTTTGTGTACATTATTATTTGCTTAGGACCTTTGTTCCTTGAAATACATATCAAGCAACATCAATGGAATTGTCCGCAACATATTGAATATCCATGTTAGCATTCCACAAGGACAAAATGACTGGGTTGTAGACATTTATGTATTTTGACTCTTCATTTCTTCTCAAGTTGTAAGTATTTTTTGGAGACTTTCTTGTGATGGTATAATGCAAAGATGACATAAAACTGTTCACTCTTCCTTTTGATATTACAGGATGTGGAAATCCAAAACGACATTTGGTGTAGAACTTGTCGTTAGATTTGTACTTTCGTCAACAATATTTTCCATATCGGTGGCTTTGGAATCGTAACACTTGTGCTCTTAAGTTGTTTTCTTCTGTGCTTTTGGGTACAGCACATGTTGCATATTGTTCAATAAAACCCAATACAGTATCATCCACATCCGTTCCAAATTTGGGAGCGTCCTTAATCCATAACAGCACATGTATATGAGGAGCACCTCTTGCTTGATACTCCTTTCTCCAAAAGAAATCCACCACTTCTCCAAGAGGAGGATTTTTTTTATTGCAGATAAAAGACATCATAGCCTCAAATCTAAGACTGAAATACCTGCATACATTAACAGGATCCAAAGAGCACAATTCTCTAGGTTTCTTGTATTCAATATTTTTTATATTAGAATTTGCCTCTCGAAGAAATTCTAGTAAATTATCCCAAGCGTACTCAGCACAGCTTAGGATAACGAACCATGCTGGAGTTCCTAAGTTCCGTAGCATACATTTCAGTTCTCCATGACGATGGTACCAATATTCATTAACGCCACGCTGACATGCCAGCAAATTAATGAGCTGAGATTCTAGATGATCATCTCTCTGGTGCACTTTATCCATAAAATCTTTTGCAGATACATTTTGCTGATGTATTCCAGATTTTAGAATATGGTTGACTGCATATAAAAGTCCAGACAAGTCACTTTCAAACAAAAGATGAAATATATAAGGGATACATTGTCGAAATCTTGGATCTTCTGCATATAATCTTGTTGTTCGATATTCAGATGCAGGAATCTGCACAGGACGTTCATCATATCGTCCTCCTTTTCCAGTTGGAAACAACTGTGGAAAATAACGAGCTTCCAAGCTCTCTTCCTATACACTCATGGGAGTTCCTTTTGCTTTTTTCATTTGGAACAAATCAATAGTGTTCCCCATCACTTCTTTTGAATGTAGTGGATGCACACTGTAATGTTCATAGATTTCTTCACATCTTACCTAATCCACTTTTTCAATTTGTTCTCTTGACGTTTCAGTATCTTCTGCTAAAACTATTTGTTCTTCTCCCATAAAAACATCCTTATAGTATGTATAGTTCTTTATCAAATACAATGTTGCCTTTTGCACTTTCTTAACATCCACTAACTCCTGCCAGATTTTCTTATTCTTAGTCAGCACACCATTAAAAAGAATAACTAGGGTTCACTTTCTACACTCTCTACACCAATAGTTTCAATATTTTTCTTTAAATATAACGGTAAATACACAACTCTTCCCTTTAATTCTCTTTGTAAATCTGAAGGAGGCAATTTACCTGTTTTAGGCTCCATACGAACAATAGCCTGAAACGGGTGTACACATTGAATAAGAATAGACTCATAGGTGTTTAAATCTATCAATTCTGGAGGAAGAGCAACCAACTCTAGATTATTATGAACAGCTCTAGTGGGCATTTTATTCTCATCTAATTTGTTATAGCAATATTTACAAATACGCTGATCAGAATCCAAATCAAAACAATTCTCTACCAACAAATAAGTTGCAAATTCTTTCCACGTATCATTATTTTCTTTTTCACATTTTAAATACAGATCAACACTCCTAGTCTGGTTTTTGTAGTGAGTTCGGCGACAACAAATACAAGAATAATTTGGCCTTTCATCTGAAATCACCTTAAACTTTGTAATTTCATTTTCAAACTTTTTTGTACACATATGTTCAACATTCTCTACAACATTTTCTTCTATTAATGTCTCAGTTTCTGCACTCTCTTGCTAAGTACCTAAGTAACAAAACTCAATATCATCACAAACCTTCTTCACATCTGATACTGACCCATGCAAAAGAGCACTGTTCAACTCATTTAACTTTAGTGCTGGACTTTTTACATAATACAATCTTCTCACTAACTTCCGCATTTGAGTATGATGTACTGCCAACATCCTGAAATGGTGAAAAACACTTTGACATACTTTCCTAGAAAGACAAGCCAAAGAATGACCATGCAAACCAGTATATTTTCTTACTCTGCAAGGGTCTAGTGCTTGCAACAGCTTCATCTTTTGTTTAACACTTTTTTTACAGTATGCATGTAAGAAATTGCATAATTTATCAATAGATTCTTGTCATACACTACAAATACTACTACAACCCCAAGTGTACACTGAGGCTTTAGGACATCTGCCTAGAACTTCATCAGCTATCACTTCTTCTGCATTTTTATGAACCATTTGCTCTTTCTCCAGTGGACAACCATTTTTAACCTCATAAGCTCGACCACTGTTGTCAACTGCATGCAACAAATTATTGCTCTGTAAATAACTCTCTTCATTAAAAAAAAGGATCAGAACTTGAAGAGTGTTTCCATTCCCCTAAAAAAATATCACAAAATTACTTCGGCAAATTACTCTTTTCCTCTCACATTTGGCCTTCATTAAGTGGATGGGTTTATTTAATGATCGAATTCTGTTTATTATTAAAATAAAGAGTTTCCTCTTCACTTCAAAAGCCTTTTCAACAATGGAATCTATATGCTTCTTCTTTTTATAAAAGTGTGTTCTCTTTCTATATTTCTTTGAATGTTTTAGTAAATTATGGACTACTCTGTTGTAAAATATTTTTTTGCGCAATTCTTTATATTGATTTTCTCTTCTTTAACTATAAGCTGTATCCTTTGTTTTTTCATTGCCTTTTTTCCTTTCCTATAGTTGGCACTTTTTTTATGCTTGGAACTTTTTCACTGCTTTCAACATTTGCATTTTATTTCTAAATCTAGTAATATTTTTTATGAAGTCTTTTGTGGTCTTACCAGAAATGTTTCTCTTTTAAGACACATTATGTTGGTCTTCCAATACTTGTGGTTGAGTAAGTATCCTTATTCTGACCTTTTCTTCTTTGTTTCTCTGGCATGATAACTTTATTCTGAGGATGATAAACAGTATCTGTAAAAAATAAATATAAATAATTATTTATTACCAACTTAAATAAATTATACATTTTTATTACTATACAAACACTTTTCATATAAATTAAACTTAAAATTGTAGCCCTGAAACACAACTGTGAAGGTTGTAAGAGCACTACATACATATTGCATAGCAGTTTGAAGCACTCCATAACACTAGAACCTGAAGCACTGTATGAGTACATGCATATTTACTAAATCATCACAATACTAAAAGGAAAGACACTGAGTGAATTCATATTTGGTTCAATTTTACTTTAGTAAATACATTACTACATGGTACACACTATGGTTTTGCAACAGTACAGATTTAGAATTTAGAGTAGTGCAGTGTTGTTTGTCTGGTGGAGGGAGTCATGCTGAGGTACTGTTCTAGAGTAGTGCAGTGCTATTTCAGTAGTGTAGGAGGTTGTGCTGGTGTAGATTTAAGGTTTAGGGTAGTGTAATAGTGTTTCAATAGTGTAGGGGGTCATGAAAACGTAGTGTTTTAGAGTTTAGGATACTACACTAGTGTTTGTGTAGTGTAAAAGGTCATGCTGGGATAGAGTTAAGGTTTAGGGTACTGCAATAATGTTTGGATAGTATAGGGGGTCATGCTGGGTTACTCTTCCAGGATAGTGCAGTGGTGTTTATGTAGTGTATGGGGTCATGCTACGGGTAGTGTTTTAGGATTTAATGTAGTGCAGTGGTGTTTGTGTAGTTTAGAGGGTCATGCTGGGGTAGTGCAATGGTGTTTGAGTAGGGTAGTAGGTTGTGCTGGGGTAGTGTTATAGGGTAGTGCATTGGTGTTTATGTAGTGTATGGGGAGATAATAGGGATAGTGTTTTAGGGTTTAAGGTACTGCAGTGGTGTCTGTGTAGTGTATGGGGTCGTGCTGGGGTAGTGTTTAGGGTAGTTTAGTAGTGTTTGGGTAGTGTAGGCAGTCATGCTGGGGTAGTGTTCTAGGATACTACAGTCATATTTGGGTAGTGTAGGAGGTCATGCTGAGGTAGATTTAAAGTGTATGGTAGTACAATGGTATTTGAGTAGTGTAAAGGGTCATGCTGGATATTGTTTTAGTGTTTAGGGTAGTACAGAGGTGTTTATGTAGTGTAGTGTAGTGTAGTTCCTATTATCCCAATAGGCTCTGCGCATTGGAATAATACCTCCAATAGTATAGACCTAGACCAGACGTTAACTAGGTCGTCTACTGTCGATATTAGACTTAAAGTTTTGGGTTTGCCAGCTAGCTCAGAGTTCACTAGAAACTTTCTCGAATAGGCAAGGAGGAGTTGAACCTCCCTGGATAGACAAGAAGGGATTTAGTTTCTGACAACCATAGAACATGACAACTTTGCTCTCCCCTAATCAAGAGTGTATCTCTAGAGTCGTGTGAAAACAAAAGACAACTTATTTTACTCAGTCAGTACGTGCATTCTTAGTTTCACCAGATTGTAGAGAAAAGGAAGAGACGGGCGTGTTCAATAAAAGATGTTATTTATTGATCAGTCTCTTTTCTCGTACAAGAGAAATGGATCGATATTATCGCAATACTTATGGTTAAGTAAAGTGCATACAATAAAAGCAGAATTATAAAATAATACTGTAAAAACATTGATATGGTTTCTAAGCCATACGTTATTTAAAATGGATAAAATAGATACATGCATATAAACATTTGACTAATCGTACTCAACTGGTGCTTCTAACTACGCCTACCCCAGTGTACCTGACCTAAGCCTAATACGTGGGCGGGGATAGAAAGTAGCAGTTTAAGTTAAGTTTGTTTTGCCAAGTGACTGACTCAAGAATTCTCTGCAAGGGGTTATTCAGCTCCGTACCTGAGGTCTAGGATGGTTGAGGGATAGTATCTCTCGTCTGAGGTCTCGATATTCCAAGCTGCCTGCGAGGGCTGCTCGGAAGCGCCGGAGCTGGATTTCTCGGCAGGAGAAAGCAGCATCTCGTTCTCAGCGCATCAGGAAGGCGGGGCAGCTAGTGGGCTTCGCTCTCTGCTGGGCTTCGGCAAGTCTCGCTGCTCCGATCTCGTCACCACTGCGTGTGTTTGCTTAAGGCAATATCGGTAATATTTATACCTGTAAGGTGCCGAGATTGACGTAAGGATGGACATAGATACGTCAATAAGGATGTCATACGAACTGGTCGTTAGCACATTCTTATGCTGAAGTTCTCGGTGAAATCAAAACAATGGCCGCAGGGTTTTTCCCAGGTTGTCATAGGTTTGATTTGTTTTGAGAACTCCGTATGCCTTATCAGGGGCTGGAGGAATATTGCTTGTCTAATTAGATGGCAAGCGTTATGACCTAATCAGATAACGCGCTCCTGTGCCGTGGTCTGGCGTAATCAGATAACGGTTTCTGCATCATGGGATGGCTGCTAGTTAACTTGTTAACCAGAATAGGGTCAGGAATAGGGGGATCGATACAGAACCTATAGGAATACATCACACCCACTCCACGCTAACTATGGCCATATTTACGAATCTAGGCATAGTAAAACATACTGTAGAGTATCGTGTATACCTTACCACCCCAAAATACATATAATGCATTTCGAAATTATGTAATGTACGGGAAAAATAAAATAGCCATATGTACTATATGCACTTAAGCAGTAGACTAATGCTAAATTAATCACGCATGTATACATTATTAGTAATTGAATATGAGAATTACACATGAAATGGCTCTTAATACAGAAGAAAAGTTCGAGACCACTTCATCACAGTTCAAGAGAAAAAAATATTTATGAACATACCAGCGGGCAGCTAATGTCTATGAAGTTTCTAAAAAAAGAAATTAGTTCTCTAAGAATAGTTCCTACTTTAAGCAGAAGAAAAGTGTCCCGTAAAATTTAAAAAAATATTTTGGGGCTGCTAAAAAATTGCTGTCCGTGGACTGGAGGAAAAGTTGATCTTGCTACTTTATTATTAAAGTTGAAGGCCAAATTCAAGGTGTCGGGAACGCCGTGTGCTAGCTTGTTCAAGAGTCATTATTTCTGCTCTGGTGAGAACATCATATCATTGAGACTGCTGAAAACGCTGTCAACAGCTTCCTGTGAGAGTTCCACTAACTCGGAAAAGGATGTAACCATGCATTCATGCGCATGATTGTCTCCATTGACGTTTTGAGTAGTATTGCTGACAGAAGGTTGTACCTGATCGATGCTGCTTTCATCTTGATCTTCACTACCCCTTAATCGTAGTGGTGAAGTTTCCACGAATGCCGTCATCAGGATTGGTAGCCGTTGAGGGCAGCACAATGCATGAGCCTTTACCGGACCCAACAATGTTTCTGCATCCATTGGCGCATCCGATTGTAGCGTCAGACAGGTGTCCAACACGCATTCTTCTCCGCACAGCATGCACCTTAATACAGGTAAAACACATCTTTGCCATATCGGCCGAAATGAAAGAAACCTCGTTTTTGACCTGTCTTCTTCTTCCTCTTCTGCTCTTAACTTTCAATCTATTATGCTTCATATCAGGGACTGGATGAACCACAACCACCTTAAACTCAACCCTGATAAGACCGAGTTGGTGTTGACAGGTGGTTCATCCAGCCCCTGGACTCCTCTGTTTTGGCCCCCTTCCCTTGGTCCCTCTCCCACTCCCGCTACCTCAGTTAAAACCCTTGGCATTAAAATTAATTCTCAACTGTCCCTCCACTCCCAGGTTAGTTCTGTGGTTTCTGCCTCTTTTCTTGCACTGCGTACTATACGCAGGGTGTCCCATTTTTTTTCATTTTCTGCCCTCAAGCTTATCATTTTGGCCATGGTGGTGTCCCGCCTGGACTATGGGAACGCCCTGTATGCGGGTATTCCTGCATATAGTTTACGGCGTCTCCAACTCATCCAGAACCAGGCGGCCCGCCTGGCCTTTAATCTCCCAAAATTTCATCATTCTACCCCTCTCCTGAAGTCTTTACATTGGCTGCCTGTACAGGCTCGAGTCCAATTTAAGATCGCCTCCATTACCTTTCTGGCTCGTCTGGGCTCAGCTCCAGCCTTTATCTCTTCAGAGATTACCCAGTATGTTCCGGGTAGAGAGCTCCGCTCGTCCTCCCAGGCCCTTCTTACGGTCCCTCGGTTCCGGAGGAAGAAGTGGGGAGGCTCTAAATTTGCCACTCTGGCTCCGTCCCTGTGGAACTCTCTCCCTTTGGGAGTTCGATCCCTCACTGTTTACTCACACTTTCGAAAACAACTCAAGGCCCATCTATTTAAGAAATCCTTTGAATAACCCCTCCCGGCCCCCTGTTTCTTTCTGTTCTCAGTAGTCTGTTAGTGGTAGCGCCAAGAAGCCGCTGGTGTATGTGCGCTCTTATAAATAATTTTAAATTCAAATTCAAATCGGCCGAAATGAAAGAAACCAAGTCATGTTCAGGTCTCTAAGCCGGGTTAGTCCCAGGATTTTTGATATCCAGTCCCGGTATCCAATGGCTCGGATTGTTTCTTCCCTTGTCGCAGGTGTTTTGTCTGTGACACGGTTTGCCATAACGAAATATAAGGACTAAGAATAGGATTCCTGCAATTAGTCCCAAAATGTGGGGAACTCCTCCAAAAATCGAATGGACGAAGTCTGGAAAAATACCCAGTATGGCTTTGAATGGTGTTAATGCCATCGAAAATACTGTCTTAAATACATTTGAGACTCCACTGGTATCAGAAATATTTAAGATTTCATTCAGGATTTCTGCGAAATGTATGGGGGAATTAGTTTATAACAATAAGTGAATCTCTGCAGTCGTCCTTGCGACTAGGAGATCATACGTTTCTTTTGATGACGTGAGCCTGGTCGGCGTCTGAAGAAGCACTGTTTTCATTCTGCTTAAAGTATCAACTCGAATAGAAGTAATTTTCAAGTTAGGCCATGCCCTTGCCTCCCTGTCTGGAAAGGAGCTGGGGAACAATAAGCGTCCACAGCACATGACCTTCGCAGTCGTACTAATGAGATAAGGAACCCCGGGCAGTAGACTACAACATCTGCGATCCACAATTAGAATGTAACTCCCGTTATAGAGTCTTTTAAAGAATGGTTCTATCTCTGTTGCAGGTGTGCCTAGCTGGTGACATGAAAGGTTATTTGAGTTCCCTTCACAGGCTCCATGCAAACTAATTCCATTACACAGAAGTGTACCGCTCAGTGACATCGCACAATTATTGCCACTAAGAAACACTTTCTGTCCTTTATTACTGACACATGCATGTGAATAGGGCAAGTTCCATGTTGTCTTAATGTACCCTTTTCCCAATTTTTCGTACATGCCAGCCTGTATATATTTTTGGCAGTATTGAAACCTGAAAGTAGATATCGGAATATTAATTATCCCATGTATTATCCATTCAATGACAGGTCGTTCTGACATTGTCAATGGTAATCTCTCGAGTTTCTCAATGCTCAGGATTGTATAATCAGCACCCTTTTGTGCCATACTGATTTGTTTATCAGTAAGGTTAAAGATATAGAATGGTGACGTTGTGTTGATTAAACGCCAAGGCACATAGCCTGAACGCAGATTTTGTAACGTCCAGCCAAGCTGTACAATAGAACGCAATTGAGACTGACCGTGTTGTAACAACAGTAAGTCTTGCGATATTATGTCGATTGCTGATGACACAATGCTGTCCAATGAAAAGATTCTGGAGGACAGAGTCATTAACCCATTGTCCACTACAGAAAGCGATTTATCCAAATTAATACGGTCAATTTCCAGTATACTTTCTGCTGTCTCAATTTGAGTTATCTTCCAGGCCTCGTTGTAAGCTGCATATATGGAGGCTGCTATGAAGCGTTTTTGACGCTGTTTGCGCGGTCCCATAATGAAATCACGCAAGTCAGCACCATCAGTAAGTAAAGTTAGGTGTTGCTTAATTTCTGTCAGTGTGGAAGTTTTTAGCCATTGAAGGCAGAGTTTGCCCACACTGTAGGTGGTGATTATCCCTGGGTGTTGTCTTTGGGAATATCTAGGGTCTGGCCTGGTCAATGTGAACCCCTGTGTTTTGTTCAGGAATCTGTCTTGACAGTTATTAGTATCTGTGGGCCAGATCAACCATTGTTTCCAATCAGGATTTATTCTGTTTTGGTTGAATACATAGTTTACGTCTATCTCTTCATCTGCAGAGTTATTGCTGTTCATTGTTGGTTTTGGAATAGACGGTTTATTTAAGTCTTTGATTTTGGCTAATCCAAGACAGGTAGTTTGTTGAATAGTTTCATTCAAGAATATAATTTGTTCTGGGATCATGCAGGCTCTAAACAATGATTCTATACCTTGTACTTGCCATTCTTTTGTACCCCAAACACTTTTTACTTCAACATTTTTGTCCTAATAATCAAAACCAAATGTATTCATTTGTTCAAAAAATGAGTCTGAATATATCAATTTCGTGTTTGTAAGCATGGTTTTTGTTCCTGTCTTATTTGACAATTTGAAATAAAATGTTTCAGCATCACTTGTGTTGAATCCTGAAAAGTATGAATATTTGTCATAAAAGGTTCTTGAGCTTCCTTTTGGAGGGGTTGCACAATGTTCCCATTGATTATAATTTAAAACATTTCTAGGTTGTGCAGATTTATGTAGAAAATGGTTACCATAGTGGTTGTAGCAGTACATACTATCATAATTAGATGAACCCTGCAAATAATCATGTTTGGTAAATTTAGCAGACATCACTAGATCAGACATCATGTTATTAATACTTTCAAAGTCCCAATCATCAGCAAATGAGTTTGGTTTTACAAAGTCACTCAACGAGATCTTAATTTGGTGTGGATGTTTGAGGATCTCAACCGGACCATAAATTTCATAGTCAGTATTGTCCCATGCTACCCCACCCGGTATAGGATTGGCTGTGAAATTGACTGAAGAAAGTTCTCTTTTCTTGACGTGTGAAGACGTGTGTGGCTTGAGGATCAAGTTGATTTTCTGGCTTGCTGTGTCCATTTTAGCATATTTTCCCTCAATGAAGCGTCCCAAACATAGTATCATGATGAGCCAAAGTATCAGGATAAATACACCAAAGGACACCCAAAATTCAATCCACGGAGAAATCAGATAGGTTCCTTTCAGCTGTTTCAAAAGTTCCTTAGCTTTATCTTTAAAAGTTTTTGTTGATGGCTGTGTCTTTGATTCACTTAGATCTTCAGAAGAATCATCAAAGTTGATGAAGTAGCCGGATGCCGTTCTGTCTATTGTTCCAATTGCTTCAGGATTACTGTTTCTTGCAGCTTCAGCATATTCATTTGTTACTTCATTGTAGGTTGGTGTGTCTCTACTAAATGTTTTTATTTGGGTTTTCAGAGGTGTGAGGCCCATTGCATTGTTGCATAGTCCTTGTTGTTGTTCTGTAGGCGTTTCGAATGTGATTAGCCTTTTAGTTAGCACCTCTGTATTTGTAGCAAACCTCGGTGTTCTACTACTTATCGGGAGTCCACTTGGCCTACTGTTTGTTATTGGCCACATGATTGTGGTTTTACCAGGTCGATGGATACAACTCGGTTCTCCTTTTTACCAGCAAGTGGCGGTAATACAACTGATCTTGTCCCGTTGATGGACAAGACAGGAACTGCTTTTCTGTAAGAAGGCCCAAATTCCTTCTTTACCGCGATCTTTTCTCTGACTAGATCCCCGATTTTTGGAATCCAGACAGGTCTTGCTGGGACAGGTGGTGGTTCTTCAGTGGTTGTTGGCTGCTGTTTCAACTTTATGTTGCTCAGGTCTTTTCTTGTTTCGTTTAAGTCCTGTAAAATAGCCAAACGATCTTTGATATCAAAGCTTTTTTCTTTCACCACTGAAGTCTGACTGTCAAGATCTAAGACTAGCATCCTAGTCCCAAACAGTAATTCGTACGGACTGAATCCCCTCAGAGAATTTCTTGGCAAGTTATTTAGACTACGTTGGACACTTATTAGATGTTTGACCCACCCAGCTCCCGAACCTAATACCTTTGCTGTTATAGATTGCTTTATGCCTTGGTTTTATCTTTACACCATCCCTTATCCCTCAGGAAGGAAGTGAGAAGAATCCCGCTTCGCTATGCTCATTTGGCCGTGCTTTCCCACAAGCTTGAGGGCTAAAGTGAAAACATTGGTCAAACGTAGCATGCTCCTAGCGTATATGCCATTTAGACTCGCAAATCTTTGTATAACAGTCCCGACGTCAGCCGAGTGCTGGGGTCTACATTTATAAGTGGAAACTAGTCTTCATTTGTTAATGTGACGCATTACTTACACTTGTTTCACTGATTATTGTTTAGCCCTTATTGAGTGAAACGCCATGGTATTACCCCGTTCCTCTCGCCGCTGCGATCTCTGTTGCAGCCCGGGCATTTTTTTACAAAAATGTGATGATGCAGGCTCATGCCTGGCCACCAGTACACTGATTGTAGTTCTTCCAGAGAATCTTTTAGTTTGAGGTGTCTGAGACCCTCGCCCATATGTGCGTCTGCTATTAACAAAGTTCTCCTGTCCTTGTTTGGAATTACTCTATCCCCCACTCCAGGGATTCGAGCAAAAGGAACGGAGTTCGCATCGATTATGTATGTATATTTGAGTGGATAACTGATCGGTAACGCTGAGCAGTCGCCTTTTGATGACGTTTTCACCGCCAGCATTGTTTCACCGTCAATGTATTTTACTGCATGCTTTTTTCTAGCTACGGAAGCCGATTCAGTTGCTACCGCTGTGGCTTTTCCAGCCAATGAATTCCCTGCAACGTGAACGCCATCACGCTGATGACTCAGTGAGTGTATCACGTGAGTCTTTGGTAGTTCTTTCTTTAACAGAACTATTTGTTCCCAAAGCAGTTTTTGCTTTATTGTTGCACCTGTGTCATCTTTGTAACCGTTTTGAATCCATTTCTGTAAATCGCTGTTATATGATTTGACGCAGTAATACGAATCGGACACTATGAGTGTCGGGAATTCGCGATCTGCATTATCTAGCGCCATTTTCAATGCTATTATTTCAGTCTGTTGTTCTGAATTAGTTTCTACTGAGTGTGTTTTTGTTAATAGAGGTCTTAGTATACCTCCGCGCCACACTTATTTTGTAATCTCACATGTGGGGTTGTATGCTTGTTCTCCCCAAACGGATGGTTGAGCATGCCCGTCTGTATAGATTACACAAGCGTACTGTCGTAATGGCAGAATGTCGATTGGCAGAGGGAATATTCTTTCATATTCTAGATATTTTATTTCCTCTAGTTCTGGATCAAAGTAGTATTTTACTTTGTCCATTGTAATGGAATTCACCCATTGTATCCATTCCGGATTCAATGCTGTTGTTGGTAAATTACACGGGGTTGTTAATGCCTCAAAGGCTGATTCTGCTGTTCTGACTGTGATGTGTCTACCGTCAGCTTTATCTTTTTCTCTAGCTATTGCGGTTTGAACTGCATGAACAATGTTTTCTTTAATGCTGAATTTCTTTTCAGCTTCTGTGTACAAGTGTGATTTGAATGCAATTGGTACCTTTTCTCCCTCATTAGAGGTCAGGTATGTGAATCCGCATCTTCCTGGGATGACTCGAATCACAAGGTTGCGTGTGTTATCACGTGTTTCTAATTTTGTTTTAATTAACATATCTGTTTGTAAGGATCTCAGAATTTCTGTGTGTTTTTGAGTCCAATTGGTTTTTTTAAAATCTGGTTTTATTAGATCATAAAGGGGTTTGACCCTTTCTGCGTAATTTGCAATGTATGTTCTTCCGAAATTTAGGAAGCCTAGAATTGACTGTAGGTTTTTTAGTGTTCTAGGTGCTTGGAGTACGGCACATTTCTCTAGGAAATTGTCAGCCAGGCTTTTGCCTTCACTTGATAATTCATATCCTAAGAACAGGACTGTTAGATGGGCAATTCTAGATTTTTTAAAGTTGAATTTGTAACCCTCTGCTGCGAACCCAAGTATAATGGTGTTCACTCTCTTCAAGTGAGTATCCAAGTCATCATCTGTTAGGTATATGTCATCGACATAAGATAATGCTTCGTCATCATATGTTTGTAGTAACTCTGTTACCCTCGCTGAGAATACTCCTGGGCTGTTCTTGTACCCCTGGGGTAACCGACAGAATTCTTTTTGAGCGCCATTTATTGAGAACGCTGATAAGTATCTGCTCTCTGGTGCTATATTTTGACAAAATAATCCATTAGAGATGTCTAAAGTTGTTTTGTATTTTTTGCACACTATGTTATTCATTAGTGCAGCACTATGCAAGTTTTGTACTGCAAAAGTTTTGCAACATGAGTTAAGGTGTCTGTAATCCAAAACTAGACGATATGAATTGTCTGGTTTGGAGACAGGAAACAAAGGGTTGTTCATTTGTGAGGTGCAAGTTTCAATCACCCCCTGGTATTCTAGTTGATCTAGAATTTCTTTTACCTGTTTTTTAGCTTCTTGCTTGATTGGATACTGCCTTTGTGCAGTAGGTTGTGATTTTAACTGGATTTTGTGAGGAGGAGAGTCCTCATCCCATCCTACATGATTTTTATATAAAGCAGGAGCTTGAGCTACTGGCCACTTTCTTGCAAGTGTATATTTTTTATGAATTGGAATATGATTTGAGAAGGCAGGCATAATTATTTCTTCGCCATGTGGGCACTCCCTGACAAACTCTGGTGGCCAATCTTTTTCAGCTAGAAGGATGTCATAGCCCTTGGAGAGATTATCCCAAAAAAGGCCCCTTATTTTCCTAGTCTTATCCCCTTCTATACGTAAAGTTATTTCATATATTTTGTGAGGTTTGCTAACTCTGGTGTCTGCAGTTTCCACTTGAATGTATTCATTCGTGTCCACTGTCTCCAGATGATTCATAAGGACTTTGCGTGCTATGCTCACTTCTGCTGCGCTGTCTAGCATTGTTTGAGCCCACTCTCCGTTTTTCAGCTGTGTCCTCAGTATTCTCGGCATTGTTGAATACTTTAATACTGGCTACCTTTTTCTTTGGAAACTGTAATTTTTTATTTGGCTGAGCAGGTTCCTTGTCTTTGGACTTGACGTGCCCTTCCCTGGGTTCCGATCGTCCTCTTCTTTCCGATTTCTGCGAGGAAGTCTGAAAAGATTGAGAGGGACGTGTATCAAAATCTTGATATCTATCCGGTTTCTTTATGTTATCCCTATTTCTAAGGTTGTATTTTTTCACAGAGGGCTCCCTTTGGGGAGACTTGGGTCCTTGGTCCGGAGATCTTTCTCTCCGTCGAGGAGACCTTCCTCTGGACTGGAATCTCTTTTCTTTTGGATTGGATTGTTTGTTTCCATCCCAGTTCTTCTTTTGACTGTTTAGATTATTTTTAATAAATATTTTTTCAGGACTTTCAATTAGTTGGGGCTTCACTGGTATTCCACCCAAACTATCTCTACCTAGTTCTTCATAGGATTTTTCTATAATTCTGGCAATTTCAGCTGGTTGGTCTGCTATATCTGTCTCTTTTAACCTCTGGCGGATCGCCACATTCGCTGCTTCCCCTTTTATGTTGGCTAGTAATATTGCCGAGACCTGCTTGAAGTCTTTTAGTAATTTCATACCGAGAGTTAAAGCGGGTTCTGGACCGTATTCGTCTTGAATTTGTTTTAGCACATCTGGTATTACTGACATGGATGGAACCCCATGTGTTTTTGGTAAATGGAAGCAAAGACTGTACCCCAAGTGTCACAGTCCTCCACGTGTGGTGCGATTCCCATTGGAAGACAGATAGTCAGAATCCTGTGTTTATCCACAGGGGTGGTGTCTGGAAACAACGCCTCTATTTGGGTGATTTTTTGTGCTAACCAGAATGGTATTTGTTCCCGTTTAGCTGGTACTTTACCTAGGCAGGACTGTATGTTCTGTGGTGTAATTTTATTTGTGTTCCCCTGATGTGGGGTCAGCTGTGGAATTTTAACTACAGGTTGGATGGTTGAAGTTCGCATTACATATTTGACTAGTTGTCTATATATTTTAATTAATTGTTTTAGTTGTACTAAAACATCTGCTGCAGACATCCTTTCGATGTCTGGATGTGGTGTGTATCCGGCTAGGACCGGCCACGTTGCTCCTGGTCTACCTAGTGGACCGAGCCTGGTGATGTGATTATTATGTTTTAGGGCGCCATTAAACAAGAGCAGATGCTCTTGGAATTTAAGTGGTACTTCCACTTCCTCGAAAGGAGTGTAGGTATCCGGTGGTTCCTCTATTTTATAACAGTGGAACTCCTTTGTTATAGCATTTGCTGCTGGAAAGTTTATCCATGAATAGAATACCTCTGTCTGCCAATATTCGTGTGCCTCAATTACGAATATGACTGTACCACCTCTTGGTGTCAGTCCATTTTCTATAAGTTTTAGTGTTATAGATCTTCCTATGTTGACCGGGATGAGTTTTATATCCGGGTCTGCTTCTTGCATAGTATTATCAGCTTCTATTACTTAAGCTGCTAATCTAGCTCTCTCTCTTTCATCATCACTTTCTGCCATTTTACCGACAGGAAGGTTTTTCTGTTTGTTTGCAGATCAGGTTCCTTATGGAAACAAAGATTAGATGCACAATATTTTGGAACAGTGTATCCTTCAACGTTGATTGAACCAAGAGCCATACATAGGAGTTCCCTCCTGCGAGGTTTGGCGGATTTTACCTCTCACCCACTCCAGACGTCTTTGGAGTATTATGGGAAAAAGGGGTCTGAGTGAAAAAGCACGACTGAGTTACTCTAAAGTCTTGCGTTAGTTTTATCGCCTATCCAAACACGTTGGGCGCCATGTAGTGTAGTTCCTATTATCCCAATAGGCTCTGCGCATTGGAATAATACCTCCAATAGTATAGACCTAGACCAGACGTGAACTAGGTCGTCTACTGTCGATATTAGACTTAAAGTTTTGGGTTTGCCAGCTAGCTCAGAGTTCACTAGAAACTTTCTCGAATAGGCAAGGAGGAGTTGAACCTCCCTGGATAGACAAGAAGGGATTTAGTTTCTGACAACCATAGAACATGACAACTTTGCTCTCCCCTAATCAAGAGTGTATCTCTAGAGTCGTGTGAAAACAAAAGACAACTTATTTTACTCAGTCAGTACGTGCATTCTTAGTTTCACCAGATTGTAGAGAAAAGGAAGAGACGGGCGTGTTCAATAAAAGATGTTATTTATTGATCAGTCTCTTTTCTCGTACAAGAGAAATGGATCGATATTATCGCAATACTTATGGTTAAGTAAAGTGCATACAATAAAAGCAGAATTATAAAATAATACTGTAAAAACATTGATATGGTTTCTAAGCCATACGTTATTTAACCACTTGGCTGCTAAGGGGTGTGTGCGAGGTCCATTGACTTTCCATTGAAATCAATGGAAAGTCCATGACGAGTTACCCTTGTCATTAGCGCTGAAGGGGTTAAAATGGATAAAATAGATACATGCATATAAACATTTGACTAATCGTACTCAACTGGTGCTTCTAACTACGCCTACCCCAGTGTACCTGACCTAAGCCTAATACGTGGGCGGGGATAGAAAGTAGCAGTTTAAGTTAAGTTTGTTTTGCCAAGTGACTGACTCAAGAATTCTCTGCAAGGGGTTATTCAGCTCCGTACCTGAGGTCTAGGATGGTTGAGGGATAGTATCTCTCGTCTGAGGTCTCGATATTCCAAGCTGCCTGCGAGGGCTGATCGGAAGCGCCGGAGCTGGATTTCTCGGCAGGAGAAAGCAGCGTCTCGTTCTCAGCGCATCAGGAAGGCGGGGCAGCTAGTGGGCTTCGCTCTCTGCTGGGCTTCGGCAAGTCTCGCTGCTCCGATCTCGTCACCACCGCGTGTGTTTGCTTAAGGCAATATCGGTAATATTTATACCTGTAAGGTGCCGAGATTGACGTAAGGATGGACATAGATACGTCAATAAGGATGTCATACGAACTGGTCGTTAGCACATTCTTATGCTGAAGTTCTCGGTGAAATCAAAACAATGGCCGCAGGGTTTTTCCCAGGTTGTCATAGGTTTGATTTGTTTTGAGAACTCCGTATGCCTTATCAGGGGCTGGAGGAATATTGCTTGTCTAATTAGATGGCAAGCGTTATGACCTAATCAGATAACGCGCTCCTGTGCCGTGGTCTGGCGTAATCAGATAACGGTTTCTGCATCATGGGATGGCTGCTAGTTAACTTGTTAACCAGAATAGGGTCAGGAATAGGGGGATCGATACAGAACCTATAGGAATACATCACAGTAGTGGGTCGTTCTAGGGGTACATTTAGAGTTTAGAGTAGTGCACTGGTCTTTGTGTAGAGTAGAGGGTCGTGCTGTGGTAGTGTTTTAGGGTAGTCCAGTAGTGTTTGGATAGTGTAGAGGGTCATGCTAGTGTAGATTTAAGGATTAGGGTAGTGTAATGGTATTTGGGTACTGTAGTGGCTCTTGCTGGTATAGTGTTTTAGAGTTTAGGGTAGTGCAGTGATGAATAGATAGTGTAGGAGGTCTTGCTGGGGTAGAATTAAGGTTTAGGGTAGTGCAATGGTGTTTGGGTAGTGTAGTGGGTCGTGCTGGTATACTATTTTAGGGTTTATGGTAGTGCAGTGGTAAAAGGGTGGTATAGGAGGTCGTGCTGGTAGTAGTTTTACAGTTTAGGATAGTGCAATAGGGTTTGTATAGTGTAGAAGGTCGTGCTGGAGTAGATTTAAGGTTTAGAGTACACCAATGGTGTTTGAGTAGTGTACAGGGTCATGCTGAGATAGTGTTTTACGGTCTAGGGTAGTATACTGGCAAATGGGTAATGTCGAGGTCATGCTAGGGGTAGAATTATGGTTTAGGGTAGTGCACTGGTGTTTATGTAGTGTACACGATCATGCTGAAGTACTCTTTTGAGGTACTGCAGTGTTCTTTGAGCAGTGTAAGGGGTCGTGCTGGGGGTAGATATAAGGTTTAAGGTAGTGCAATGGTGTTTGGGTAGTATAAAGGGTTGTGCTGGGATAGTGTTTAAGGGTTTAGTGTACTGCACTGGTGAAAAGGTAGTGTAGGTGGTTGTGCTGGGGGTAGATTTACAGTTTTACTTTAGTGTACTGGTGTTTATGTAGTGTAGGGGATCATGCTGAGGATAGTGTTTTAGGGTTTTGGGTAGTGCAGTTGTGTTAGTGTAGTCTACGGCGCCATGCTCGAGTACTGTTCTCGGGTAGTGTAGTGTAGAAGGTCATGTTGGGTTAGATTTAGGGTTTATGGTAGTGCACTGGTGTTTGTGTGTTGTAGAGGGTCGTGCTGGGGTAGTGTTTTACGGAGTGCAGTAGAGTTTGAGTAGGGTAGGGGGTCATGCTGGGGTAGATTTACGGTTTAGAGTATAATGGTGTTTGGGTAGTGTAGGGAATCCTGCTGATGTAGTGTGTTAGAATTTAGAGTAGTGAAGTGGTGTATGGCTAGTGCAGGTAGTCATGCTGGAGTAGATTTAGGGTTTAGGGTAGTGCAATGCTGTTTGTGTAGTGTAGGGGGTCATGCTAGGGGTAGTGTCACTGCAAATGTACATGTACTTCTATGTCTGCAAACACATCAACCGAGCAAGTCATTCTGTCACAATGCTCCCAAATGGACACTGACTCACAATGTGATTCTAGACAAATAACAGTATACCTTGCAATTCACTGAAAGGATTACTACATGCTACTGAAAGAGTCACTATGGCATTTGAAGAGCACTCACAGGGTGTTTACTGGAGTGTGTAGATACTAACTGGGGAACTGTAGGCCTGAAACACCAGTGTGAAAGTGGTTAGACCACTACATGCATACTGCATAGGAGTTTGAAAAACTGAATGCCCTAAAGCCTGGCTGACTGCATGAGTACATGTACTTCTATGTCTGCAAACACATCAACCGAGCAAGTCATTCTGTCACAATTTCCCAAATGGACAATGACTCACAGTGTGATTCTAGACAAATAACAGTATCCCTTGTAATTCACTGAAAGGATTACTACATGCTACTAAAAGCTTCACTATGAAATTTGAAGAGCACTCACAGGTTCTTTACTGGAGTGTATAGATACTAACTGGAGAATTGTAGGCCTAAAACACCAGTGTGGAAGTGGTTAGACCACTACATGCATACTGCATAGGAGTTTGAACCACTGCATGCCCAAAGCCTGGCTCACTGCATGAGTAGTACATGTTCTTCTATGTCTGCAAACACATCAACCGAGCAATTCATTCTGTCAGACTTTTCCCAAATGGACACGGACTCACAGTGTGATTCTAGGCAAATAACAGTATCCCTTGCAATTCACTGAAAGGATTACTACATGCTACTGAAAGAGTCACTATGGCATTTGAAGAGCACTCACAGGGTGTTTACTGGAGTGTGTAGATACTAACTGGGGAACTGTAGGCCTGAAACACCAGTGTGATAGTGGTTAGACCACTACATACATACTGCATAAGAGTTTGAAGCACTGCATGCCCTAAAGCCTGGCACACTGCATGAGTACATGTACTTCTATGTCTGCAAACACATCAACCGAGCAAGTCAAACTGTCACAATTTTCCTAAATGGACAATGACTCACAGTGTGATTCTAGACAAATAACAATATCCCTTGCACTTCACTGAAAGGATTACTACATGCTACTGAAAGAGTCACTGTGGCATATGAAAAGCACTCACAGGGTGTTTACTGGAGTGTATAGATACTAACTGGGGAATTGCAGGCCTGAAACACCAGTGTGAAAGTGGTTAAACCACTACATGCATACTGCATAGGAGTTTGAAGCACTGCATGCCCTAAAGCCTGGCTCACTGCATGAGTACATGTACTTCTATGTCTGCAAACACATCAACCGAGCAAGTCATTCTGTCACAATTTTCACAGATGGACACTGACTCACAGTGTGATTCTAGACAAATAACAGTATCCCTTGCAATTCACTGAACGATTACTACATACTACTGAACGAGTCATGATGGCATTTGAACAGCACTCACAGGGTCTTTACAAGAGTGTATAGATACTAACTGGGGAATAGTAGGCCTGAAACACCAGTGTGAAAGTGGTTAGACCACTACATGCATACTGCATAGGAGTTTGAACTACTGTATTCCCTAAAGCCTGGCTCACTGCATGAGTACATGTACTTCTATGTCTGCAAACACATCAACCAAGCAAGTCAATCTGTCACAATTTTCTCCAATGGACACTGACTCACAGTGTGATTCAATACAAATAACAGTATGCCTTGCAATTCACTGAAAAGATTACTACATACTACTGAAAGAGTCACTATGACATTTGAACAGCACTCATAGGGTCTTTACTAGAGTGTATAGATACTAACTGGGGAATTGTACGCCTGAAACACCAGTATGAAAGTGGTTAGACCACTACATGCATACTGCATAGGAGTTTGAAGCACTACATGCCCTAAAGCCTGGCTCACTGCATGACTACATGTTTTTATATGTCAGCAAACACATAAACCAACCAAATCATTGTCTCTCAATTTCCCCAAATGGACACTCACTCACAGTGTGATTTCAGACAAATAACAATATTTCTTATAAACACAGTACTATGGTAGTGTAGTGGTGTTTGGGTAGTGTAAGAGGTCCTGCTGTGATAGATTTAAGCTTTAGGGCAGTAAAGTGGTGTTTAGGTAGAGTAGGGAGTCATGCTGGGGTAGCGTTCTAGCATAGTACAGTGCTGTTTATGTACTGTACGGGGTCATGCTAGGAATAGTGTTTTAGGGTTTAAGGTAGTGCAGTAGTGTTTGGGTAGTGTATGGGGGTTGTGGTAGGGTAGTGTTCTAGGAAAGTACAATGGTATTTGGGTAGCATAGGAGGTTGTGCTTGGGTAGTTTTAAGGTTTAGGTTAAAGTGGTATTTGAGTAGTGTAGGAGGTTGTGCTGGAGGTAGATTAAGGATTTACAGTAGTGCATTTCACTATTAAAGCCAAATTCATTTTGAAAACACATAACCAATGACTATTTTCTAATTCTACCAAAATGTGAGAACACAATATGGTTTTAATCAATTACATGTCAGGAAACACATACACTACCAAAATGCTTCTCTCAGAGTGATTCCTAAATGCACAGACTCACTGTCTGATTCTAATCGAGCCACTCTATCCCTTGCATTTTACCAAAACACATTTACCACTCTACAAGACTTTAGGTGACGCTACACATTGCACAAAATATTCTACTACACGTTAGTATAGACTGCTTCTATCAGAATGATTCCTAAATGCACACATGACTCACTGTGCCATTCTAGACAAACAACACTATCCATTGCATGTTACCAAACCATATTTCATAGTGTAGAATAAGTACTGCATTTTAGTGTAGTAACTTGAGTCATTTTCCAAATACATAAAAATATCTGGTTTCTAATTTACCAAGACATGAGAACAGCATAGTTATCTGTCTGCAAACAAATAAAATACAAAAATGTTTATCTCAGAATGCTTTCTAAATCCACACACACTCACAATAAAATTCTAGAGAAAAATAAAAGTATTTCCTGCACTTTAGCAGGACAAACACATTAGACTAATTAAAATCAAAATGCACCACACACATCCCCTCACAAATTAATAACTCACCTTTCAAATGATTTTGTAGAATAAGAAGTATATCAGTCTCACAGCAGATTTTCTTATACAGAATCTCTGTTTTCAACACCTCACAGGAGAACCAAAGAATGGCACAGTTTCTATCTCACTTTAAAAACATATACACCTTCACATCAAATCACATTGCTTCCTTTATTAATTCAAAAGCAAACACACATTTCTATTGGTTACTGATTTCAACCCTTTTCAAATCACATACATTTCAACTCTACCCCCATTCTGCCTTCTGCCTGTTACCATAGAAACACTTCATGGAACACTTAACTGAGCACACAGGTCAAAAGTTCATCACACAATGTTGCTAATCAAAACAGCAAGTGTGCTTCACTTTTCAATATACCAACTTATCTTATGTAACGTTCCTTTCAATCAGTTTTAGTTAACTAATAAGAAACATGCTTTTAAAAAACAGAAACATGCACCCTAGTTTTCAGTGTAGAGTGTTGTCAAACAACCAATCATTTCTTTTCTTTTTTCAAACTGCATGTTATCCACCATTTTACAACAATCTTAGTTTTCAAACTGCCATTTCATTTACAGAGACCATCTGAGTGCATCCAGACCTCCGTTCAACATGCTTAGAGTGTCAATTGTGGGACACAGCTATATTTTCTGAAGCCAAAGGTATGCAGAACACAAAGGAAATCACAAAGAGCTACGTTTACCAAATGTAGACATTAAATGGATTGGACAGAGAGGGTTAAAGTGGCACCAATTGATGCCATTGGTGAAATCCTTTTTGCATCTCCAACACCCTGACTAAGCATGGGCGGAATTTGCGAATTCGCGACACGTGAATTCGCGTGAATTTGTATTCGCGATTCACAAAAATCCGCCAAATTCCGCGAGCTTGTGGAAAAACATTTTTGGAGATTTTTTTACCAGTTCGGGAACGAGAACTTGCGCATGCGGTTGCAACGGTCGCGAACATGTTGTTTCCACTTTTTGGCATGGCTTGGCAGTTTGGCTGGACTGTTCCGATGAGGCACAGGGTCAGACTGATTTGCATGTCTGAACTGGGGTGACAGAGTGGGCTAAAGAACGGTGATGGATTAAATCCAGATCTGTTGACTGGGTGTGAGTGTTTGATTGGTACAGATGCTCCGTCGATCACCACCCCCTTTTGTACCGCGGTTTCCACTTAAACAGGCCTGCTCGCGATGTCTTTTTCCTGTTTCGGGTCGCAATGATGTGTTCGCAATTTCCTGTTTTGGTTCACAATGATGTGTTCGCGATCGCAGCATCGCTCGGCCAGCTACCAAAATCTCGCACCGCTCGCGAACAGGGAGGGAAACTCATCAGCGAACGCAGAATGATGGTAAGTCAACGCCGCACGTGTCAGATTGTATTTTTGAAGCACGAACAAAACAAAAAAATCCGCCAACTCGCGAATTGCGGATTTGTGGGCAATTTCATCCGATTTGCAGATCGCGACATTGCCAAAAATTTACAAGTTCTGCGAGCGGAACAAATTTTCCGCCCATAGTTAACCCTGACCTCATAATTGTGCACTGTGGTGGCAATGACCCAGGCACTTTGACTGGGGTAGGTCTGGAAAAGCTTATGAAGGACACCTTCGCAGAACTGATGTCACTTTTCCCCCAAACTGCCTTTGTCCATTCTAACATATGCCAAAGGCAGAAATGGAACTGGTCCAATCAATTTTGTCCACAGATTGAGAAAGCTAGGAAACATGTGAATACATCTGTTTCTGCTTTCCTCCGAGACTATAGAATGGGGTCCATATACCACAACAATGTGTGCTTCAATATGCATGGCATTTATAGGAGAGATGGTGTACATTTTACAGATGAGGGGAACAGAGTCTTCCTCTTGATTTTTAGACTCGGCATCGGTACTTACTAGTTAGTACTAAAATCTCACAATAAACACAAGGGTTCTTTTTTAGAGCCACCTAACAACTAAACATATACGCTTAATGTATATATTGGGCAAATTACCAAAGACGCACAAAAGCCCACGTTTCTTTTTTTTATATCGCTAGGATGCGTGGATCCTACGCGCACCCCGTGATTTTTAAAAAATAAATACATTTTTTGGCCCTGGGGGTCCTTGTGGGACCTCCTGAGCGTTTTAAACACACATTTCACAGGCTTCTTCAGCCTCCCTTCTACCGAGGCATAAAATGGTTGCCAACAGTTTCTAGTCGACTGTTGGCAACAATTTACAGCCAATTAGCAATCAGCACGTGATCGGAAGGGTGAGATTATGGTACGATGATAATGCACGCAGTATCCGCGGATCCACCATGCCCATAGATATATATGTACTTTTCAATGTCATTTTCTCAAAAACTACTGAACATATTTACACCAAATAAGCAAAAGGCACAAGTCTGAACCAAGGACTACCTTTTTGCCAAATTTGGTGAAATTCCATTCAGCAGTTCGGGCTGTAGCTGCGGCTAAAGGTCCTATGGAAAATCGCATGGGGAAAACACATTTTGAGACCCCCCTTTTTCTCTCGGCCCTGCTTCACCAATCACCCCCAAACATTTAGGGAAGGAGCAGAACTGAGCTGACCAAAGTTTGGAAAATTTCACGCAGATTCATCAACCGACGCCAAAGTTATTCCAAATATATTTATATATATATATATGTCCCCTGGTGACTCTGTTTGTATTTCTTCGAGTCAGCTTCCTCCTTCAAAATAATTGATGTGGCATATGGCTACATTAATTGTGAATATTGCATGCCGGTACAATATATTTGACTGACCGATCAATGTACATATTGAGTATTCTATTTCAACTGGCCTTTTCAGACCCAAAACTACTACTGTTCTAGACACTTACGTTCTCTTAATTTATTTTCAGCACGTCCCATGTAAATAATATGAACTGGGCTGAGACTATTCTTTCCTCTGACACAGGAGCCTACAAGCCCATTGAGGTGTCTCTTTCCCACCAGCACACTTGCTATGGATATAAGGTGAACATTTATTGTCTTTAGTTTATTGCAGTTTAGCAATTGGATCAGTCATCCCTAGTAATTGGTTATAATTTTCACTTTGAATAATTCATAGGTGGCTCCCGCGTCCTGATGAAGACCCTGGTTTAAAGACTCAATGTTCCTCTGTTTATCTATGCAGTCGAAACGTCGACTGTCCCTCACTTTGTACCTGTACTGTACCTCTATTCACAGCATGGAAAACAGCAATTGTTTTACTGTATCTTTGTATACTGTGTATTTTGATTTATTTCTAGGCTATTAGGTGGTTGAATAGGTCTGTTGATAAGACACATTGTAAATAATGTATAAACACCCCGGTTCTACACTTCTAAAACCCACACAAGAGCACTTCCTTTCGCACACTATTTTATCTGGAGAACCTTTGTACAAATGTATAGGCTGTTTGCATGACACTAATGCAGATATAAATATACTTGAATTTGAGAATTGATTGAATAATGTGTTTAGTTTGGGTGATGTGATTAGAATGATTATTTATCCACTGTGACCACCAATTTCTGTACTGATATTGACCCATATCCGGTGGATTTTTGGGTTACCCCATTGTCGTGAAACGTCATAAACAGAATGTGGCACGTCACAGCTAATGCTTCACCCGGTTTCTTTATTTTGCAAATTTACACCAAGTGCATCACAACATAGGAGAGACACCAAATTCAGTGAATATATATATATATATATATCTTACTGAAAAAAACAAAGGTACAGGGATGTTATAGATAGGCTCAGTACACTCGTACAAAACCAGTGAAATTCAGCAATTATAGATACCAGAGCTACCTAAAACTTACTTCACTTCAATACACTGCTTAAGTCCTCAAATATTACATCACTGTTGACATCAGGTCACAGCACAAGTATTGGAGGGTTCACAAAGCCTCTTTGCGTCCCTATATAAACAAATTAAGAGTTTCATTAATATTACAGAATGGATTTTCACTAATTCAGTAAAAGGTTACTTTCTGGACCAAAAGCTACTGTTCTGCAATTTTGGCATAATTCCGTCCAGCAGTTTGGGATGTAGTCGTGTCTAAAATCCCTTTGGAAAATTGCATGGGGTAAACATGTTTTGGGACCCCTCTTTTTCTCGGCCCTCACTTGACAAATCACTGTGACACTTTCAAAACATGAGCTGAAGCAACTGTCATACTAGTTTTGAAAATTTCATGAAGATTCATCAAACGGCGTCCCTATGGAAACTCGGTCCTAACTGTAACTAAGTATTGGCGACTGCCAATAGGTTATTTATATGTCTGTGAATGGATATGTCAGTGGTTGTATGGGTTTGTGAGTGGGTGTTAATGAGGTTGTATTGGGGTGTGAGTAGTGTGTGAGTGGTTCTGTTAATGATGTCATCAGTAATGTCATCAGTGATGTCATTTGATATATCATCAGTGATGTCACTGACCAGGTCATGAGTGATGTAATATGCACAAGAAAAATTGGAACTCAACAAAGAAAAAACAAAAGTGCTCCGGCTCGTTGAGGGGAAGAAACTGAACTTCAGATGGTTAATTAACAACTCAGCCCTTGAAGAGCAGGTCTCACACAAATACCTGGGGATGGCCGTTTAGCAGGGCAACACAAAAAAATTCACATTTTAATTCTAACAGGGAAGGCGCAATCTCTAATTTACGCATACAGGCAATTGCAAAAAACAGTGGGCAGCCCAAATTACACGCACTTACTTAAAGTAATGGCCGCACAAATAATACCTACTTTGTCATACGGGTTAACTGCTTGGCTAGGAGGGGAATCAACAATCTTAAACAAGTTACAAAATAAATATATAAGGCAGTGTTTAACCTGCCACATTCAGCCGCTCCTGCCCAAGTTCGCTTAGAATTTGGCTTACAAAATCAAGAAATCCGGTCTATGTCTACGTTTGCAAAACTGTGTCACAAGCTCCGCTCTACCCGAATTGAGACAATGGACAACATCTACCGGAAGGAAATAAAATATCAGGAAGTCCAGCCCAACACTACTCAATGGGGAAAATACCTTAGTGCGAGTTTGACCACACTGGCCCTACATGAAGTATGGAAAAAAAAAACGACCATGCGCAATTTTGTAAAGTAGCAAACGGTCTAGCAAAAAGGATTTCCCTGCTAAAAGATAAAACAACCTTAACCAAACGGCGACAGGCTTGGACAATAGTTAATTCATACATCAACCAAAAACCGCAAGGATATCTAGCTTCGCATTATAACCAACATCTAAAAAAAGCCTTCATTGCGTATCGAATGGGGATGCACCACTCAAAAGATCTAAGTCCCTCTTGGAAATCGCAAACCGAAAATGCCAATTGTAGACTATGCGGATACCAAAAGGAAACACTGATGCACTTGTTATGTGCATGTCCGGCCCTACTGGCCTTAAGAAGAAGGCATCTACGGGCGATCTTCATCACACTTTAAGATTCGCACCTGCAGGCAAGCGGTGATAAGCTGGCTAGGAGGTGCCTCATCTATTCTGTCATGTCGGGGAGTTAAATTCATGGCCAAGGTAATAAAACTGTTACAAGAAACTGAACAGACAAATGCACCTGTCACCTAGCACACTTACTGGTCAATGGAAGGAAGACCGTGGTGGTAGACTTGACACTTGGCGAATACTCCACAATGGACATAAATATTGTGTTTTAATGAAAGAAATATGTCCAGAGAGGTACTTTACTGGGACAGTACTTTTAGACTTTCTCTTGTCCAGAACACAGGTCATTTATTTTTACCTTCTTCTCTGTCTTTTTCATTGTTTTTATCCTATTTAAATACTGTAAAGATTTTTATTAATCAAACAATAAACAAATGATGATGAATGATGAGTGATGTAATATGTGCAATCATAAGACCACTTAACAATCCCACTGTGCGGGACTTACTGGAGATAACAGGAGGAGTAGTTGAGTAGTTGACCTCCAAGGATGTCCTTGAGGGCCACCTACCCCTCCTGTTGCCTCCAGTAAGTCCCACACTGCAGGATTACTGATACCTCGTAGGAGGCCACATCCCCGTTCTCCACCACTCTGCAAATGCGTCTCCTGGTGCACTATTATTAGGGGGGTGAAGGCTATTAAAGGGGCCAATTACCCCTCCTGTTACCTCCTTTGAAACAAGGCTACAGACCGAACTGCTGAACAGAATTCTTTTGAGATGCCATCAGTGATGTCACTGGCCATGACTGATGTAATCGTTTAGGTCATAAGCAGTGCATTGCGGGGTTGTAAGTTATAGTTTGCTCAGGTAACTATAACTGCCAAATGTTGCTGTTTTTTTACAAGTGAAATCTGAGCCTAACTATAATGTTGCTGAGTTTTTTAGGTAGAGCCTAGAGTCATCGCACAAGCGCTGCTCTAGAGAAGATTTGGGGTAGTTCTTCTTCGCTGGCTTTGATTCCTTCATAGGCTTTTAGTCCCTCCTTAGTGACGCCAATATCGTCATTTAGTTCCACCCATGCCTACTGACCCCTTTGCTTTGGTTCTCACACCGTAAGCACTATATTCTTTATTGGGCTTGTCCTACTTAAGGCAGGACGATGTGCTTTGTTTGCTTTCAGCACGCTGTGTGCGCTTTCACTTTATGGACAATCTCGACCTCTTGCTTACTACGGGCATGCCTAGGTACCGCCAATGAACAAATACAGACAGACATGCTCCAAAAGTAGAGAGAAACGTTATCAAGAAGTTGGTGCATGCTAAAAACCAAGCTGGCTCAGGGAGCCTCTGATCTGGTCTGTTTATTCCACTGAAAATTGGATTAAGACACTTCTATCAGAGAGAGAGGGGCTGGGGTTTAGGAGGATGAGTTCCTCAGACAAGGCAGCACTGATGTTGTTGTCGCCGATGGTGAGAAAGGAAGTCCAAAGGTAGCTGAAGGGCACATGTTATACAAACCTGATGGGACACTCAATATTATACACCACCTCCACTTCAGTCTCACTCGCTGGCCTAACTGCCGCTGACCGACAACATGAAACGTGATCCCGTCGGTGAAACACAATGCTTTTCAAACACAACGCACATCCGGTAGTGTCTGAAGTTACGCCAGTACTCCGTGCCATTTGCGGAACATTACAATGATGAGAAGATGGTCAGGTTGTTTTGAAAAGGAAGGCTATGGCTATTCCTCCTATTATGTTTTAATTTCTGCCAGCTTTAAGAGTTACATCGCTAGGGGGAAGGATTTTGCCAGTAATTGGGCACTTTCTGTCCTTACAAGGTAATGGGCATGCATTATTTCCCTGCGGATAGAGATCTACCCTTCTGTCCAGTACTAGCCTTGGTGCTTCCTCAGCCAATTGGTTTGTTTCATCCACCACTTGGGACAGATTTGTAATATGATGGGTTTTGTATGTCTTCCTTCCCATTGTAAGTACACGGACATTTGCTAGCTAATCTGTAACACCCTATCATAGAAAACAGCAGTTTATTTAAAAAGTCAGGCTCATGTTTAACTTTAACCCACTTTAAAAACCTTTGTGTTGTTTACTTGTGGTGTTATACCACGGTAGGCCCCCTTTTCATGCCTGTGATGCCATTAAGGCTTCTTCCTATTGAAAGTCGTTACCTGCCTTCCATGCTTAGCATTTTTGATTATTTTCTCTATATGAAAACGATCACATGATTCAAAGATGTAAATAACGGTTTAGTCTTAAATTATATCTGCTCAGCGTCCCAAGAGATCTGCTTCTTTATAAATTTGTCAGGATCTTATCTCTTATGTGTCCTGAGTTCTTCCTCAATCTGGCTTGGTAATCCTTTCTTGTTTGCTCTGGCTATTTTTCGTATAGCTGCTTTACATAGTTTGGGGGTCTGTGGGTCATATATTCTGTGTGGACTGTTATAGGTTAATAGCTATCACTCTGTAGAAGTATCTGTCATTCAACATAACATGCCTATAAAGTGCCTGGGTAATTGAGTACATGAACCAGAGATCTTTGTTATCTGTAAATGTTTTGTCATCACTGATTTTCTTTCTCTGACATTCAAAGGCTTACTGTTCTGTGTGGTATGGTTGTTTAAAAGTATGTCAAAAACTGAATTTTGCGTTTAGAAAATACATGTCCACCCAGGAAGTAACCGCGCCACAGAGCTTTGTGACTGTACTCATTGTTTTCTTTTCTCTCTCTTTTACTCTTTGTTTTTTGTGATTTGTAATACATTTATATTCAGTTTTGTCCGTGTTTGGGGTTTGCTTGACAGTGCATCTGTCACATACCTTATGTAATCAACAGGAAAAAACTCTTTAAGAAGCACTGCTGAAGAGGAGCTTTGGCCTTCTATATGTTGATTTCCTCAACTATAGCATTTGGTTGGACAGAGGCTGTATATTACACTTTTTTTCCTGGTTCGAAAGCTTATGCTCATTACAGCAGACCTGAATTAACTATGATGACAAGCCAAAGAGGCCTTCTGCTAGATGCCACAAATCTGATCTGGTATTATGAAAGTCACAATGTATGCTGTAGGTATGACATTTATTGTAAGAAGCATGTGTTTGGCCTCAAAGGGTGTGTTATTACTACACTATTATCATGCCCACTAGAATTATGCAAGTCTGTGGGTATTGCTTTTTTTCTTTTTTGCACAATTAAGGATTTGCTACATTTTCCCCATAATCCGTCATCTGCTGCATAATCTGCAGATTTTAACCAAAACATTATTTCTAGCTCAAACGGATCAAATGTTTTTCAAAATTATGGGACATATGTTGTCATGCTATGGAAGGTCTTTGTAAAGATGAACTATTTTTCTTTCAGTTGCTTATTTCTGTATTTGGTTGGTAAAATGGTACTGATAAGGTAAAATCTTTGCTCAGACAATATTAGCATGTGTAAAAATGACAAAATTATGATTACTATCAAAAATGTCTCACTGTGCCGCATAATTTGGCTTTTCTTGCTGCATAATTTAGTCATACCGCCCACTTAATTTGGTGCACCCCTGCCACATAATTCCAATGACCCTGACTACGGTAAATCCTGTACAAAGGTATTTTAATACATGTAATAACACAGATTGCAATAGAAAGCGAGGATACTGATGATGACGAACCTTTCCCACAAACCCTGGGAAGTACAAGATTTGCACTATAGTAATCCCGGCTAGGCCGACTTAAGTGGAGAATGAAGGTTTGCTAACTGTACTGTTATATATTTTAAATGTTATGACTGTATGCAAATGTTTGCCTTGTGGGAAAGCATTCAGTGAGTTGGTATGGCGACAAGCCAACGATAAAGGTCGAAGGCCCTGATTTTATATTAAAAACAGAGCTTTCGACTATACCATTTCCCGCTGAAAGGCAATATTTCTCTGAATGTGTTCCCATACCTGGTGTGTCATGCAGTTTGTTGCTTTCTTTCCCTCCATTTGAAAGATCAGTAGATGTTTCAGTGCCCAGGCTAATGTGCTGCATAGCTAAATACATATAAGGTCCCAAAGGCGAGACTGATTACATTGCAAACAATTGTTTTTATTCTGTTTGCTAACTATAACAACCATGTAACGTTTGGTTTTTTAAGTTATGTATATATATATATATATATATATATATATATATATATATATATATATATATATATATATATATATATATGTGTGTGTATGTATGTATATGTATATAAATACTAATATATATTCATTGGAAAAACCATAGGTTTCAGGGGTGTTATAGTTAGCTGGACATTTCACTCGTACAAAACCATTCAAATTCCTCCGTTATGGTTAGTTATACTAACTGTAACTCGCGAGCCCACAATCCATTGCTGATGATGTCCCATGTACATCATTCATGACATGGTCAGTGACATCACTGATAACATCACTGATGACATCCCAAATGACATTACTGGTGACATTACTGATGACATCATCCAGTGAATGTGGTTTGCTTCCATATTTAAATAACTATTATATATACAGGAATCTGCATTGAAGAGTGAGTGAATGTATAAGCGTCTGGATGGAGAATTTAGTAGCACTGTAATTGATTGTTTTAGTCAGTAATTTAAAGTGTCTCACTAAATATATGGAATACTGATTTAACTGTGTGAATACCTCTTGTTGTGTAAACTATTGCATAAGTTGATTACTAGCTATGTGAAATTTTATATTCATTTTTAATTAGTTAAGTGACTATTCATATGAGACAGTGAATGTGTGTGTAGTTGGGTGAGAAGTGTATGACTGTCCAAAGATGTGTAAATAGTTGATTTAGTCAGTATATGAGGTTAACACTGCATGTGGAAACAGTTCTTTGGGTGGGTCAATCTCTTTATTGGTGTGTTCATGAGTAAGTATATTTCGCAATGATACATGTCCAAGAAAGTAGAAATATAAAACACAGTGTATGTGACAGTTGTCACTATGATTGACTTTTATCATTTTGAACATTTTTTGTGTACATTCTGTTTTAGTTTATTTGGTTTTGTTGAATAAAAACAAAACTAACGAAGTCAAAGACTGCTGTTGTTTTTTTAGCTCAATTTCATATTATCTTTTTCTTTTCATCACACATATATTAAAATGTAAAATAAAATGATTGTTTATACATAAATAAAGGCCTTGTAGCTAATGTTTCTCACAATCTCCAAAAATGACCAAAAAGAGCTAATAGCATATACCCAATTGATGTATGTTATTTAATTGTTAGAAATAAATGTTTGTCATAGTTTACTGTAAACATTACAACCCACTCATAATCCAAATCATCTGTGCCATTTTAACATTTACAGTTCCAGACATTGCCACCACGGAAGACAGTGATGTACTGAAAAAAACAGACTGAATAGACAAACTATCATTGATTTATGTAATCAGCTTGAGCCTGATCTATCTCACAATAGCGGAAATCCTGGCATTACTCAATTTTTTGCTACAGGGTCATTCCAAGATATTGTTGCAGTATCAGGTGCAATGTCACAACCAACTTTAAATGGTTATTTCTACAATTATGAGACACATCAACAGCTTCATACACAACACAGAATGAGGATTTTGCCAATTTGAAGGGAGATTAGTATGCTTTGGGTCAAGTATCACATGTGCTTAGAGCAATTTAAACAACACATATTGTCTGTTCAAATCTTAATAACTTCACATCAATAACTGTGCAAGTTGTCTTTGTGCAAGATATGTACAACTAAAGTGTGTGTGTGTCTTTCACAGGACCAATTTGTGTTCCCTTTTCACTTTGCAACAGCAGCATATTGTCGCAAATGTCACAACTTTAAAATGTCCAAATGAAGATGACATTGTGAAGGGTCCTAAAACAGAGAAAAACTAAACGGTTCATTGAATTACATTACAAAATAGACATATTACAAATGAATAATTTTGAGGACACATTTTTTAACAACAATCAAAGACAAACAACACAAATAAACACAGTAGTCAATTGGGAGGCAGAAGATCTGGCTCAATCTGCTGACATATATCAGTTATAGTTTGCCTTTTCAATCTGAATTTTTTGATAGTACCCCATTCTTCCATGGTGCAAGGTCTGTAAATGGTAGAAACACTTGAGGCTGTAGTCTCCTCACTCTCCCTGGATTCACATGTCTGCATTGAAAAACTGTCAACATTTACAAACATTTTTCATAAATAACACAAATGTCATGTTTTGCTAATAAATATATATGGTTTACATAATGGAAGTGTAAACAACACTGCACTTATATCGCATGTAACCACGGTAATGCACTACATATGAATGTTTCTTTTTAAATTAACAAGTGACATTAGCATTTCGTATAAATGAAAAACTAGCCACCATTTTGAGTGGTGGCGACGCACTAAACATTCACAAACACACTATTTGACCACCTAAAATGGCAGGCGCCTGGCCTCTCCATCAAGACATTTGGAATGAGAAAGCACCTGTGGAAATTGATAAGGTAACGGGTGTAAAACTCCATGAGGGGCACAGCCATTTGCTTTCGAAAGTTGCTTTCACATATGTTAGCCTATGGCTCTGTTGACGATTGTGTACATCATGTACAGTATGCAGCATTTTTTAAAAAGCTCATTTGCCTCCTAACACTGCATCAAACAAGACCTCCTCAACTTTTGGTGATGCTTCCGACCTCTGAGAGCCACAATGTCAGAAAGAGCAGGTGACAGGGCCCCAGCCTTCTTGCCGGAGGAACTGGAGTTGTTGGAAACGGAGGTCCGGTCCCTGTAGATCCAGCTCTATGGCTCCCCAGAGGAACAGGTACATGTTTAAAATGTATTTGTAAATCTATCTAACAGTTGTTTTTTCAAAACACAGTCTAGAATGTCCCTTTGAGTTCCTGAGCGAAGTGTAGTAATTGAAGTGAATTGCCATTTATTTTTTACATTATATAGAGCAATGATGGTGGAAATTGTGGAGCACTTTATTATTAGAGAAAACACCAGTCTTTATATGTGTTGTGTGTTTTAAGCCCTACATTTTACATGGAGTGTTTTATTTTACTTATATTTCTGTATATATGAATTCAATGTGATATTTAGAAATGTTACATCATGTAAAATTAGAAAACAGATTTTATTTTCTTTACAACTGTACATATGTATAATTTTTTACAATAATAATGATTGCTATGTGTATTATCCCACAAATTACTCAGCCTAGAACAGGTATCTCCAGCCAGTCAATTTGGAGACACATTCAGAATTGCTCATGGTCTTGAGTTCAATTTCAAATGAGCACAAGGTCACATTTTCATTTCAAAGTTAAGGGAAGGCTATGTTAATTTGACATCATGTTCATCAGGCTGCAGATAGCAGGGCCTGACAATGAGCCTTGCTCAGTTAGATTTCTGGGCCAGGCTAGGACTGAGTCATAGAGGTTACAACTGAAGCACTGAGGTATTATTAAAATATTTTTTTGTCAACTCAAATTTGGAGTTGTGAACAAAATGAGTCTTCTGAAGGCTTTTAAATGAATGACATTAAAATGTACAGTTGCCTTAATTATTGAATTAACACTTAATGTCATGTTCTGCCAGTTAAAAGTGTTGCATTTACAAACAGCAGGCCTCTTACCCCCAGTGGGCAGTATACATTATGCCATAAGTATATAGGAGAAATACAACCCTTTTTTTACAAGACAGAAATGTGAATTGCAGAATAAATGTTCCATGATATAAAGTTTTTGGTGGAATATTTATTTCTCCAAATTAAAAAGAACATACATTACCATTAAGTATCCAGTTTTTCATTGAGGACATCTAGAGTTTTGTTTCCAAAATTCGGATTCACATCTTGTGACTAGATCTGATTTGATGATTTCTAGCTCTTCCTCTCATTGTTCGTGAGAGTTTCTCAACAAGAAGTGTAAGGTCTAATGAACATTTGTTTAATATAGCTTGCCACTTCTCCATAAAGACTTGATTGAATTGGAATCTGAACAACATTGGTTTGATTGGTAATCTCAACCCTCCTAGAATTCTCTGGATGTTATGGAATTAAATAAGAGTCAACGCATGGAGACGTTGGTTTAAAGCTCTTCTGGAGATGAATTCTAGTTGTCTGAGTTGTTTGGTAATAGAACCTCCTTGTGTATTGAAAGTTCTAGTGTCTAGTGTCTTGTATCAATGAGTAAATATTTGTTGCCTGAGCTCGTGTATATGTTTCCCCACTGTTGTCCATGATTCTAGATATTGCTTTAAGGGACATGATAATTTTGCTGCAATTATGTATGAGGCAGATGAATCAATTATTATTGTATCTTGTACAGACCCGTTTATTTCTATTTGTGTGTGACTAATGGAGCTGACTGATTTATTTCTCAATTTTTCCGTAGTTTAGAATACTAGTCAAGAATGAGGCTGCCTAACCCATATGCAAATTTTAACTATGACAAGTTCATGGTCACTTGTGTCCTGGCTGCACAGCATTACATTTATCAAACAATGTTTACCAATTCTAAAATCATATTACCTAAACTAAGATAAAGTGTTCTTTATTTTTCATCTTTAATGAAATGAGATGGCTGTACACCGATATAAGTCACTGTTTCTAGAAAAAATCATACATTTATATTTTATCACATTAACATAGAGATTGTCAGAAAAAACTAAGATTGGCCTATTTGACACATAAGTGCTCTCTCCTGGCATTATAGTGAATGCCCAACACATTTCGGGATAAATATATCCCTTTGTCATGGGCTACTGTGAAAATCAAAAAAAATTGTTCGGTGCTTAGTAATATACAGGGAGGCATACTCATGTATATATCACGAGTGCGTAGTTTAGTTGCCAAAACCGCAGTAAAACTCACAGAAGACTATCTAATTACCTATTCTCACTGCTATGCTTGTTAGTAATGAAAAAGAAAACTCTAGATTCTTGTCTCAGAGGGAATTCTGGTGGATGAAAAAATGTAACTTAATGATCCCTTTTGGTGTGAACGATAAAATTGATATGGGTTGTTTTCTATGAACAGCCTATTGTACCATGTGATGTTTTGCATATTGCACTAAATAATGTATAAAGGTTCATCACATAAGATGTCTTTACAACTATTTTACAGCATGTAACGTTGTTGGATGCAATGAATTTCTATTTCTACCCAGCAAAATATGTAACCATGTTACGTTCCAATTACTTTCTGACTTCAAATGAACAGATCTGGTCTGTGCATTCCACTCGAGTGTTCACTCAAAGAGTACTTTAGTTTTTTGTTTTTTTTAAACTTCCTTCCTCTTACTTATTCCTTGTTTCACTTTGGTGATTCTTCCTTAGTTAATACCAGCCGCGACCGCTGCAGTTAAAAGCGGTGGGGCCGGCTGGGGGGAGCAAGGGGGGGATTTTGAGAGACGACCACAAGGGAAAATTAAATAAATAATTAATTTTCCCTGATGGTCATCTCTCAAAATCCCCCCAGCTGGCCCCACCACACCACGGCTCTTACCTGTAGCGGCCACGGCTGGTTAATACCTGTTAGAAGGCGATCTATTACTTTACCCTTCTATTCACCGCGTTCCCTTAGCAGAGAGCCTATTGGTTATTTCACATCACACAGCACCAGCAGATTTATTGTATAGCCAACTGACTGTCTATTCTCTTCAGAACCACATCAAATTAGCTTGTCTGCATTCTTTTTGGAATCACATCACACCAGCTTGTCTGCATATTTATTGGGAGCTCTAAGTTACAGATGCAGTCAAGTTTGAATTCTTCGAACCGAGCAGATAGCATCTACTCTTACACACGTAAAATCTTTAAGGAATTGCAGGGCATACAGAAAGCTTTTTTCAATCCGCGTGCTTGGACAGTACACCTAGTGCATTTAGTAAGACAGGAGTTTTCATTGACTGAGTTACACTTTCAAATTCATACTTTTAAATCACCGTTTCGGCGAACTTTCAAGATGTCGGCTGCGTATTGAACACTTTGCTGTATTTTTCACACAATAAGCCTGTTTCTCCTATTATCATCTTTAAATGCTGGTTTCCAGGGGATTTACATTCCATTCCCTTTAACACAATAAATACTATAGCGAAGGTAAGAACTCTTTCCTCTGAATTAATAGCATTAAGAGCCCAATATGTGGCAGGGATATAAACCCTTAGACACAGTTGTTAACTATTTTGCAGGGACAACTGTTATTGATCCAGGTGACCAGAACACATCATACCATGCTGGTTTCCCCTTGAGGACACAGTGTAAAGGTATTTCCACTTGACTAAGTTTTCCATATTTTATTATTACTCAGAGTGGTCTTTCAGCAAAGATTAGACTCATATTCACTATTTTGCAGCTTATGCTCACGGAGGATGCGTACATGGAGAGTCATAAATTTGTACACTTCTGGCATTTCTCACATTAAGAAGTTTTTTTCAAACCATTTCTACTCGGAGCTTGCAACATTCAGCATGCTGACACATGGCACATGTAGTGGGGAAATTCTTGAGGCATTACAACATTGTCATTAATGATTCAGTAACTCTTTTGGGTCACAAAGGTATTGGATTCATGTTCTTTCTTTCTTCTTTTTTGCGCAAAACACATTTTTCAGTTGGTAAAGTATCTTCCACGTTAATTTGACATTTCCATAACAAGGATAGTAATGAGAACAGGTAATTAGATAGTCTTCTGTGAGTATTACTGCAGTTTTCACAACTGAACTATGCACTTGTGATATAAGCATGAGTATGCCTCCCTGTATATTGCTATGCACTGATCCAAAGTATTTTTTCATTTTCACATGGCCCCGAAGAAGTGATATTCATCCTGAAATGCATTGGGCATTCACAATAACGCCATGAGACTGCACTTATTTGTCAAATAGACCAATCTTTGGTTTTTCTGACAATCTCTATGGTAATGTGATGAAACATAACTGTATGATTTGTTTGAGAAGAACAATCGAACAGTGACTTATATGATTGTACAGTAACCTCATTTCTTTAAAGATGAAAAATACAGAAAACATTATCTTTTTTTAAATAATAGGATTTTAGCATTGGTAAAAATTGTTTAATAAATGCAATGCTCTTCAGCCAGGACACAAGTGACCATGAACAATTGTCATAGTTATAATTCATATAAAGGTGCCACATATAGTGAAAGGTATGTCCTAATCTGCAAGTACATATGACACAGGCTCTCAGTCACCCATACAAATATATTCCTTTCATACACACACATGTCCATACATTCCCAAAGACCACACTCTCACTGACACACTTGGCACCCCTTTCATAGTGTATTTTATCACACTTGCACTGTCGGTAAATCAACAGTTCAAAGTTGTTGCGTGCTCTAGGGTATGCTCTCCGTTGCAGAATACAGATATATATCCAAGTATTGCGTGGCCCTGAATGGGTGACGTCCCCTAGTCACAGCATAATCCCACTCGGGGTTGAAAAGTTCAAAACGATAAAGTTCAACTTGATCCAAGTTCCAAAATGTATTTATTCATCAATTACATTCATTATACCTTTGCGATTTGTATTTTGCATTTCCAAAGCAAAGTTATGGGCATTCAGTAGTATATCCAAAACATTTTCATATTCAATGCATTTTGGCTATGCTCTAGCCTTCATCAGGGACATAAGTTCTACAATCAAGATAAATGAATCATGCTTGAGGGTACATAGGAAAATGCATAAAATCATATGTAAGTAAATAATAGTCAAATATATTGCGTAGTAACTTTTGACTAATGCTTGTGATTGATGTAGTAGAAGTATGTTACATCAATAGAGACAAACAAAAAGTCACAAAACTATTCTTTTTTTCTTTCATTTTTTGTATCCATAATGCCCCTAAAAAAAAGCCCATTTTGAAGGCAATCACCAAGAAGGTGCAGACCCTGGAAGCTTACATGCAGCACAGCATTCATTGTCAAAAGAGGTCGGAGGACTTATGCCACTGGGCCAAGAAGTCATCAGAAGTCCAGTTCAGCCAGTCCTCCCTATGTGGAAGCATGTGTGCCGCCCCCTGACCCTCCTAATGGCCTGCATACTTGCTATGGCCTAACTGGAGCTTGATGAGCGTTTGAGAGCCTAACAGCAGCATTGAGGGGGTAAGCTCTAGTTTAAGGTTAACATGTTAAATAACTATTTTTTGCTATAGAAGTGAATTTTGCTATCAACATTAAGATTCACAAATGTCTAACGCACAAGAAGAGTACTTGAAGGTGTAGGTTTTATCCAAGGTGTATGATGATGTGTTGTGTATATAAATTTTATGGAAAAGGATACCACCTGATTTCTGTTCACTACAAAAGGACTGGTTTGAGCAGACACATGCCTGTCTAAACAACAAATATACATCTAGTTGCATGATGCTACAAGGTCCAGGTGTGATGCTCTTTCACCATTGTGAATGGTGTTATGGTACCCCTATTACAGGTGGCATAGCATAAAATGCACTTATGATATAGTGGATGTTTAAAACATTATATTGGTAAGTTCGTTTTATACACAAACAAGAGTGAGCATGTCGGCCAAAATGACGAGTAACATCAGATTAAATGGCTATATTTCTGATTTAAAACATATCCCCAATGTGTTTTGATTCAAAAATACTATTTCATTCATGTTAAAAGTGACAGATTTACATGATGTCTTACTCCTTAACAAAAGTGCATGTAAGCCAGTCTATGTTTTTGGAAAATAATTATGATGGGAATACAATTTCTGGAAAAACCCAGACAGGAATGTCAAGACATTGGTGCCAGAGTAGCACATACCCAAAACCATTGTTCAATGTCCTTTGTTATGTCAAGATGAAAAATCAATGATGGAGAAAAATGAGACACAGAAAGGGAATTTTGCAGATCGTATGTTCTATCACATATTTTAAATCAGGCCCAACTCATGACTCAGTAGGAAGATGTAGATGTGCATATTGGGAATTGTATTTGAATATTTGATGTAAAAGGTATGTTTGAATCAGTGTATGTAACATTTACTGTGATGTTGTACTATTTTGTGCCTAAATTGAAATCAAGTAGGCTCGGGCAGTGAACTCTGCTCCATTTGTAGAGTTTGTGGAGTTTTCCGCACTCCGTGGAGCATGCGAAGTTCTGGAAAACGGGCTTGCCAACATTAAGTTTGCGAACGTGAGCAGGGAAAGTCCAATACTGGACCATCAAGATTTTTTAACGCAGGTGTTTGAGACTGCTTGCATTGAAAAACCACCCGTATGCGCTGAGGAAGCTGCTTCTCAAGTAGAAAATCTATTCGAGTGGCAGAAAGAAACAGTGCCCTCTTGGACTGCGCACAGTGCTGTTCTCACTGATTTTGCAGGGCGAGACAAACACCTGGCATTAAACATCAGAGCAAAAGGTTTGACCTAAAGCACTCCACCGTTTGTGGAACTCCACATAAAGTTTTTTGGTCACTTGGCAGAGTTCCAAACAGTGGAACTCCATGAACCAAGCATGTTACAAGTTTTCTCACTGCCAGCAGTCATTTGGCAGTTCTCATGCCATTAAACCGCTGGCGGTGAGGACTCACTGCTTGCCCCCGTGCATGGGCTTGAATGTAGAGGGGCACATGTTGTGCCAGGAACATGCATTGGCGGTACTGTTCTAAGGCTCGCATAAGAGCCTTTGTACTCCCCTGCCATGGGATCGCCACACCATCTGCCCGCCAGACCACAAAATTACTTGTAATCTTGCGGGCATGTTGCAGTGAGGTTTGGCAGTGTTTCAGCAGGACGTTGGTGTGGCGACCCACTTCCACACTGCCAAACTCATAATCAGGCTCAGAGAAGAGAAATTAAACTTTATAGCAGATTAGTATATATCTTTAAGACTCAGAAACATTTACAAAACACTATCACTCACTGGATAATGTCAACAGTTATGCCATTTGAGATGTTATCAGTGAAGTCATCAGTGATGTCACTGACCACATCATGAGTGATGTAGTATGTGAAGTTATAAGCAGTGTGTTGCAGGGGTATAAGTTATAGTTAGCTCTGGGTAACTATAACTGCTGAAATTTACTGCTTTTGTATGAGGAAAATCTGAGCCTAACTATAACATCCCTGTAACATTTGTTTTTTCAGTGAATTTCTAAGGTTTTTTAATTCTAGTCACCTTTGAGAGTGGGTGTGTGAGTGTCTGTATGGGTCTGCGAGAGAGTGGGTGAATGTTTTGGTAGGGTATCTGAGTGGGTGTGTGAGTGGCTCTATGGGTCAATGAGTGGGTGTGCAAGTGGCTATATGTGTCTGTGGTTTTATGGGTCATTGACTGGGTGTGTGAGTGTCTTTATAAGTCTGTGAATGGGGATGTAAGTGACTTAGTGGGTGTGCAAGTGTGTCTGTGGGTGTGTGAGTGGGTCTGCAAGTGCCTGTGTGGGTCTGTGAGTGGGTCTGGGAGAACCTGTTTGGGTGTATAAGTGGGCTTGTGAGTGCATGTGTGGGTCTGTGAGTGGGTGTATGAGTGTCTGTATGGGTCTGTGAGTCTGTGAGTGCATGTGTGAGTGTGAGTGGGAGTTTGAGTGCCTTTGTAGGTCTGTGAGTGCCTATGTGGGGTTGTGAGTAGGTTCATGAGGGCATGTGTATGTCTTTGAGTGGGTGTATGAGTGGTGCTTTGGATTTTGGGCAATTGCATACAAGAAAGAAATCACTCATCACAGTCACTAAACATCAGATTGTGCTCCATCAGATCAATAATGAATTCACTTTCATTAAGGGTTTCATAGAGAAAACACACTTGCTTTGCTTTTAAGAAGCTCAGGAAGTTAAGCTTATTTGCGCTTTTGCAGAAGCAGAGCTTCAACTGAGGCTCCTGCTCTGTTTATATTTGTAAATGCTTCCCTTTGAGTGCTTCCCTGTAAGTGATTCCCACTTTCTGTGAAATGACCATCAGGGCCATATTTAACCTCATTTTTATGAAGAAGAGTCCACAGTTTAGATAAAAATGTCTACTCAACTGGTGTTCTTTCTAGTAGATCATTGGTAAGTGGTACCTCATTGGGTAAATGTCTAGTGAATATTCTTCACTACAGCTGCGTAAAGGACCAGGAGGAAATGTCTCTAACCAACTTATGTGAGTTTAATTTCAGCAATGTGATTTTTCCGCATATGTCTTTTGCCCAAAATCTGTGCTGGCATGAATCCTCCTATAGAGGTGATGACAAGATTACAAAGAGGCCGTGGGGGAGCCTCAATGCCCCCGTGGCAAATATGTACTTGTTTGTTTGGCGTAGATGTCCTCATATTTGTAGGCATCAAGAAAGCATCATCAAAGTCCACAGGAAAGGAAATACACTGGAAGGCCCTTCGGCAAATCTGTCCATCATCCTGGCGAAAGGCAGGTAGACCTTTGGATACTGCTAAAGTGGAAGGAGTAGGGCAAAATGGGCAGAGCTTCCAGGTGATTTAGCACATTTGCATATTCATAGTAATTACAATGGAGAACCATTGAGTCTGGTTTTCCCAGGAGAGAATAAGAAAGAACTCACTCATCAAAGTCACTACAGATTTTGCTTCTATAGATCAACGATGCATCCACCTCCATGAAGGATTTCAGATCCTTTTTCAATGTAGAATTCTATTAAAAACATAATTGTATTAATATTTAGTTTAATTTTTTGTGGGATTCACATATCAGTCTCGATCTGTCTCAATATGTTTATTCCAGTACCATGGTGGTCCATAGAACTGATTCATTTTTTAACCACACTTAAAAACATATATAGACACTGTACAATTGATGTTAGACGTGACTGGTTCACTAGAATGACAAAAACAAGTATATTCTAATCAGCAAATATCGTTTTGAACATTGTTTTAATAAACTTTCCTGATTTTATGATGATGTTGCAACATCACCGTGATGTCATCACAAATCCCATGTGACACAGGACACAGGAAAAAAAATATTTTATTGGTTAGAGTATCAGTCAATCATTTCTAGAGGAAGTACCTCCAACTTCTTTTACCATTTGGGTGTATCTGTGAAGAATCCCACCTAGAGAGAGAGTTAGAGAGTTTTTTGGGTTACTTTATTGCTGTAGTATTCATCATGGCTTCTGGAGACAAAACAACTTAGAGGACGTTCAGATAAAGATGAGCCTGTTGTAAAAAAGGAAAAATCCATTATATGGAAGTTCTTTACTGTTTCATCACGAGATTAGGCGACAAGAAGATGGCGGTGAGGCTAGTCAAATGTTCCTTGTGTGATAAGCAGCTGTGACAAGGGACTGGTAAAAAAAAAGACGTTACAAGCAGCATGATGAGCATATAAAGATAATTCATCCGCGTCACCTTGCAAAAGCACAATGACAAGAAGACACAGCACATGTGTCGACATCCCCTGCTCCATAGGTAGTTCTTGGTGTGCAATTTTCACCTAGTGTAACCTCCCACCTGCCTGGTAGCATGCCTGTGGTCTGCAAGTTTGGAACATTTTGTACAAGGTTTAAAGAATAACTTTTCTATGTTATATATTTGTTTGTAAATGTATGAATACCTCTAACTATATATCAACATGTATGTATGTTAGTTTGACTAGGTGTTTAGTAGGTTTGTGAGTGACTGTATGGGTGACTGAAGGATAGTAGTATGTATGGATGAGTGAGTGGGTGTATGGGTAAGTGGGTATATGAGTGGCTTTATAAGTGAGTGAGAAGGTATATGAGTGGCTGTATGGGTGAGTGAATAAGTAAGTGAGTGATTGAGAGTGTGAGTGGTTGTATTGCTGTGTCAGTAGGTATATGAGTCACTACATGGTTGAGTAAGTGAGTATGTGAGTGGCTGTATGGATGAGTGAGTGGCTGTATGAGTAAGTGACTTATTGTGTCAGTGCCTAAATGGGTGAGTGAGTGGTTGCATGAGTGACTGTATGGGTAACTGGGTAGCTGTATGAGTGAGTGACTGGGTTTGAGAGTACCTGTATGGGTGACTGAGTGGGTATGTGAGTGGCTTTATAGATGTGCCAGTAGGTGTGTAAATGGATATATGGATAAGTAAGTATTGGTAAGAGTGTATGTATGGGTGAGTGAGTGGTTTGTGTGTGACTGTATGGGTGAGTGGGTGGGTAGGCCAGTGGCTGTATCAGTGTATGCATGGGAGTATCAGTTGATCTATTAGTGTGTGGATCGGTGTGTAAGTGACTATATCACAGTGTGGCTGGATGTGTCAGTGCTTGTATTAGTCAATCAATTAATCAATCATAGCATTTGTAAAGTGCACTACATACCCATGAGGGTCTCAAGGCGCTAGGGGGGAGTGCTGCTACTGTTTCAAGAGCCATGTCTTGAGGAGTCTCCTGAAGGTCAGGAGGTCTTCGGTCTGCCGTAGGCAAATGGGGAGGGTGTTCCACGTCTTGGCGGCGAGGTGGGAGAATGATCTGCCACCGGTGGTCACTCTTTGGATGTGGGGGACGGTGGCGAAGGCGCGGTCTGCGGAGCAGAGCTGGCGGGCGGGGGTGTAGCGGCTGAGTCGGCTGTGTTGAGGTACGCTGGTCCTGTGTTGTGGAGTGTCTTGTGTGCATGGGTGAGGAGCTTGAAGGTTATCCTCTTGTTGATGGGGAGCCAGTGCAGTTCTTTCAGGTGGGGTGTGGTGTGGCTGTGGTGGGGGATATCGATGATCAGGCATGCGGAGGTGTTCTGGATGCATTGGAGTCGTTTCAGGAGTTTGGCCGGGCTACTGCGTAGAGTGCATTGCCGTAATGCAGTCTACTGCTGATGAGGGCCTGGGTGACCGTCCTTCTAGTTTCGATGGGGATCTGCTTGAAGATCCTGCGAAGGGTGTTGAAGCAGGAGGAGGAGACGGCGTTGACATGCTTTGTCATCAAGAGTGTGGAGTCGAGTATGACCCCTAGGGATCACTGACATAATATCGACGTCACAAATATCGAGATACACAAATATCGAGTAAAAAATATCGAGTGACAAAATATCGACTCCCTATCTACAAACAGGTAAGTACCAAAATATCGACTCCAAAATATCGACTTACAAAAATATAGACTGTCAAAATATCGATTTTTTTAAATGTCTTAAAATTAAGTTAAAACTAATATAGTAATAAATATATTTAATATAAACTTAGAAATAATTATTTAAAATTTTTAATTTTAATAAATAATTTCTATAATTAAAAAAATTATATCACCAAAAATAATACATATATATATATATATATATATATATATATATATATATATATATATATATGTATATATATATATATATAAACATATTGTTAAATAAACATATATAACATTTTTAGCGTAGCATAGAAAATGGTTACAATTTATTGTAACAACTATAGTGAGTTCAACATTAGCAAAAGTGTTGGATAGCGTAGAGGTAAAATTTACTATTCCCACTCCAGTGGGTGCAACAGTAGGGAAAGCGCTGGATAGCGTAGGGGTTAAAATTACTATTCCCACTCCAGGGATGTATGACGTTACAACGCATACTTTTACAACACCTACCATTACATCAAAACTTTTACAACACAAAAACTTTTACAACTCATACATTTACAACGCAAGATTTTACAACGCATATACCTTTACAACGCATACCATTACAAGGTAAGCATTGGTAAGTATATAATATTTTTTTTAATATAAATTAATTTAAAATATTATATTATAATTTAATTTTATTTAATTGTATTTAATTAATGTAATTTAAATGTAATTTTACTTTATTTTTACAAAGTACCCCTGTACCCCAAAAACCCTAAACTGACCCTGAACCCTAAAAATACCCCTTTACCCAAAAACTGAAAACTGACCCTGAACCCAAAAAATACCCCTTTAAGCAAAAACTGAAAACTGACCCTGAACCCTAAAAATACCCCTTTACCCCAGAAACTGAAAACTGACCCTGAACCCTAAAAATACCCCTTTACCCAAAAACTGAAAACTGACCCTGAACCCTAAATATACCCCTTTACCCCAAAAACTGAAAACTGACCCTGAACCCTAAAAATACCCCTTTACCCAAAAACTGAAAACTGACCCTGAACCCTACAAATACCCCTTTACCCAAAAACTGAAAACTGACCCTGAACCCTAAAAATACCCCTTTACCCCAGAAACTGAAAACTGACCCTGAACCCTAAAAATACCCCTTTACCCAAAAACTGAAAACTGACCCTGAACCCTAAAAATACCCCTTTACCCCAGAAACTGAAAACTGACCCTGAACCCTAAAAATACCCCTTTACCCAAAAACGGAAAACTGACCCTGAACCCTAAATATACCCCTTTACCCCAAAAACTGAAAACTGACCCTGAACCCTAAAAATACCCCTTTACCCAAAAACTGAAAACTGACCCTGAACCCTAAAAATACCCCTTTACCCAAAAACTGAAAACTGACCCTGAACCCTAAAAATACCCCTTTACCCCAGAAACTGAAAACTGACCCTGAACCCTAAAAATACCCCTTAACCCAAAAACTGAAAACTGACCCTGAACTCTAAAAATACCCCTTTACCCAAAAACTGAAAACTGACCCTGAACCCTAAAAATACCCCTTTACCCCAGAAACTGAAAACTGACCCTGAACCCTAAAAATACCCCTTTACCCAAAAACTGAAAACTGACCATGAACTCTAAAACTACCCCTTTACCCAAAAACTGAAAACTGACCCTGAACCCTAAAAATACCCCTTTACCCAAAAACTGAAAACTGACCCTGAACCCTAAAAATACCCCTTTACCCCAGAAACTGAAAACTGACCCTGAACCCTAAAAATACCCCTTTACCCAAAAACTGAAAACTGACCCTGAACCCTAAATATACCCCTTTACCCCAAAAACTGAAAACTGACCCTGAACCCTAAAAATACCCCTTTACCCAAAAACTGAAAACTGACCCTGAACCCTACAAATACCCCTTTACACAAAAACTGAAAACTGACCCTGAACCCTAAAAATACCCCTTTACCCCAGAAACTGAAAACTGACCCTGAACCCTAAAAATACCCCTTTACCCAAAAACTGAAAACTGACCCTGAACCCTAAAAATACCCCTTTACCCCAGAAACTGAAAACTGACCCTGAACCCTAAAAATACCCCTTTACCCAAAAACGGAAAACTGACCCTGAACCCTAAATATACCCCTTTACCCCAAAAACTGAAAACTGACCCTGAACCCTAAAAATACCCCTTTACCCAAAAACTGAAAACTGACCCTGAACCCTAAAAATACCCCTTTACCCAAAAACTGAAAACTGACCCTGAACCCTAAAAATACCCCTTTACCCCAGAAACTGAAAACTGACCCTGAACCCTAAAAATACCCCTTAACCCAAAAACTGAAAACTGACCCTGAACCCTAAAAATACCCCTTTACCCAAAAACTGAAAACTGACCCTGAACCCTAAAAATACCCCTTTACCCCAGAAACTGAAAACTGACCCTGAACCCTAAAAATACCCCTTTACCCAAAAACTGAAAACTGACCATGAACTCTAAAACTACCCCTTTACCCAAAAACTGAAAACTGACCCTGAACCCTAAAAATACCCCTTTACCCAAAAACTGAAAACTGACCCTGAACCCTAAAAATACCCCTTTACCCAAAAACCCAAACATATAACATTTTAAAAATAATTATAAACTTAGCAATACTTACGTTGTAATGGTATGCGTTGTAAAGGTATCTGCGTTGTAAAAACATGCTTTGTAAATGTATGCGTTGTAAAAGTTTTTGCGTTGTAAAAGTTTCGTTGTAATGGTAGTGCATAGTAAAAGTTGCGTTGTAAACGTTGCATACCCACTCCAGTGGGTGCAACAGTAGGGAAAGTGTTGTATAGCGTAGGGGTTAAAATTACTATTCCAACTTCAGAGAGTGCAATAATAGGGAAAGTAAATACTTCACAAATAGATATAAATAACATAAATAGTAATACCAATTACAAATAAATAAAATATTTTACTTGTGTATACAAAATAATAAATATTTATTTATAAATACAAAATAAAAGTATTTAATTATAAAAAATTGCCTACTCATACTAATTAATTACCTATTAACAATAAATTAATTTACAATTTCAAAATTAATACATTTATTTTAATTACCAATTATATTTTAATTAATTACCTATTAAAAATTAATTAACAATTAATTCAAAATAAATACCAATAATTTAAATGACTTATTTAATTAATTATAATTAAATTACTTCCCACCCTATTCCCCTATAAACCCACAACCCGCTACAGAAAATAAATTACTAAAATTAAAATATTTATCAATTAATCAATTATAATTAATTACCAATTATATTTTAATTAATTACCAATTAATATTTAATTAACAATTAATTCTAAATAAATATCAATAAATAAATTAACATATTTAATTAATTATATTTAAATTACTTCCCACCCTATTCCCCTATAAACCCACAACCCGCTACAGAAAATAAATTACTAAAATTAAAATATTTATCAATTAATCAATTATAATTAATTACCAATTATATTTTAATTAATTACCAATTAATAAGTAATTAACAATTAATTCTAAATAAATATCAATAAATAAATTAACATATTTAATTAATTATAGTTAAATTACTTCCCACCCTATTCCCCTATAAACCCACAACCCGCTACAGAAAATAAATTACTCAAATTAAAATATTTATCAATTAATCAATTATAATTAATTACCAATTATATTTTAATTAATTACCAATTAATAAGTAATTAACAATTAATTCTAAATAAATATCAATAAATAAATTAACATATTTAATTTATTTGAATTAAATTACTTCCCACCCTATTCCCCTATAAACCCACAACCCGCTACAGACTTATATTACACAAAAAATAAAAATTATTATTAACTTACCTTAAATTCGATATTTTTGTTGGCTATATTATGTCTAGTCGATATTATGTCCATTCTATATTTTTGATTCGATATTATGTCCATTCTATTCGATATTAATTTTCTCTAGTCGATATTTTTGTTGTCTATATTATGTCTAGTCGATATTATGTCCATTCTATATTTTTTACTCGATATTCTGTCCAGTCGAAATAAAAGACTCGATATTATGACTGCACACCACCCCTAGGTTTCGTGCCTGGTTGGTAGGTGTGAGGGTTGCTCCTAGTGCCGTCGGCCACCAGGAGTCATCCCAGGCCGAGGGGGAGGAACCGAGGATGAGGACCTCCATCTTGTCCGAGTTCAGTTTCAGTCTGCTGTTCCACATCCAGTCGGCGACGGCCTTCAGTCCTTCTTGGAGATTGGTTTTGGCGGTGTGGGGGTCCTTGGTGAGTGAGAGGATCAGCTGGGTGTCGTCGGCGTAGGAGATGATGTTTAGGTCATGCTGTCGGGCGACATTGGCGAGCGGGGCCTTGTAGACGTTGAACAACGTTGGGCTGAGGGATGAGCCTTGGGGTACGCCGCAGATGATCTCGGTGGCTTTGGAGCGGAAGGGGAGAGGCGGATGCTCTGGGTTCTCCCGGTGAGGAAGGAGGTGGTTCAGTTCAGGTCCTTCTCTTGGATTCCGGCATTGTGGAGGCGTGCTCTTAGTGTGCGGTCTCATGAGTCGGGTGTTTTTCGGACCAAGCGTGGCTGGTTTATTCATCAACCGAACATTGGCTTGTTGAGTGGCACTATTACGTGATGAGATGTCTGATTGATTTTCTGGACATACTGGCTGAGAAATACTTAAACATAGGATAAGTCTCTCCTTTCGTAAACATTTCAACGTAAATGTGCAACTTTTTCGTCCTGAAGATGGTCCCAAGGATCGTTTAGACCAACGGGGGACTTAAACGTCGACGCCTAGCACCGTTTTCTTTATATGTTTGATTTCACAGATTTTAAATGTGATGAAATACTGTGTTTAATTTCAATCAACGTGGTGTTTTGATTATCCATAGTCTAAGCTAAAGGTTTTTCTAATACGACTGCTAACTAATGTATGAATTGTAGTAGTATGTTTGTTGCCAGGAATCAAGTGAGAGAATTCTGAGTGTAAATAAACTACACCTTTTTTGATACAATCTGCCATTTCTGCATACATCTTCCTGTATCACTAGATTAATGATCATGAATGTGACATTATTACAAATTATAAATGCTTTATACGTGTTTCCTCTAGGGACAATGTGATTTTGTTATTGATTATACCCAGTCCCGAGGGGATTATTGGGTGGCTCTATTGTATTTAATAATAATAACTTAGTGTGCGATGGCAGACTGTGTCGAAAGCGGCTGACAGGTCCAGGAGGATGAGGGCCGCATTTTCTCCATCGTCGAGCAGGATCCTGATGTCGTCGGTGGCGTCGATGAGGGCAGTTTGGGTGCTGTGGTTGCTGCGAAACACGGACTGGGACGTTTCCAGGATGTTGTTCTCATCATGGAATCTGGTCAGTTGTTTGTTGATGGCCTTTTCGATGACCTTCGCCGGAAACGGGAGCAGGGAGATGGGTCGGAAGTTCTTGAGGTCCTTGGGGTCTGCCTTGGGTTTCTTTAGTAGGGCGTTGATCTCTGCATGATTTCAGCTCTCCGGGAAGGTCATTGTCACGAAGGATGTTGATGGTTTTCCGGAGGTGGGGTGCGATGGAGTTGCTGGCTTTGTTGAAGATGTGGTGTGGGCAGGGGTCTTCCGAGGATCCGGAGTGGAGGGTGTTCATGATCTTGATGGTGTCGTCGTCGTTGAAGTTGGTCCAGGTGAGAAAGTGGTTGGAGTAGGCGGTGGTCGTGAGAGTGGGAATGTCGGCGGTAGCCGCGGTGGTGGCGGCATCGAAGCTGTCGTGGATGTCTGCTATTTTGCGATGGAAAAAGGTGGCCAGTGAGTCGCACAGGTCTTGTGACAGTGGGATGTCAGTGTTGGAGCTTGGATTGGAGAGTTCCTTCACAAGGCTGAAGAGTTCTTTGCTGTTGTGTGCGTTGTTGTCTATGCGGTCTCTGAAGGCGGTCCTTTTGGCGGATCTGATTTGTTTGTGGTGTCAGCGGGTGGCGTTCCTGTGGGCTGTGTAGCTTTCAGGTGTTCTTTCGCGGGTCCAGTTTTTTTCTAGTTTTCGGCAGGTTCGCTTGGAGGCCTGGAGGTCGTCGTTGAACCAGCTGGCTCTCTTGCTGGTGTGAGTGTTGGGGGGCTTCTTGAGTGGGGCAAGGGTGTTGGCGCAGTCGTTGATCCATTGACTGAGGCTGCGGGCTGTGGCGTCTGGGTTGGTAAGGTCCGTGGGTGGGCTTGGTGTGAGGGCGGCGGTTAGCTGGTCCTCGGTGATCTTGCCACATCTGCAGCGCAGCATCTGTAGGGTGCGGTGGCGTGTGGTGGGTTTCTGGAAGGTGAAGTGGATGCAGCAGTGGTCGGTCCAATGGAGTTTGGTGGTGCGGTCCTAGAAGACATGGGTGCTTGCTGAGAAGATGGGATCAAGCATGTGGCCGGCGGAGTGAGTGGGTGTTGTGACGAGTTGTCTGAGTCCGAGGTTGTCGATCAGGGTGGAGGATTTGGCATCGTTGTTGTTCTTGAGGTGGAAGTTCAGGTCCCCGAGGAGGATGTAGTCTGTGGAGGCTAGGGCGTGTGTGCTGATGAAGTCGGTAATGGAGTCGCTGAACTGCGCTCGGGGTCCGGGTGGTCTGTAGATGAGGATGCCTCTGAGGGTGGTGTTGGGTCAGTGTGGATCTGGAAGTGCAGGTGTTCGGCGGTGCTGAGGGTGTCGTCGGCGAGTGTCGAGATTTTTAGAGTGTTTCTGTGGATGGTGGCAATTCCTCCTCTTATTCCGTTAGGGCAGTCCTTGCGGGTGATCTTGAAGTCTGGGACTGTCTTTGGCTGTATCAGGGTATGCAAGGGTATATCTGTGCCTGTATCAGTGTGTGTGTGTGCTTGGGTGTATCAGTATGCGTGACTGGGGTAAGTGGGTTTATTGTGGTATGCATGGGTGTGTTAGTTATTGTGTCAGTGTGTGGATGGCTGTATCTGTGCCTGTATCAGGGTATGGCTGGGTGTGTCAGTGACTGTATCAGTGTGTAGCTCTGCATTTCAATACTTGTATTGGTGTGTCTGTGACTATGTCAGTGGCTGGATCAGTGTGTGCCTGTGTGTGTCAGTGGCTGTAAATGTGTATAGGTGGTTGTGTAAGTGGCTGTACTAGTGTATGCCTGGGTGTGTTAGTAGTTGCATCAGTGTGTGCTTGGGTAGGAACTCAAAAATATAAAGTTATGAAACAACACTTTAAGAACTAATTAGTTAAGTCCATTACTGCAATATATGGTGACATTCACCTGGATAATAGGAAACAAAACTCAAATATTAATTAGTAGTGCAATTTATAGCATTACAAAATAAAACTGCAATTTGAACAATGCATAAGGAAATAATTCCAAGAAATCACTAGTCATTTGACATGCTGTAAAGGTATATTATAATATAGATAAGCATTTCCTTCAAAATGTTTGCTGTTCTCAGGTTCCATACTTATACACCATAAATGATGTACCATTGAAAGAATCATTATTCAACGGTAGGGAAAAAACAATCATATAGATTTTAGAAAAAAACTGCACACTTTGTCACTGCAATTAAGCAACACTGCCTTACACTCAACAATTGTTTTACCTACTACTAATTTGAAACATTTGAAATTGAGAACCTCATTATCAATACTTCTAATTGGTATATAAGGCACACAGTAAGCCTTATAAAGACATCACCTCTTGTAGGCCATGATGTCATAAATACTGATAAAGGATCTATAACAAATACACTACACACTTCGGCTTCAGAAATAAAAGATAAGAATTTGATAGCTTAAAAAGCAGTTTTTGCTTTAATGTGAGATTACTATTATTACATTCTATCCATCCATTTTTTACCTAGACAGTGTAGTGACCAGATCTAACAGTATTACCTTCACGAATAGCCAAAGTAGGACAAGTTCTTCCAGAAATAGATATTTGTCCTGCTTTGAAGTTGTAATCTCGGTTTCCAGTTTACTTTCATTTGCCATGTAGCATTAAAATAATATACTTCCTGCTTCTTCATATAGATAATGTTGACATAAGATCTGATCAACAATTTGGCCCGGTGTTTTCTTGTGTAGCTTGTTTGAACAGTCTGTTAAAAGACACTGTTTTGTAATCCGTTAGTGCTAAATAAAGAAATTGCTCTGAATCTACTTTTGTACTTGATGTGCATGCACAATCTTCACACTCATGGTTCCATGAGTAAATAAGCCCAAATAACTCATCAATACATATTTGCTCTTCTTCTAAAACTCTAAAAAACAACATTAAAAACTCCTTTGTATCCTGTTGAGTGTTTGAAGTAAGCTGTCCATATTCACTCAATATATCTAGAAGGTCTCGATTATGTGAAGCACAGTGTGTTATAGTGCTATGTAAATGTTACAGCAATGTACACTGTTGTATTCAATTGCATATACAAGATGAGGTAATTGAAAGAGTATGTTTAGAACAATATTTGCATAGCATTTGACACCAACTCGTAACCAAGAATATCTTCTTCCTATTATTTCCAACATTAAGGATGTCAATGTTTTGCTGGCCCTTCCACTTACTTGGTCAGACCACCATTTGGTTAGATTCTCAGTACAGATTTCCCCTCAGGAAGTTAACATCCCATTGGACCAACCAAGGATGATCAGAAATTGGAAAAATGTAGATCTTGAAATGCTGAATAATCACTTAGATGCCCATCGCCCTGGCCCCAACTGGTCGGCTCAGTCACTGTCAGACGGAGTTCAAGATTGGCTAAGGGTGGCTATAGATACATGTCTTCCTTTTTCTAAGGCAAAGTGCAAGGGAAGTCGGCCACCTGCCCCTTGGTTTAATGAAACATTAAAAAAAAGGAAAAATCAGAATGGTAAACCTTGGAGAGTAGGTGGAGAAAACACTATCTATCAGAAGCAAAAATAGAATATAAAAACAAGCTGAAAAGATATCGGTCTCTCTGTGATAATGCTCGAGCTGACCATGTCTGCTCCTCGATATCAGAAGCTTTAAACTGCTCCCAAATGTTATTTAAAATGGTTAAAGAGCTGGCAGGATCAAAAACTGTAGCTAGTCATCCGAAATTAAGTAAAGGTCAATGTGAAGCCTTAGCGTCTTTTTTTATACAGAAAGTGGACAAAATCCATCAAGGTATAGCGCTAGCCAAGCACAATGAACTACACCCTGGGGCCATACTCCTTCCTTTCAGGGGGCAAGTGGATGGACTGGATGTGGAGCTACCTCTGAATAGGGGAAACGTTCTGGAAAATTGGCCAAAACTGAGTACAGAAATCCTAATTAAACTGCTTAGCTCTATTAAGTCAGGATCACCTAAAGATCCTTTACCTTGTAAAATACTTTAAAAAACTCTCAATAGTCTCACTGGACACTATCACAAACCTGTTAAATACGTCCCTGCATGAAAATACCATACCGTCCGAGTGGACGCATGCCATGATTCACCCCTTATTGAAGAAAGTGGGAACAGATCCAAATCAGCCCTCAAATTTTCGGCCGATTTCATTGTTACCAATCTTCTCAAAATTTTTTGAAAAACATGTGAATCAGACCCTAACTGAATTTTGTCACCACCCATGAATTGCTACCCTCTTGTCAATCTGGGTTTAGAGCGGGTTTCTCGACAGAGACGACGTTATTGGGTGTTACTGAAAACATCTGGAGCCGTCTGGACAAAGGAAAGACGGTGGCTCTTATATTGCTGGACCTTAGTGCCGCATTTGATTCGGTATCTCACATGGTTTTAATTTCTACACTACAATCACTCGGCATCTGCGGTCCAGCGTTGAAGTGGCTGACGTCCTTCCTGAGGGGAAGAACCTTTCAGGTCTTCTCCCAGACCGCATGTTCAGAAATACATATTTTTGAACATGGTTCGATCGATTTTAAGTCCCTTATTGTTTAATTTATATATGAGCCCTATGGCCAGGATTGTTGAAGAAACAGGACTAGTGATGTTTTCCTATGTGGATGATTCTCAACTTGTTTGTTCTCTGACATCAGAGATAGGGAAGGATGAGTCTATCTTGAAAAGTGGCCTAAAGAAAATAGCAGGGTGGATGCAGGATAATTTTCTTCAATTAAACGGAGATAAAACGGAGGTTATTATCTTAGGGAATAATAAAAGTTTGTGGGGCCCTCACCACTGGCCAACTGAGATGGGCAGGATCCCGGTTCCAGTGGCACAAGCACGCAATCTTGGAGTCATCATAGATGATGCACTCAAGATGCACAAACAGGTAGAAAAAACTGCATTAACGTGCTTTACCATCTTGAAATGGTTGAAAAAGATCTGCTGGGTGTTACCGGAGCAAACAAAGAAGACGGTGGTGAATGCCTTGATCACCTCCGTATAGATTATGGAAATGTCTTGCATTTGGGCTCAAATAAGGCTACAATCCGTAAGCTCCAGGTAGTTCAGAATTCAGCGGCTAGGTTAATATGCAGAATCCCAAGACATACTCCAACCTCTCAATATCTCCGAGATTTGCATTGGTTGAAGGTGGAAAATCGGATAAGATTTAAGGCACTCTGCATTATGCATAAAATAAATGCTGTTAAAGCCCTTAAATACCTGATGTCACTGGTCCTCCCTTACCAGCCATCTCAATCATTGTGGTCCTCAATCCAAAAGAAATTTGCGATCCCCAGATTTAAGCTTTCCCGCATGGGAGGGAAATCTTTTTGCTATCAAGGCCCTACGCTGTGGAACTCAATGCCCATTGCAATTCGTCTGGAAGACAACTACGGCAGATTTCGCAAAAGCCGCCTAAAAACATGCTATTTAACATCTAGACCGCGTACTATCAGTGTTATGATCTCTTTACAAATTTTTCGCACCGGGAAACCATTTGTGGGTAGCTGTCGCGCGTAATAAATGCAATAATAATAATAATAATTTTTTTAATTTTTAACAACTTCCTTCTTTTTTTTCATTTCAACATCACAAAAGTCCTTTCTAAGTTTTCACTTTGGACAAAATGGATAAAAGGACTACTCCCTAAATGACACTTCTTAATCAATTGTGTTCTTTAGCACAACTTGGATCAGCACTTACTTTGCTGTCATCAAATGCAACTAGATACAAACTGGACAATGTTGTAACTCGAGATAAGGCTACTTATGACATACCTGCCTTAAAAACTGTACTCCCAACATTAACAAAAGCTGCATCTACACTTAAACATTGAGATTTATGAATAGTTACAGCGTATACTAGAAAAACTGGAAATTGATTCAGTCACACATATACGTTTTTCGCAAGCAAAAACCATACAATAGACCTTCCAGTATACTTTACATTATCAATCTGATCAAATAGAATTGCTGGGAATTCTAGCTCATTCCTGTAAGTAAACCTAATTAAATCAATAATTTTATCCATAGCACCATTAACTAATCCTTCTTCAACATTTAAATTTTAATGCAAAAATACTCGCAAACACTTAAACATTTCTCCAATACTGCAGATTTTTAAACAGATTTTTCCAATTTATCCAATTTTGTTTGCAATTTTTCATTAAGGAATACTGTGACATCCTGGTAACTCACTAAAACGGAGTCCCTAAAATTTCAAAGCACATATCTTACATTCTAAGAACATAGCACTTTGTCCTATGGGCTTCCTAGAGCCTACCCTAGAGATTACTTCTATATAGTAGAAGGAAAGTTTAAGGCTTGCCAATGGGTTTTTAAATGCCATGTTGACCTGGCACTAAAACCTCCACTTCCAGGCTTTCCAATATCAGGCCTGAGATGTTTTTAAAGGGTGACCTGTGGTTCAGGGCGATGATTGATAACTTTAATAAATAAAAAGCAATCTGAATGGTCATAACTGGTCCCCCAACCAAAGCAAAAGCGGCATGGGACAGAGACTTAGTCACACCCTTGGAAGATAAGACATGCACCACTATTCGCAGGCTTACGCATACAGTATCCTGTAATGCCCATTTCAAGCTGGTGCATTACAACTTTTAACTTTGCAGATATGATGCTTGTAAGACTACATCGTAGTAACCCTTCACAATCAGATGATTGCCCAAGATGCAGTGAGGGAGGAGCTGACTTCTTACACTTAGCTTGGAGGTGTCTAATGTTGTACACATTTTGAACATTAGTGTTGGCTAATGTACGGAGAGGTATGGGTTTCAATGTCAATAGTACACCACTACGTTGTTTATTGGGCAATGTTAAAAAGCCTTAGGGGTGCATGATGGCTTATAAGCTATTGCAGCTGCTTTTGGTGTTAGGAAAACGCAGAATTGCTACAACGTGGATGGGTCAATGCTCCCTATAGTTGAAGCTTGGTATCGGGATGTGAGGGAGTGGACACTAGCTGAAGTAACCCACATGAGGTTACACAGGAGGGATGAGAGGCTGGAAGATTACCCAAGGGATTGGATGGAGCTGTGTGATGCATTTAAGAATCTCAACTTGGATGTGAGTAACCTGTGTAACTCTGATACTAGCGCAAGCATGTCTGCAGGGGAGGGCGAATAGTAAGTGATCGGGAGGAAAACCGGGTACAGTAGTGTGAACTGAACTGCTCTAAATGTAACTTTTTGATCTACTATTGTATGCTCTACTGACCTCTACTTAATCTGCTGATTGTAACTGTATTATTGCTGCAAGTTTGTTGAAAATGAAAAATAAAGGCATTAAAAAAACAGTCTACTTTCTTTTGTTCTCTTCCCCAGCACTTTAGCTCCATTTCCATAGTAACCAAGGGCCATATTATCAAGAAAGGGCGATACATTTTCACCGCTTTTATCGGCAAGAAACGGCCGCTAAAGCGGCGATAATGGGCTTGATAATATGCCCTTGTGAATTCCCATTGAAACCCAGGTTAACAACAGAACCTGAGCTTCTATGGGAATTCACAAGGGCATATTATCAAGCCCATTATCGCCGCTTTAGCGGCAGTTTTCTGCCGATAAAAGCGGCGATAATGTATTGCCCTTGATAATATGGCCCCGTGTTTGTAACACTCTCTGCTGGCACTAGTTACAAATTCTACAACAATTTCTGTGAGAAGCATACTACCTTCAAATTGAACTGTAGCAGGTGGGGTGACTGTATGGAATTATAAGCTTAACCCAAACAGCACACTTTTTTTTCCAAAGCTAAATATAGAAATATTTACCGTTTTTTTCAAAATCACTGCCTATTTTGATTTACCTGCATATTAACACTATCCTATCAAATATGCTTAATTTTTTATTTTATCTCCTCTATTTTAACTGCCTTTCATTTTGAGTGTGTATTTTGGCCTATAGTTTGTGTTTTTGGGTAGAGAGAGTGCTAGAAACAGTGGCATTGAGAGTGACTTGAGGTTACCTAATGTAGACATTACTTGTGTGTGGATCTGTGAGTGGGTGTTTGAGCAGCTGTGTCGGTCTATCATTGGTTGTGTGAGTGGCTGTGTGGGTCTGTGAGTGGGTGTCCGATTGTGTGTGCGTGAGCCTGTGAGTTGGTATGTGAGTAGGTGTGTGGGTCTTTGAGGGGATATGTAAGTGCCTGTGTGAGTGGGTGTATGAGTACATGTGTGGGTCTGTGTGTAGGTCTGTGAAGGTCTGTGCAGGTATCTTTGTCTGTGAGTAGATGTCTCAGTGTCCAAATGGCTCTGTGAGTGGGTGTGTGAGTGTCGGAGTGGACATTTGGATGGGTGTGTGAGTGCCAAACTGGATCTGTGACTGGGTGTATCAGTCTATGAGTGGGTGTGTGAGTGACTGAGTGGGTGTGTGAGTGGGTGTGTGAATGTCTGAGTGGTTCTGAGTGGTGAATGAGTGTCTGAGTGGGTCTGTGAGTGGGCGTGTCAGTGTCTAAGTGGACTGTGACTGGGTGTGTGAATGTCGGAGTAGGTTTGTGAGTGGGAGTGTGAGTGTCGAAGTAGATCTGTGAGTGTGTGTGTGAGTGGCTGTGTGAATGTCTGAGTGGGCCTGTGAGTAAGTATGAGTGTCTGAGTGGGTTTGAGTGGATGTGAGAGTGTCTGAGTGCCTGAGTAAGTCTGTAAATTGGTATGTGAGTGTATGAGTGGTTCTGTGAGTGGGTATCTGAGGGGGTCTGTGAGTGGGTGTGAAAGTATATCAGTGGGTCTGGGAGTGGCTGTTTGAGTATCTGAGTCAGTCTGTGAGTGGGTGTGTCAGTATGGGTCTGTGAGTGTGTGTATGAGTGTCTGTATGGGTCTTTAAGTGGGTGTGTGAGTGTCTTCGTGGGTATGTGAATGGGTGTTTGAGTGCATGTGTGGGTCTTTGAATGGTTGTGTAAGTGCCTGTGTGAGTCTGTGAGTGGATATGTCAGTGGATGCTTGGGTCTCTCAGTGCTTGTGTGGATCTGGGAGTGGGTGTGTGAGTGTCTGTGTGGGTCTATGAGTGGAAGTCTCAGTGTCTAAATGGCTCTATGAGGGGATGTGTGAGTGTCTGAGTGGACATGTGAGTGGGTGTAACTGCCTAAATAGATATGTGACAGGGTGTTTCAGTGTCTGAAGGGATCTTTGAGTGGTTCTGAGTATCTCAGAGGGTGTCTGAGTGGGTGCATGAGTGTCTGAGTAGGTGTATGAGTATTTCTGTGAGTGAGTGTGTGAGTGTCTAAGTGGAACGGTGAGTGGGTGTGTGAGTGTCTAAGTACATATTTGAGAGTTCACAAAGGATGAAGTATGAGCTTTTTTGTCAGGTCCAGCATACATGCCCAGAGTCAATGAAAGAACAAAGGGTATGCTGTTCCTAATTAAAGCAAAGGTACAAGGAAAACCTCTTTTGTGTGGTCAAGGAAAGCGTATTATTGGGGAGCCATCCTTTTGGAATTTAGGGCCCTCACACACCCAGCTGGGTGTCATGCTTCATCATAGGGCAGCTCCTCATCTGGTCGTCACTGCAATATCCAACGGGCTTCCTTTGAGGGGCACTTTAGCAGAGATCTTTTTTCCAAACGCTGTTTAGGTGCTGTGGGGGTGAGGGGCCTAAGTAGTATAGATGGTGTGATGGTTGTGTGTCATGTGATTGAAAATTAAAACAGGTGTGGAAGTAGCACTGAAGGCAATTTTATTCTATGGGTCTCCCACCCTGATAAAAATAAAGAACAAAGACGCTGGTCTGAGGTAATGCCTTACTTATGACAAAAGTATGGCACACCTGAAGCCATCTTGATTGGAATAAACTGGTAACACCTAAAACATTTAATTTAAAAAGGAACAAAATGATGGGGCTCATTTTGTCATAGAAATTATGGTTAGTGCTGTAGAAAGAAAAATTAGGACATGTTTGAAGTGTGATCTCAAATATCTTCCTGTTATATTTCAACAGGAGCAACCTGTCAGTTGATGCCTTTGTGTTCTACTGTAGCTTCCCAGAGTGTTCTAAAGAACAATTAGTGTGCTAACAGTCTTACTTATGACAAAATTATGGCACACCTGAAGCCATCTTAATTGGAATAAACTGGTAACACCTAAAACATTTAATTTAAAAAGGAACAAAATGATGGGGCTCATTTTGTCATAGAAATTATGGTTAGTGCTGTAGAAAGAAAAATTAGGACATGTTTGAAGTGTGATCTCAAATATCTTCCTGTTATATTTCAACAGGAGCAGCCTGTCAGTTGATGCCTTTGTGTTCTACTGTAGCTTCCCAGAGTGTTCTAAAGAACAATTAGTGTGCTAACAGTCTTACTTATGACAAAATTATGGCACACCTGAAGCCATCTTAATTGGAATAAACTGGTAACTCTTAAAACATTTAATTTCAAAAGGAACAAAATGAGGGGGTTCATTTTGTCATAGAAATGATGGTTAGTGCTGTAGAAAGAAAAATTAGGACATGTTTTAAGTGATATCTCAAATATCTTCCTGTTATATTTCAACAGGAGCAGCCTGTCAGTTGATGCATTTGTGTTCTACTGCAGCTTCCCAGAGTGTTCTAAAGAACAACTAGAGAGCTAACAGTCTTACTTATGACAAAATGATGGCACACCTGAAGCCATCTTGATTGGAATAAACTGGTAACACTTAAAACATTTAATTTAAAAAGGAACAACATGAAGGGGTTCATTTTGCCGTGGAAATTATGGTTAGTGCTGTGTCTAACTCTGTGGCTATGCTTTCCTCAGATGATGATGCCTCAGGTTTCTTATAGTTACGTCTTTGTGCATATATATCTGCCCAAGTGTAAACTTCCTAGGGTTTGTAATCAATTGTGTCCCGCTTAAATTTACGTAGTTTACTCTCATGTACCTCCTTAGCGTGCGCCGCAATCGTGTCATTCAAATCTTTGAGAGTCTTATCTAATTCCTCAGCAGTCATTCTTTTAGATAAATCCGCTTTTAGATCATGAATTTCAGTCTCCAGCTCTTTTAGTAGTTCTGAAAGCTCCTCTATGATTAAAAGTATAAGATCTAAGGAGCACTTATTAAGGATTGCAAACCATTTAGACATAAATGGTTTGTTAAATTTAAACAACGTACAACAAGGAAAATAAAGGAAAATATAAATCTGTGACACGGAACATAAAAGCATGATTCGTACTGCTAATGTTAAAATCGAACTTGGCGGTACACTGCGGGGAAAAGAAACACACCATGCTTCAGCTACGTTTTACCATACTGGAACAGGTGTCAGCCTTACCACATGTTGATGTTGCCAGATATCTGGCACAAAGAGAAACTTTCTGGATTCAGCTTTTAAATACCATGCAACCTTGTGGATTGAATGATAAGCTTGAATTTACGTGCTTCTTGATTTTACTTTCGTGGTAGCTATGTGCAGCTTTATTATTTTCTTAACATTTATTATTTTTTGTGTTTGCTTACGAGCACTTTTCAAAATATGGTCATAAGCCCAATTACATGTGTTTACGAGTGGTGGCTGTTTTTGTGAATCAGAGGCAGCGGGTACTTCACGTGGCTGTGCACTTTTGATGTGAGCGTTCACCAATCTCCATTTTAAATATTGAGCCTGTATTTAATGGGATTATCACGTTAAAGACGGAGTTGCAGGGAAGTTCCACAGTCCCATTTCTATATCATCTAAACTTGAGATGGATGTTGTATGCACGATCTGACGTCAGAGGCTAACTTCAGATATCTTCTCGACCTATGCAATAGTTGAGCGGTAACAAGCAGAGTAGAGAGAAGTTGGTTACGCTTACTTTCAGATACAGTAAGCGCTTTGGACAAACGTAACGATTGCTGCAAAGTACTAGTCTTGGACTTTGCGGCTGATCCTGTGCTTATATGTTTTTGTCTTCACAGTATTTTTCTTAAGTAAGAAGCTGGCTATCTTTAAGGTAGATACCACCACGAGAACATAGAGGTATGTGGCATTTGTGGAACAGGGGTCCGGATAGTGGTCTTTGATCAATGTCATGAACAGTATAGCATTCCGGTTTATCGTCGATTTACATTGTGTTATGTTTTCATCCATACTAGAGGGCAATCAGTACATGGGCTCCAGGCAGTTGATATGGGCACCATACATGGTCGTCATCATAGTGTACTTGCGTATGTGAGCCAGGACAACTTTTTTTAGGCATGCCGTTTTCTTAGACTTTTTCTTTGGGTGTCTCTGGTTAGGGCACGCCTCACCTCTTTGCGTGTTTTCAACACTGTTTGGACATGATGAATTTTCAGGATCCCTTACACATTTTTTCATATGTGGTATATTGCATCTTTACCTTTTCTCACTCATTGACTAGTGGCTTTGGGCTGCAAACCGCCTTGTACTCTTATTAAACTGCATTGTTATGTATTTGGTAAAATACCACGAGAAACAAACATATTCATGTATATATTTTCACAGCATTTCCCTGATGAAGGTGCATGGCACCGAAATGCATTGGGAAGCTTGAACAAACCATTTCTGTGGCGTAACAAGAAATTACATTCTTCAAAAGAAAATAAAATAAAAGCAGATACAGTGTTTTTGGAGAAGTTCATACAGTGTTTGTATCTTTGATTGAACTGTTTTGTTTGGAATTGATGATCCTTATTTGTTTAGGATGTTTTGAATAACCAGCAGTTGAACTGTAATACAAGTGTTACTTGTCATCATCATCATTTTTATTATTTCAATTTTACTATAATCTATGCCTTACAGGATTTGTGAACAGTGCGCTCCTGGGCTCAAACAGGTTCTGTTTGATACACGTTGTAAAGAAATCATCTACCACAGTAGGTGAAAGTTGAACCACTTCATTAAGTAGATCAATCGTACACAGATGAGAAGCATCGCCGTCAGCGTCCGTCGCATTAGCAATGTTCGCAGTAAATGGTACCTATGTGCCTGTTTGTCCACGTATCTCACCCTCAGCTGGAATTGCCGGTGAGACCTCAATGAATGCCGTCATCAGGATTGGTACCTGTTGGGGGCAACACAATGCATGAGCCGAACCAAGCAAAGTGTCAACATCCGTTGGCAGTGCTGATGGAAGTGTTAGACAGATATCCAACACGCATTCCTCTCCACAAAGCAGGCATCGTAGAACAGGTAAAATGCAATCTTGCCAGGTTGGTCTGAATGATAGGAACCACGTGGTATTCAGATCTCTCAAACGAGCCGAGCCAAGAATCTGTGTTATGCACTCACAATACTGCATTGCCAGAAGAGTGTTCTCCATGGTAATCTGGATATAGTTGGTGACTGGACTTGCCATATCGGAGCAGAAGGAACAAAAATAGTATCCCTGCTACGAGTCCCAAGATGAGAGGCAGGCCGCCCAACACAGAGTGCACGAAGTTTGGAAAAATGCCTAGGACTGCTTCAAAGCGTGCTAAAAGTCTCGAAAAAATCATCTTAAATACATGTACAATACCACTGGTATCAGACATGATTAAGATACGACCTAACATTTCTGCGAAATGTATGGGGCAGTTTGTTGATAATAAGGCTTGTATCTCCGCAGAGGACCTTGCAACTTGCAGATCATACGTCTCTCAGGACGAGGTCAATGGCACAGTTTTTTGGAAAAGAATGGCTTTCATTCTGCTTAAAGTATCAATTTGTATAGAAGAGATGTTCAGTGAAAGCCATAGCGGTGACTCCTCGTCTGTCTTAGTTTTAGGAAACAATACTTGCATACAACAAGTGACCCTGGCTGACACACTAATGAGATAGGCTATTCCTGGCATCATTCCACAACAGCTGTGATCATTCAACATTATGTAGCTCCCATTGGAAAGCTGCCTAAGAACTAGATCTATCACTGCTGCCGGGGAACCCTGCAGGTGGCATGATAAGTTGTTTGAAGAACCATCACAGGCTCCATGTAAATTAATGCCCTGACATAGAAGTGTACCGCTCAATGTGGTTTTGCAATTTTTACCACTAAGAAATACCTCCTTTTCCCCACTCCAAAATTTGTTTGTGTATGGTAAATCCCAGGTCGACTTTATGTATTCTTTACCCAACCTTTCATACAGACCTGCTGGTATGTGTTTTAAGCAATACCTAAACTGGAAAATTGTGACTGGTATCGTGATGGTGCTATGTATTATCCATTCAGCGGCTGGTTTCTCAGAAACGGTTAATGGTAATCTTTCCAGTTTTTCTATGCTCAGCACCGTATAGTCTGCTCCCCTCTGTGCCAAAGAGATTTGTTTATCTAAAAGGTTAAATCCATTAAACAATGACGTGGTGTTGATTAGACGCCAAGGCACATAGCCTGAACGAAGGTTTTCTAACCTCCAGCCTAGCAGCATTATAGAACGCAATTGAGACTGTTCATGTTGTAACATGAGCAAGTTCTGTTCCATTATGTCTATGGCAGAGGATACGATGCTGTCCAAAGAATAAATTCTGGATGACAGAGTTGTTAACCCATTGTCAACTACAGAGAGAGCTTTCTCTAAATTAATACGATCAATTTCTCCTATTCGTTCTGCAGTTTCCATTTGCGTGACTTTCCATGCTTCATTATAAGCAGCGCATATACCGGCGTATATGAAACGTTTATGACGTGGTTTACGAGGTCCTAGTAAGAAGTCTCTTAAATCAACGCCATCTTTAAGTAAAGATAAGTGTTGTTTTATATCTGGAAGTGTGGATTTCTGTAGCCGCTCAATGTACAGTTTTCCTACACTATAAGTTTTTATTATCCCTGGATGTTTTCTCTGGACATATCTTCGATCTGGCCTAGTTACTGTAAACCCTTGTGTCTTGTTCAGGAATCTATCTTGACAGTTATTTGTGTCTGTGGGCCAGATTAACCATTTTTTTCAATCAGGATTAGTTATGTTTTGTTGTAAAATATATTTCACGTCTACCTCCTCATCTGTAGTTCCATTACTATTAGGTGTGGGCTTAGGTATGGACGGTTTGTTTAAATCTTTTATCTTAGCCAGGCCAAGACAAGATGTCTGTTGAACAGTGTAATTTAAAAACATTATTTGTTCTGGGATTATGCAGGCTCTAAATAAGGCTTCAAACCTTGCACCTGCCAGTCTTTTGCACCACAGATAGTTTTTGTCTCAATGTTGTCTTTCCAAAAGTCAAAACCTAATGTGGACAATTGAGCATAAAAGGCCGCAGAATAAATTTGCTTAGTATTAGTCAACATTATTTTCATTCCTGTCTTATTAACATTTTTAAAGTAAATTGTTTCTGGATTTGTGACATTAAAGCCTGAGAAGTATTCAAATGTTTCATAAAATGTCCTTGAGTTACCCTTTGGTGGCATTGGACAATGTTCCCATTGATTATAAGTTAAAAAATGTCTAGGGTTTGCAGATTTGTGCAAATAATGGTGACCATAATGATTAAAACAATAAATGTATTCATAATCTGATGAACCTTCTAAGTATTCATGTTTTGTAAATTGTGCTGACATTTCTAAATCTGTCATTATGTTATTAACAGTCTCAAAGTCCCAATCATCAGAAAATGTACTTGGTGAAACAAAATCACTAAAGGAAACCTTAAATTGGTGAGGAATCTACAGCAGCTTCGCAGGACCATAAATGTCACAATCAGTTTTGTCCCATGCTATACCACCAGCTAGGGGAACGGCTGTGATGTTCACTGATGACAGGTCTCTTTGTTCTCGATGAGATGATTTGTGTGGTTTCAGGAGCAAGTTGATGTTCTTTCTTGCTGTGCCCATTTTACAATATTTTCCATTTATCAGCTTTCCCGAACTTAAAACAAGAATGAGCCAAAGTAGGAGAGAAAGTACACCCAACACAATCCAAAATTCAACCCATGGTTAAACTAGATATGTATTTGTAAGCTGGTGAAAATGTTCTGTTACTTGTTCCTTGAAGATTTTATTTGCTGGCGTTGTTTCTGGCTCACTGGGATCCTCGGAAAACGTATCAAAGTTGATGAAATAGCCAGAGGCTGTTCGGTCAATTGTTGGTATCGCATCCGGATTATTTGAAATCGCTGGAGCTGCTTGTTCCTTTGACATATTTGTATAGTCAGATGCTACATCATTGTAGATGGGAGTTTCTTGACAAACTGTTATTTGGGTTAGGCACGAGCGGAAAATCCGTTACGTCGGCGGATTTTTCGGATTTTTAGTGAATACGCAATCCGCGTATTTTACGTATTTTTCACAAAATCCGAAGAAAAAAAATCCGCGGATGTAACGGGTTCAAAAGTTGAACCCCCACTCATATAACTATTTTACAATGGCGCCACCAAGCTGCCAGCGCCGTTGTAAAATAGTTACAAAGTTAGCTTGCACAGGAACCACTAGATAAAACGAAGCAGGTGCTTCTTTATTTTATCTAAGTGCTTCCTGTGCAAGCTAACTTTGTAACTATTTTACAACGGCGCTGGCAGCTTGCTGGCGCCATTGTAAAATACTACAGCAACAGCAGCTCACTCAAGAGACCCCTGCGCCCTTTGGCGCGATTGCATAGTAACACACACATGGTCGCTGGAACTAGTTGAAGCTCAAATGCAGTGACTCATTCATCAGCCCAGAAACAATCGAGAGCGTCGTCGAGGCTGGGCAATGTGCCTTCTTTACCAAATCTACAGTGGAAAATCAGCTGTGATGCTGGATAGACTTTGCATCCTTGACTTTCACGAGCGCAATACCCATGAGTAGGCACATTGTGTTCGCACGGGTTTCTGCACGTTCGCGAGCGTTTTGTACAATAAAACCCTCGCGAACTTGCAGAAACCCGTGCGAACACAAAAAAAAATACGCTAGGATCCGCGGATTTTGCGTATTTTTGAAATACGCAAATACGCAAATACGCAAATCCGCGGATTGCCAATACGCAAAATCCGCTCACCCCTAATTTGGGTTTCAAGAGGCACAAGTTCCATGGCTCTGTTGCATAGTCCTTCTTTTCTCACTGCAGATTCTTCAAAGGTGATGAGTCTCTCAGTTTGAACCTCTTGGATGGATGCAAGATTTGGTCGTCTGCTACACCTTCGGAGTACACTGGTCTTACTACTTATTATCGGTCACATGGTGTGGTTTTACCAGGTCAATTGATACGAACCGGTTCTCCTTTCTTCCAGCAAGGGGCGGAAGTAACACTGTTCTTGATCCGTGGATTGCTAAGACAGGTACTGGTTTTCTGTAAGAAGGCCCAAATTCCTTCTTATCCACAATATTCCCTCTTACCAGATTCCCAATCTTTGGAACCCAGACGGGTCTTGCTGGGACAGGTGTTTTTTCTTCAGTGGTCGTTGGCTTCTGTGATGTGTTGCTTAGACTTCTTCGTGTTTCATTTAAGTCCTGCAAAACAGCCAAACGGTCTTTGATATCAAAGGGTTTTTGTTCTACCACTGAAGTATGACGATCGAGGTCTTCGACTTTCATTATAGTACCAAAAAGGATTTCATATGGAGTGATTTCACCCAGAGAATTTCTTGGCAGATTGCTAAGACTACGTTGGACACTTATAAGATGTTTGACCCACCCTAGCTGTTATAGATTGCTTCATGTCACAGTTTTTTCTTTCCACAACCGAATTTCACTCAGGATGGAATGCACTAGAGTACCGCAATGCAATGCCCAAGCTGGCCATGGCCTCTTTGTAAGCTTTAGAGCTAAACGCAGAACCCTGGTCAGATTGTAGCGTGCCGATTCCGTATGTGCCGATAAAGACTTACAAATCTTTTATAACAGTTCGGGTCAGCCGAGCACTGAGGCCACATTCAAATGGATCTTGAGCAGGAATCCACTGCGACCATGATATATTTATAGTTGCCATCCCTCTGTAAGGGACCACAGTGGTCCAGTTAAACGCACGCTAGTGGTTTATCTGAAATAAGAAGGGGCGTCTGCGCAGGACGTTTCCCTGTTGAAACTTTTATTTTCTGGTAGATTTCACACTCCAAAACATAGTTTTGGGTATGTTTCCTCATGCGTAATGACACTGTGGCGGAAACACCTGCGTGTACAGAGGCGAACCCTTCATTTGCTTCTAAGATTAGTCCTAATCTATGTTCCATGTTTGGAATTACTCTATCCCCCACTCCAGGGATTCAAGCAAAAGGAACAATATTTGCATCAGTTATATAGGAGTACTTGAGTGGAAAGCCTTTCGATAATGTTGTACCGCAGTCTTTATTGGAAGCGGCGTCAGCCTGCATTATTTCGCTGTCTAGTTTTGTTTTTGAAAGAGTGATTGCAGCTATGCAAGCTGTTTGCACAGCTGCCTTCGTGACTTCATCAGCCAATGAATTCCCTGCAACGTGAACGCCATCACGCTGATGACTCAGTGTATGGATCATGTGAGTCTTTTGTAGTTCTTCCTGTAACTGTACTACTTGTTCCCAAAGCAACTTATGCTTTATTGTGCCCCCTTTTGCATCCTTGAAACCGTTTTGAACCCAGTTCTACAAGTATTCATTGTAAGATTGGATGCAGTAATACGAATCGCACACTATGAGTGTGGGGTATTTGCGATCGGCATTTTCAAGCGCCATCTTGAAAGCCTGTAGTTCAGCTCTCTGAGCTGTATAGTCTCCGAGAGATTGAGTTTTTGTGACCATAGGTCTGAATTTACCATCGCGCCAGCGACCTTTAACAATCGAGCACGCAGCACTATGAGCTTGTTTACCCCCAATTGCAGGCTGTGCTGATCCGTCTGTATAAATTATACATCGTAATGTTCTAGAGGCAGAATCTCAGTGGGCAGAGGACATTCTTGTTCGTATTGGAGAAATTCTTGAGTTTTCAAGTAGGGGTCAAAAACGTATTCAACGTCTGTTGCAGCAACAGAATTAACCCACTGTATCCATCTTGGATGTAAAGCTTTTGCGTTTGGAATGCTTGCCTTTGTCACTGCCTCTAAGGCAGGTACAGGAGTAACAACCTTTACGCTTTTTCCCTGCGTGAGGGCTCTCTCTTTTGCTACTGCAGTTTGAACCGCTGGCACAATTTTTTCTGTTGAAGTGAATTTCATCTCAGTTTGTGTGTACACATGTGATTTGTAAGCTATTGGTACCTTTTCACCTTCATTAAAGGTTAGGCATGTGAATCGGCATCTCCCTGGGATGATTTGGATTACAAGGTTGCGTTAGTTTACTTGTGTCTATAAATGGGTTGTTGCTAACATGTCTGTTTGCGCTGAACTCAAAATTTCTGTGTGTTTTTGAGTCCAATTAGTTTGTTTGAAATCAGGTTTGATTAGTTCATAGAGAGGTTTGACCCTTTCTGCGTAGTTTAGAATGTAAGTTTTTCCAAAATTCAGGAAGCCTAGAATTGACTATACGTTTTTCAGCGTTTTTGGAGGTTGGAGCAGCGCACATTTCTCTAAAAAGTTTGCTGCCAGGCTTTTGCCTTCACTTGAAAGTTTGTATCCTAAGAATAGGACATTGAGATAGGCAATCCTTTATTTTTTTTATTGAATTTGTACCCTTCAGAGGCGAAGCCAAGTATTATGGTGTTCACCCTGTTCAAATGCCTGTCCAAAGCATCGTCTGTAAGATGGATGTCATCGACATACGATAATGTCTCATCATCATACGTTTGTAGTAACTCTGTTACTCTGGCTGAAAATAACCCTGGACTATTCTTGTATCCCTGGGGTAGACGAAAGAAGTGTTGGTGTGTCCCCATTATTGAGAAAGCGGTCAAATACCTCCTTTCTTGTGCGATATTTTGGGAGAAGAAACCGTTTGAAATATCTAATGTCTTTTTATATTTTTTGCGCACAATGTTATTCATCAGTGCTGCACTGTGTGCATTTTGTACTGCAAAGGTTTTGCAACACGAGTTTAAATATCTGTAGTCCAAAACTAGATGATATGTATTGACTAGTTTGGAGACAGGAAGCAAAGGATTGTTCATTGACGAGATGTATGTTTCCATCACCCCTTGGGTATTCAAGTTGTTCTACAATCTCCCTGGCCTGTTTTTAGCTTCTTGCTTAACTGGGTACTACCTCTGAGCAGTAGGTTGATTTTTTAACTGCATCTTATGGTGAGAAAAGTCCTCCTCCCATCCCACATGATTTTTATATAATGTTGGAACCTGGGCTACAGCCCATTTTCTGGCATAGGTGTATTTTTTATGAATAGGAATATGGTTGGAGAAGTCTGGCATAATGATCTCTTCGCCATGTGGGCACTCCCTGGCAAATTCAGGTGGCCAGTCTTTTGCAGCCAGAAGGATGTCTGGCTGAAGCTTTTCCCAAAAGAGTGCTTTTATTTTTCTAGTTATCTCCCCTTCTATCCGGAGTGTTACTCCATACAATTTATGGGGTACTCTAACCCTGGTATCGGCAGTTTCAACCTGAATGCATTCATTCAGGTCCACTGTCTCCAGATGATCCTTCAGGATCCTGCGAGCTATGGTAACTTCTGCTGCGCTGTCCAACATTGTCTGGGCCCACTCCCCGTTCTTGAGTTGTGTTCTGATAGTCCTCTTCTTTCGGATTTCTGCGAGGAGGTCTGAAAGGTACGAGAGGAACGTGTATCAGTATCTTGATATCTCTCAGGTTTTCTCAAATTATCCCTATCTCTGAGGTTATATCTCTTTTCGGACGGCTCCTTTTGAGGAGACCTACCTCTGGATTGAGAGCGCTTCTCTGTAGGAAGTGTCTGTGTAGTATTTTCCCACTTATTTTTAGGAGTAGTGAGAGTGTTTTTGATAAAAACTTTTTCAGGATTTTCTGTCAGTTCGGGTTTTACTGGTTTCCCTCCCAAACTATCTCTACCTAGTTCTTCATAGGATTTTTGTATTATTCTGGCAAGTTCATACAGTTGCTCGGTTACATCAAGTTCTTTTAGTTTTTGGCGGATTGCCACTGATGCTGCTTCACCTTTAATATTAGCTAATGTGATAGCTGAGACTTGTTTGAAATCCTTCAGTAACTTCATACCGAGATTTAAAGCAGGCTCTGCCCCATATTCATTTTGAATCTGTTTCAGGACGTCTGGTATCACCACCATAGACGAAAAACCATGTGTTTTTGTGTAGATTGCAGCAAAAACTGTACCCCAAGTGTCACAGTCCTCCAGGTGTGGTGCGATCCCCATTGGTAAACAGATTGTTCGATTCCTGTGTTTCTCATGAGGTGTGCTATCGGGAAATACTGCCTCGATCTGAGTAATTTTTTTAGCTAACCAGAATGGAATTTGTTCCCTTTTTGTGGGTAATTTACCAAAGACTGATTGTATAGTCTGTGGTGTAATTTTGTTTGTGTACCCCTGATGAGAGGTGTGCTGTGGAATTCTTATAGCTGGTTGGACTGTTAGAGTCCGCATGACATATTTAACCAATTGTCTATGTATTTTAATTAATTGTTTTAGCTGAGCCATCAGTTCTACATCTTTCATTCTTTCAATGTCAGGATGTGGTGTATAGCTGGCTAGTACCGGCCATGTTGCTCCTGGTCTACCTAGTGGACCGAGCCTGGTAATGTGATTTTGATGTAGTAGGGAACCTTTAAACCAGAGCTGATGCTCTTGGTAAGTTAGTGGAATGTCAATGTCCTCAAAAGGAGCGTATTCCGCTGGAGGTTCTTCTATCTTGTAGAAGTGGAACTCATGTGTTGCTGGATTTGCTTCTGGGAAGATATCAATGAATAGAATACCTCTGTCTGCCGATATTCATGTGCCTCTATGACAAATATAACCCTACCACCTCTTGGTGATAGGCCACTTTCTATAAGCTTTATAGCTATTGTTTTCCTTAAGTTTTCTGGGATGATTATAGCATCCGGGTCATTTTGTTGGAGACCTGTAACGTCTAAACCCGGTCGGTTTGCAGACGCTGCAGTTCCACCGTTCTCTGTGTCGCTATTCAACATTTTGTTGAAAGTCTTGCAGAGCAAGTTTCAAGGAAATAAATATAAGGTGCACAATATTTTGGAACACTGTATCCTTCAACGTTGAACAAACCAAAAACTAATACATAGGATTTTTTGTCCTACTCAGTTATGGCGGATATTTTATCCTTTAACCCACTTCAGACGTCTATTGGAGTATTTTACGGGAAAAAGGGGTCTCTGTGAAAAGCACGACCGAGTTACTCTAGTATCTTGCATTAAATTAGTGCCTTACCAAACGTTGGGCGCCATGTAGTGTAGTTCCTATATTCCCAATGAGCTCTGTGCATTGGAATAATTTATCCTATAGATGTGACGTAGAACTTATGTCTACTAGGTCTCTATTGAATATATTAGACTTAATTGGGACTGCCAGCAAGCTCAGAGGTCACTAGAAACTTTCTCGAATGAACAAGAAGGGATTCGTTTCTGACAACCGCATAAACATGACAACTTTGTTTCCCCAAGATGAAACATATCTTCAGAGTTGTGGAAACAATAGATAGATATTTTACTAAGTCATTCGTGCATGCTTCATTTCACCAGAGGTGCAGAGAAATAGAGAGACGGGCGTTTTCAATAAAAGTATTTATTGAACAGTCTTCTTTCTCATGCAGAAGAAATGAACTGCTACAATCGTAATACTGGCTGTAAAGTATAATGCGTACAGCAAGAAGAGTATTATAAAATAATACTGTAAAAGCATGGTATGGTTTTTAAGCCATAAAATACATAAATAAATAAATAAAGACTAAAAGTACTCAACTGGTGCTTCTAAAATACGCATACCCCGAAGTACCTAACCTAAGTCTACTACGAGGGAAGAAGTAAGTGTGGTGTAGCATAAATGTAGTATTCTTTTTGCTAAGAATCTATCAAAGATTTCTCTTAGGGTCTAATCAGCTCCGAACCTTGGTTTAGAATGAAGGAGGTCTCGTATCTCTCTGTCTCAGGACTGGATTTCCCAACACCCCGCAAGGGGAGCTTGGAAACACTGGAGCTGGATTTCTCGGCAAGAGAAAAGGCAGCGTCTGCTCGAGGGTCAGCTTCCTTCGGCACTTGCTATAGCGAGATGCGTCGGGCAAGTAGATAGTCGAACTGCTCCAAATCACCGTGTGTTTGCTTGGGCAAGTGTGGGCATATTTATACCTTGAAGGTGCCGAGTTTGACGTAAAGGTGGACATAATAACGTCAACGAAGAGTCTCAGTTCTTTGAACACCCAATGAGTTCTTGGACAAATCAATATTCAAGCAAGGAGAAGTCCCTAACTGCTGAAGCCGAGTTTTCTAAGAAATCGTTGTGGATTTTCGGAACTAGTGGAAGTAGCAATGCTGTATTTGGACTGCATGGGTTATGTCTAAATATGGTTATGATTTCTATGCCTATATGAGGATATGATGATTTATACCTATATAAGTGCATGAATCGGGAAAATTACACTAGGGTCCTAAAATGCTATACAACAGTGCTGCAGAAAGAACATTTAGGGCATGTTTTAAGTGAGATCTCAAATCCTCTTCTATTTGATTAGAAAATTCTGACATGCAGACTGAAACAATCACCTTCAATACTAGCAGTAGACTTCCAGTTAACTCCCTTGTGAGCAGTAGCTTTACTATAGTGATCTAATGAGCATCTAGAGTGCTAACATTCTGAATTTATGGCAAATGTGTGACACATCTGAATGCCTTCTTGATGGAATCAAAGCAAAACACTGAAAGCATTTCCTACTGAGGAGACTGCAGTAAATGAGGAAATTAGAAAACTTCATAACAAATAACTCTTCCAAGATGGCCACCAGAGAAAAAAGAGCCCAAATATAGCACAAATATCACCTAGATGTAGCCCTCATATAGCTCAATGACAGAAGTGTGCAAAAACCTTTTTATTTTTAGTTTTTCTGCAGTTTTATATAGTGCAGATTGGTCAGGTATTAGAGTGTTACATCTTACTTGGACCCCTTATTGCGTATTTTGCACATACATGAGATTGATCTTGCGATACATTGAAATTTACGATTCTGTTAACCTGAAGTTGCTCTGAACAGGGGTTTGGTAACATCCGTTGTTACCTACTGGTTTTAATGAATTCTCACTGTATTGTATTAGGGAAGAGGACTTACTATTTTATGTACATTTCATGATCTAATTTTCTGAATCAGATCGAATAAAGTTTAATGAATTCTATGGCAGGATGGAGGCGAGGATTATGCATATCTTTCCTCACTTTATTTGCATAGCAGTTCAAAGAAAACGTAACACAATAATAATTAAACAAAAGACTACACAACCCATGAACCATTAGGGGGTAGTCTCCAAGGCATCTACAGTCCAATCATGTCACAGTCCATCATAGATATTATTGTGACATCCCTTCTGCTTCCTCTTTCTTCACTGCTTATCAGTCAAGTGCATTCCTTACATGCTTGGCTTAATCTGACGTTGCTGTTTGCATAGTGGCTTCTTGTGCACGTTCTGAGCATTATTGCCTTGGTATTGTTTCATATTCCCTGCACAGCAGACTCTTGCCTGAGCGCGTTCTCCCCCTGGCAGTTTCTCCAGCGGTGCACTCTGTGCGTGGTGAGATCCTGTCAGGCGTGTCTGGACCGAGCGAAGCAGCTCCGTCGAGCGCTCCAGCTGATCTTTACACGCGTTTGGAAATCCGGTCACTCCTCTAGTGTCCACTTGATTCCCAACGAACCCTTGCCTAATTTTGACACCGCTACGCAGTGATTTCCCCATACCGCCACGGTAGTTACCAACGCCTCCTGGTGGTGGTAATTGGTATTGCACCTCAGTCTATTCTTATTACAGCTTTGGGGAAAGCCCAGCTGTTGGAGCACCGGCGAGGGGGCTCCCTTAAGGATTTGAAGGGCATTTGTTCTGTGCTCACACCCTCTGCTATCATGTCTTCTCCAGAAGACCATTTTTACTCCTCCTACCAGGAAGTGGAGGAGAAATGACCCCCAACTACTCCTTTCAGCAGTGGACCAAGCCCTATCCCTGGCTATTCCTAGGGCGCTGGCTCCTCCTAGGGATCAGGTTGATAAGCTTGCAAAAAGCATCCCTGGGGCGTTCAGTGACCCAGATCTGGTGGTGCCGGGTCCCAGTAGCTCCCAGATGGGGAATAAAGGGGTCATTAAGCATAACGCGTGGCACTTGGAAGGATTTGATAAACTTACAGAGACCTTCCTCAAGAGTGTGAGAACTCTAAAACATGCACCCTGCCGGGAGGAGGAGCAGCCCAGAGAAAATTGCGATGCTGTCACCACTATTGTAGACCCTGATGGCGGGTTTCCCTTAGAGGGAGAGAATGTATCAGAGGACGATTCCTCCTCTGATAAGGATACGTCTCGGGGTGTTCCTGGCATCCAGAGTCCCACTCCTCTCAGTTCCCAGTTGGGGACAGGGTCCACTCGGACATGTTTGAGCCTATCCTAGGTCGATGGAGTGGACCCCTGATGCCAAAGTGGCAGAGTATGTGGTGGGGAAAATCCATCAACCCCTTGAAAGGGAGGTCAGGAGGGGAGAATGCCCCAGGCACTCAATGAAGGAGAAGCTGGCACACAGGACTGAAATTGATGAGAAACTATGTACCTTTTTCTCCAAGTATATGAGGGAGCCCAAGAAAGGAATTGGTAGGTCTTGGACGTGGTAGGGCCCTTGACCCAAATTATTCAATTGGCGGAGCGTTCAAAAGAGTCAGGATCCCCTTTGTCCACGGATATTAGGGCTGGTTGGGCGCACTACCCTAAATTCTGAAACACTACCCCCTCCACTATCCAAACACCACTGCACTACCCTAAACCCTAAAGCCTTACCCCAGCACGACTCCCTACACTACCCAAACACTACTGCACTACCCTAAACCCTAAATCTACCCCCAGCACAACCCCCTACACTACATAAACACCACTGCACTACCCTAAACCCTAAAACACTACCCCCAGCACGACATGATGTCAGTTCCACCCGTTTTTCCGTGCCACCAAGGCAAACAGGCGGACCGAGACATTTTCACATGTATACATAGTATATTAAAAATATATATACACTGAAAAAACCATAGGTTTCAAGCATGTTATAGTTAGAAATTGGCATTTAAAAAACCTTAGAAAGTCACTGAAAAAACCATAGGTTTCAGGGGTGTTATATTCAGTTGGACATTTCACTCGTACAAAACCATAGAAATTCCCCCGTTATAGTTAGTTCAGCTAACTATAACTCGCACGCCCTCAATGCACTGCTGATGACGTCACATATTACATCACTCATGACATGGTCAGTGACATCACTCATGACATCACTGATGGCATCTCAAATGACATCACTCATGACATCATCCAGTCAATGTGTGTTTTTATGAAAATTAAATATGTTTTGTATATGTATATCTCAAGGTCGATGGACGAATAAATGGGTATATAAGTGTCTAAATGGATGATTTTTTTTGTAAAATGGATTACTGACCTATTAAGTGTATCTTAGTGAATACCTGGGTTAGTGAGAATTGTTTAACTATGTAAATATTTTTATCAGTCTCTCACTTTGTTTATAAGTGGCAGCATGCGTTGGTGAGTAGATATATGAGTGTCTATATGGGTTATTAGTGGTTTTTTGGAGTATCAGTATGAGTGTCTGTATGGTTCGGTGGGGTATATTACTTAGTGCATAGATGCATGAATGAGTGACTCACTGTTTGTATGTGTTGAAGAAAGCATGTATGCAGGACTGTATACGTGGATGAGTGTGTTTATGGGTGTGTTAGTGAGTGAATGACTGTCTCAATAGTGTCTTTATGAGTAACTACATATGTTTTAAACTGGTATATGTGAGTATTGGTGTATATCAGTGAGTATATGTGAGAGTGAGTGATTGGAAGAGTTCCTGTACAAATAAGTAGGTGTTTCTATAGGTTTATGAGAGTAAGTATGTGTAAGTTTCTGTAGAAGTAAGTGTGGTAGTGTGTGTAAAACTGTATATGCAAGTAAATAGATGTTTGGTACTTTGTTTCTTTGTTTGAATGTGTGACTATGTCTGTAACTATGGATGAGTGGCGGTGTTTAACAGGTTGTATAGGTGTATGAGTACATATGATGAGTGAGTACATGTATGAGTGACTGTATAGGGACTGTTGATGAATGAGTGGATGTGTGTGTAGATCTTGGAATTACTGAATAGGTGTGTTGTAACTGGTATTGGTATGTCCATTGTTTTGAAAATGTTTGTTTGTATTTTTGAGTGTGTGTATCAAAGGTTATATTAGGATGAGAGGAGGTCTGCCACTCTATCACAAGGATGATATCATCAGTGATGTCATCAGTGGTGTCATTTGAAATGTCATCTGTGATGTCATGAGTTATGTAACTGACCATGTCATGAGTGATGTAATATGTGACATCATCAGCAGTGCATTGCGGGTGCACGAGTTATAGTTAACTGAACTAACTATAACAGGGGAATTTCGATGGTTTTGTATGAGTGAAATGTCCAACTAACTATAACACCCCTGAAACCCCTGAAACCTATGGTTTTTTCAGTGAATTTCTAAGGTTTTTTAAATGCCTAATGGCTAATCAACATGTAACAGAATATAACTTACTAAAAATAATAAGCATAATAAACAGTTCAGACAGCTATACAAAGGTATGTAGATCTTCCCCTGTATTCAAACCGTTAGGCATTTTAGTGTCAAACTGCATGATATATCGACTTTCCAGCTGGCGCAACTTTTTGTCCCTGTTACCACCCCTTATCTCTTTTGGCACCGCATCTAAAACAAAATAAGTTAGGTCTTTAAGATCATTATTATGTACAAGTTTAAAATGGCGGGCCACAGGGTAGCTGGCGTCCGAATTGATATATTCACAGTAAAAACCATAGGTTTCAGGGGCGTTATAGTTAGTTGGACATTTCACTCAAACAAAACCATAGAAATTCCTTTGTTATAGTTAGTTCAGCTAACTATAACTCGCGCCCCCGCAATGCACTGCTGATGACGTCACATATTACATCATTCATGACATGGTCAGTGACATCACTGATGACATCTCAAATGACATCACTGATGACATCATCCAGTCACTGTGTGTTTCTGTAAAGTTTTAATTTGTGTTATATATATATGCCAAGCTATATTGAAGAATGAGTGGGTGTATAAGTGTCTGTATGGAGGATTTAGTAGGTACGCGACTAACTGTATAAGTGAGTGAATAAATGTGTCTTTCTGAATGCATGGGTTAGTGACTAAACTGTGTGAAAGTCTGTCTCAGTCTGTCTGTTGTTGTGTAAGCTGCTGCATGGGTTGATGAGTAGATGCAAGAGTGCGAAAATTCCAGACGTATGGTTTAAAATTATTATAATATTATGTAACACCGTAGCAGAATCATTAGCATGAAAATTTGAATTAATTCATAGACATATGAATAGGGTGAACATACATTTTGGTTTGTTTTGACCACTTTAAAATGGTAGCGGTATTTTAGACAAAATAACATTGCTACATAGTCCTCTCTCAGTGTTGATATCAAGGCTAAGGATATGACGTGTATATAAGTTTTGAATCATGTTGGTTAGGATTACATTGACAAAGGCCGTTATGGCCGAAACGCGTTTGTTAGCGACAGGGCACGAACAATAAAGCAACTTTGAAAATCATATATTCGAGTGTGCGCCACGACTTTTTGAGAACAGAGGGTCTGGTGGAAAAAAAAAAAAAATATATATATATATATATATAGTTTTGACTGTTAGGATTAAACCTTTAATTGTATGCGATAAGCGTTCAAAACAGCAATAGTACCTTTTCCAGCTTCATTGTGCTAATTAATCTTGTGCACTTTAAAAAGGGTGATCAGTCCCCATGACAGTGTCATGTGATCAAGGCTTGGTGAAGCCGAAACGCGTCATGGCGGACTGGTGTTGGGTCTCTAAATAAAATATTCTTGCACTACCTATGGGTCTGGCATCGCCTACTTTCCGAGCTGCTGTTTTCTTGGAAGACGTCTACATGCCTAAAATATTTCCGGGACTGCTTCCTCGGAACCTGCGAGACCCCTCCACAATCTGGGCAGGAACGGCTTGAAGCTGCTGTTTCGTTTCTCGGAACTTTCTTTCATTGTACTCCCGGTGAAGGAGTTGCCGTCAGAGCCCCAGGAGCAGCGGATATTCCATCAGCAAAACAGGAAGGAAGGTGGTGGTTCCGGGTCAGAGGTCAGTGGAAGCCGATCGTGGACGGGAGCCGCATCGAGAACACCTGCGACGCTGAAGGATCCCGCGGAAAATCCTATGTGGAGTGTGCAAGGCGTCTACTGTTCAGCACAAGTTCAAGTAAGAGTATAGATAGCCTTTGAATTGACTGTACCCAACTATAACAACTACCATGTCCGCAGACACGGTCAGGGGGCGTGTGGAGGCATCGAGGGGCATGTTCACGGATTCCCCGGCTGGGGATTGTCCGACCGGTGCAGCCGCTGCTACATTGCCTGAGCCCCAGAACAATGTTAAGAACTTATTTAAAGCCCTGGAAAAATGTTGCAAACATGAACAGGCAAAATGGTGGGAACACTCTTCCCTGTCTGGATACCTGGAAGTGGGCAGAGTGCCCCGTGGGCTTAGAAGCATGTTGACCCCTTCCTATGAAAACCCTGCCCCCAAATGCTCTCGGACTGGGCTCAATGTAACCTTGACTCATCGCGGCGCCTTAGGTTAATACTGGTACAATATGCCGAAAGTGATCGAGTGAAACTTTTGGCTGGAATAGATCGAATCAATGGAGAAATTGAGAAAGTACCCAGTACTCCTTTTATAACCAAGTACCGGGAAGATATGGAAATAAGGCTAAAACGCGAGGAAGAGGTGATTAAAAAACGCAAGGCATTTAAATTCCAGCGTGATCGTCTTGACTATGAGAATGGACAAATATTCACATTCTCTAAAACATATGATAGCTTGAAAGCGGGCAAGGCGATTAGTAGCTCTGTCAGCGAGAAACCCACTGGCTCAGCAACCAACATCAGTCAGGCTGAACCCTCATCTATTTCAGAGGAGAGCTCGCAAATAGATAGCGAATCTGACACTGAGCAAAAACGAAAAGAAAGGTCGGGGTTTCGAAAATTTACCATGGGACAGGAGTTGGAGGTAATGCAAATGGATCGAAGAATGACCCTCCGATCTGGTACCCAGGGAGCAAGCGCAAACAAACCTGCAATAGGAAACGCGCAGAAAGGCGCAAATGCAATCAGAGGCGGAAACGCAGGAGGGAGACAGAGAAGGCAACGAGCACGGTCGCAGCGCAATCAGGCGCAACAATAACTGATGCACAGACAGTTATCAATTTGACAGACATTGCACTTACTCCGAGAGAAACCTCCATTCTATCTTTAGGTTTGTCCTACAGTGCACGTGGAGATTTTGATTATGCCAGCACCAAAATAGACCTTTTTAAATATGTCGCCAAATTGAAGCTCAAGAAATATCATGCCACCACAAAGTCCAATGAGGTGTCTGGAGTCTTGGCACCTGATTATCCTGTGATTAGGGGGATGGCCCTGACGCAGGAATTAATGGAACTTCAACAAGAAGATGAGGTATCAACGCAACCAGTTCCAGGTGAGGGATTAGTACCAGCTATACAATCTACCCATTCAAGCCTAAATCCAAATACTGCCCACTGCTATTGAAAGACAACTTGGACAGTTTCCATGACATGGTGTCAACTGACCTCAAGAACTTGCATGTTAAGATGGCGATGGCAGCCAGAAGAAGAAACTACAGGGACTCAGAATATCATAAACTGATCAAGAAACTTAGGCAGATAAAAATGTGATCATACACCAATCGGACAAGGGCGGCAATGTCGTCTTATGGACTAGGAAACAGTACATGGAAAAAGCACTGGGTCAACTTACAGACCGTGTCTGTTACAAAAGAACTAATGTCATGGAAGTACAGCAGGCACACAAAGATATTTACTCTAAACTGATGGCGTGGAGAAGTATAGGCCTGCTTACTTTGGAGGAATATAAATATGTAAAGGTGGGAATGTCCAACTACCCCTGTTATATATTTTATTCCGAAAATCCATAAGGACCCACTTCGCCCACCTGGCCGCCCTATCATATCTGCACGAAACAGTATTTTGGAAAATGTTAGCAGGTATATAGATTTTTTCCTGCTAGAACATGTTAAAGCTCTACCTTCATTTGTCCTAGACACTTGCAACATTGGCCTTTAATTGATAGTCACCCAGTAATAGGCAAATTGCTCAACAAATCTCCCAACATTACCTTTAGAAAAGCTAGGTCCATGCAGGATAGTCTTGTTTCAAGCAGTCCCGAAATACCCACGGGCTCGTGGTTGGACGACAGTAGGGGTTTTCTGCGCTGCTCTTCATGTAAGGCATGCAGGAATGGGGTTAGTAGATCTGAATACCTGTCCCCACTGTTTCCCACTCCTATCAAGATCAAGCAAAAGTTGAATTGCAGATCGGAATACGCAGTATATGTACTGGAATGTCCATGTGGTCTGAGATATGTGGGGAGTACCAGACCACATGTGTACAAAAGGATCTTACAACACTTGCGAGCCATCACTAATGCAGATCCAGCGTATACGGTCGCAAGACACTTCGATAAGGTTCATGCTAGAAATGCCTCACTTTTGCTGAACTTTGTGATTGACACTGTACCCCCGCAGAGAAGAGGTGGAGACAGGGAGTCATTCATTCATTTAATCTTTATTTTGGCTCATTCGGCCATAAAAGATGCATAAGCAACAACAATACATTTTGCACGGTGGATACAACATACAGTCGATTCAGCATACCAATGAGAAGCAGAAAATATACAATTCATCAGCTAATACAATAAATATCCAGATTAAAATAGGCATAATAAAACAGATATTTTTACAAAAAACACCACTAGCCAGTATCAGGGCAATCTAACTTATATGCAATTTGCACCCAATTAATGTCTACAGATCAAGAGCCAAATTTTTGCGGGTATAACTTGCACTTAATAGGAATCTGCTAACGCAAAACACTGTAAGGCGTCCAGTGTCTGTTTTAACATTCCTATATGCTTCCAAATATGAACGTATACCTAAGGCTTTACACAAGAGTTTAATCCATTTTCTCCTCGCTAGTTCGTGGACAGTACAGAAAAACAATATATGGCTGTCATCCTCTCTCTGGTTTAACTGACAACATGTACAATTTACATTTTTTGGTTGCCCTGAAGACTTATCCCATCTCGCTAGTACTAATTTTGTTTTAAGTATACCATATCTAAATTTTAAGTACAGGCTTTTTGCTAGGGGTGGTTGCATCTCATCTAAAAAGTCTTCAAAAAGTGGAGAGTCCTTGAAATCAAGAAAACTACGTGTAATGGATCCACATGAATCACCATTTTGGTAATTGTGTGTTATATAAGACCAAAATCTTGCCTTGACCAGAGTCTTACATCTTTGTCTCAAACACGTTGGATCATCCCAAAAATGGGCAAGGCCTATCCGATAAAACCAGTTTTTAACATACTTAAGCCAAGGGTTAGTAGTATAAACATCAAGGTTCTTAACTTCCAAGATTCCATGTCTATAATCTACAAGATCCAGAGTACTCCAGAGCCTGACCCAGAACAAAAGTGGCCTAAGTAATGCAATGTGGTCTGTTCTTTTCATGTTTAAGTCCATAAATAATGGTACAAGTGGAGTACGTTTGGGCAGTCTCAAAAGCCTTCTATAAAAATTGTTTTTGCTAATCGTAAAGATGTTACCTGCCTTTACACCCCAGATTTCTGTTCCATATAAAGCACCAGATTGGGCCTTAAATTTAAAAACTTCTAGTGCTTGTGAGATGGACTTGCTCAAACTTGCCCCATGGTGCTTTATAATAGGTAAAGTACTCTGATTGAAAATAGTTTTACTTTTTTCAATTTGCGTTTTCCATGAGGTTGTTGAATCTAGGGAAACCCCCAAATACGAGAAGTTTGAAACCAGTTCAAGCCTCTGGCTATTTAGAAAGAATTGCCCTTTAAATGATTTATGGGGATTTATGGACATACATTTGGGTTTTTTCGTGTTTATTTCTAGGCCTTTTGAGTCACAATACATTTTAAAGGAGTTTAGAAGTGTTTGTAGGCCCATGGGAGTTTGCGAGATCAGAATTGTATCGTCCGCAAATAGGAGTGAGGGAACCCTCACACCATTCAGTTTTGGGAAGTCATTATTGCATTTATCTAAGTATTCTGGGATGTCGTTGGCAAATAAGGAAAAAAGTGTAGGGGCCAACACACATCCTTGGCGGACTCCCCGTCCGATAGGTATGGGTTCTGTTAATTCCCCTTTCGGGCCCCAACGTACTCTTGCAAAGTTATTATTATGTAATCGTCTAATCTGCTGGAGTATACATGTTGGTAAACCCAGTGCAAGCAAACAATCCCATAGACGATCCCGCAAAACTAAATCAAAAGCTGCCCTAAGGCCAACAAAAGCTACATAAATATGTCCTTTTAATAAAGAAGCATATTTCCAACAAATGCAACAAAACCTAAATACTTGGTCTATCGTGCTTGTGTTCTGTCTAAAGCCTGCTTGGAACTTTGTAAAGATCTCATTCTCATAGATCCACAAATCCATTCGATTTAAAAGATGCCTTGAAAAGATTTTTTGTAAAATGTCTAAAAGACAAATGGGACGATAGTTAAAAGGATCATATCTATCTCCCTTCTTAAAAACTAAGATAATTTCTGCTCCCCGCCAGCTATCTGGTAAATTCCCTCAGGGAGTCCTTACTTAGGAAATTGGAGACTAGGCATATCATCCTCCTAGATTCAAAGATACCTAACGGGCTTAATAACAGTGAAGACTTTTACACCCATCTATGAACTGGCGGCTCCCGAGTAATTGGTCTAACAGTATATTGTATTAACAGCTGTAAATACTGTTATTTTCTGCTACTGAGTAAATAGTAGCAAACAAATTGTGAATTACCCCAAGAATAAGTCCTCCACACGACTATAATTACATGAAAATTAACATCGTACTCATGATTTTAATTTCACAGGTAGCACGTTTACATTTAAATTGCACAATGGAGTATGTCTTGTAATCATGCATAATGATTATAGCGCATTTTTGCAAAGTGTGTTTTGCCCACTTGGGCGTGATTTATTAACACTGCAATGCTGTATACAGTCGTAGCCATCTTATAGCACTTTATGCCAACTTGGGCAGGATGTAATGCTAGTCCGTTCAACAATATGTATTATACTGCATATATATGTTTTAGCACTAAGATGTGGTTTTGTAACATATATTTCTCCTGTTGCTGTTAGACAAGCATACGGCAGAGAAAAAAATATACATAGAAATACGCTATAGTAGTTGAGGCAAGGAATTGGAATATTTATTGTTTTATGGCAGTTCTATTTTGTAATTGTTTTAATATTATTCGCAATTGCCTCATACCTTCCACAGTGTGCAAATGAGATGGCCAAATTAATTTGAATTGATTGATTTTGCATAATCATTTTGTGTTAACTGTTGGTTTTGACTGTTAGGATTAAACCTTTAATTGTATGCGATAAGCGTTCAAGACAGCAATAGTACCTTTTCCAGCTTCATTGTGCTAATTAATCTTGTGCACTTTAAAAAGGGTGATCAGCCCCCACGACAGTGTCATGTGATCAAGGCTAGGTGAAGCCGAAACGCGTCATGGCGGACTGGTGTTGGGTCTCTAAATAAAATATACTTGCACTACCTATGGGTCTGGCTTCGTCTACTTTCCGAGCTGCTGTTTTCGTGGAAGACGTCTACATACCGAATATATATATATATATTCACTGAAAAAAAACATAGTTTTCAGATAAGTTATAATTAGGAATTAGCATTTAAAAAACCTTAGAAATTCACTGAAAAAAACCAATGGTTTTATAAGAGTGAAATGTCCAGCTAACATAACACCCCTGAAACCTATGGTTTTTTCAGTGACTTTCAAAGGTTTTCTAAATACTAATACCTAACTATACCATGTCTAAAACCTATGGTTTTTTCAGTGAATTTCAACGATTTTTTAAATGCTAATTTGTAAATATTTTTATTGTTTTTTAAAAATATTTTCTAAATACATTTTTTTATCTTTTTATTTTTAGATGTTATTTTTTAAATTACATTACACATTTTTTTAATGAATTTTTTTACATAAAAATATTTTTGTTTCATTATTTTATATTATTTATAATATACTTAAATTAATATTTTTTTTTTTTGCAGTTGCGCACCCTATGAATACCCTACTCATTTACTGTGCGAAAAGTGTCCGCCATTTTAGGGTTGCTGTCTAGTATCCGCGAAGGGTGTGCGACGGGATCAACTTTTCCCGCGCAGTTGCTATGAAACTTGTGCGCGACGTCTTGCGTATACGCAAGATGTACGTATAACGCAACGTGGCGGACGCGCGGTAGCGCATGACATCTTATAAATATCAGACGCGGTGTGTGCGAGACTTCCGTGATTTTTTCAATGTTGAAAAACGTATTTAGATATATTTAATATAAATATTAAGACAAGAGATTATCTGAGGTTATTTTTCTTAAAAAGTACATCACTGTTATCCTATGGGTAGAAATTCACTTAGCAGGTAAATAGTGTTATCGTTACCTTTTCTTACTCAGTGGTGGATCCTGGATTGAGCACTGCTGCATCTCCTCCTAACAGTTGAAAGAATGCAAATTACCATAGACGCGCGGAAGCCCTCGTCTTTCTAAAAAAAAAAAATATATCGCTAGAATGCGCAGATCATACACGCACCCCACGATTTTTCCCCAAAAAAGAAAAAAACACATAGGGACCCTGGGAGACCTTGTGGGACCCCCTGAGGAGACCTATAGGATCAGGGTGTGTCTACCCTCCCCCTTTTCACGTTTCACACACACATTTCACACGCTTCTTCAGCCTCCCTTGTACCAAGACATAAAATGGCTGCCAACAGTTTCTAGTTTTGAATGTTGACAACCACTTGACAGCCAATTAGCCTTCAGCACGTGGTCAGAATGGTGCGCTTATGGTACGATGACAATAAGCGGTGTATACGTATTCAATTTTTTTATGGGAAGTGGGCAACATGGCCCCCCTCCCGTGCCCAATTCCGGGCACCAGGGTCCCCAGCCCCTGGGTCATGGCTAATTATATATTATTATTTTATGGAGGGGGGCTGCAAAGCCCCCCTCCTGAAGCCACTTCAAGACCACGGTGACATCCAAACTCCATCTATGTATGTACCCCGTAGTAGGTGCCTTCACTTTGCGCATGTATGTTTGTGGTAGTGTTACACATGCGCACAATACGTCCCACCGTCTGGCTATGTACCCCTAGCGTATTTCATTTTATTTGCGCATGCTCAATTACAACATGCCCAATCACAGCTCTCACACCCAGTGGCATCATGCTCAACCAATCATCCTTCTGCAAAGCATTTATAAGCTGCCATCCTTCTTGAACTTTTCCTATTCTGCAGTCACAGCAATTGGGAGTGTTCGTATCCGCTTCTTCGTAGGTGAGCACTTTTTTTAGAGTAATTAAATTAATTAATCTGAACAATCTTTAAATACTGCATCAATACAAATTTATGTTCGATCTGGCAATGCAGTTTTTAAGAACGCTTTCCTGCTTTTTTATATCGTTAATGTTGACTTCATAACTTTTGTTTCTGTGCAAATAACTTAATCCTGGTGTGTTTGTTTAATTTGCCAAGCGCCACGTGGCTGCTGCTACAGCAGTGTGCTACGTGCTGTTCAAGTGAATAGGGTGTCGTTTTTCTCGTGTAAGTAGTGCATCACGTGCCCCATGACTTGCAAAAGTAATGTTTTCGGCAAAAGTGTATTTTAGAACTGTTTCCAGCTCTTATAACTTAAATATTTTGCCTTGGTAGGCAATGTTTTTGAGCTAATCACTTAATCCTGCCGCATATAATTTTTTCAGTAGTGCGTCACGTGCTGCTTCCTCCCCATGCACTGTAGATGTAATTGATTGTCAATGTTGTATTTTAGCACGCTCTCCATGTTTTTTAATACCCTTAAACTTAATTTGCCCCCTGTTCTATCTCATTATACAGATATCTCAACCATGAGACGTACTGGTCACCACAAGCTGTCCTGCCCATACACTATACCATGTGGTGGTGAACAACTCGACACACCAGATCCACTGACTGCTCTCCACATGTTATCAGCCAAAAATTGCAATGTACCTAATGGAGTTATAAGGTTTGTCTTCAACATTTCATGATTGAAAACCATTCTGAGATAAGCGCTTGTGTATTTTATGTGTTTGCAGACAGATAACTGTGTTATTGTCATGTTTTACTAGAATTCGTAGGCATTCTGAAATCAACCAAACGTAAAAAAAAATGTCCTCCCGATTTTATTGCCCAAATATGTGATTTAAAATTGAACAATGCATGAGTTATAATTTTTCTTGCTTCTATAAATATTTTTATAAAATATAAATCTGGATTGCGACGTTTCTTTCTGAAACCCATTTCTCATTTTAATGCTCGTTACACGTTTTCAGCCTGTACTTCAGAAACAAAGTACATTTTTTTTTTTTGTTGCAAACTAGTCTTTTAATTTTCCTTGCTATTTAGTTCTGAATTTCTAGATCATGGAAGTCCAATAAGTGACCAATCTCGGCCTTATATTTGTATTATGCAATACTATTTCCTATTTTGCTGTCCAAATATAACCTCTGATGATTACTTTTCATCCCCAATCCTATTGAGAACAATTGTTTTTATGAACATTAAAATTAAGTTTGGACATATGTACAACATATACATTTTTAACTTATTTTTCAGTTACCACAATGTTACATAAGTCAGCAGCAAGTTACCAACATTGAAGAAAGTATATCCTCCTATTCCAGTTCATTTCACCGATGTCTCAAATATGGCATGAACTAGTTGTATGAAGACAGAGAGATTCACACATTTTTAACTGACAACTTTAAGGTAAATTCTTACAATACGACCACTCGAAGAAGTTAAAAAGTAACGGATATAAGTACTTGAGGGGTTTTCGGTGGCAGATAATCTCAAATTCACACTTCTACGGATAGGTCTGATACAGGGTAGATCTCTGTATAACTAAAGGATGATTAGGTATTAGGATGGCATACAGAGCTCCCAACCTTCTTACTTTTTTTCTGTAAGGGTTCCAAATTGGGGATAAATATGAGGCTGTGCAGTAGAGGTTGACGGTGTTGCTCCACTGGTACATGGACCTCCTCATGAAGCAGGAGGAGCCTCTCTACATCTCCTTAACTCTTCACTTGCAAAGTTGACTGGATTCTTAGTCTGCAAGTGCTTCTGCATACTTGCAGTTCAACACCAGTCCTCTTTATTGGGCTCTCCTCTTTAGAGCAATCTTGCATATGCGACAAGTAACTTTTCTTGCATTCACCTTTTTTAAGACTTGTGAAAATTATTTGCAAAACATTTAATAAATACGGTGTCACTATGCATTATGTCAAATGCTTTATTAAAAATATGCAGACAATTTCCCCTTTTATTGTTGCTAACTTCTTTACAAGAGAATGTGAAGGGAGAAAGTAGGAGATGAATAACAGAGGTAGGATGTTATATGTCAAACTGCAAAAATTGATAAAAAGGGTGGACCAAAGTCTGCATGTACAATGCCTGTGGAAGCGTTTCAGGCACACTGCAAACATTTAAAAAAATATAAATATCGTCAAGTGTTACTTTGACTTGTAATATTTGACCTCATTCAGTCACATCAATCTAATTTTAAACACTAATTTTCTTTTTTGTTTTGCAGATTAACTACCATACTTCTTATGGACTCCATATTATATGTTGTTTATTATATTGTTTTGTTAGTTATAGTTCTAGTTATTTATTGTATTGTTATCTTTTAGTTATAGTTCCAGTTATTGTTTTAATAAAAGTTAATTAAAAAAGTATTCACGTCTGTTTTTTTTGGGGGGGTAGCAGTCATCAATTGAAATGATATTTATAATGTGAAGTATAATTCTGAGGCTAACTCATTAGCAACATAGTGTGGTGAACTTTTAACCTCTGTGCTCATGTAAGTGTTCCATGAATAGCTACTATGTCTGGGGCTAGCCCCCCTTCTACAATCAGTTGTCGAGATAGGAGAAGACTGAAACACCTTATCTGCGCAGATAAGTGAATAAAGATGTGAATAAATCTTTCTACTTTTCTACAAGACTATAGAATATTGTCCATATACCACAACAATCTGCATTTTAATTTGCATGGCATCTATTAAAGAGATGATGTACATTTTACAGATGAAGGAAACCGAATCTTTCTCATGAATTTTAGACTCTGCATCTGTACTTATTTGTAATTACTAAAATCTCTCGATAAACACAAGGGCTCTTTGTAGAACGACCCAACATCTGTACACATATGCTTGATATGTATCTCAAAAATACATGCTTCATTTTTTTCAGCGACCAAATACGCGGATCCTACGGGCATCTCGCAACTTTTTTTGTAAAAAAAGTCTTACTTTTTTTGCCCTACGGGTCCCTATGTCGCCCCTGAGCAGGTCTACGGGGTCAGGGTGTGTCTAACCTGCCCCTGTTCATGTTTTGCCAACATATTTCACAGACTTCTTCACCCTCGCTTCTACCGAGGCACAAAATGGCTGCCAACGGCTCCTGGTTTCGAATGTTTACAACGGCTTGACAGCCAATTAGAATTGAGCACGTGATCGGAATGGTGCGCTTATCCTACGAGGCCAATCCTCGCACAATCCGCGGATCCTCTGCGCCCATAGATATATAAATGACTTTAACCGCAATTTTCAAAGAAACTACTAAACAGATTGACATCAGATATGCCAAAGGCACAAGTCGGAACTGAGGGCTACTTCTTTGCCAAATTTAGTGTAATTCTGTTCAACCGTTCCTGCTGTAGCTGTGGCTAAAGGTCCTATGAGAAATTGCATGGGGAAAACGCATTTTGGGACCCCCTTTTTTCTAGGCCCCTGCTTCACCAATCACCCTCAAACTTTCAGGGGAGGATCGGATCTGAGCTGGCCAAAAGTTTGGAACATTTCAAGAAGATTAATCAATCGACGCCAAAGTTATTGCCAATAGAATGTTGCAGTTTTCCTATGGATAATAGGTCCTAACTATAACTACCTACTGGCGACCGCCAGTAGTAATATATATATATCAGGAAACTATGATGGACTGTGGCTGGATACAGGGACTAGGTTATCTGCCTAGGTAGGTAGATAGATAGATAGATAGATAGATAGATAGATAGATAGATAGATAGATAGATAGATAGATAGATAGATAGATAGATAGATAGATAGATAGATAGATAGATAGATAGATAGATAGATAGATAGATAGATAGATAACCTGGTCCCTGTATGCAGCCAACACTCCATAATAGTTTCCTGAACTTGTGACTTTCACCCAGTTTTGCATTATCAGATAACCGTAAGTGGCACATTGAGCTTTTAGGCGCTTTACTTACCTTAAAGCTGTTGAATTACATATCTCTGGTTCTACAGATTGCATTTTTAACATTTTGGTGTCAAATTATTTATTAAATGTTACTCACTTTTCTTTAAATTGGTGCAGTATTTTTCTTTTGTTGGGTATTCAATTTATTGATGTTTCTGTGCATTGGTGTGGGAAGTTTCTTTTGTTGTGTTTTCACTTTATTGCTGTTTGTGTGTTGCATAAATACTTTACTTATTGCTTTTAAGTTAAGCCTGAGCGTTTTTGTGCCAAGCTGCCAGAGGGCTAGGCACAGGTTAATTTAGTGAATTTTTGTGGTTCATGCTGACGTGGATTGTGATTGTTGCTTAAGTAGGGTTTCACCCCCCTCAACCGACAGCCCAATTTCTCACAACATCCATTTTTTGTTTGATCTGTTTATTAAATATTTTGTTGTTGTGTACATGAATACAAAATGGTACACCATCATAAGAAACGTCATACAGAGCCAGTAGATACAAACAGGGCCAAGTCGTACAACAACAGCTCAACTACATGGTTACATCTGCAATCTTAAGCCTGACTGGTAATGACAAGTGGCATATTATGTCAATCATAGACTCTCCTCCCTCCATCTAAAATGTTGTACAATCACGTTATGGTACCCTTCACACTTCACTCCACCATATCACAGCAATCTGTTTATGGAGTCAAACAGTTTTTATGAAAAACACCTAACGTGGGACAAGCAATCAGGGAATGGTAAGTAAAGGGAAACAAGAGCTGCATGGGGTTAGGGAAGGAAACACAGATCCCAGTTGTCACAAGACAGGAGCCTGGCAATTATCATATGGGTGCACAGCCCGACTGCCAGGAGAAATGGCCATTCAGTGTGGGGTACAAGGGACTCTATCTACACATCAATAAGAAGCTCGGGCCATAGACCTACCTATGTATAACACACTATTCATCCGGAGTGGGAGCATCCAATGGGTCGTCCGGCACCAGCAACCCCTGCAGCGCACATAGCATAATATTCCATGCAGCGGAGATGGGGAATTTACGCAAACCCAAGGTATCCTCCCTTACCAGGGAAACCGATTCAGCCTTCACCCACTTCAGCATGGAGAGGAACCTACCTTTCTTCGACGGGGTCTCCTCCGCCTTCGACCTACGGGTGATCAAACACTTGGCCACAATGAAACTCAGATACAGAAAATAGATGAATGCTTTGTGCTTTTTGTTTTTTGGAAATATACCAGTGATGCACGTCTCCCATGTCCGTGGCACCTCGCTATCCATGCAAGTGGCCAAGCCCCAAGCACCCCCTCCCAGTAAACATGCAAAGCGTGGCAGGACCAAAGCATTTGTAAAAGATTGGCATTCGCCAGCTTGCAGTGCAGGCAGCGTGCATCTTGTCCATGAAAATATCAATTGATTTTGTCCGAGGAGAGATAAGCCCTGTGGACAATGTAAACATGGATTCACCTAAAACAAGATTTTCTGGGGACCTGCTTGGGACTCTCCAGGACCAAGGACCATTCCTTCTCCGAATAAGCCTCCCCTGATTCACCTCCCACTTAACTCGCAACAGCATTAAGTCTACTAGAGTATGCTCCCTTATTGACTCCGCAAACCACTTCACTAGATGGCGTCCCATACCCATAACATGCAAATATTGCATTAGAAGATGCGTTGGACTTTCTTGCGTGATGTCTCCCCACCAACGCCTCATCACAGCCGTCCAGGAAGCATGATTTAGAAACTGGCCTGGGGAAACGCCATCTTCGTTCTTGATAGCAAGGAATGGCCACAACGCGCCCTCTCCGTATAGGTTCCCTAGGTTAGTTATACCAACCCCCACCCAGTAAGTAAGGTCTGTACTCTGTACACGACCTGCATGGTCAGCATACCTAAGAAGAGCACAATGGGCAGGTACGGTGTGATGTGTCTAGTAAGACAAATCACCCTGCGGAAACATTTCTGCGCCATCAAGACTAGTAAAGGGAGAGGTTCATTCAATCTATTACAAAGGTGGACAATGGAAAGGATTTTGTTTAGGGAGTACGGGGGTCACGCTCCACCGAGTCCGACAAGTGTAGTTCCTCCACCCACTTCGCCACCCACCGGATTTGAGATGCCAAGAACTAATGTTCTAGGCTGCCAGTGACGCCCTGCACCACAAATTGTTCCAGAGGAAATCCCGGACAATCCTCTCCAGAGAGCAGAATAAGGACACAGTTCGGTAGAGCGATAAGTTAGCAAAATAATAAAGGAGATGCGGCAACATAACCATTTTGATTAATTGCACCCTACCTATGACCGAAAGGTTGAGCTTCTTCCAAAACTCAGTCTGAGACTTGAGCACTGTAACCACCCTAGTGATGTTACCATCCATAAGATCTTGATCATTGTGGTAAATGCGGATCCCCAAATATCTGAATGTCACGGCAGCCTTTGCACTACCATCCTGTCCACCTCCCAACCCGAATCTTCTGTACTAGGATTAAAGGGGTATAGGTAAGATTTGCCCCTACTGCACCCCCAGCCCAGGCAGAGATGCAAAAGACCTCAATGTAGCAGCGAAGACTTGTGGGATTGCCAGAATATCCTTAACACACAACAAAATTCTATCCGCATAAAGCAAAATCACATGTGTGCCATCCCCAAGACATATACCCCAGTCCAGCACCAAGGTTCGTAGTGCCATCTCTAACAGAACAGTTCCATCACCAGGGCAAAGATCAAGGGGAAGAGGAAACACCCCTGGCAAGTCCCCCCGTTCAACTTATTTTGGGATAAGGGAGGCCCCATCTGCCTCCGAACCACAGGAGCCCCCTACAGTGGTCTGATAAGGCTTAAGATTTAAGGCCAAAATTCGAATCAATGGAGCACAGCAAACATGAAGAGCCCCTCCACCGTGTTGAAAGCCTTCTCCTAGTCCAGCACAATACAACCCTGAACTGCCGCCGTTTATTAAGCAACATGCTGCGGGCTGGTACAAATCCATTTTGATCTTGGTGAACCAGTTAAGGGATCAGTGGCGCCGATCTATTTGCCAGGATGTCCGCTAAAATCTTATAGTCAGGACCGCCAAGGGACGGTAAGCCCATGCAGAAGTGGGGTCCCTACCCGGTTTGGGAAGCGTGATCAATGTAGCTTCCATCATTGAGGCAGGTCTCAAGTGCCTCCGTGTATACCTTGAGCAGTTGTGGGCTTAGGGGGTCAGCGTATGACTTATACATTTGATGGGGAAGTCCGTCGGGGCCAGGAGCTATGCCAGATGACAAAGCCCTCATAGTACCCCGAACCTCATCTAGCGTGAGCGGGGCATCTAGTTCCATCCAATGCTCCCACAACAGGACAGGGAACAAAAGTCCCTCTAAGAACTGATGTATCGCCCCCTCTGTGGCCTGTTGACCAGCTTTATATAGCTGTGTGAAATATGTGGCCAGCTCACCATGGATTTCTAGCTGTGTGTACCGAAGTTCCCCATCTGAAGAGCCGTAATTGGCCCGTCCGACTACTCCTGTTTAATCAGCGAAGCGAGATTCTCACAACATCCATAAGGAGCCTATGCCATTTATGGAGGTTTCCTAACTTTACAATTAATTGACATAGGACAAGCTTGCCTCCATTGCATCCTAAGTAGTTGTTACTTTTCAAAAAAGTATTGTTTTAACAGTTTGCCTAATTTTTTATATTTTACATTCATTGGACCCGATTCACAAAGGTAACTTTACGACTTTCAGAATTCACAAAGACCATTTGCTACTCGTAAATGCCCTTTGTGAATACCAAAAGTCGTAAAGTTCAACTTGGAATTCATAAAGGGCGTTTACGAGTAGTAAAGGCCCTTTGTGTATAGCAAAAGTCGTAAAGTTAGACTTTCGTCTCACTTTATTTTGTGAATCGGGCTAATTATTCTCAGTAAAATGTTCGCATTGCAATTTACATTGATGTGGGCCTCTGTTTATTATTTTTACTTACTTAATTGTATTATTGTTTATGGTTTTAATAACATAACCCATGCTACATTTTCTGTAAGGGTTTCCTTGGTTATCTAGCCAAGCTACTTCTGGTGATCCAAGACAGCCGTTATGTAATCCTAATTTGTCTCAATGGGTGCCTCTGTTTAGGCAGTGTGTGAGCTCAGTCATCAAAAGTTAAATTTCTGTCTAACTTAACCTGCCAGTCAAAACTTTGACATCATCCACCTTGCAGTTTGGTGTTTCCACGGAGAACATGTATCCAATAACATCAGTGGCATAAGGTTAAAATTAGGGAAATTCCGGATTCTTCATTTTGAGATAACCTCTGGCAATATAAAAAAAATCCTATTTTAATCTGAAACTACTTTGTTCCCGTGTATTAAAATGCTGTTATCGACAAAATCATGCATTTTGACACTGATCTTGCCAAATTATCCAGAAAGTTTGTTTCAGAAAAAATTCTTGAAATGCTTAAAATCTGTTTGCCATTTTCAAGCACAAAGATATGTAAATATATTTTGCCAATAAACAGGAACTCCGAAAGGATTTTGGAATCCCTGGCAACGCTCAAAGTAGCCAAGTTCAGACCCCCTTCCTGAAATAGGGGTGTATTTGGTATTTCCGTGCAATATTTTACCTGTTATCCCCTGCTCATTGCACCATAACGCAGCTTAATTTTTTCATTTTTTATTAGTGGCGGCATTGGCAATAATGTTGGTGAAATGGAGTTTTACCCCAGCCTTTGATGCATTTTATGGAGTCTTTGAGAGTTTCCCCAGGAATTACGCTACTTTAAAGCTTGCACGTCACCAAAACTTCAATGACACCGATGTGTATCATATCCCAAATATTGTTAGGAAGAATGCAAACTCCAATGGGTAATATCTTGAAACGGATAATTGACACAAAAAATAAGCAAATGATATTTTCTGACCACAATATTCTGGTGTCATACCGCAATAAAAACTGCTGACATTTTATTGTAAACCATATCCAATGCTAAACACAAGGGATGTATGAAAAAATAATAAACGTCGCCAATGTGACTTATTGTTCGAAGGTACCTTTCCAGTACTAATCATTCATTTTTCGTGTGTCTTCTGAATAAATTATTTCTGATTCATCCCCACAGCCCTCTCATGAACTAGCATAAAGTTATAAAATGCACCTGTTGTCTAACCACACTTGCACTTCCAACAAAACGTGGGTGTACAACGAGCAGGGTTGTAGTAACAGAAACACATTCAGAGGGTGACATTATTCTTGGATAACAACAACATAATGGAAGATAAAAGTAAGAAACGTGAGTAAATTACAAAAACTACATTTTGTTTTCTGGATGGATTCTGTGGAGAATTATCTATGGAAACATCTGCCAGTCATGCTGAAGGAAACGATGTGGATGTGAGCTAACAGTGTAAGGTTGCACGGGATGGGCTGGACTGGGGAGAGATTCCTGAACAAACACTTCGAGGATGTTATGTAGGAAATTTCAAGTGTTAGTGAAGTCTGTTAGGTTGATATAGTGTATACTTCATCTTTTCTCTCTCACTTTGAACTCTGCATGATATTTCTTGAGATGAGGAGTCCAATAAAGTTCAAAGTTATCTCTGCAAACAGAGGTATGGTCAGGAAATTGCTGAAATCTGTGGAATCTGCTTACGTCTTTTGTTGCAAGACAACCAATCTAAAATCACAATTCCATATAACATACATTTTGGGTTTAAATTTATAATAAATAATGCTAACATGCCTGTCATTCGTCGATAGAACTGCATAAAGGTGACATTTCTGGTTAATGAAAGAAGTGTTGTCTCTATTTTCAATACGTACTTTTTTGTGGCACGGTTGTTCGACGGCTGGTTAATATTTTATCTGTTTTTTCACACATTTTTTAAATCGCATCCTGCTTTTTTTTTTCTGGCCGTGCATGTAAAGATTTACAAAGGACAGAGAAAGAGAAACGTAGAAAAAGTGAGGAGATCAAGCAAAAGAAAAAAATAGTGAGAGGAAAAGAAAAGGAGAGAGTGAGAAAGAAATCACCCATCAATCTATCCTGCAACATATAGAAACAACTTCCAGGCACTGAAAAATAAAAAGGTCTGAGGTTGGAATGGGGTGGTAAATGAGGTGCTGATATACAGCTTTCTAAAGATTTAGCACCTCTTCTGCAACATAATTATTAGCAGGACAACACACTATGACCCAGATTCTCAAATAAATCAAGGAACACAGCGCAGCAGGCAAAAATGCTGCGTTGTATCGCATGAACAGGGAGAGAGCAGGAGAGCGCCATATCTACATAGATATGGCTCTCTCCTCCCCTCTCCCTAGCGCCAGCACAGCTTTTAGCTGCTGTGCAACAGGCACACATCTTAGCACCATAGTGCTAAGGTGCATGCCTGAGTCTTCTATAGGTTTTGTACAGGAAGGGGACCCTTTCTGTAGACAATACTATGACTAGACAAGCTTAAAAACATTTCCTACTTTGTATGTCTGCTGTGCAGTACAACACACATGCAAAGTCAGAAAAGTAAGGAGAAATGAAAATATTTCTCCTTTTAAAGCTTGCTTTTCAGCAGAGTTATTTTTTGGCACTACACCCTGGCGCTAGACCCTCTCTAAACAGGGTTAATTGAAAGGGTTTACCGGTAAAAAGCATGGATGATTACCTGGGAACACCCATCTGACACCCCCTTTATGTAAAGGAATGCAAAGCAGCATTTCGAATGCTTTGCGCTACCTTTCGAAACAAACCAAAGCAAATACTAATTTGGGTTGGTTTGTTAATCACCAAAAAGTTTTAGCATAAAAAAAGTAAAGCTAACCCAATGCAGAACCTTTGTGAATCTTGGCCTAGGACTTCAATGTTTTTAACAGATTGGATTTCTTCTTAACAGGCCAGTCTCCAGAAGCATATTTTTAGGGCTAGCATGGTACTCAGCTCACTAGTTCCAATCTTCTGTTAGTGGAGCCACAGATGGGAATGCAGCAGCTCTGCCTTTAAGGCTCTGAGTGGTGGTTTCACTTTGCACTTCTAGGATCCTGCTCTGTGATAAACTTTCTGTTTGATGCTGCTTGCAGGGTACCTTCGATTGAGATGACCCCCACTTCCGTAATTAATGACCGTCTCTTTCTGTTAAAATCTAGATTGCAGCATCAACATTATCGGCGCCATCTTGTCCCCTTTTCCGACTCATACGTGCGCGTAAGCAGCAGCCATTTTGTATGCCATGGCCTCTCTGCCCACTGCCGATAGCCAGCGCGTCTCTCCTCCTCACTCCCCGGCCTTGCAAGCATCCCCCCGCGCCCTGACAGCCCCCGGTCTCTCCTGCTTGGGCCATAAACGCACCTCCAGCGCGACCCTTCCTCCGAGCCACATCCCGTGCTGAACCCCCACACTCTTCCATCTCATTCATAGAACAAGCTCCTTTGATAACCTCTTCCTCCCTGTCCGATTGTCCGACCTGTTCCCAGGCCAACACCTAGCCCAGCAGATACAGTTTACTGCCCCTACAGTAGGACCCCGCCTCACATCAAAGGAGCGGGGATTAATCAATGCCTTCACACCCCCAGATCCGACCGATCGCCCGCATTCCTGTTCCCAGCGGAATGTCCAGCTCCGCGATAGCCATCATGCTGAGATTAGGGTGGGGACTCCTACTGTAGATATGTGTGGGAACGGGCCTGAACAGGGGATTCCAAAGATGCCTTTTCCATGCTTCAAAGCAATGCCACGGATGTCATAAATGTAATAAAGCCATAAACCTGTGTATAAGAGGCCAGGCCTCAGAGATGCGGTTAGAGCACCTCGAGAAAATACCCTGTTGTCTGATTTGATGTGTTCTGCTCCGTCGGAATAAACTCCTGTTTCCTGCCTTCCAGTCTCCAGCGCCTGCCTCTTTATTTGGTAACCGTGAGTTGGGCGAGAGGCGGCTAGCGCCGGGCAAACCTTGAAAAGGGGTAATCGACCTGATCTGCCTGACCCTTTTTCCACATTTCTTCTCTTTCACAGGCAATATGCTTCTAGCATAGAATACTCAAGATTGCACCTTCTGTATGCCTATCATTGCTTGGACAAGCATGCACTTTTCTGAGTGGCGAATGTAGAAAGCATACTCCAGGTGCAGATAAAAGTTGAGCTTCAAGTTATGAAACAGTAAAGAGGCTGTCATATTTAAATGTACACTAGAAAGCCAAACCACCTCATAATAGAACTTGTACTTCAAAGCAAGTAGATTGCACTTTCCAGTGACTACCCCAGCAAATGTAAATATTACTGATCTGCATTAAAAGTAATGGCATCAGCACTTCTCACCAGGAACACATAGTAAAAAATAATAAAGGGGTGTGGTTGTTAAGCAATTTGTAAACAAAAAACAATGTGGATCACATAGCAATTGTTAGACCTTAACTGGACTTCAAAGACCAAAATTCATGGTGACTTTTGGTTCTTACACCAAGATCCTTTTTAGAAAATAAGTGCAAATGTGTGCATTGAAATCATAATGGGCCAGTTGTATTGGCAAAAACATGATAAGCTATAAATTCAACGTATTTCTCTATTAAGGCTCTATTTGACTTCCTCTCTTCTCTCCTCATCACCTATTCTCTGTCCCCCCTGTTCCTCTCAAAATCTCTGCCACACTACCCCTTTCTCGTTGCCACTGCATTTGTCTATCTTCTCCTTCCTGTCTTTCCTGCTCTCTCTCTCTTTCTAATTTCTCTTTTGCTCTTCATTCCCTTTATTCCCTTTCTCCTGTTTTCTAGAACCTTTTCTCTCTATCTTTTCTGTACTTCTCAGTATTTTTTCATCCTCCCCCTAGCTCATATATGGCAAGTGAAAATTTTGCATGGCTGTGCCTGGCCATTAGTAGCAGCCGCCACCTTTCTTTAGCTACTGGGATCTTTGTTGTTCTCTAGTCCCTAAAGTCTGCCACCCTTTGAGCCTTCTTGAATTGGAGAAGTCTCCCACGACCATGAATCAAAGAGTTAGTGCATGTGGCCTTCATTTTGCTGCAGCCTGTTGTCCATTCGTGTTGGTCAGGACATCAGGCAGCATGAATTTGGTTCATTTAACTGCTTTATGTCAGAGGACAAACCCTTACAGTCCAAATCCCTACATTCACAGTTGCAGCCCGGAGTACTGGAAAAGAAAATGTTTCTGGAAAAACACCAAAACAATATGTTTTCCAAAAGAAAACTTGGGACACAAGGGGAAATTCTTCTCTCAAATGTTTTTTTTTTTTGCTTTGCTGCATTGCATAGCACACTGTGAATGTTGATATCATAGCAAATCAAAAGTGAAAGCAGACTACCACACAGCTTTCCTACTCTTCTCCCAATAACAATAGCACCCCAATAATGTGGCCAGGCTATCACCCTTGATAGGAAATGCCCAAACTCAGCAAGTAAAAAAAAAATCGAGATTTTGCAAATTGTCCAATTCTAGTGATGTTTGTAGCTGCGGTATTTAAGCCAGGGCTCGGTCAGCACCCAGGAAAACCTGCCAGTCCCATATATTTCTGAAAACAAGCCACCTAGGATAGTCCACGATGATAAGGCTAGAATGCATCCCAATAGATTTTCTTACACTGAATGCCCTGCAAGCACCAAACCATGGCTAAATCACAGGTTATCCTTATATTTCTGTGAAGGAACATTCTGGAACCTATGAGGATTCATGAAATTCCTATGACTCAGCTCCACGAGCCTCCCAATAAAAACGTTAGCCCGAATGTAACCACGTATTATGCATTTAGGGCTAGATGTACAAAGCAAATGAATACTGATTCCTATATTGCGATTCTTACCAAATCACAATTTAGGAATTTGTATTTGGTATGTATGAAAGTGAGCAGCTGGCCATTACCAATTCTGTTGAAGTCACATTTGCTATTTAAGGAATCACAAATAGAAATTCGGTAAATAGCGAATCGAATCTCAAATACTGACGTTTTTCCTGGGAGTGAGTGATGGCATCACAAACAGGAAGTGGAGCAGCAGCAGGCCTATTTGAACATTGTAGAGCCTTGAGATAGGTGATAACCAATACAACCCTACTGGGTTCTGCAGCATTCACAGCCATCCACCCCAGAAAGCAGGAAAATGTCCAGGCAGAATCCTGAGAAGGAAATGACCTTGGAGGGATTAAGAAAACATTGAAATTCTTTGAAAAGAGTTGGAAATACTCACAGAAGACAGTGTGGCAAACCATGACACTTTGTTTGGTAAAACATCCCTCTCTGTGCCAGAGGGATGTATGACGTTACAACTCATACGTTTACAACGCATACCTTTACAACAAAATTTTTACAACGCAAAAACCATTACAACGCATGTATTTACAACGCATGTTTTTACAACGCAGGTACCTTTACAACGCATACCATTACAACGTAAGTATTGGTAAGTATATATTAATTTTTTTAATTTAAATTAATTAAAATTAATATTATTTAATTTAATTTAATTTAATGTAATTTATTTTAATTTAATTTCATTTCATTTAATTGATTTAATTTAAATTTAATTTTATTTTATTTTTACCCTGTACCCCTGTACCCCAAAAACCCAAAATTGACCCTGAACTCTAAAAATACCCCTGTACCCCAAAAACCCCAAACTGACCCTGAACCCTAAAAATACCCCTTTACCCAAAAACCCAAAATTGACCCTGAACTCTAAAAATACCCCTGTACCCCAAAAAACCAAAACTGACCCTGAACCCTAAAAATACCCCTTTACCCAAAAACCCAAAACTGACCCTGAACCCTAAAAATACCCCTTAACCCAAAAACTGAAAACTGACCCTGAACCCTAAAAATACCCCTTTACCCAAAAACTGAAAACTGACCCTGAACCCTAAAAATACCCCTTTACCCAAAAACCCAAAACTGACCCTGAACCCTAAAAATACCTCTTTACCCAAAAACTGAAAACTGACCCTGAACCCTAAAAATACCCCTTTACCCAAAAACTGAAAACTGACCCTGAACCCTAAAAATACCCCTTTACCCAGTGAGAGCAACGCGCACGCGGGACGCGCGCGGGGCTAAGGCCGGGGCTAAGACCGGGCAAAGAGCGGGCCGTTTAAGGCCGTTCAAGGACGGCAGAGGACGGCCCTGGCCCTGAACCCCTGTCTTATCGCCCTTAATTCATCGACAAGGTAGGCGGAACTGTGTTTTCTATCTCTTCCTCAAACACTGGTGGCCGCCTCCCAGTTATATCACCATCCTCTACTGCCCTTGCGTCACTGATGTCAGCCATGCGCAACAGAACTAGAAGCTGTACTAAAAGAGCCACGGCGGTAGCACAGGTGACTGGACCCATAGATCTCTTTATTTCACGGGTGAATGAGACCATCGACAAAAGCATTGTATTGCTGGAAAAAAGAGTCTCCCTGGATCTCGCGAACGCTAAGCGCTCGTCTTTGGGTTCTCTTGCAAATGCTAAATCACCCTCCCAGCAGCCCTTGAATAACTGTTCCTTACCCTTATCCTTGCCCACCGCTGGCGCATTCACTGTACCGAATGCTGGCGATCTGTCAGTTGCCCAATCTGACTCGGATCCGTCTTATGTCGATCTTGAGGCTACCCCAGACCTAGAAGCCTGTCAGTCACCCGGCAAAGCGGAGCCGAGTCTAGATGGGCCAACTGATATGGAAACAGCTCCTGTACTTATTGATTCTGGGGGAAGGGTTACTATCCCTCTAAAGGTTACGTCCAAGAGCAAGACTAAGGAAAAACCTAAAGTTAAAGTCAGGAATCATAACCTGTATACCCTGCTGGGTTCAAAATATGGTAACAGATCTTAAACTGGACCTTGAGGCCACAATAGCAGCACAAATTAAGCCTTTAATTTCAAAACTTGACAGACTCACGTCATTAATGCACTCGAAATGGCCTAATAAGACGAATGGGCCAGGGTCTGTTCAGCCACATGGGATTAAAGAAGCAGTCCCCAAATGCTTATCTTGTGTCCAGCTTTCTAAAGATGCATCAAATAATGCACAAATAACTATAGTTTCCAGAGATCCAGCTACACTACATCTGTCCCAAACAGGGAATAACTCTGTCCAACCCCCACTCCTATCTACTCCGAAGGTGGTGGGTTCTACTTCGGCTTATCAACATTCTGTTGATGGAAATAAAACTACTACCTCACAAGCAAAAGATGTCGCAGGAAAGTCTATCAACCCTTCAGTTCCTCTCTCTACAAACAAGCCTGAAGGCTTTAAGCCAAAGCAGGCACGCTTTAAGTCAATCAGCCTGCCACCAGAAGTCTCCCCTTTTGTGGTTGTGTTGACAGCTGTTCCCCCACTGAAGGAGGGAGTAAAAGAAACCTTTGTAGAGTTAAGAAATAAATGCGCCCAGTGGCTCCACTTACACAAACCTTTACCTAGTAATATGAGTGGTGAAATTCTTACTGTGCGTAGAGGGGACTGGGTGGGCAGGAGTAAGAAAACAATAGTAGGGGACGTAATTACAGTTAACTTTAGGGATATAGGGGCAGCCAGCTACATATGTAATACACCCAACAGCGGTCCTGCTACCCAAATTAATCCACTCCCTTTGTCCTACTTTCTTCCTATACCACCAAGACCAAATCCTTCTCCCCCTACTTTCCCAAGTAATAGAGGGTCTGTGTATCCCCCGCAACATACCATCAAACCTTGGCAGCAACCACCACATCTTTCATCTTTTCCTCCACACCATGTTAGTCTTCAGTGGCAACAACCTCCTCATTATCCACCACCTTTATATCAGTCTGCTCATCAGTGGCAGCAACCTTTTCAGCTCTCACAATCTGTTAAACCCCAGTGGCAACAATCATGGCAGGACTTGCCTCCTCCTCTTGATCCCTCGTATTCACAATTCGCTCATCCTAACAGATATGGTGTGTTAGATGAGGTAGACTGACTCAGCTTTATTAAAGCTTCAGATTCAAACCTCACTATCACCAATAAGGATATGGAGAGTGTTTTTCCAGCCATACCTTTCCCCACACTTCTTGAATCCCCAATAGCGGCATCGTCAATACCACTTTCGCATACATTAACTAGGGGTAGTCCTGATGCTTGTACATCTACCGTCACCCCCAGACTAGGCCCAGATATCAACCTCCAGGAAGATAGTCCTACCTCACCTTGTGTAATCCAGCCAGAGTCGGCTACTGTCGTCGACACTGGTAAGCCTGCGGGACTTTCTCTTATTTCCTGGAATATTGCTGGCCTTGCCAGTAAAATAGGTTCACCCTTCTGGACCAGGTTTATTGGGGAGGGATTAGATCTAATCCTCCTCCAGGAAACGTGGTGTTTGGACCATATCAATGTTGAAGGGTACACATCTCACTGCCTTAAAGCTACTAAATCCAGCTCGGGCAGGGCCAAGGGGGGCCTTTTGATGCTTTTGTCTAGCAAGCTGTGTAATTGTACAGTTAGAAGTAGTACGACAGTTGGGACCCACAGTCAGGTAGTAAGGGTGGAGTGCAGTAAGAGTATTGACCTAGTTGCAGTAAATTTCTACAACAATATTTTTGATGCCACTAGAGGAGATATTTTACCACCTCATGAAAAGGAAATTGCCAAGGCCATGGCCATTTCGAAAAGAAAGGCTGAGGTTATTTGGGCAGGGGATTTTAACTTACAGCCCTGCCATTTGTCCAATGATAATATCTGTGGTTTTGGAGCGGCTATGAGCAGTCATTGGGGGGGGCCGGGAGCGAGGGAGGATTTTCTCCACTTCCCACACTGCAGTTACGGTTCTACATTAAACAACATGCTAGTTACACTAGACTTGACCCTGTTAAACTGTAACATAAATAATCAGGCAATAACATGCCCCACCTTTACAGGAAGGGACGCAGGGTCATTTATAGATCATATTCTTTTGTCTAGTAGTGGAGACTTTACTAATTTGTATGTAAATGAAGAAAGTCTCAGTGACCATAACAGCATTCGTGTTACCCTCCTAGGGCATGGTACCCCATCAGCTTCAGGTGAAAAGTGTTCTACTGACCTAGTACCCATCAGACCGAAGGGTCTAAGGATTAGATGGACTGGAACTAATTCTAAGGCCAAGCAGAAGGAGGTTCTTACCAGTTGTAAAAACCAAATTAGTTCCTGTCTAGATGAAGAAAGTGACCCTGGTTGCTTATTACTACACTTTGTCTCCATTAATAGTATTATTGATGGTATTTTTACTAAGGCCCCGATATCCAATAGTGGTCCGAAGCAGGGGTGGTTTGATAAACCCTGTATACTTGCCCTCCGAGAACTCAAGAACGCTTTAGGTATTAAACCACGTGATAACGAGGGAATAAAACACCTCAGGTCTAGATATAAAACAGCAATTAATAACAGGAAAAAGGTATTACAGACTGAGGCGTGGGATAAGTTGAAAGAAGCAGCCGAGACCAAAAACTGCAAACTTTATTGGGAAACAATTAATATTCCTTTTCTCAATAAAGAAGATGTTCCAGAATTAACATCATATGTTGCATGCAGCGATTGGGTCAGTCACTTTTCTAAAATCTTCAATCCAGAAGGGTTATCCCTTGAGTCACCGTCTCCTGAGTTTACCTCTTGGCTACCTCTCCCTTTGGGAATAACATTAGAAGAAAGCCATGAAGGAATCTCTAACAGCAAAGGAGGCAAGGCCCCTGGCCCTGATGGGGTCCCGCTGGATTTATACAAAGATGAACCAGATTTGTGGGCTCCCATCCTGGCGAGGATATTCAATTGTGCGGCAGAAACTAATTTCCCTTCTTCTTGGGGTCAATCAGTCATTATTCCCTTACATAAGAAAGGTAACAAATCAGAGGCTTCCAATTATCGGCCAATTTCCTTGTTGGACGCCTCTGTAAAGGTAATGAGTAGGATTTTGCTCAAAAGGCTAGAAAATTGGGCAACTGATTCAAATATTTTAACTAGAGTCCAATATGGTTTCTGGAAAGGCTTGGGCACATTGGATCAATGTGTAAATTTGGACCTTTTAATTAACAAATATACTGTGGCTAAAAATGGCAACCTCTTTTTATGTTTTGCTGATTTGAGCAGCGCTTTTGATTTGGTTAACCATGCTATTCTTTGGGAGGTTTTGCTTGAAGCAGGGGCACCGAGGGAAATCGTCCATTTCCTAGCTAGACTTTATGAAAAACTCTCCTGTAAAGTCCGCTATGGCACCCTAGGCGAATGCACCCCTTTTTTTAAAGTCTCACGGGGCATACGCCAGGGATGTGTTTTGGCCCCTCTTTTATTTTCCCTCTTCATTAATGGTGTTGACCGTTCTTTGGTTGACATCCCAGCAGACGCTCCCTTGATTGGAGGAAAACCCGTCCCGCTATTACTTTATGCGGATGACGCTGTTCTTTTATCTCGTACACAGATTGGCCTCCAGCGTTTAATTGATAGTTTTATGCAGTTTATCCAAATTAGGAGGCTTCGAGTGAATAAATCTAAGACGTAAGTTATGTCATGCGGTCAGGCAGCAAAACAGTCAAAGCATACCTTTTTTCTGGATAAAGATAAATTGACACATGTTAAATCCTTTTGCTATTTGGGAATTACATACAACAACAGTGGGACTTGGACCTCTGAATTTGACTCCATTAGATTAAAAATGCTGCGGTTCACTAGCAGTATTTTTCGATTTGCTTCCAAACTTGGCTCAAGAAGCATTCCAGACATGATGAATATATATAATGTTTGTTGTATCTCTTCTGCTCTGTATGGGGCAGGTGTATGGGGCCATAGAGAGGGCACATCCTTACAAAAGGATGAAAACAAGTTTTTAAGGAGGTTGTTATGTGTCCCCCCTTCTGCCTCTGTCCAACTGATCCACGAAGAGGTCGGGGTCGAGTTTATTTCTGACTTGGCAGCAGTTCGGCCACTTTTATTGTGGCGTTCTATTTGGGCTAAGCCAGAGACTCGATTCACTCAAGATATTATTCTTGACTGTATAGGTTTGGACCACTCTTCACGCATACAGTGGTTGAGATACATTCACCGCTGGTATCTTCTTCTTTTTAATATCGATGTGTTTCTTGAGCCAGAAGAGGTTGTTTCTATCCCCAAAAAAGAAATTAAGACAACGTTTCTAAATTTTCAAAAGGCAGAGCGTGATAAAATATTTGGTAATTTAACCACCGTGAAATTTTACAAGGATCTGAATTTAACCTCGGGGTTTCAACCTTACCTTGTGTATGTGACTCGTCCCTCTCACCAATATGTATTAACCCGTGTCAGACTGGGTATTGTTCACCATCTGGTTGCATTCCCAAACCCGAAAGCCAGATCAGAGACACTCTGCCCGTGTGACAGTACTTCTCGCCAGAGTTGTTGCCATTTTTTACTTTTTTGTAAATTTTTTCATTTCCTTAGGGTAAAATACCTTAAACCGATTCTTATAAAGTATAATATCCGTACCACAAAAACTGCATTGACACTATTATCCTCACTGGAGAATGCGGATATTTGTTTCTTTTTGGCCACCTACATTTTGAAGTGTACAGCTGCCAGGAAAAGTATTGTACTGTAAAATCTTTTATACGTACCTGTCTGTGCCCATGTTATATAGCTGCCAGGAATTGTATTATGCTGCTATTACCTTTTACATCCCTGTCTGTATATGTATGTTTCCAAGTTTTATATCAATCTTTGTAATTAAGGTATAATTTTACTCATTGATGTCCACAGTATGTACTGTATGGTCTCCCCTTTCTTTTACTTTTAAATAATTTTTATGCTAGTCTAAAAATGTCCAGAATCATTTTACCGGAATTATTTTACCGAAATGTACAGCTGCCAGGAAATTGCCTATCAAGTAAACCTTTTCGATTTCCTGTCTTTACACCTATGAATGCTTTGTATTGTCGTAACAGTTTGTTGATTTTAAAGGGAAAGAATAATTTTTAACTGTTGCACACTAGCCGTTTGCACATTTCCTACTCCTTTTCTTATTTGTGTCTATATGGTGATTTAATATTATAAATTATGTATTTTATTATGCTTGTATGATTTGTATGTACAAATCGAATAAAAGCTTTTGAACTTGAACTTGAACCCCTTTACCCAAAAACTGAAAACTGACCCTGAACCTTTAAAAATACCTCTTTATCTAAAAATTGAAAACTGACCCTGAACCCTTAAAAATACCCCTTTACCCAAAAACTGAAAACTGACCCTGAACCCTAAAAATACCCCTAAAAAAAACCCAAACATATAACATTTTAAATATAATTATATACTTACCAATACTTACGTTGTAATGGTATGCGTTGTAAAGGTACCTGCGTTGTAAAAACATGCGTTGTAAACACATGCGTTGTAATGGTTTTTGCGTTGTAAAAATTTCGTTGTAATGGTAGTGCGTTGTAAAGGTTGCGTTGTAAAGGTTGTTTCCCGTGCCAGAGCCACCACCAATTCCTCTGGAGAAATTGATTGAGTCCACCTTCGAGCCAGAACTGTGTTTAAACTCAGCAACATTGACACCTCAGAGTCAGAGGCTCCTTCTGCTCTAAAAGGTAAGAGTGATACATACACATACAGAGTCACAATAGCACATCTGCAGTAATGTGTGAGGTAACATTGTAACCATGTTAGGCTGGAAAATGTTAAGCTACGATCGAATATAAGAAAAACACCATTAGAAATGTTAGGTCTACGGTAGTAGTGCATTATGGGATATGTAATACTCCATTAGGAACACCGACAGCACAAACCAACCCTGCCATACAGTAACTAATACGAACAAAGTGTATATAACAAAATGTATTTACAAATATTTACACATTGCATCTCGGTACAGATTTTCCTGCACATACAGAGCATGAGTCCGAAGAAGAGGGGTCAGGAAGACACACAGATGTCCAGTCAAGAAGGCAATGAATCTATAATGCCACATACTTCAGCCCAGAGACAAACTAGCTGTTCTGAAGACAGCAGACAGGAACTGCCCGTTGTGGAAGTGAATGATGTAGGAAGTCCACGTACCAGATGAACCTGCAGTGAGGCACCGCACAGGGGTACTCGTGTCCAATATCACAGTGTCATCAGAGAGTTTAGTCTCAGGTCGGGGGCCACACAAACTCTGGGCGAAACCACACAGGTGTTTTCGGATCTTGCTTCCATGTTGAAGATAAAACACCTACAACACAAGCAAATCTGGAAGAGAAGCATCACAACTGGCTTCCAATAAGTAGCAAAATCCCTTGAAGATTCACAAAAGTCTCTGGAGTATGTAGACTCTAAGACGCAGGCTATGAACAATCTATGTGGCAAAATGCACAGATGTACTCAGCATCATATATTCTCCCATACGGATATGTTAAGTCACTCAGTAAATCACCTTCCACAGTCTCAATCAACCATCTCACACCCTACTGTTGGGCTGCAGGTTAAAATGGGCCACTATAATGGTGATGTCACATGGGGCCTTGTCCAAGTGCCCACTGCAGTAGAGAGCTTCCAGACCACTCAAATAACACGAAGCAGAGTGCTGGGCAAGCCGAAAGTGAGGATCTATTGATTATAAGCAGTGTCTCTGTGAATGAGGCAATGAATGTGCATCAAAGTAGATCACAAGGTAGTGTTGCTGGTACAGAAGGCTCCACTACACCTGTGCGAAAAAGTTCAGTTCATATGCAATGCAAACAGTAATAACGCTTACATTTGCACCATATATTGTTTTGTCATATGTTGCTATTTCTGTAACGTGTACTGATTTGTACTTACATTTGAACATTCTGAGGAGCGAAAAGTATTTTTCAACTCCGTTTACAATTTGAGAAATAAAGGTTGTTTTGTTCAAAACTGTACTTCTTGTGTTTAGCTTTGTGCAAAATATAAAGTAATTATTTGTAATGCCCATACGTCTTACTCTTCCTTCAACTGCCAATGTACCTTACTGTGTTTCCTTTGCTAGTGGGTTTTATGGTTTATCTTCATCTGAATCTGATTCAGATATTACAACATGGTGGAGAATTGCACGAGTCACAATTATCTTACATCTGGTCTCTAGGGAATATTGTAGTGCACCCCCAGTTTTTTGTAAACACTGAAATCTACTCTGCAGTAAACCAAACATCCTTTCAATTAGAGACTGGTCGATTTGTGTACTGCATTGAAGCATACCTCACTTTAGTTTGTGGATGTAGATATGGTCTAGCGATATATACAATAAAACCTTTAGGAAATTTATGTCATAGTCATAGGCCATATTTACCAAGTAGACAGTCATCTTCAAAATTTCCCCTGAGAAGGCCTGAGTAAATACTTCTACACCTGAACATGAAAGAGTCATGTGTGCTGCCAGGGTACTTTTCCATAAGATCTGTGATGATATGTTTTGCATCACACACCGCTTGAAAATTTAGGGAATGGATGTTTTCTCTATTTCTAAATATGTACTCATTGTAAGAGCGTAGATATATGGGAACATGGGTGCTATCAATACAACCAATTACACTCAGAAATTGGGCAATGCAATAGAAAATCAATTTTGCTAAATGCAACTCCTGCGCTGTGCTGAGGAATTTAATATGATGGTGTATTCTCTCTACCATCGCATCTAGGGTATCATAAAAAAAACGATAAGAGCACTCTGTGATACCCCACCTGGAATTTAAATGACACCTTGGTAACTCCCAGAGGCTAAAAGATGGAGTGAGCATTGCACCTACACATGTCTGGGTATGACATTGCTTCTGAGAGTGTTTCTCTCAAGCTAAAGATGTATTTCTGCACTAGGTTTAAAATAGCTGTTCTACTTAGCCTATACTTATAAAAAGTTTCCTCCTCTGCTTTTTGGAAGAGTGTCAGTCTCACTCTGAATTTCCGTTCCTGCTCCTCCTCCTCTGAAGGGCATTTTGAATCCACATCCTCCTCACAATTAAGTACAATGCCGCCATTGTGGAACACCCTAATGCATTTTGGGCCTTTTTTATATATTTTGGTCCAGGTTACCACCTGATCAGAGTTGGTGGTAATTTGCATGTGCTCATTGCTTCTCTGCAATGAGATATCCTTGTTTTTCGAGAGCAAAATTAATACCATATATGACAAAATCTTGCAAACAACTAGCACCAACTGTGGCAACCATGTTCCGACTACATCGCAAAAAAAACAGTATCTTTACTTTCCTTTCCTCCAGTTTCCAACATCGATCTCCCCCTCCTAACCAGCCATATAAAATCTGGCTCTCCTAGTCACCTCATTCCAGCGAAAATGATGGCCCCCCTAAACTCCTTTTTAGGCCCACCTATTCTAACCATCATAACCATCATAACAACCATCATAAATCAATCCCTTAGTGAAGGACAGGTACCATCTGAGTGGAAACAAGCAGTAGTCAATCCCATTCGGAAAAATACCACACTACCCTGGTCTGACCTTTCAAACCTTAGACCCATCTCCCTCCTACCCTACCTCAGTAAACTCACCGAGAAGCATGTTAACACCTACCTGTCGAAATAAATCGAGGCAGCGGAGGGCCTGGACCCATCCCAATCTGGTTTCAGGCCCAATCACAGCACTGAATCAGCCCTCCTCTCCGTGACCGACAACATCAGGATGTCACTGGACAGGGGGGGATCAGTGATCTTAGTGCTGTTAGATTTGTCCGCTGCCTTCGACACGGTATCACATGAACTTCTTCTCGAAAGACTGAGTGATGTGGGGGTAGGAGGAATGGCTCTATCATGGCTGCAAAGTTTCCTGTCTGGCCGAACTCAAGGTGTCAGACTGGGCTCTCACTCTTCACCATCAAGAGTGCTAACTAAGGGAGTGCCACAGGGCTCATGCCTCAGCCCCACGCTTTTTAACATTTATGTGGCCCCCTTAGCAAATCTGATAAGATCCTACGGATTCACTCCGGTGTCATACGCTGATGACACCCAGCTTTTGTTTCCCTTTCAAACCCTCACACCAGCAATTCAGTCATCATTTGCGGATGGGATGAGAGCAGTAGCACATTGGATGGCTCAAAATTTCCTCCAATGTAATGTGTCCAAAACCGAGGTTATGCTGTTTGGGGGGGCGGCTGTTCTGTGGTCCCCAGAATGGTGGCCCCTGGAGCTAGGTCCTGTCCCCAACCCCAAGCCAATAGCAAAAAACCTCGGCGTCAAACTAGACCAGGCGCTCCTGCTTAAGGAGCACACCACACAAGTGGTAGGTGCTTGCTTTCATGTGGTGGGGTTATTGCGGCGCGTCTTCCCATTTCTGCCAGACCATCATAGAAAAACACTCATCCAAACCCTTATAATAAGCAGAATAGATTACTGCAACGGACTATATCTATCGGCAAATGAAGAACAGCTACATAAACTTCAGGTTGTCCAGAATACGGCAGCTAGACTGGTTCTCAATGCCCCTCCCAGAACGCCTTCCCACCCTCTACTTCACCAACTTCACTGGCTGCCAGTAAAGCAGTGCATCAAATTTAAAATCTGTAGTTTGATACATAGATGCCTGTTTGGTACTAGCCCCAAATATTTAAAAGAAAAATTTGTACCATACACCCCTGGACGTAGACTACGATCAAGTTACCATCAACTTCTACTGGTCCCTAAGATAAGAAGAGCCAGACAGGGAGGTCGAGCTCTGTCTTACAAAGGACCTATCCTATGGAATTCCCTACCCTCTGAACTGAAACAGATCAGGAATCTTGAACTATTCAGGAAAAAACTCAAAACTTATCTCTTCACCCTGCCATAGAATTATTCAAAACTCCCTCATACTGCTTCAAGTCATTCAGTAAATTGTCCAATGTAAGCAACAGCGCAGAGATATCCCTTCGGGAATTGACTCAGGCGCCTAACAAGCAAGTAAATAAATAAATAAATAAATAAATCCACATGTTGAGACTATTCAGTATTTGTGATTGATTGATATATACTATTTGGGAATTGGTGGGAATCGGTAAGAGCAACTCACAAACTGGTGGCTAAAATGCAGATTCGATAACTTGTTGATTCTGAAAAATGCCATATGAATGCTTTATACAATTGAAAAGGCCATTTTGCAGTCAATAACCCGTGTGCGACTGGTTACTGGTTTGGTAATGCTTCGTACATCTAGCCCCAGGTACATTGAATATGAAGGAATGCATAGCAGAAAATGATTTGCCGTAACCATAAGTTTGATAAAAATCTGAAATGCTAGTCGATGTTGTGTGGAGATGTTGGGACAGGTTAATTATTATACAAATGTTTTCAGCCTCAAATTGCCTGATTATGGTTACCACAATATTTGGTTTGAGGAGAGGAATCCTCAGCGAGTTGACCATGGCAGAGTTATCTATTTATTAAACCATTTTGTGACATGGCAGGCTATATTGGATCATTTCAGATTCACTGTACTGCAGTAGCGCCCGGCATGACCGGGGGGGTGGGGGGTGCCTCAGGCGCGAGGTAGTTTTAGAAAACAAAATGACAAACAGTTCTCACCACAGCATATCTACTCCTTGCTCCTACTCTCTCCTCGTGACGTGGGACGGGAAGCCAGGAACGACAGCAAGTATCCCCTGACCAATCACAACACTGCAATGCAGCATTGTGATGGGTAGGCACCCAGGCTCCCGTGTCCAATCACAATTCTGCAATCTAAGGGTCGTTGGCAGAAGCCTCCCGGTTACGTGTTGGATTTCGTTTGCCGCCGACTAAGAGAGTTTGACGAATCGTACCAACTACTCTGAAGTCCTACAGGAACCGTTCCGACTTCAGGGATCGAGATTCTTACTCGATTCACCTTGTTAATAACGCGACACACTTTTTGGCCCAATCACATCACTATTGGCCTTAGAGATTCTGAATCGCTCCTCTCCATCCCGTGAGTTAAACTAACAACGTGACACAATCTGTTTGTTTTTACGACTTTGACAACGTCCCTTAGATTGGACGTTGCAGGCTTTTAACCTCCGTTGCCATTGAAACTGAATGCTTATCGGTGTGGCCCAACTCTGATATAGGGTACCCGCTTTTTGGATTAGCGATCCTTCTTGAAAAGCAAAGTTGCCCAAGCATCTACATTGAGATTACACTTGGTTATTATACAGTTCCCAATTGACACCAGTCCTGAAGATGGTCTCACAAAGTTTTCTCTAGGAGACCGAAACGTCGACTTCCACCTCATCCTTACTTTATGTTACGTATTTTTGATTTTGGATAGGTGTTTTTAGGTTCTGTTGAGTCACTTATTAACATATTGCTTGTATACCTGCAGACCTAATTAATTCTGAATCATCTATATCTGTATATAAATCTAATTGTTTTACCACTTGATAAACTCTATTTTCCTATACACCTTTTGTGTTTGTGTTTGTTATTCATGTATTCTTTTTGTATTTTGATGAATTGTGTTCATTTATAATTATTAACTTATTTTGATGAATTTAATTCTTACAAGGATCATTGATTTATCCTTCCAAGTCAAACTTGAATTATCAATTGTTGCTTAAACGAATTCCCTTGAAGGCACCTATACCCTTCCATTTAATCACCCAAGCCCTCAAGGGTATTTTGGGTTGCTCACTGTTCGATTTTCTAATTACCCAGGTAGGCAACATCATCATCAAGGATGCCACTCAAAATTATAGGGTGTTTTTCAAGAGCCACCTTCACGCCCTGTGGTCCTACCATTAACAAACTCCAGGTTGTACAAAACTCGTCGTCTCGTCTCCTTTGTAACATCCCGAGGAGATCATAGGCCTCACAAGCTCTTCGTGATTTACACTGGCTCAAGGTCTCCAGCCGTATTAAATTCAAAGCCTTATGCTTTCTTTTTAACATCAAGCAGGGTTCGGCCCCAAAATACTTGCAGAGTCTTGTTCAACCTTACAAGCCTAGTCGCACATTAAGATCTTCTGCCAACGGCGACTTCGTTGTTCCAAGATTCAAACTCGCAAGGATGGGGGGCCGGGCCTTTTCCCATCTAGGCCCCAAATACTGGAACGCGCTACCCATGGCTTTAGAGACCAAACTATTCTGTTTTCGGAAAAAACTGAAAACTTTGCTCTTTCAATAGTTCTTTACGCTGCTTTGTCTGACTTATGGTACTCTTGTTGTGTCCTTTTTTCTTTTTTAGTCTATCCCTTGCGCCGGGAAACCCACTGCAGGTAGCTGTTGCGCATTATAAATTCAAATAAATAAATAATGAGGTGGAAGGGTCTGAAACTGCCCGTATGGGGCTTGCCGTGGGAGTTTGGATGAAATGACACACGTGAAGTGTGAAGTTTGAAGAATGATTTCAGCTTATGCCTCTTACATTCTTGGCCTCTCTACCTTGACTGTGAACTAGTGGTGTTACCACCTTTCCCAACAGCTCCTCACACACAACACTGTGGCTTCCTTTGGCGGTCCATCATATCTCCTCCATTATTATTTTCGTCTACTTAACCCCTTTACCAAACCTGTTAAAATCATTCAACCTCACTTGTTACAACTATGCAGAGGACCCCAAAATCATTTAAAAAATGAATGACCTGGAAGACCTGTACAATTTAAAACTCGATGACTGCCTTCAGGCTATGAACACATGAATGATGAGTAGCTATCCGAAGCTCAATACTGCAAAGATAGAGATTAAAACCAGAAGACAGTGGCAAAAATACCAGCTTACCACCATGTGGCCTAAGTAACACAAGGCCTCTTCTACAATGTCAACTTCACAGAAAGTGCCTTCTACAAAATGAAAACACTGTGTTGCATCTTCCCAAACCTTGGATACCAACAGAACCTTCGAGCTAACCTCATACTATGATTCAGAAAGAGCCTCAGTACTCGTGGCGAAGAGCCTGCAGTCATGGGGGATCTTTGCACTTGGAGCAACTTCTCTGCAATGAGAATTCTCACTATGGAGATTCCAACCCCAGGGATGAGACTCCCCTATGATTGCGACGCCTATGCCATGAGTGTGGAGGCCCTTTGGGAATCAGGCCCATAATCTCCAAGATTGACTAGCAGCCTATACCTTTGCACAATTGCATTAATGAAACGCAAAATGTAACTCATCCATGCATCAAATGCAAAATATAACTCATCCAAAATGTTGCTGTAAGACTTCTTCACCATGTTTATCAAAGAGCACATGTGACTTCAGTCTTGCACTCACTACAATGGCTACCTGTAGGTAGAAGGGAAATGTTCAAGGCACTTCACATTGTCCACAGAGTCTCCCAAGGAAAAGGTCCGCTATACCTACAAGTAAAATTTAAGCAATTGAAACAAAGCAGGAAACCGTGCCCCAGGCTTGCACCACTTATCACCATGTCACCCTGCAATAAGAAATTCAGAGGAGGCAACACTTTTTCAGTTCAAACCTCCAAGGTCTGGAACTCAGTACTAGCCAGCATTCAAAGCATCCAGGAGCATAAACACTTCAGAAGATAATCAATAACATGACTTTTTGCAAGACAACTACACCATCCCACTTCCCAGCAACCAAACCTGGAAAACAGTTGCCCCTTCAAACTTAATCTTTAGCTTGCAATACACAAATCAGAAACAACCTAACTAGCAACTACTTTTGATAGGCAGTTGACTTAAGAAAGGCTAACCTATGGTTCAATAGGGTATTAAATAGCTATTAATGTTATATGAAATGAAATGAAATGAAATGAAAAAGGGATTTATAGAGCGCTCTGTGGCCAAGCGGCTTCCTGGCGCTGGGGAACACATCAACATCTGCCTAACAGATAGGGGGAGGAATTAGTCCGGGAAAGCCTGAAGGAAGAGAAAAGTTTTGAGGGCTTTCCGAAAGTGAGAAAAGATGGGGATGGAACGGATAGAGAGGGGGAGGGAGTTCCAGATCTGCGGCGCGCGCACAGAGAAGCGGGTGCCCCCTGTGCGAGACTTTCGGAAGCGGGGAACGTGCAGGAGAGAGAGGGAGGAGGAACGGAGGGAACGGGAAGGGGCATGAGAGGAGATGAGGGAGTTGATGAAGAAAGGAGCGGAACGGGCTTGCGCCCGAAAGGCCAGGCAAGCAAGTTTAAACTGGGACCTGTACTGAACAGGGAGCCAGTGAAGGGTTTTAAGGGCGGGAGTGATATGGGAGAACTTGGGAAGACGAAGGACAAGACGGGCCGCCTGGTTTTGGATGGCCTGGAGACGACGAGTCTCGTAGGCAGGGATGCCTACAAACAGGCCATTGCCATAATCCAGGCGGGATGTACATACGAAGATGGCGGATCATTCTCTCTGATGCTCCTGCTGCCGGCCCACATCAGAAACGGCCTACGATGTCCCCCTGCCGGCAATCGGGGATATAAAGACGAAATCGGCTGGCGGAATGCCCCGTGCCTGGGCTGTCCGGGGCTCCTGTCTGCGACTCCTGCATGGCCTGCGGCACTCCGCTGTCCCTCCCCGTACATGACTGATAAGATGGTGGCCTCCGGGTGACGGGACGGCGTCTGAGGTGCCACTGGGTCCTGATGTCCCCGACCTCCGGCTGGAACATCGCCGCTGGACCCGAAGGTGAGGGAGCGGCGCTAAAGTGCTGACGGCTTCACCCCTGCTGTGGCCCGTGATCCCGTAGGTGAGGGAATCCGCACACGTGGCGCCTCTGACACCGGCCGCCCCACCCCCCCGGGCCCTACCGCCACTACAGAGACCCGGCGAGCCTGAGCCCTGTTGGGGGGGACGCTGACGGGGCCGGGACCCGCATCACTGAACCGGGACCTGAGATGAACGGATATCCCCGCTGCGGGTCTCCGCCTTCCACAACGCCGACCGCCTGCACCCGGCTGAGGAAAGATGCTGACGGGGCCGGGGACCGTACCACTGAGTTGAGGCCTGAGGCAGCCGGGCGCCCCCACTGCAGGTCACTGCCATCAGCAACGCCGACCCTCCTCCAGGCCATGCCGTCACCAAGGGGAGAGATGTACCCCTGAAATCGTCCCCATCGGTGCGCTGTGCCCCCGGGGGCCCTGGACAGCCAAGACGGCCGGATGGCCTGCGCCGCACGCCTGAGGAGGCCCCACCGGGCCGCACTGCTGTGAGAGGCGTGCATCACTGCTGTAAGCGGAAACACGACCGGGGGGCCCATGCCGGCATGACCTTGGCTCTCTTCTCCCTGTGCGGCCCTGACGAGATCCAAGACGTCCCCGCCTTCCCCCCAGCTCATGCCACGGGACTTCAGAGTGAACCTCATTACACTCACGCTCCAGTTTCGCCGGATGCCCTGCAGTGCAGCCCTGGGACCCCGAGGTTCTGAGCTGACCAGATTACCTGTGTGCCGCCATTGTAGTCGACCCGCGACAACCATGCTTCACCCCCTGGCCTACCGTCCGGAGACCCCATCGTCCTGTCACCCACTGACTGGGGCCTGAACTTTCGCTACGGGCATGATCTACCTTGCCTCTGGGTCGACCAACAGCCAACCACTTGTTTCCAGCCCTGAGCCCACAGTCCGGATCTGAGGGCGCAGAGGTGCGCCGGTGACGGGATCCAAATACTGGTTGAGGCAGACGAAGATTGTGCAGAGCCCTTGGACCCCCTCCTCCGCCAGACCTCCAGGGCCCGGGCGATTGGAAGGCAACCAACGGCCCCCCACAATGGGCTGCCGAGCAGCAGGCACCGCGCAGGGAATGGACCCTCAGAAACTGCCGACCCAACCATCCACCTCAGCTGCACAGCGTGATGGACACGACAGTGCAGACTCTACCTCTCAAAAACTAGATCAGGTCCTGGCAGCCATAGAACATTCCAGAGTGGCGATGGAAACCAAATTCGACGCCTTAGCCTCGGATTTCACCCTTCTCCGTGACGACCACAGGAAACTGTCGGACAGGGTTTCCCAGGAGGAAAAAACGGTACGGTCACTCAACCCGCAAGTGCAACAACACCAGTGCGGCATTGCGGACCTCCAATCCTGCCTCAAAGCCTTGGAATCCAAGACTGATGATTTGGAAGGGCGCTCCCGGAGGGGCAATATCCGCGTCATGAACCTGCCGGAGGGGCCGGAGGGGACTGACCCTATACAGTTCATCATGGACTGGATCCAAACTTTTACACCGGCCACAGACCTGACCCCCTATTTCTCCATCGAAAGGGTGCATCGTGTTCCGTCCCGCAAACCTAAACCGGGTCTGCCCCCGCGACCATTCCTGCTGAAATTGCTAAACATCCGGGACAGAGACGCGATCCTCAGGGCGGCCAGGACGCACGGGGGACTGCAGGTGGAAGACAAATAGGTGATGCTCTTCCCTGACTACTCTTGTGCAGTCCAACAGCTCCGAGCCACCTTCCAGGAGGTAAAACGTAGACTTAGACAGAGGTACGTCCAATATGCCCTTCGGGCGAAACTCAAAATCATCCACGACGGCACATCGCACTTCTTCGTGGATCCAAAAGAAGCAGACACCTGGGTGGAGCAACATGTCCCCCGTCGTCCCCAAGCTCACAGAATGCCCCACATGTGAGACAACCACAAAGACAGAACCGCAAGATTACCCTGACACAGCTCAGTGTCCGCTCTGCTCAACCGGGGAACGGCTCTCCGGACCTCTCCCAAATCATTGCAGAGCGCAGGAAGGCAATACAAGCGGTGACCGCGCTCGGACCAACAGGCGAGGAATCAGATATGGACAAAGGACCTCACCTGTTCAGCTCTGAAGATGAAGCCAGTGACGCACCAGCCTCCCGCGATGGATTTCAGTCACCCCTGGTGATGACGCCACAAACCACAGACCACCTCAAGCAATGCAGTCAGCTACGGGACGAGTACTGGGTGCTATACCACGGGATGCACGACAACAGGAGCCGACAGGAGCCGGTGAAAACACCCCGATGGGCGCTGGTGTACGACCCCAGCATCCCGGACCACCACTGGTGGGCGACCGGACCCTACGAGACACCCAAGGGACTATGCCCATTGTTACTAATATACTGATCGTGGAGCCGGCGGCACCGGGGAGAACATTTAGCCGCTACCCCACGATTACAGACTAAAGACTCATTATGTACTACTGTTTGGATGTGTTGCCTTGCGCGATAGGTCCCCCCAGTTGGGAATGTTCCCCACAGTTCAAGTTTCCTACCCCTTCACGTAGTAACATTCCTATACTAACCACAAGGCGAGCTGCGGAGTGCTTTTTAGAGTCACACATTCCCGGCGGTTGGGAGAAGACAGAGGGCAGGGGGGTGGACTTGACGACTCGGGGGGGTGTCATCCCACAGGACCCAGGCACCTCGTTACTCACCTCAGATGACTACCCTACCTAATACAGATATCAAATTCGTGACCTTAAACGTTAGGGGCATGCACACGGCCACAAAAAGATACTCTATTTATGCCTACATCAAGCGTCAACAAGCCCAGGTGGCCCTCCTACAGGAGACCCATCTGACGGACCAGGAAGTTAGCCGCCTCCACAGAAAACGGCGGGGTATTATATGTGCCACAAAATACTCGGCCTTCTCATGGGGCACGTTAATCTGGATTAGACCTGGCATGCCGTTTAAAGAACAGCATAGACTGATAGACAATGAGGGGAGATACGCTATTATTAGTGGCTTACTGGAGGGCCAACCGCTCTTAATCGCCTGAATTTACGGCCCGAACACGGAAAAAGAACAGTACTGGGACAAACTAACAACAGTATTGGCACAACATACAGCGATACCCTGGCTCTTAGGTGGGGATTTCAATTGCGTACTAGACATCCTTTTAGACAGATCACACCCCCCACCACACTCCCCGGCGCGCAAACAGACAGAACACTTCCGCAGATGGGTGGAACACTGGGCGTTAGCAGATGCATCAACAATGCTGCACCCGGCATCCAAGTTATATTCCTTCTACTCCGTTCCCCATAACCTTCGTGTACGCCTCGACCAATTTCTATGCTCCACAGATATCCTCCTGAAAATACAACACGCTGACTACCTGGGACGAATAGTGTCAGATCACGATGCACACCCCCTTGGACCTCATGTGGCATCGCACGAGGTGTCGCTAGGCACTCAAATATTACACTGGAACGGAGATGCCCCCAGATACTTGGGAGTGCGACTCTACCATTCCCCAACGGATCTCTACAAGGGCAACCACCGTAAGGCACTAGCGGGTCTGCGATCGGCGATCAATTTTTGGAGGACTCTGCCCCTGGCGCCCATCGGTCAAGTGGCCATAGCCAAAATGATAATGGTACCCAGACCACTATACCACTTCACCAACCTACCGCCTCGGTCATTCTTCCGGGAACTAGACTCCCTCCTCACGACACTGATATGGGGTAATGGCCGGCGCAGAGTGGCACTACGCACACTCTATTTACCAACCACAGAGGGGGGCCTGGGCGCCCCTTCGTTTGAATCATACTTTCTAGCCGCACAACTCCAGTGGTTATCCCACTGGACGGCAGGCCGCCACGATGAGGAGATGACGATGACGGCCGGCAAGATACCTCTATCGATCATTAGGCGGATGCTTCTACCTGGGACTAAACCGTCCCGAACCCACCCGCTCCAGGTATCCGTTGCGCGAAAATGTATGATGCGCATTCATCGCATGTCCAAAGACCGACCACTCTATTCCCCACTGTTACCCCTAGTGGGACTCCCTCGGGGAGCCTTGCACTACACTACTAGGACCCTGCAGACGTGGACGGACCATGATGTAACAAAGGTGGAGGCACTGTTCCAGTACTTTCGAATAACTGGAGGAATGGTATGACCTCCCTCGAGGACAATTCCTCACGCACAGACAGCTAGTGGACAGCATACGGCCGTTCTGGAATCTCCAGGGCGGCGAACCGCCCACACTTCCGGTGCTCCACACGATCCTCCGCATGGGAGCCGGTCGGCACCTCATTACCTGGCACTACAAGGCCATCAGGGAACTGAATAATGTCCCCCTAGACGCCCTATGTCAGACCTGGGAAGACGACGTCGGTAGGGTGTTCCATGACACGGAGTGGGTGCGCGCCTTGGAATACACAAAGAAGGTATCAAGGAATGCACGGTTTAAGAACATAAAATTTAATGTGCTGCACGAACCTATCTCACGCCAGACAGGCTTCACCGGTACTACCCGGACATGCCATTTAACTGTCCACGCTGTCAACTACCAGATGCGTCTTTTCGACATATGTTTTGGGACTGTCCCTCTCTCCACCACTACTGGTCCACGATACATCGCACGCTCCACGCACTGGTTAGTCTACCGCACATTGACTCCTGGGAAGTCTGCGCACTGGGATTCTACAAGCGCAAGAAAACCGAGAAAGTGCAGTGACGCTTCACATCCCTCGCCCTCCTATTGGCCAAACGAGCGATCGCAATGCCCTGGAGAGCATCCTCGGGTCCTCCAGTGGCGGCCTGGATTGGGGCAGTGAACAAATGGGGGGCTGCAGAGGCAGAGATTATATACGCGGAGGAGGTGCAGGAAACGCGCAAACACCCCATCTCCCTGGAATGGGCACAACTGCTCGTACAATTTAAGCAGGAAACAACCCCGGATGACACGTCTGAGCCGTCCCCCGTCCCACACGTGCTTCCCCGCAACGCCCTGTTTCCCCCTGACTGTCTACCCGACACTGAACCCTCACCTCCCCCAGGCCTGACAGCTTACCCTCGCGCCCCATCATCGATGCGATCCATCGCCCCCTGGCCGGAAGGCTCCCCCCCCCCCCCCCTTCCACCCCTGGGATCCCCTGAGACTTCTGGCCCTCGAGCTGCATCCCCCCGTGCCCTCGACACACAGCGTCCATAAACTCCCGCTAGCTCGCCGCGCGTTATCCTACCGCTCATACATCTATGAAAAGTTTAACCCCACAGTTCTACGTTTAGTGCTTAGCCGGTACCTTGTTACCGTCACGCGCGCGTTTTTCTTTTGTTACTTCTCTTGTGCACCCGTATTTAGCACAACTGTGAAGGTTTGCATGTAGGCACACGGGGTCATCACTCCCACTCACCCCCAGCCCGCACACGATACCAGAACGACTCGGATGAGCTCCTAGCACAACACCTTTAGTCCCCGGAGCGGTGCCCCCACAAGCCACAAAGTGCACCTTGCTACATCCATTCATGTCATGGGTTGGGTGGGCGTATCTGCTCTACTGTTCCTCTCTCATGGTGAATTTTATGTAACCCTGTAGGTTATAAAAATTTGAGCACATGATCGACTGATGTATTCACCCCCCTCCTTGAGGGGCGTATGTTTGTAATACCTTAATAAAAATATTCAAACAAAAATAAAGAAAGAAAGAAATAAATAAATTAATGTCATACATACTTTTCTGGCCCACAGTAATACCAATATTATAACACATGGCGGTTTGGAGCCAGCTAACTTACACCATTTACCTTCGCATAAGACATATCAGCTACAAGGGCTGCCCATCACCAGTACTGTGTAGCCAATAAACTAGCAACCACCAAATAAACAGACATGGAATAACCGAAGAGATCTGTCAAACACTTATGGTAAATCTGAGGACTTTAATCTGGTCAACCACTTCAGAATCCAAATATGTATACACAATGGCTGCTTCTTTTCACCCCACAATGACATTCAGATATCAGATGATAGTAACCATGCCCTTTTCAGTAGATTTCTCCACCCAGGCAAGTTCAGGCCCACAACTATACACAAGAAATCTGATTGGACAACCCAGTGCAGTAACCAGCTAGGCAAGGTACAATCATAAGAAATACCATAAAGGGAGCTGCTGAGCTGTTCAAGCCCGCCAGGGTATTGAAAATCCACATACTGTGAGTCTGTGTCTCTCACACCTTATCATCATCCACCACACTGCTATGCACTACATATCGGTGGTCATGAAGCATGGCATGGAAAAGCTTCCCACATAGAATCACAAAAAAGAAAACGACCTTCCAACCACACACCCTACATGGTGTAGCTTGTTGCCCATGTGAACTAGTGCTTCACTCCCCAACGTAGGGGTAGTAAGTGCTATACAAATGCTTCAATACTATCAAATACAATACAATATTTTAAATTTTTGCATCACCAAGATTTGTTTTGATCTTATTAAAATCTTTGGGCTTTACTTATGTGGTTTTACTGAAGGGCAATGTTGCAGGCCTCCCTGCTCTGCTGCCCTACGTAAAAAGGGCAGGAATGCACCATCTCTATCAGATACTGCGCATTGCTGTCCTTTTCCTCTGCGGCTGTGCACAATAGGCTGCCGTGCACCAACACAGGCACCTTTGCACTATGGCGTAAGGGTGCCTGCGTTGAGGGGATGATTGTTTTTGTGCAGGAATGGAATGCAGAATGCAGCACACATAGAAAAAGTAAAACGAGGAGAAATAAAGATATTTCTCCTCATTGTGCTTCCTTACGCCTCCGTTGGGGACGTTTACGTTTTTGGCGCTGCCTCAGATTTTCAATTTCTTGTAAATTTGGGGCAGTGTCAAAACCCATGGATGCTGCTGGGAACGCGCCCAGAAACCCCATGGAGCGCCCCTTTAACGCAGGAACTGTGTTAAAGGTAACCATATTTATGGTACAGCATTAAGCCAGAAAATGTGGCTTAAAGCTGCCTCGTAAATATTAAGCAAGCTTCTACGCCACAGTATGTCACAAAAAGTGAATTTCTGGTAGCGCAGTTTTCGATCACACTTTAGATACAAAACAAAGTCTGCTTAATTTGCGCCTTCATAGCTGCTGATATATTTTGAAATATTTTTACAGTTCATTTGCAGGTATTTACATTTAGTTGTATATTAGAAGAAAATGACCTCCTACAGTCTTTCTTTTTCCACTCTCCGTACTTCAGTGTTATTGTCCGACAGTTTACTTTACAACATTCTCTCACTTTGCAGTCATAGAAAGAAAAGTGAACACAAATATCATGTTAAAAGAATAGGCAGCAATTTGTCAAAAGACATAGCCTGACATTTAACTTTTGTCTTTGAGCACACAGTAAATGTGACAAGATAAAAGCAAAATATAAAGGCATTTGTATTGCTCATTCACTTTTTAAACTCCTTACCTCTTCTTCTAGCACCTATGACTTTTATATTGCATTGTATCCCTTCAAATGTGAATGCAGTTTGCATAGACCAATTTTTTATAATTGGTGTGCCAGTTGTTTGGGTCATTAGGGGGGGACAAAGATTATTATGGGCTGGCCCAGCCTTCAAATGTCCATCCCATGGCTATGTCCCTGCTTCCTAAGCACAGCAGAAAAACTTCATTTTTCCGACACTTCCATTAATTGCAGTAGATTATGCTATAGTGCTGCTAACCACATGATGGTGAAAGAGTAGTTCACAGATCAGGTTGAGTAAACGAGCCAGATCACTGAACGTTTTTTGACTCATGCTATTAACTGTTCTTGGTGGTGCTTGGGGTATCATGTACAAGAAACAAGATTTAGGGAGATGACAATGGCTGCCAGTAATGCGTGTGCATATTTGTTGTGGTGCATTTATTTTGCTGTGGTAGTGATATGCTGCTTTATGTGGTGCATTATTGCATTGTGTTGCTGCTGTGTAGTATTATAGTTGTTATGTTGCATTCTCCCTTGGTTGTTTTGTTCTGTTGTGCCTGGTTATGCTTTGGTTGTGTTGTTATGTCAATTTGTGCCATCTTACTGTTTTACAATCTGTTTCTTTCGAGATGTCAACACATTCTGTCACAAACTCAACACATTGATTTAAAGTTCCAGTCACAAATAATAATTTATGAGTGTTTAAGAGGGGTAAAATATCACTGCTGAAGCTCTTTGACTATTTTAGATACAAACATAACATATACCAGTGTAAAATTAGCACTTCCAGTGGTCGCTTTATGTAACACAACCCAAATTCCTTATAAAGATATGTATAGCATAGAGTGGATGGGATGCAGGTTGTTGGTACAGGTAGTGTTTAAGAATTGTCCTTTAGCAGTGAAGATATATGGCCCGATTCACAAAGGTAAACGTAGACCAAATGTCTAAGTTTAGACCTGAAGTCTCTGTTTAGCCCTATTGTCAAACTTTACTAGAAGTAAAGATATACTTTTGGTCTAAGTTTAGACCAAAAGTCTTACTTAGACAAAAGTCTAACTTTACTACTAGTAAAACTAGACATTTGGTCTAAGTTAGACTTGATTTACATTTGTGCAACAAAGTGAGCAGACACCACAATAGACTGGGAGTACTGCTGAATAGCCTGGGCGGAGGTCCATCATGAAGCAACCATCACAGAGGGTAAGAGACTACATCAGAACCTTAGTAAAGAATGTGGCTGATGGCAGACTTGGGAGTAGCGTAAAAAGACAACTTTGAGTGCACTGCCATTGACAGAAATCTGACATATTACCTATTTTATATGTCCCAGCTGTGTAGTCGCAATGGGACCTCTGAGGCGATTCCGCAGAAGTTACCATTTTTTTTTATAGTCAGCATGCTAGACAGGGTGAATATTTATTGTATTTATTGTCGGAGTTGATACCTCAATCATATTTTTTGGTCTAAAAATGTATCTCAGTACCGCTGGCTTTCCAACGCCATTGGTACCTGACAGAAGTGAGAAGAGTTGGTCGCTTGGACCACTGGACATGACTTAGATGGTACATTTAGCCTCTGGACGTGATACAGGGTCTAATTCGGACATTTAGGGAAAAAGATTTTGACTTGGGAGATTATGTGTCATTTCTGTTTGACAGAGGGGCCTGTGGTTCGCGATTTATCCCTTTTTTTCCCAAAATATTTTTATTGTGTATGTCCCATTGCCAATATTGACAGACTATCAGGCCCACTTAGTTTATTGTAAAGAAGAAATATTTTTTGATAAAGCCATCATTTTTTCTCTGTCAGTTTTTTAGGTGTTGGTTGCTTGGACCACTGGGCATGATACAGATGGTACGCTTGGCCCCTGGGTATGATATATGTTATGTTATGTTATTAAATCATTTATTGAGCGCACTAACACTGATTAGTTTCTTGGCGCTAAAATTGACAGTAACACAATCGAAGGTAGGAAAAATAGATTAAAAAGCTTGTCTAAAAAGCCAGGTCTTCAGTGCTTTCCGGAAAGGTAGAAGATCTTGGCAGAACCGGATTTCCAGGGGAAAGGTGTTCCATAAGCAGGGGGCAAGTGTTGTAAACCTACGTCCACCGGAACGTTTAAGTTTGAAGGGAGGGGTCTGAAGAAGGCCTAGGTGGAGTGAACGAAGGTTGCAAGAGGGAACGTATCTGGTGATTAATTGATTAATGAATTTAGGGCTTTTGCCGTGTAATGACTTAAAGATCATACAGCCAGCTTTGAAGGAACAGCGTTGTATGACCGGAAGCCAGTGTAGTTTGATGAGAAGAGGAGTCGCTGCCTGCCACCTTGGTTGCTTCAGGATCAACCTAGCAGCATAGTTCTGCACCATCTGGAGACGCTTGAGTAAATAGCTTGGGAGACCCAAGTAGATGGCGTTCGCGTAATCCAGATGGGACAGAACAGTGGCGATCACAACCTGGGTAATAGCTTCTGGCGTTAGTAGTCGCCGGACCTTCCTGATTTTTTTAGCTGGTAAAAGTATTTGGAGACCACCTGTCCCACTTGTGCTTTTAATGAAAGGTCACTGTCCACAATGACTCCAAGCGTTTTAGCCGATGGTGATGGTTGCGGAGCTTGACCCAGATCTAAAGGCCAATAGTGAGGGCCCCAGTACTTAGCACTATCCCCAGTCAGTACCAGTTCGGTTTTACCTGGATTTAGTTTCAGCTGATTTTGATCCATCCAGGATTTAATAAACCTCATGGTTGACTGGAAATGACTAATAGATTTTTCGGAGTTGTCAATGGTGAAGAGTAGCTGCAGGTCATCTGCATAATTAAATACTCTCACCTGTTTGTCCCTCAAGGTTTGTATAAGGGGGAGTATTTATATATTAAAGAGATGGGGTGACAGGGAGGAGCCCTGTGGCACTCCGCATGGGATAGGCTGTTTAACACCGGTTAGGTCCCCCAGGCGCACCGCTTGGGAGCGATCCTCCAAGAAGGACCTCAACCAGCAGGCCTCCACACCCTGTATGCCGGCCTGTCCGACACGGTCGACCAGGATGTTGTGGTCGACCGTGTCGAACGCGGCCGACAGGTCCAGGAGCACCAGGGCCTGGGGAGAGCATCTATCTGCGCAGTGTCGAAGTGTGTCCAAAACTGCAGTGACCACTGCCTCCGTAGAGTGTGCAGGCCGGAATCCAGCCTGATGAGGGTCAAAGCAGGAGGACTCCTCCAAAAAATTAGAGAGAGTTTTCGCCACGTGTGCCTCTAGAATTTTTGCCAGGTAAGGCAATAAGGAGATGGGCCTGTAGTTTGCCTTACATCCAGGATCTGCCCCGTTTTTTTTTAGTAGAGGTATAACCGTGGCTTCTTTGAAAGCGGACGGGACTGTGCCCGACAAAAGGGAGTCAGTTAAAAGGGCAAGAACAGGGGTTGGGTAGGTAGAAAAGCATTCTTTCAAGATACGAGGGGGACAAATATCCAGTGGGGAGTCGGATTTGACTCTTATCATTAGTTCCGAGAGCTGGCCATGAGTTATGGTTTGAAAATTGGTAAGGGTGGCAGAGCCAGTCTTTATCGCCATGCCGGTCGTGATTGGAGTCTTCGATTGGGGAATGCTAATTTTTATGTCTGTGATTTTGTCACTAAAGTAAGTGTTGAGTGAGTCACACAGACACTGAGTAGGGATAACTTCAGGACGGACATTCTCCAAGTTGGTCAGTTCATTAAAAACAGAGAAAATATCTTTAGATTTGTTTGATGAATCTAGGATACGAGAAAAGAAATACTCTGCCTTTGCTGCAGAGATGGCATTCATATATTCCTTCCTCGCCCTAGTATATTTGATTTTTCCCTCAGTGTCATAATCACGGCGCCACAGGCGCTCAAGATGTCGGAGAGCCAGTTTCCTGATTTTCAAGTCGGCAGAAAACCATCTGTTGGCATCCGTGCGCCGTGCGAGTCTAATTCTTTTGTAAGGGGCATGAAGATTGCTGGCCGCTTGTAGCCAGTCGGTTAGGGAGGAAACTGACAAGTTTATGTCATTGTCCAAGGAGGGGACATCATTAGCTAATGACTGTAGAAAAGCAGTCTTATCCATAGCGTTCCAATTTCTGGCCAATCTGTCAGCGATTGGCACAGTGGTTCTGATGTGGGGAACACAAATCTTAAATTTAAGGATGAGATGGTCTGACCATAGGCAAGGCAGGGTTAGCGGGGAGGTCACGCAAGTGGTATTAGACCACACCTGGTCCAGTATGTGTCCTTTATCGTGGGTGGGGGAGAGCACCAGTTGCTTGAAGTTAAGGTTAGACAGAAGGTCAGTCAATTCCGCCGATTGAGAGCCCTCTGATGGATATTTGTACCAGTAATTAAAATCACCTACTAACATGACCCTGGCGTGATCCAAAGCTAGGTTAGCAACTTGCTCACTAAAAGCCATGGGAAACAGTGGCATTGAAGTGGGCGGTCTATACAAGAGAACACATGCTATAGTCATATGGGGAGTAGCAATTTTCAGTACGAGGTTATCTGTGTTGGCTAGTGTCAGACAGGTAAGAGTGGTGACATCCAGGCTCGAGTGGATAATCGCCGCGACTCCACCTCCTCCTTTCCCGATAGCGCGGTCTGCCTGAATAATGTAGTAGTCAGGAGGCAGAGCTGCTATGATATCGGGCGCTGAGGTAGGGGATAGCCACGTTTCTGCCAGCAGGAGGATGTCAGGTTTCTCCGTGTCGAGTAACAAGAAAATGTCCATATGATGCTTGACAAGGGAACGAGTGTTGAGTTAAAGGATGGGGAAGCGAATTGGGGGATGGGTTGGACGGTGCCGAACATGCTGCACGAGTGGAAAGGTGACAGCCTTGGCTAAGGATACCATGCTTACAGAGCTGGTGGAGTGTATCCCTTGATAGGAGTAAATGATCGTTATTCTTATTGCACTCCAAAAGGTCGGCCCTGGAGTAGTGGATGGTTTGGGTATTATAAGGTGCCCCTAGTCCCGGTCAGTCACGGACGGGCGCAGACGGGCTTTCCTTAGGCGCGCCTTCGGCGCGCAATCGTCGCGCCCGCTGCGCTCGTCCGCTGCGCTTCCGAGGAAAGCACATGGTTTATAGAGGAATGGACAGATGGGCGGTGGGCGTGGCCTCCGAAGGGGGCGTGGCCTGCGGGCTGAGCGAGGCGCGGGAAAAGCTTTCCACGCCTAGTTACAGAACAGCGCTGAGTCCGCTTTTCAAGCGTGAGAAATGAGGGTAAGTGAGTTTTTAAAACAGCAATAATAATAGCAACAACAATTTTTAAAATAAACTGCCTCCCGGCTTTCCGCCTCAGGAGTGTGTTACGACAAATGGGAGCGCTCGTAATCAGCGTCCCCTTTGTAGTGACGGTCGGTGGGCGTGGCCTCCGAAGGGGGCGTGGCCTGCGGGCTGAGCGAGGCGCTGGAAAAGCGTTCCACGCCTAGTTACAGAACAGCGCTGAGTCCGCTTTTCAAGCGTGAGAAATGAGGGTAAGTGAGTTTTTAAAACAGCAATAATAATAGCAACAACCATGTTTTAAATAAACTGCCTCTCGGCTTTCCGCCTCAGGAGTGTGTTACGACAAATGGGAGCGCTAGTAATCAGCGTCCCCTTTGTAGTGATATAGGGTGCACTTATTGATGTAAGGTAAACGTGTGATATTTTGGTGCTGTTAAATTACTGCAAACTGTGTTTTGTCATAATGTGTATTTTTGTCGATGACCCAATGTTTCATATGAAGGTGCTGATATTTCTCACCAACAGTAATTGATGCCATGACACAATATGTCCAGATACTGTTTTCATTGACAAATTACACTTTTTCTATCCTTCAAACCTTCATATTCATTGTTGTTTGTGTTTACAAAATGTTCATGTTGAATTGTTGAAGCATCTGTACATTGCACTCAGCTCATAGTTACATTATTAGAAACAACAAACAGCCTTGTATATTTTCCCTGTAAGTCAAACCAAAACCAAAGAGTCCCTAAAACAGAGAAACAAATGTATCTTGTCCTCTAAAACTACAAACTTATCATGGAGACACCATTAAAACACATGCAAACCTACTTCCCCACGTGGGCTAAAAAACGGATGTATGACGATACAACGCATACTTTTGCAACGCCTACCTTTACAACGCATTTTTTACACCACAACATCCATTACAACGCACACCATTACAACGCATGCCATTACAACGAATTCTTTGAAACTACCTTTACAACGCATTCCACTACAACGCATACTACATTTACAACGCATACCATTACAACGCATTACATTACATTGCATGTAAGGTAAGTGTTGGATAGTGATGGGGTAAAAATTACTATTCTAACTCCAGGGGGTGCAACAGTAGGGTAAGTGTTGGATAGTGTAGGGGTAAAAATGACTATTCTAACTCCAGGGGGTGCAACAGTAGGGTAAGTGTTGGATAGTGTAGGGGTAAAAATTATTATTCTAACTCCAAGGGGTGCAACAGTAGGGTAAGTGTTGGATGGTAAGTTATGCGTTGTAATGGTATGCGTTGTAATGACTGCGTTGTAATGGCATGCGTTGTAGTGGTGTGCGTTGTAGTGTCATGCGTTGTAATGACTGCGTTGTAAATGCATGCGTTGTAATGGATTTTGCATTGTAAAAGTTTTGTTGTAATGGTAGTGCGTTGTAAAAGTTGCGTTGTAAAGGTTGTATACCCTAAAAAACATAATAAGGTTTGCCAAGAATGACACACACACACACAGGCACATACATTTCCTGGGCCGTAGGAGGGAACGTTCAACACTAACATACTTGAACTCATAAGAACATACATACAAACCAGATACACAGGTCTAAACAAAACAATAGAGAGGCATTATTAGAACTATGGGCCATCTTCGAGGAGGTCCAGATCAACATTTCAGCACTATAGATAGCAAACAAGGAGTCAGCACCTCCCCCATCATATTAGAGTATGGATGTTCTCTTGCCTGCTCTCCCCACATTAGGGTGCCCTAATCCGCCAGACGTTTGGTACTCTTTCCATTGTGCCTGACACGTAGAACCCCAGCATCAAGGAGAACATGCACCCTGACAGATTCGGGCGAGCATACACGAGTGACAGGGAGGTTGTAGTGGTTCCAGACATTGATACAGCTAGCAGGAGTTAGGAAGGGGTCCCAAGTCCCCCGGGATTCAATGATAATAGTTAGACTACTCGCCCAGTAAACAAAGGGAGAAAGATGGGAGCCGATGCCCGAGGCAGAAGGGGCATACAACGACAATGTCAACCACTCGCTGACCAGAGCAAAAACCAGTAGTCATGGCACATTTGAGCAGTACACCATACAACTTCATAATGGACACAGGAGTGACAAGGTCATTCTAAAAGAAGGGATGGTCCCCTTATCAAAAGACGCTGTGGTTATACAGGGGTTCTTGTATACTGTGTCAAGGATCCCCTTCATGAAACCCCATGAACTAAAGGTGTAGGGATCAAGTGAAAGGAGAGTTATAATCTTCACCCTCATCCCTGACTAATCTATTAGGACAAGAACTGATAGCCAAACTAAGATTGACCATCCAGTTTACCGATGATGGAACCATATCCTGCTCTTCCCCAGGGGCTCCCACTCTAGGATACATAGTATTGAAATACCCCTTCATCACAAGTATAACAACACTGCCCACCAACCAGACCATCTTTACTGAGGTGGTCTTTACATACATGGGAGGACTCTTGGGTGTCGACGTACTCGTTTGGCAATGCACACACCACCTTCTAGTTGAGACAGCTAAAAGAAAAAAAATGCTTGCAACTAATAGGGTAGTTAAAGAGGAAGAGAGTCATGATTATGCTACACACGTGTTCACTGGGTCTCTTGGGACAAAGCGAGAAACAGGAGAAAAGCATGTGGGGACAATGGTCGTAACTTCTAGATCCTATGCACTTTTTAAAAAATGTTGCCCAGGCAATGCCACAACAGCAGCACCTCTGCATGCCTGGGTGTGGCGGAGACGAGGTTGTCTGGTACAATGGTGTCCGTCTGCCTTGCCTAAGGACCGCTCTCCCCTCTCAGCTGTCAAATACAATACCTGGATGCATAGCTGTCATGAAGAAAGCTGAGCACAAGGAGATAGAAACCCACCATGAGGGAATGTCCTCGCTGATCGCAGGGAAAGGAAGGTTGAGTACGAGACGAGCAGGCAGACACACTCGCCCCCCACTCGGCGACCCACAAGGATGATCCCCAAACAGGAGCATGCCCAGAGTGAATACAAACCTCTGCTTGCATCCAGAGATTCAGGTCTGCCAAATATGTTTCGGTGATTCGGTATCCTCACTAAAGCTCACTATTAGGAGTGCCTGTGGGAGCCAAAGCCCCACTCTGCTGCTGAACCCCTGGGTTGGGTTGGCTCCAGACCAAGAGGCAGATTTACAAGCCCCTTTCGTCACTTTACGCTGCCGTTGCATAACTTTTGTGACGCAATGGCAGCGTAAAAAAGCAGCAAACTTACAACGTGACGCATCTAGGGAGGTGTGTTATGTTGTAAAGCCCTGCGTGACATTATACCTGCATCAGGTATAATGTGTGCACGGTAGGCGTTCCCAAGATATATAACAAAGAGCACTTCTCCAAAACTAATTATTTATTATACAGCATTATGTCCAAGATAAAATTCCAATTGTCCGACAGACCAAGGGTTTTCAATTTTTATTATTAAAAAATATACAATATTTAAAAATCCTATTTTTTATAGAATATATATACATTTCATTATAAAAAGTACACCAAAGAATAAATACTTAACATATAAAATGTTGAGGAGCACCACCAACATAACACTGAACAATTGACATATTGTACATATATTAATTAATAAAACATGACAAAAATATGACACATTGGCAAAACAAATAAACAGTGGAAAACAAACAACATTGACAAAAGAAGAATGTACAAACACACTAGAAGAAAATTCAATATATGCCCAGTCGATCAAGTCATTAGTCATACAAATTTCAAAAAGAAAAGTGCTGATGCTCGTTTATGGAAGTGGCACATAAATAGAGAATTCCTTCATCAGGGCGCTAGGAATACAAATAGATCAGTGGCTGTAAACCATCTATACACTGTTGTTGAATATGTTGTGCAGGGGGCTGTGTATCAACACGTGTCGACAATGGTCTGTAGGAGAATGAGAAATCATATACAATAAATAAGATTAAACATGTCGGAGCACTACAGCATTTAGGCAACCCAAGATAGCAATTCAAAACTTGTCACCAACAGAGTGTTAAAAGTAAGAAACGATCCAATATGTGTCACCCCAGTATATTACTATCACCACAAAAAAATGTAAAGCAAAAAGCAAAATTATGAGAGTAAAATAAAAAACACCCAAAGATGAATAAATACACATACTTGCTGGGCATGAATTTGAAAGGGCTCTGCAAGTAGGGTCTTCAAATGGTCACTTCTTCTTATGACATATGTACATTTAAGGAGCAGTCCCTAATGACGTGTTTAATTCTAGACGTGATGAAGGCAGAAATGTGACTAAAAACAGCAAAGTAATATTGACTAAATGGCGCCTAACAATATCAGTTCGCAAAGAATTAGGCTTTCAGTAAAGTAACCTGCTGGATATACCACCAATACGGGTGACACGATCTATCAAGTGTAGGTCAGTAACATCATAAATACTGGAATAAATACTGCAAAACTATTCATAAAGTAAACTAACAACAACAACTAGTAGCAGGGGCCTTTAACGGGGAGGCCAAATAGGCCTCTAAAATAGAATGTAATAGGTAACCTTCGGATATGCCCTTGCACCAGGAAAAAGTTACTTAGAAAGGTAAAAGACAGAATATACACCCAAACTGGGTATCACTGGCCAGAACAGTCATGTGGGGAAACTACAATTGAGGATGAGAACCTATTACCCAGATAAGTCTAAAAACGGCAATATAGTGGTAGCAGATACGCTTACCCATGGCTCAATCTGGATAGAATACGATGGCATACAACTATTCCCCAAAATACTTAGGCACTTCAAAATGGGTCTTGACTAACAAATCTAAAATGAATAAGGTGGACAGACTAAACCATGTGTGAACTTGTGGAAAATGAGGATATGTTACAAAATAGGCAGAAACTTATACGGGCATCTCAGCCTGAACTATATCTCCGTAAACTGCTGTAATGAATTGCTCCACATGCAGTGTGAGTAGTCGGGGTCAAAACTAATATAATCAGATAATATAGAAAATCTAAAAACAAGATAAGGGCATGCCATGGGCGAACAAAGATCTAACGAAGAAGCCCACTGCAGGATAAAGTACTCACTCTTAAAAATACATAAGGCGCTCTCCGGATCCAGTTCAGCAACAAAGTACCGGCTTCCAACCAAGGTAAGTAATGAAAGTGGGCCTAAGACGTTTTTATAGAATAGTCCAACACCGTGAGAAGCAGTTACCCAATGTGTTGCACCTGGACCTCAAAATGAAGCGTAGAACGTTTAATTAGATGTAGAGCGGGCCGGCCAGGTCACCATCTTGGAAAGGCGCTCGCACTAAAGTGGCAGCCATTGTAAATATGCAAAATGAGAGATTCGGAACTAGACATGCAAATAACTACTGCCAGTTATTGTAATTAACAAGGACCCCCTGCAGAAACTAAATATTCATAGGACAGGGTAAATATGCAAATGGAAGCAAAAACCCTAGGCAATAGACAGTATATGACAATTAACAGGCCAGGTTAATTAACAGCATAATCTCTAATGAACTCAGTGTAGACATGAATACTTTGTTAAAATGTCATTTCTTTATTTCAAATTAGTAAAAAATGTGATAGAGCATAATTCATGAAGATAATTAAATTGAAACATATGTTCGTGAAGTACAAACAGATACCAATAACAGATGAAGTAAATACAGAAAATAGTGTTTCAAAATATAAACACAATACAAAGAATACATTATTTATAAAATAAATACAATGACAAACAGTCTTAACAGAAGACAAAAAACGAAAAGTGGAAATGGGATGGATCCTCTACGCGTGTTTCCCCGCGCACTGCGCCTTAATCAGGAAAGCCATACAATTTTCTAAAAATGAATTAAAACTCAATAAAATACACTGAGATTCATGATGAACTTAAAATTGATCAACTACATACTTTCACCAGAAAGGAACATATAATAGTGAAAAGCTTAAAGATTTAAAAAGGAAAAAATTTAGAGATTCATGCCACCACCTCAGAATCCAAACCTGTGAGGAAAGTATAATAGAGTAATGTACGGACGATTTGAACGATGAACAAAAAAGATAAAATAGGAAGACATAGAAGAGCGCTGATGGTCACAACGATAGAGTGCATGGAACAAAGTTATGCAGTTGTATCAATCCTAATTGAGAAAGATGGCTTTACTCAAGATAATATGTATGCTTACTTAGCTTTGGTCATGTACATAGTCTATGTATCAGCTGATAAACAGGGTACCCAAACCAGATGAATGTGTACCTCAGTCTGTAGGGAGAATAAATGATATAATCAGTTCATAACATAAGGCAGACAGGATTACTGACGTATTAACTGGCGGAAATATTTACCCCTTGTATGGTATACAGATGTGTATGCCTCACAGGGAATCTTGCCAAAATGAGAAGTCTTACACTTCAGTCAGTCTGATCTGAAAGAATGATAATAAACGCTATAAGGAAATGGGGTAATACAAATCAGCCTCATGCTGTTTAAATGCCTATCGTGCGTAGGTAACAAATTAATACCTGGTCATAAGAGGAGGAGTAGTAGTAAGGTTTAAACGATGCAGAGCACCCAATTAATTGAGATAATGTCCAACGAGTATTATAATACTTAAAAGTCCTCCCGGTGCCAGCATATTTTACAGGAAGTCTTAATGAGATTGCTCCATTTTTTGAGTCAGTCTCGTATTGGTCAGAAACATAGATGATATCTTTTTTATCTGGACTGACGTGGAAGAGCATCTTCAGGAATTTCTGCAGTGGCTTAATCTAGCAGATGTTAATCTCAGATTTACTGCACACACCAGCCAACAGCAAATTGAGTTTTGGGATATTCTGATCTGACACAACTCAGGTACTCTAGAAGTGGACCGTTTCGTCAAACCTACTGCCAGAAATACACTCCTTAATTTTAACAGTTACCATCCACGAGCCCAAAAGCAAAGTATCCCATTCGGCCAATTTTTAGGATTGCGGCGCAATTGCATGAATTTGTCCGATTTTGATACACAAGCTATTGCTATCAAAATACACGGTAAGAGGCTACCCCCATCGCTTGATCAGAGAATCTTACAAAAGGGCTAGGTTTCATGACAGAGACCATTTGCTAACATTTAGAATCGTCCCAAATTGACACAACTTGTGTGCATCACGATACATTCTACAATGAATGATAAGATCAAGCAAATCATTAACTCGAATTGGCATATATTATATAGTGACCCAGACCAAGATGTCAAACTTGCCATACCCCTTTTTGCACATCGTCGCAATACAAATATTAAGGACATTACTGTCCACTCACGATTTATGACAGGTACGTCCTTTGTTCAGAAATCCCTTGATGGACCTATACCTGTACGAGAAACTTTGAAATGCTCCACCTGTAAATCTTGCAACACAGTGATTGAAGGAGAAACTTTTGTTCACAATGGATACACGCCAAGAAACTATGAAATTGTAAAATAAAAAATGAAATCTATCTGATCCTATGTCCTTGCAATCTGGGCGACGTAGGAGAGACATCTTGCCCAATTCCAACTCGTCGTATGGAACATTGTTCTGCCATTCGTACCTCCAAACTCACTGCTCCTTTAGTGAAACATTTACTTGACCTTGGACATACAGTAGATGACATACAATGGCTGATCTTGGAAAAAAATGAGAATAGAGGTATGTAAATTCGAAAAAAGAAAGAAGTTTTGGGAATTTTCACTTTGAATAAATATAATTGTGGTTTGAATAATCAACTACCTTGGGAGAATGCTATACTATTCAATAACAACTGAGAATGATCCCATGCTCTGTTTATTCCCTAAGTTATCTGTAAACTCCATTATACCTACCACATTGAATGTAATCATTAAATTTAACTTTTTTCTTATCAGTTGGTTGATTTTTCTCATTAGTCTCTTTTGGTCAAAATATTGATGGGCAATGTACCCTCGCACTTCTCATTTTGTGTTCTCTTATTTTTATTCTCTACATAAGTATAAGTTTTGTTGAACTCATGCAATACCAAAGTTGTTGTTTTTTGTTTTTAATTAGTTTTTTGTTACGTTTTTTCAGTTACTATAGAATTGTCATATTTTACGTAATCTGAAGCCCGTTCACGGTTAGACTGTCTGACGTTTACCTATCAGTCGCATTTTACGAAATGAACAATTCACGCCTTTGAACAAGGTACGTGACCCTTATCCAGCTATGGTCTAGTTGTTCTGACGTCTAATCATCGCCAAGGTCAGGTGACCTCCATACGTCATGCGGATTACCCATTTAAATCAAGGGACTCCACTGCTCTCTTTTCCAGGCCGATAGTCATATGCGTGCGGTTTGACAGTTTTTCTGCTTCAGAAATGCAGTGCACGTAAGAACCTACATTACGTTTGTTCTAGGATGCCTAGCCTGTAGCAAACTTTCTCTTTCTAGAATGTGAAGTATACAGTCTTTAATCTTGAACCATTGTTTGCTACTTGCAGGGCTGTATGGATTGATATGCCTGCATCGAGAGGACTTCATAGCGTTCTACCACTTGTTGGATAGTAATTCAATTAGTTTGCTGTTCTGAACAATTCAAATCAGACTATCACTCCTATTCTCATCATCAGGTATTAACTCGTCACCTACGCACTATAGGCATTTAAAACTGCATGAGGGTAATTTCTATTACCTTACTTCCTTATAGCGTCTATCATAATTTTTCAGATCATACTGATTGAAATATATGACTTCCTATAAGATTTGCCCGCAACGAGGGGACTTCATGGTGTTATACCACTCGTTGGACATTACCTCAATTGATTGGTTGCTCGGCTTACGTACTGTCTCTAAGATAATCCACCTGAGATCTTTTTCAGAGTGTTGATTTTGATACCAATGATAAACCAATGGAGCACCTACTCGCTTTTTTTTATATTTCTGAATTCTCTGATAATCTTGCCAAGATAGCCTTGGTTGCAAGGACAGAGGATGAGATAAATGCCTTTAGCAGTTCCACAGTTAGACATTTCTTTAAAAGTGAATTTTCTTTTACCCATTAATTTCTGCCGGAACAATGGCGAAATTGCATGAATGGCAATTCCCACATTTGTGGTTGCCACAGATGGGATTACTTCCTCTAATAGATCTCTGAGTGTATTCTCTCTCTTCCTTGTAGGGTGATTTAACGAATGAGTTATGGAGATTCGTAAATACTGGTCTAGGAAGAGGAGTGACTTGGTGGCCTGTGTTAAGGATATGTCACTGAGAGCCAATTATCTTGCGGAGTTTGTTGTTAAAGTTGGAGTGTCGGGTGACACACACCAGCTTCATGTCATCCGTTGCAGCTTTGTTTTATAAGAGGGCCTCTCTGTTGTAATATTTGACCCTCTTATATGCATCTCTAATGAGTCTATGAGGATATCCCCTAATAAGTAGTTTGTATTTGAGTTGGTCTGCGTGTAGGTCAAAGTCCTTTATGTTAGTACAGTTTCTACGCAGTCTTAGAAACTGACTGAATGGTATGCTGTCTTTCTGGCAAAACGGGTGATAACTCTCATACTGAAGGAGAGTATTACTCGCTGTGGGCTTGGTGTAGAGCGACACCTCAATCCTCTGATCAATGACTTGGATCCAGCTGTCAAGGAATTCGATCCTATCTTTACTCATGTTGGGGCTACATTTCAAATGAGGATCACACAAGTTGATCCATAAGATGAACTCAGAGAGTCTTTCTTCTGGTCCAATCCATATGAAAAGATGTAATCAATTAATCCATGCCAGTGGTGGATGTTTTCGGAAAACAGGCTAATCTCATTAAAGATAAACAGTTTCTCAAACGCACCCTTATAGACGTTAGCTACATTAGGGGCACAGGCCGCACCCATAATCACCCATACTCATGCACTGAGGTTGTTTTAAAATAGATGTATTAAATTTAAAATAGTTCTCCTGTAGTACTATGGCCAGACATTCCACGATCTACATGTGGTCGTCTTGGCTGTCACTTCTCTCAAGGGCACTTTTTGCTGATTCTAGGGCTCCCCTTTGGTGGCTATTCGTATAAAGCGCCTCAATGGCCATAGAAACTAGAACATCAGTGTAGGGATGAATGAAATGCCTTCAATCTTCCTAATGAAGTGGCCAGTGTCTTTCACGTGGGCAGGTAGATTAAACACCAAGGGCTTTAAAAAGATGTCTACGTAATTAGAAAACGGTTCTGTTATTGACCCAATAGTAGATACAATTGGTCTTAACGGTGGTTTAGTGACATCTTTATGAGTTGTGGGTACCCCATACAGAACCGAAGTGTTGGTATAAGGCCTATTGAGGTACTCAAACTCCTGTTCACAGATAGAGTCTCGATCCAGAGCTCTCAGTGTGATATGAACATTTTTAGTTTTGATACTCTGTCCTGGGTAGAAGTTAACTTTAGAGTAATGTTCTGGTACTTCCAACATTGTCAGAATCTGCTGTTTGTAATCAATGCTATCCAGCACCATGATACTGCCACCCTTACCACTTATGGTGACTTCATTATTGGAGCAGAGGTTCTTAAGGGCATAATATTCCTCATAATTGAGAATGTAAGATGCTTTAGGAACAAATATCAACATGGTTTCGATTTTGGAGTATACTATTTTTTCAAAATTGCCCACTTCTGGGACCACCTCATCGAGGGATCGGGGGAAGGTTGAATTGGGATGATCCATTTGTATTCCCAGCACCCTGATGATGGAATTCTCTATTTATGTGCCACTCCAAAACGCATCAGCGTTTTTGTTTTTGAAATATGTATGATTAATGATTTGATCGATTGGGCATAGATTGAGTTTTGTTCTAATGTGTTTGTATATTCTTCTTTTGTCAATATTGTTTGTTGTCCACTGTCTATTTGTTTTGACAATGTGTTATGTTTTTTGTCATGTTTTATTCATTAATCTATGTACAATATGTCAATTGTTGATTGTTATGTTGGTGGGGCTCCTCAACATTTGATATAAGTATTTATTCTTTGGTGTATTTTTTATAATGAAATGTATATATATTCTATAAAAAAAGAAAAATATTATTTATAAATATTGTATATTATATATATATAAAAATTTAAAATCATTGTTTTTTTTGTAATTGTAATTTTATCTTGGACATAATGCCGTATATTAATTAATTGGTTTTGGAGAAGTGTTCTTTGTTATGTATATTGTTGTTTTCCCTGCTCTCTTCTCCTTACATATGTTTTTTTCCAGAGACCCTCTAGTTTACTTCGGATAGGCGTTCCCACGCAGGAAAGCCTTGTAAAAGTGACGCAGTGAAATCTACAAGATTTCACTGCATGACCTTTAGGATGCCACTGCATCCAAACCTTACGCCTGCTTGAAACACACGTAAGGAGTAGCACTGTGTATTGGGAATAGGCCGCAACACGCATTGCTGGAGTTGCTTCATGCTTGCAACACAACTCCAACAATGGTTGACTTTTCCGCCAACAAATTCATCAGAATTTTGGACGCATCTGTCAATCCTTGCACGATAGTGCGCCATATTGCAAATACGGCACATCTATGGGGGCCCAACGGTTTTTCACGCAGGCGCAGGGTAACTGACGCATCTATTCAGATGAATCAGTTTCTTATAAAGTTCTCAAAAAGCACCCAGGTCTCCGCCATCCAAGTCATTGGGATGGGTTTCAATTACCAAATCGGAAGGTCCCCATTCTAGGGCATTTGGCTCAGGCCCCATGTTTCCTTCCTCGTGTGAAATTCCAATAGCAGCCCCAGAAACTAGAAGCCTCTGGCCGGATGGAAGCCCCTTTCAGTTCTTAAATGAAGCTGTCCACAAGTGGCTTTATCCAGGATTCCCATATGCCTGTGGTAGTAAAAATCACACAACCTCTACATGTGTCCAAATCGCACCAAGCTGCTCAAGAGGTTCGATAGGTTAGTCAGATGTTTGGGAGTTGCGTGGCAGTCCCAGTCCAATCATCATCCTAAGGCAAAGTTCTGTGAGGTTTCTTGGCATTGACCTGGGGCTCTGCATGTTCTTATGATATCAGCACTGTTTTCTGTTCTTCCCTTCAGGATTTTCGAATATTCGAAGTCAGACCACCATGCCATACCCCTCCAAAAAAAGCAACAGGAGCATGCCCGCTAATTGAAAGTCCTAAGCCACAAGCCAGAAACCACAGATCCAAACCCCACTGAGTATACATTGTCCAAGGGATAGGGCGGTACCTGGGAGAGGGAGGTCGCAAAGTCCACCACATCTCCAGGCATAAGTAGAAGGCAGGATGTACTCACTCTGTTTCAGGCCTAGCAGTTGACCAACACACTAGGCCTCACATGCACCATCTGTAGAAAGCAGTAAGCCCAAACCTCAGACACCACAAGGTGACAACCAGGGGTACTTGGGAGCCACAGAATGACTGGCGTGAGATTTAGAGAGGTAGCCAAAACCCAACAAAAGTAGCCAAAAGTTAGCCCAAATAGAAAATCCTCCAGAGAAAGGGTGGAACCAAGATATCTGGAATCACATTGCATGCAGAGACACATGTGATCTCGGGGCATGGTGCAAACCGCCAACAATCAATCAAACATTTATAGAGTGCTGTAAATAACCTATGAGGGTCTCAAGGCGCTGGAGCTGTATGCTGCTGTATGAAGGTTTTATAATTCAAAAAATTCAATTATCCAGGTCTTAAATTTTCTTCTGAATTATAGGAGTGACTATTCTGTCCTGAGGTGTAGGGTGAGAAGGAGATTCCTTTGATGTAGGCCCGAGGGATCCATGGGATGTCTGTGAGAGAGAGGGAAGGTGATCAAAGGTGTCTGGTCGGTTGGTGGAGGGTCAGCCATTCCTGGTCCTTCATGTGCAGGGTCTTGTAGGCGTGGGTCAGAATCTTGAATTGGCATCCCTTTTGAATTGTTAGCCAGCGTAGTTTCTTGAGATGTGGTGTGATGTGGGTTCTTCTGGGGAGGTCGAGTAGGAATCTTGCCACTGAGTTCAGTATTGTCTGAAGTGCTTCAGTTGGCATGCAGTGATTCCTCCATAGATCATGTTTCTGTAGTCCAGTTTGATGGTGATGAGGGCCTGCTTGATGGTCCTTCTTGTGTTTGTTGGGAACCTCCTGAAGATCTTGTGGAGAATGTATATGGTGTGGAAGCAGGTGGATGAGATTGAGATGATCTTCTTCTCCATGGATAGCTTGCAATCCAGGATGATGCCGACATTACAGGTGTGGCCTGTTAGGACAGGGTGTGTGCTGTGCTCCAAGAGCCACCAAGTGTCAGTCCAACGTGAGGTGTTGTTACCAAAGAGGATGGCTTCCAGTTTTTCAGTGTTTAGTTTTCATCAGTAATGCTTCATCCAGTCTGTGACATTCATCAGGCATCTGTGGAAGTTAGCTTTAGTAGTAGAAGGACAGTGAGAGGATGAGCTGGGTGTCGTCTGCATAGGAGATGATGTTGAGTCTGTGTGATCTGGTGGCCAGGGGGGTCATGTGGTGTTTAAGAGGGTCGGGCTGAGGGATGATCCTTGGGGACTCCGCAGATGATCTTCTTATGCCCTGAGGTGAACATTGGAAGCCGATCCTGTGGGTTCTGCCAGTGATGGACAAGGTGATTCATCTGTGGGCGTTTCCTTGAATCCTGATGTAGTGGAGTCTGTTTATGAAGATGTGGCTGGGAGACGGTGTCAAATGTGAGGAACAGGTACAGTAGGATAAGGGTTGCTGTTTCCCCATGGTCCAGGAGGGCTCTGATGTTGTTTGTGGCTGCGATCCGGGCTGTCCCATGCTGTGCTGTTGTTATCTCGAAATCTTCTAGGTGCTGGGTGAGTTGCTGGTCGATTGCTTTCTCGAGTACTGTTGCTGGATATTTTAGATGAGTCGGCATATCGTTTATTTCATGAGGGACCTCACTTCAGCATGTTTCAACACTTAACAGTGACATGTCCCCCTCCTCATACAGTCCCACGTATATGTAGGTTGAAACCAACCCACAACATTGGTGCCCCCAGGCACACACCAGGAGAGACAGGGGCTTGGGAAAATGGTGACTCTCATAAAGCCCTAAATAAAAACTGACATATAGATCACTATGCTCACTCTCTATACAACACTAATGCAAGCACCCAGTTAAGTATGAAGGAACATAACATAGATCAATGTGCCTTGTTACTCATAAGCCACATTTAAGCTTTACCCATCAAAAAGTTACCACAACCATCTTTTAGTGCCCCACAAAAAAAACTGTAAATGGAGTGTGGAGAAAACACCCCTGAGGGAAATACAGAAACTCTGAAGAAACAATTATTAACAAAGCTCATATGCAATGTTTCTCTAAATTAACAAGTGAACCATGGTCTTATCCATCAGGTCGGCAATCGAACCTCCAGGTGCACCATCTTTCAGCTGCCACGTCATCACCCCAACGCGGATCTATACTAAATAAATCAAACTTACGAACTATACTGTGAACTTTTTGGTTGAACAAAAAGCACCCCATAACCAGTGAAACACAGACATCTCCCCATGGTCCATATCAAAGACCAGCAATGTTCAATTACAAGTTGTGCATTTTTGCACTTCTATGCACCCAATGTCTAGTTTGGGTGATGCCGCATATATTCGCTGCAAAAGCCCAGCCTGGCCAAAGTTCAGAAACTATCAAAGTGCTTGCATAGTGATCTCTCACATTACACTTATAATTAGACCAACCCAAAAACTAGCATTCTACATGCACTAGAAAGTGCCCTTTTGCACAACATGTGGTATCAGCACTTAACCACTGTGGGCTCTAAAACATCAGCCAGGTCGTTTTACATTTGTTTGCTGAGACCGCATGCAGTAGAATCAGAGAGACTTTATTTGTCCCAAGAGGTGGCCCCTGAAAAAGAAAAATGCCTTCTTCAGTTAAAACTATGCAGAATCAGGTCCAAAATCCAACCCAACAAGGTAGAACTCCAGAGAGTAGTAGTAAATCTGACCCGTTACAAGATCAACCAAGTCTCAATAAGTTTTCACTGAGACTAGCGATATACTAACAAAGCTTTACCGGATGAACAGAAGGAGCACGATAGGGTAGGATACTGTTTTGCCCTGAGACTTCCCAGAGAAGAGATCCTTGGAGGTAGCAAAACCCCACAACTCAGCTCCTGCCTCCATTTGTGGTCCAAGGGTGGCCCTTAGCAAATCCAGGACAGTCTTCTTTAACAACAAATGGACCCCCGACAGAGTTCATGTGTAGGGTCATCCAGCTCAATGATATAAAGGAAAACAGGTCTTGTCGGGGAGGGTTGGATGAAAGCATAGATAACCCATGTCAGGAAATCTGGGAAACCCAAGTGGGTGGAAGCACTTGGCAAGAAGGGAAGGGGAAACCATAATTGTACAGAAGCCTACACTGTATTCCTTATGCTTAAGAGGTGAAGAAACGCTTCAGCTGGGCACAAATGAAAACTGTGGCACAATCCTGCACATTTCTGGATATGCAATGGGGCTCCTCCATGTTGATGGATTTGTACTGGCAGTGTGGCGAGTTTGTCTACTCTCAGCTCGTCCCCAGATGGTGCGGACATTGCTCAGTCATGGCCATACACACCCCTAATCTGGTCATTCCCGGAGAAGAACTATCAGGCTTGTACCAGCACCCGCTAAGGAAGAAGACAAACTTGCTGCATTCGACTCGTGAAAAAAGAACAGCAGAATATTTGGCTGGGCTCAGTACAAGGACATTCCAGAAAAATATAGACTGTTCTTGGATTCACAAGTATCGGTTGGATGGTCCATGCCCTTCTTTACTTTGCAGACGTTAGCCAATGCCCACTAGCTCCAAATCATCAGATTGAAAATGCTTAAAATGAAAATCAGTACTGAGTTCGGTCTTAATACGATCAAGGAAGAACTGAGAGCAATCCACCTTATGGTGATGCAGCATCTGTATGAATGAGATGGAGGGAGGGATGTGTGCCCAGATCTGCGCATCCTACAGTATGTTTATCCCAGGGAATGACCTGGATAATGGGGCATTGACTCCTGCCATCCAAGCACGGCACCATTTACAAAGAAACATGCTTGAGGAGTGAGGTGCCCTAGAGCAGGAGTGGTTTTAAAATGTGATCTCCTGGCTCCCCCGGTGGCTTTCCTGATTGTGCACATTGTTGCTAGCTGTTTTCATCATGTTCTTGTTTGTGTGTGGCTCCTTTCACTTGGGGATTTCCTGCTGTAAAAATGTAGTCTTCAAATTGGGTTGGATGCAAGTAACTAGGAAAGTAGTAACTGTTAAAAATGAGAACTTAGAAGAGACCCCCAATAAAGTTAATGTCATAAAGCATGGGTTAGATAGTGTAGTTGAAAATTCAATCAGATGGGGAAATGTTAATATTGAAAACATCGATGTAAATATGAATAACGATACATGTATGTTTGAAAACAAAATCACACTTTTATTGACAAATTTGCCCGTTGAGAACTCCACTTCGACCCTGACTCAGAAATACGAGTTAGGCATGCCCCGAGACCCAGGGAAGAGGTCACTGGTTGACAAATCACAGGTGGGGTGGCACGTAGCCAGCAAACAAACTTACGAACAGGATATCACAGATCGAACCCAAAGATAGGTGTAGCGAAACCACAATGGTCGAGAGAGCTTGGCCTCAATAAAGCACGCATGGCCTAAGAGGTGCACACCTCCTCAAAAACCATAAAGTCAGATGCCACATGAAGTTATATACACTTAGCCAAAAAAGACACAGCAGACACAGTACAAGCAGTGATCACGCACTCCGGTGCCGGACATCTGGAAACATTACCCACTGTAGTAGTGTGTCCATGCTAGGTCGAGGCCCACCTGGATTCCTTATCCAATAGTATATTTATGGCTCCAAAGACAGATGTACATATTCCTTACCAAAAAAGGATCATCCAAAACATTTTATTGTATTCAATGAACTGTGTAAAAGTCTATGTTCGACTGATTGTAAATTGGGGCAGTGCTCAGACCCTATGTATGTTACTGTGCTCCTGGCAGCATTGTTTATTTAAACTTCCTGTTTTGCCAAAAGTCTCTTGTTTTTTCAAGGTATTCCATGTTCAATACTTTTGGGGTACTCTTTGATGGACTCTAACATGCATTTGTGAATTGGCGCAAAAACATTAAAATAGGAATAAGGGCAACATGTATAAAGCCTTTTTGAGGTCGAGAACAGCCCATTTGAAAACTCAAAAAAGGGTTTGAACATGTATCAAACCCAAATAGCTCTTTGGTCGCCTATTACCGAATCTCAATTTAGGTTTGCGATATGGTATGAAGAAGGGGGGTGTTTAGGGCGTCCCTTCTTAATACCGAATCACATAGGTATGTATGAATGGTTTGCAACTGAAATTTAGTTGCAAAACATTCACTTTTTACCACCTACTTCAAATGGGAAGGGGTCCACAAGGGAACTTTTTTGTTTTTGTTTTTGTAAAGCATCCAGTTTTGCTTTAAGAAAAACTGGATGCTTTAAAAAAAAAAGAATGCTTTATTTGAAAGCTATCGCAGACTTGGTGGTCTTCTGACCTAAGCAGGCCACTATTCTTGTTATTTTTGTGATTCCTAATGGGTCGCAAATTGTGACCTACCTCATTATTATTCAAGAGGTAGGTGATTTGCAACCCACTGCGAAACTCAGAAAGTGTTAAAAACACTTTCATACATACCGTTTTGTGATTTCCTAATTGCAAGGATTCGCAACTTGGGAATCGCAAAACGTTTTCTACATACATCTGGCTCTAAGATAGGAACAGTGATGTGCATTGCATAAATATAGGACGGTGTCATATTTTCACTTTTACTAATCCGGAGTTGGATATTTTAGGTGTGATTTATAAAGGCATGTAAGAATACATAAAAGATTACTCTTCTAGTACTTATTCTGTACACATAAATACATTTGTGAATCAGTACCTAGTGATAGCAAGGTAAGTTTATAAGCAGTTTAGTGGGTTGATATTCTAACTATATTAACATCATGTCTCCACACAGAGGCAAAAGTAACAAGGCTAACTGCTGAATAGTGAGATTATGACCAGAAAAGGTGCAAATAAAATAAATCACTACTAGGTTACCCTCTAAACCCACACGTAGTACCAAAACATTCCTATACTTTCTTCTCAACACACTCCTAACAACCTTGCACATATTCAGTTAGCTCCACCCATTAACAAAATACATAGGAATGCATATACTCTGATGTGACCAGTAATTATCTAAAACATATCCCGGCTGAGTCAGTCATAGACTCCTAGAAGGACAACTATTTCAAATCTGTACTAACTAGTACTCACTAATGTCTCTAAATTCAATACCACCCTCACCTTGGGAGAGAAGCCAGCCATCCAGCTCTGGTTTGTTTGCTTGAGTTTGTGCAGCAGCCCTGAACCTCTGATTCCTAAATCTTGCCAATGTATTACAAAGAGACACTGTGAAAGCAGTTAGGGGTCGCAAGAGGGGATGAGTGAGCGAGTCATGGAAATTAGATGCCAAGGATGGGGGGTTGAGCACCGTTAGCGTGGAGGTGGCGGCTCTAGGTATGGATGCGGCTTTTGCAAGCTGTGCTCCCCACTTCCCCTTTGTCCCGCATTCCTGGGCCCTTATTACTATTGGATAACAACCTCTTGATTGTAATGACTATTAACAAAGCTACACTCATGTACCATTGTTCCAAGAAGATCACTGTGGGTTTAAAATAAACTGTTACCACTATTACCAAGTCTCTCTGAAGGATCATGCACTAAGAGAGGCAAATTGGGCTATTGTATGGCAACAGACACTGTGGGGAAGATTTGTGACATAGGCAGTTGGAGTAAAACTCGCATCAAGGCCCAAAATCTGGGTCAAAGTTCCACCAAACGAAATAGTGATTCTAGGAGAAAACTCCTCTGCCTGGCTCAGGGCAACACTAATCACAGGCTACTATTCAGCAGAGTATAGTGGGGCCTCTAATGCCAGGCTGGGGGCATACAATCTCCCCACTCATGCACATTGTGGCTAATGTCGATGACCCACAAGTTCTTTGTAAGATGAAGACCAAAATCATGACTACAACTGCTAATGCACCTAATCAATCCATCCACTTCCCGCTAACTGTGACTATGGCCGCTGCATCCTGTCTCATACCTTGTACAGTGACAGCCTAGTTGTTTAGTGTCAGAAAACAGGTGCATAATGAAACCATAAGTGACACAAAGAAATAAAGCAATGTTGGTCGAAACAGCAATAATAAAAAGGTAATAAATCCTGTTTTTTTTTTTTTGTTTTTTTTTGTCCTGAGTGGAAAAGCACCGCTACAAGAATAAATCTCCACCAGTCATAGGAGAGTAATACGTCTTTGAAATGTCCTCTTATAAAGACGCTGAGTCGTGATGTACAAAATTCAGTGTTCTTTTAATGATCCACTTATAGACAAGACACCAGCCAACGCGTTTCGTTCTATCAACCAGAACTTCTTCAGGGCGCAATCGATATTTCAAGGCGGGTTGTGTTTCAAAGGAATTCCTTTTTTCCAATATTTTCCTGTATTGTAGGGTTTTCTATATTTGGTTATCCTACTGCAGTGAGACCAAAAGTGTGGGTACTTCAACTAATTCCCAGATTTGAATCTGAGTTTCTTGTAGTTCGCAAATAAGGATTTCCACCTTAAATGTTTCAAGGGTTAGTTCAACATGGTCGAGAGGTCCCACTTCCTATTCCTTAAGGATAACCAAAGTAATATCTCCTTACGGCAATTGCCTATTCGGTCGATCCAAATATCATTTAGTGGCGTCCCGGTACTCCGACGCGTAATCGTCTCTATTCCTGGAAGTCTTCCAGGAATAGAGACCATGTTGAACTAACCCTTGAAACATTTAAGGTGGAAAGCCTTATTTGCGAACTACAAGAAACTCAGATTCAAATCTGGTAATTAGTTGAAGTACCCACACTTTTGGTCTCACTGCAGTAGGATAACCAAATATAGAAAACCCTACAATACAGGAAAATATTGGAAAAAAGGAATTCCTTTGAAACACAACCCGCCTTGAAATATCGATTGCGCCCTGAAGAAGTTCTGGTTGACAGAACGAAACGCGTTGGCTGGTGTCTTGTCTATAAGTGAATCATTAAAAGAACACTGAATTTTGTACATCACGACTCAGCGTCTTTATAAGAGGACATTTCAAAGACTTATTACTCTCCTATGACTGGTGGAGATTTATTCTTGTAGCGGTGCTTTTCCACTCAGGACAAAAATAGACATTTTTCCCAAGTTTGGGTAATGCTCTTGGGACAGGGAGCATGTGGAATGTGCACGCTGGCTTATTGAAAATTGATTAAGTTGGTGATACTTGGATTGGTGCTTTGTTTTTGTGTTGAAGCGGTCCACTGTCCAATTTGCGTTGTAACAAAAAAAAAAATCCTGGGGGCCTTAGGTGGATGTGAACATTTTGCTAGAGCCCAATTCTCAGAAGGGATATGTTCCATCACAATCACTGTGTGTATCAAATAGCCCAGTGCAAAGTCACAATCCTAGTGGGGTACCTAGTGAAACAGCAGCTAGCACCACTGGGAAGAGAATTCATGGCATACATTAATATACCTTTTCCTTACACGTCATCCCCAGTTGATATAACCTCTCCTAGGCTAGCCTTGTTTGACCTAGAGAATGTGTCAGTATATCAAATACCCCTGAGCTAGTAACACAGGCAAATGTGTCCCTGGTACATGGACATTCCCACCCCCTTAATAAATATAAAGATTAATATGCAAAACTGTGTGATTTCATTATTGAGACTCAAGAGCACACAAGTCAGTATGGACCAAACAGACACTCCATCATGGAGTTTAGCCCCCAGTTCTTATCAGCATGTGAATCAGTATACTATAGACTCAACATCTTTGCAAGCCAATGAGAGGATCCTATGCTCTGTGATAAATCTACTAGTAAATGCGCTACAGGATACTGACCATAACTTTGAATGCCCAACTGTGGGGTTGGGATCACGTACTGTGAAGAGAGGAAAAGACCAAGGTGGATGTCTGTACTCAGGCCACTGCACCAGGGGAACCTTCCCCATATGTGCACCATGATGTAAGAGCAAAGAGGTAATCTGCAGCAAACACAATCAATCAATCAATCAGTGGCACTTATAGAGCGCGCTACATACCCGTAGGGTGTCAAGGCGCTGGGGGGGTGGGGGGGGGTGCCGCTACTGCTCGAACAGCCAGGTCTTCAGCTTCTTCCTGAAAGAGAGGTGGTCTTGGGTCAGGCGCAGGTCGGTCAGGAGGGAGTTCCAGGTCTTGGCGGCCAGGTAGGAGAAGGACCTTCCTCCTGTCGTCGCTCTTCGGATGCGGGGGACGGCGGCGAGGGCGTGGTTGGCTGATCGGAGGTGGCGTTTCGGAGCGTAGAAGTTGACTCGACTGTTGAGGTAGCTCGGGCCTTGGTCGTGTAGGGCTTTGTGTGCGTGGGTGAGGAGGCGGAAGGTGATTCTTTTGTTGACGGGGAGCCAGTGGAGGTCTCTCAGATGTCCGGAGATGTGGCTGGTTCGTGGGATGTCGAGGATGAGTCTGGCTGAGGCGTTCTGGATCCGCTGGAGTCTCTTCTGGAGCTTGGCGGTGGTACCGGCGTAGAGGGCGTTGCCGTAGTCCAGTCGGCTGGTGACGAGGGCCTGGGTGACGGTCTTCCTGGTCTCGGTGGGGATCCACCAGAAGATCTTCCGTAGCATGCGTAGGATGTTGAAGCACGCCGAGGAGACGTTGTTGACTTGCCTGGTCATGGAGAGGGAGGAGTCCAGGATGAAGCCCAGGTTTCGTGCATGGTCTGTCGGTTTGGGTGCGGTGCCCAGGGCGGGAGGCCACCAGGAGTCGTCCCAGGCGGAGGGTGAGGAGCCCAGGATGAGGACCTCCGTCTTGTCCGAGTTCAGCTTCAGGCGGCTGGTCGTCATCCACTCGGCTACCTCTTTCATCCCTTCGTGCAGGTTGGCTCTGGCGGCGGCGGGGTCGTGGGTCAGGGAGAGGATCAGCTGGGTGTCGTCGGCGTAGGAGATTATGCTGAGGTTGTGTTTGCGTACGATGGCCGCGAGGGGGCTCATGTAGACGTTGAAGAGGGTGGGGCTCAGAGATGATCCTTGGGGGACGCCGCAGATGACGTCGGAGGCCTCTGACTTGTACGGTGGTAGGCGGACTCTCTGTGTTCTTCCGTCGAGGAAGGAGATGATCCATTCCAGCGCCTTGTCCTGGATTCCGATGTTGCTGAGGCGCCGTACTAGGGTGCGGTGGCAGACCGTGTCGAATGCCGCGGAGAGGTCTAGGAGGATGAGGGCCGCTGTTTCTCCATTGTCCATCAGGGCTCGGATGTCATCGGTGGCGGCGATGAGGGCGGTCTCGGTGCTGTGGTTGGCTCGGAAGCCGGACTGTGAGGGGTCGAGGGATCCGTTCGTCTCGAGGAAGGCGGCCATCTGTTTGTTGACAAGAGATGGAGTCCTAAGACTAGTTTATGGTAACAGGACAGAAACAACTCAAGCACCTACTGGGCATCAGAAGCTGGAGTGGCATGACTAATGTTAAAGAGCCTCAATCAATCAGGTGTTTGTTAAGCGCGACTATTCACCCATAAGGGTCTCAAGGCGCTGTGGGGGGGGGGGTCGCAGGTTCCATTCCATCAAGAAGGGGGTTTGTCGAAGAACCAGGTTTTAAGGTTTCTGTGGCAACTGCCAACAGTAGGGACAAGGGAGCAACTCGAGCCATCTACAATGCAAATAGATATGATACACTCTGCAACTGGGAATATTGCAACCAATGCTGGAATGCCAATAGGTAGTAAGGATGGTGTACTCCCCATGGCTCTCAATTTAGTTGAGCTCAAGAAATTATGAAGATGGGCAAAGACAAAAATGAAAAGTTCAACAAGCACAGTGATAGAAGAATCAAGGGCAACTGAAATAACATCCTGTCAGATACTTCAAACTGTCATATAGTTAAAAATGATGACATTTAAGGCTTAAGCCCATGTTTAAAGATCCAGCCAAAAATGTGCCCTCAATGACTATATCACATATTAGAACCAAAGGAGCAAAAGTATAGGTTGTTCCTGCACACAAGACATCACTTGAATGAATTAATCCAAAAGACTGCACCTAAAAGTCGAAGGAATCATAGGTTCAATAGGGCTATCGGGAGGAGTGGTGGCCGCTAGCACGGGAAATCGGTGTGCCAGCTTTGGTGGCAAAATAAATAAAAACGAAGTGTACCTGTAGCCTGGCTTTTGCCATCTTGCCGCCTCTTCAGCTCTGAAGATGCTCACACTGGCTCCCAGACTCCCCAGCACTATTCCAGATGCTACTGTCATGCTGGTATTACCCAGCATGAGAAGCGTAGGGATTGGAAAGAGTGGGCTGGTTCCATGCTCCAGCAGGCCCTGGGAGCCTGTGCTCCTGAGCCCTGCTGATATATCTAAGCAACAGCCTAGAGATCTTCAAGTGCGCATGTTGGTTTGGCCTTCCCAAGACGGACGGCCAAACCTACATTGCACACTTACAGTACCCTGTGGCCGCCACTCCTCCTGCTGCTGATGGTTCCACCCTCAAGAATTTGCTAAGGCTCCGGCGTAAAATGAAATGATAATAAAGCAGTCTTATTAATTTCTTTATTATCATTTTATTTTACATTAGGCTGATCGTTCCAGAGGTGGGGTGACTCTCCTCCGCCATAATGGAGGAGCTGCTCCTGATCAAGAGGCCAAAGAAAGCTAATAAAAAAGAATGGAGACTGTGGTAATGCCTGATCCCAAGTCAGATGTAAAAGAGGGATGTAGCCTTTAAGAAAATGCAGCACCGAGTTTGATCGAACCAAGGAATGGTCAAACACTTGCACAGTGCAGACATGCTATGGAATTAGGAGCTACCTCTTTCTCGGGACCCAGACGTTTTCTAAATGCAATAGTGGCTGAGTTCCAACAATAATACTATATCAGTCGGAGAAGATACCTGCTTACTACGATGAGATGCCAACTCTGTACACTTTTGCAGCTCTCTTCCCAGACCTATGAATCAGTTCCACCTACTGAATCTACTCCATGCAGTAGCTGTGTTTTGCCTGATATCTTTCCCGGAAGACAGCAGCCGAGTGAGTAGGTACATTGCGGGGAGCCGCGGAGGTGAAACTGTACACCGTGTGAAGATGTCCCGCGCTGTCTTTTCCGACGGGGCATGATTTTGCCTCCAATTAGGTTTTTTATGTATCACTACTGAACTTGTAGTGACCAAATCACGATAATTTCCTGATTTCTAACACTGTACATATTTTTCACACTACGAGCCTCCTGGGAGGGTGCGCCTTAGCGCGCGCACACCACCGGAGGACTTTGATTAAGGTCCTGACGAATGCTGAGCAAAAAGCAACTCACAGTAGAAACATGTTGACCATTGTTTGATTCTGATTAGGATTCCGGTTCCCTAATTTAGAACCTGAGGAGTCCGCCCACCTTGTTTTTATTTAATGCAGGTTGGCCATTATTAAAGACTTTTGTAAAGGCACAACCTTGCATTTTTTAATACACCTACACTTTCACTATTAGTCACCTCCTAATTTCGGCACTGTTGCACTCACCACATCCTGCTCCGCTGTAATCAGGCGTCGTAGCACGCTGGGGGGACATTCGGTCACCCCAGCGGGGACCCAATGATGAAGCAAGTCACCAACTAGTGGTGAGTGAGGGTCCTCGTTTTGGCACAGGGTGATTTTCAAAGCCCTTTAGGTTTCTTCTTCAATGAAGGACCCATCGGGTATACATAGGGAGACAGTTTATTTTTTCCTTGCTAGGTGCTAGTATGCTAGTGTGTGAGTATTGATCACACTAGTGACACTAAGCGGGAAAATATCACACTTATTTTTTTATATGATTTAAATCCCAGTCACTCCTTTGTTGTTATTATATTGCCTGATATCTTAACATAACATAAAATTGGGCAACCCAAGCATGCATTGTAGGCATGGATATGACTCATAAAATAGGGCCGTAGTATAGTGGAATGTTACACACAGGTTATCCCAAAGTCGATTTTTGACAATGAGGATCAATTGTGTATGGGTCTTGACCTTCTCTAGTTTAGGAAGGGCTTACTGCTTCATATTGACATGAGATCACCAGCAAACAATATAGCGAGAGTTACATTCACTCATAGGAGACCAGAAGAAGCATTTCAGCTGTCTAGTTACATGAACATGAAGGCAAAAATCATTATTGTCAGCAAGGGGAGGACTACCAAGGCTGTAGTAATCTACCAACCAAGCAACCCTGAATCTGGCCCTACCATAAACACTGAAGACAACAAATGGTCCTGGCTGCCTGCTACATTAAATATTGCACCTGGTACTGGACCGAAAAACCAAACAGCTCCCAACCCTTGCTTTTAACTGTGAAGATGCCCATCTCCTGAGTGTGTGTGTGAATCAAGCTCTCCAAAAAATGCATCAAAGCAGGAATATAGGGGTTCTGTGTTATTATAGATCGTTTTTTGGGCAGTGAATGGATATCCTTCATCAGTCTACATGAGATATCTTGCTTTCAGGAGACATGGGCAGGGACCAACAATGCCATTGAATTAGCACCTGCTGATTACCTCAAAATTACATTGGAAGCAATTAGATCTATTACAGGGAGAGTAAAAGGGGCCCTCTCAACATGGAACTTGCCAAAGCTAGACTATAAAGAGAGTAAAGTAACATCGCTAAGGACGCCATCTTGACTTCTCCATGTAAGGTTGACCAAAAGGCCCAAATACGAGCATACTTAATGTTCACTTAAATGCCAACCAGCACAGGAAGTGTGAGGAGCAACTTGTACTACTCAATAAACCACTTAGAAGGATTATTCCAACATTAATACAAATGCTAAGCAAGTTATGGTAATACGTGGAGATTTCGACATCCGCCCCTGAAAGGATTGTGGGATGATCCATAAATGCGGTGAGAAAGCAAGCTGGGGTATCCCAGTGATGTACATTCCAAACGTGCCTAAATTGAGAACATTGAGAAAAGGTACGCTGTATCCCAGCTTTCTTAATGGTAGACTCTGTTCAATGGGACTCTACTATACAACCCTAGTGCATGTGCTCTGACCCCTAACCAACATTGGCTATACTCCTAATTGGCATCTTTAACTTACCTATAATTCCTGAGTACATGGTACAACCTTTTCCCAAGGCCTATAATTTAAATGTCATTAGTGGTCTGCAACACGCATTGTGCCACCACTTGAGTGAAAGTACAAAACATGGCTGCAGACCTACCACTGAAGCATTTTTTTTATCATTTTAGAACTGGAATTTCGACCTGTCAAATTAACCCTTTTTGACAGGCCTAAGTCCTCCATTTAAATATTCAAAGGTCACCCCTAAATAGACCTTTAATGCCAATATGGCACACTGTGTGATATTCGAAAGCAGGGTGTGTAAAAATGTAATGGTAATAATTTTCTCATAATGGCAAGGCTCTAAAGGCAATTTTCTTTGTAGCAGGGTTACCTATTCTATAAGAAAGCATTGGGACTCAAGACTAAAATGAATAATGTTACCTCTACTTAGGTGCCAGCTACAAAGTTCGTTCATGGACTATTTATAATATTTACTTTATAAAGTCAGATTTGTGCTAAACGTTTTTCAAAAGGAGGTTTTAAAACATCACTTATTGCTTTCCTAAAGTCGCTAACACCGATTTGCCTGAGCTTCCATCTATCACTCAGAAGCTGAACAGCTTCTTTGATGAGGCGTTAAGTTCCTCCCAGAGCTGAGACAAAGGCATTGGGTGTGAGGAGGTTTTCTGTTACAAGATAACCATTTGAGCAGTACTGAGAAACTTACTTAACAACAAAGAGGTCTACTCTATCACAGGCAAATGCAGCTAACACCACGGCCTGACTCCTGCTTTGTTCGTTTGGTCCACCAGGCACCAATCGCAGTGGGATAAAAACTGCCTCCAGAACTGGTTTTGGGTGATGACAGAGGAGTGGTTACTCATTTCCTTGGCCATAGCCCTAGAGTAGACACAGGAGCTCTGCCAAGGGAAGGAACGATTCTGCCATATTAGATTTAGGAAAAGAAGGAAAATGTGGAAAATGTGGGATTGATTGCTGTAGGGCAAAAAACAACTGCTGTAAACGTGTATAGGTCTCCCCATGGGAATAGTTTGCCTTTTGGTTAGGGAGGAACCAAAAAATAAGCCCAAATAAAGTTAGTGCCAGGTGTAAATGTGTCACCACTGAGCACCCACTTGTCATGCCCCAGCTCATCTGCACTGTGCACTCCTCTTTTACTTCATTCCCCCACAGCTGGCCCTTAATGTGGGATCCATATTGTGGTCCTTGAAGTTCTCCCTGCAAGGCCTCCATTTGGAGGCAGGGCCTGTTCCAGAATAGTCCCACACTTCCTGAAATCTCACAAGAGCTCAGGATGGGTGGCCATCTTGGGTGCTGTACTATTTATACTGCTCCCTTTCCCGCTCAGCTTTGCTTGTCTTTAAGCCTTCTCTGTGAGATGAAGTTAAACCTGCCAGAAACCTTGTTCCCATTCCCTGCAGTCTCTCACAACATTCCGATTCCTGCTCCAACTGTCATTCAATACGCCTGACCTTCTGCTCTGGATTTTCTACCTACAAGAAAACAAAGAAAGACAAAAAGACATTGCGATAAGATGCATTACTGTTTATAAGAGTAAAGAACAATACAGATCAGCGCACTGACTCTAAATAAGATGTGAATTAACAGTGCAGCTTTTTTAGACAAGGAAATCCTGAGGATTTAAACTGAAATCAAAACGAAAGATTGAATAGAAAAGGTTTTAAGAGACAATATTTGAAGTCCTTGTAAGGAACTACATTTGTGGCTCTGTGATGCAAAGTATGCCGAATAGGTAAAGCTGAAGGTTGAAAAGAGACAATTGAGAGTTGTGGTTGCATTTAGAAGACTATACTAATTGTACTTCAATGTGTTACTGTCTTGGAAAAGTTATCCCACATAACTAGAGATATCTACAGAGAAACGAACGAAAGTCACCTTGAAGGGGCATTCTGGAAAAAGGATACTGATACTCAGATCATGTCACACACTCTCATCCCCTACATTTCCTCATGTAAATGGTGTCTGAAGAATGAAAAAAGGGGGGAATGGAATCATAGGAGATGTGTCAAGAGAATAATTCAGGTACTAACTTTAAGATTTATATCACAGGAACCAATAAAACATTGACTGCACTGACAGATGTTCCAGAAGACAAAAGCTGAGGAAAGAGGTCCAGATCAGGCCACTCACTAGACTGATGAGTGCTGGCTTCGGGAAGCAGAAGATGTCTTGTCCATCTCTCTATTGTTGTTACTCTTTCTCACTCTACATCCCCTCCCCTCTTCCCCTGGGGACTTTTCACAGCTTTATTCATGTTGCGAGGAAGGAGAGTCGTTTTCAGGGAAATTTGCAGATTATGGGAGTCCTGGTGAGTTGTTTTTGCCATCTTGACACCTTTCAAAAATACTAGTGGACTTCTGGAAGACAGAAGAAATACAGCCCCTCTTGTTGAGCCCTATGAGGAAACCTGATAGGCTGGACCTGCTCCCACTCAAAAATGTGACCTCGAATGTCAGATGGCTGACCTTCAGTTAAGATACAGGGACACATCAAGCTGCTAGAAGCCCTTTTCCTGAAGAGCCTAGCTGAACAGTTCCAACTGGTGTCGCCCTGGACCCTGCTAGTGACTTCTGATGGTTTGAGACTCAACCCCCAAGTGCTGTTCTTGAGGTCCTGGAACCATTGGCTTTGTCAGAGTGTACTCCTCCTAATATCCTGAAAAACCTAGGACCTAAATGTTTTTTGGCTCCAAAGACATTTGGATGATGGGAACAAACCGGCCAAATCAATCCGACAAACGTGGGTTGCCGCTGGGAAACAGATTCAGGTTGCCCTTGATTGGAGCTTTTCCCTGGCATCAAATCCGTTTCAGCGGGATACCACTGAGAGGCTATCCAGACTTTTGGAGCCCTATTTGGCTACAGCTTGCACCCCTGCTCAGCTGCAGGTATCCGAGCTCCAAAGTAGAGAAGAAGTCAAAATTTAGCCATTCTCACCAGGGGTTCTGGCCAGCCAGGTACCTTTCTAGACCATGAATTTTGAATGTCTTCTGCCTCATGTTTTCTAGCCGAAAATCAGCAGCTTCGCTATGACTGCAACCAAAGCACTTCTGCTTTGTGAGCCCTTCTTTGCCATAGCCAGCTGCCTTGCTGATGAGTTTAGAATTCTATCTCAGAGACTGACTCAGAAGGTAATACTTCTTAACAGGAGGCACCTGCGTACTGTTGCCATCCTGCGTTCAATAAGGCTTACCTTAAAACACACCTTGGTGCTACTCCAGTGCAACCAGATGACCGAGGTAGGAGCTCACTGCTTTTTGGCGCTTATTTTAAATGTAATCTTTGGGAAAATCATACCTTGGGTTACTCTTATTGGATTTTTTTCATGTTTTGGTACTTTTTTCATTACATTATTCTCTATTTTTACAAAAAGATTGATTTTTAATGTGTTGTGTTTGGTTTGGGTACTCCTAAATGCTTTGCATGATTTCTTAAGTTAAGCCTGTCTGCTCTGCGCTTTAACTGCCAGGGGTTGAACTCAGGTTTAACTTACTGAAACCTTTAGTAGCTCTAACAAGAATAGTGCATTACTTCATGTGATGTACCACCATTCAATTCAACTAATAATCCACTTTCTCTCATAAGCACATTCCAAAACAATTATAGACAACTTAGTAAGCGCTATGAGAAATGTTTTATGTTGTCTCCTCTGGAAACAGAAAATTATGCAAGCTGACTACACCATTTGTAATGTTCTCAGTTATTTTTGGAAAGCTCACAGAACTGATAAAAATCTTTTGTCAAAACTGAAGAGTGCACCATATTATCATAAAAGTCATAGGGCCTAATTACAAGTCTGGTGGCCCGAAGACCGCAAGACTCTCCGGGGGGTGCAGCAGTGTCGGTCCAGCCTCCGCCGCTCTGGCACTCCGACCACCCTATTGCAAATAGGGCAGTCGGACCACCATAGCCACCAGGGAACCGCCATTCCCGGGCAGTGGTGCAGTGGTCTTGAGGCAGCAATATGCCTGGCACGGCCGCCGTGGCCCCACCAAGCATATTACGAGTTTCCTCTCAGCCACGGTTTTCATGGCAGTTCCTATTCATGAAAACCATGTTACCTCTGGTCCATGGTGGGGTGCACAACATGTGCCCCCCTGTGTGATGCACCCCAGTTCCTGTGTGGCATGGACTTTACAGTCCATGCCGTGCAGGAACGTTTTTTGGCCTTCCCATTGCAGTGCCCATTTTTACTGGCACTACTGTGGGACCGTCAAAAAGAGCATGCCAGACACCAGAAACACTCTTAATCTGGAAGATGGCTTGACCACTGGTTTTGCAGTGTAGGAGAGGGCGGCCTGCAAGGTTGTCCACTCCTGCACTACCAAACTTGTAATCAGGCCCATTGTAGAACAGGTAGTAATTGTTTATGTTATTTTGTTTTTTGTGTATTTTTGCACAAATGCATCAGATTAATTTGCTGTGCATAGCTATAAGAATAATGTCTGTAATAATGAAAGCTGTCGTAGGAACAGGTTGTCACAAAGACAGAAATCCTGAGCGTTTTCAAGGACTTTTTGTAAAAGATATTAAGCCTTTTCTAACATCTCATTTCTTTGAACATTTTAACCCTCTGCATACCCATGCATGCCTCACCTCAGCACAATAGACCAGTTAACCTAAGACATCCAGTGAGGATGTGGGTACACCTAAGGACACCATTGTAGTCATTAAAGACATTGTCATATCCCACCTTGGGAACTGCACACAGCTGGGCACCACCTACTGTGAGTAGCTTGAGGGACCTAGGCTGTTAATAATTCCCACTCTGGGTGCTGGAGTAATGTCCTGGGGCACCTGAAGAGTGCAACTCTGACGCCTTGCATCCTCCAAGAGGTGAACAGTCTTCCCCAACATAGGGAAACCTGGGAATTGCACCATTTAGAGTTGCATTGGGATCCACAACCCAAGAAAAGGAAGTAGCCTCAACATCTGGATAGACATCTGACACATCATTCTCTGGAACAACCCAAAAAATAATTTTGTCCCACTAAACGGACAGAAATATTTTCTATCTAGATGTTATACTCATGGACTGCAAACAAGTGTCTTACCACACAGAACTTATCATATGAAAAGTTATGCAACAATGTCAATGAGCCAGTGTTGCATGCATGCATGCTCTCATCAGCAGCAGACTAGACTACAGACTATGCTGGAGTCAACAAGGAAAACCTTTGTAAACTCCAGACTGTCCAGAATGCTTCACGGATACTGATCCTCGACATTCCCCGCTGCAGTCACATCACCCAACACCTGTGCGACCTCCCAGTCGAAAGGAGAATAACCATCAACCTCCTCACGCATGCATACAAGGCCCTCCAGAACACCAGATGTTATAAATCTCACTGGTTGAGCCTTGGTCTCAATAGATAGATTTTCCCTTTTTACTTCTCTCACTTTGTACATCCGTGCTCAATCACTTTCGTTGAATACCCTCTTTCTTTGAATCTCTGTTTCATAATTATAATGTCTTTTTAAAATGATTCCTCCAAGCTTCAAATCCTTCTGACTCAGAGTAACTCACCATAGGGTATACTCTCGATTAGATTCTTAGGATGACAACTGCCTGCATCTAATAAACTGTTTCCTGCTGTTTTTTAATGGAAAAATCTACTTTCCAACCAATCTTACTTCAACCTCACGATCAAAGCCCCCCAACTAATCATTATTTACTCATGGGATACAGAAGGACAAAAGGATGGCCTTTGGTACTGTCCCCCCCTATCACCAGAGTTTGTCCAGGACTACATGTCTCTCTCTATCAATCTCTCCTGATCTTGAACATAATCTTTTCATTTTGTTTGAGAACCATTTCCTTCCATTTTGTCATATAGTTGTGTCATTGAATAATGCCATTCCGAATCACGCAATGTTTTCTTGAACTTCAAGGATGGCCTTCTCCTCTTCAAAAGAGCTCATCTAGATGTTGTGATCCTCCTATTGAAGATAAGGCAAAATATATACCACCATCAAATTGTTATATTCTTTTATCAAAGGTAGTCAATAACCACTCCGAAAGATCAGCATTTTTGATTAACCTTCAAATATCAAATTTGGAGTATGTCTAGCAGCTGCCATAATCGTTTCCTTCAGTTTAAAAATCATAGACTATCGTCAAAATTAAAGGGGGTTTGTTATTTCCTGCTGTGTGACCCAAAACTCTGTGTGTCCTTTTGAGTTCTATTTGCCCTGAGTCATCATCTTGCAGAACAGATCTGAAGAGCTTCTGGACAAGATATTCCATGGTGTTCCCCTCCACCGCTCATGGAATCCCTCCCATCTTGGCACTGTTCCAAGTGAGACAAGTTTAGTTTTTCAAATCTTTGGTTTAATCTTGCAGAGTGCCATTTTGCTTTGGAGGGAGATTATTTCTTGGAGAATGAAGTAAATTTCTTCAGAATGCTTATCAGATTCCTCCATTGAAAAAAACTTCCCCCTCCTTCTTGCTTACCTTTATTTGGATGTCATGTATTTTCAGTTTGAGCTCTCCTTGAAGAGGTATGAGATCCTCTCAGAGGCCTTAAACAAGTTTCTCCATGGACACCCTAATAGGGATTTCAGTATTTAGTTCAAAGTAGTGTGGCCCGCGCGACTTGTAGAGGAGATCAAGCTCACCCTTCTTCAATGTCTCTACCTTGGTTGTGGTTGTTTTCAAAATCATCTCTTTGACTATTCCATTCTTTTTTACCCTTGCTGTTGTTACTTGCCTTGCAGTTAATATTGTAGGGTTTAATAAATTAAGTCAAGTACTGACAAAGGTAGGGTTTAGCTTGCTTGATGTAGAATGCTTGAGGCTCATGTCAGGTATCTGCTATCACTCAATGGCAAAACCTTGGACATATACCATTTTGCCCGAGGGAAATAGTGCCCTCAGCCAAACATTTCAAGAGTTTTGGGTAATTCTTACCAAGCTGTTATCTCTTGAATCAGTGTGCCAAGAACCATTTCTTTTCAGTGCCACTGGTGTTCTGAAAAAGTCAATCTCACAAAGTTGAATACTCCATAGTGAGTTTTCTAGCACCTCGTATCCTGATGACTTCTCAGAGTTCAATCAAAGCTGTAGCATGCAGATAAAACATTTATATGATGGACCTGAGACCAAACCCCAGCTTGATGACTTCTCTGAGTCCCCTTAAACTGCATGCCTCCCAAAAAGCTGGACCAAACCAAGGCCTGAGATCAGCATTGAGCATTGACTTAATGCACAAATGACTCAGAAACCAACTAATACATTACTGGCGCCCTATGTGCCAGATTGCCTCTCTTTATAACTAGATGCAAACAATAGACACATATCTTGTATCCTTACCTAGAGGACCCTGGATGAAAAGCAGTTTTGTGGTACCCATAGGGGACCTCAGGATTAAAAGCAGTTTTGTGGTACCCCTAAGGTAGTTTTAATTCATTTTTTCACTTACCTCCCCACACCCACATTTATCATCACAGCTTTTTTGCTGAAAGATCTCTTCTAAAGAGCCCTCTGGTGGGCCCTGTGGGGTATCGCAGTGTGACACGATGAGAAGCTGAGCCAGATGATGAAACATGACAGCCCCACGGGAGAGTGAGGGCACTACTTCCTAATAAGGGAGACCCCCCACTCTGCTTTAAATCTAACCTGAGAGACACTATCATAGGAACAGACACCCTGGTAATATCTACACCTACTATTATGCCACCCTTCTGTGGGAGGGTGCATAGCCCTAGCCCTGATTGGATAAGTCCTACCATCTTCAAGATAGTGGGCGCTGAAAAGTGTGCTTTACTTCCCCTTCAGAGCCTGAGGAGTGGAGTTGGCGAAGGGGGCAGAGCTTCTATTCTTACTAAGTTATCGCGCTCGTTCTCCCGCCAAAAGTGAGGTTTAAACCAGGGCTGCAATCTCCTCTTAACAGCAGAGGATGGGGTCATATTACAAAAGCGGCAAGGCCTTTGAAGCTTCCCTCTCAAGCACCGTGCTCATCCTGGGGGAGGAGGCATAAGACCTCTGTCCAGGATGCACTTTGTTTCTGGCCTCAGAGAGCAAAGTTTCTTGATCCATGGGTTCAAAACATGTCTGTTGGTGACAAGTTGCCTAAAGCTAGTCCGAGGCCACACCAGGGTTGGTAGGTTTCCAGGGGGCACGTAAAGGTGCCCTCTGAGTACATGTTTCAATAAATCCTACACTGGAATGATTTGGTACCAAACAATCCTGCGTTCAGTGAAGCCATTGGTTCCAGGTAACTTGAGCTGTCGAGTTTCCAGCCCATGTGCTCTTTATGGCTTTCCTAGCACTTTCAATATTAAAGAATAGACTTAAATATTGCATATCTGCTCATGCAGATATGGCCAAACCTGAGATATAGTGCACTCTGCCTTACGGCTTGTAAAGCCTGCTAGAGGGGTGACTTACCTATACCTTGGGCAATGCTCCTGAACATGGCACAGAAACAGTGTGCCACTTTTAACTTTGTCATATTTCACTGCACCAAGGCATGCAAGCTGCAGTGGCATGGCCTTGATGAGGGGTCCTTAGGGGACCCTCTTCAGTCCCCATGACCTATGTCCCAAGGGTACCATTTTCTAAGAACTTACAGGGGAGCTGCAGTTGCCGATTGTGGTAGAGTTTTAGAGAAGGAGCACTGGCACAGGGGACCTGGTTGGCAAGGCCCACGTGCCCTTACAATAAAAAACACAAGATTTCCCAGGAAAAAAGTGGGGGCTAACCATGTCAAAATAGGTACATTCTCATACCACAGCCCCCACAAAACAAAATAGGATGAAACTAGCTTTCCACTAGAAAGTTTTCATCTTCTAAGTGGAAGAACCTGGAAAGGCCATCTGCATCGACAATCCCATCTCTGTGTTCAACTGTAAATTCCATTCCCTGTAGGGATATGGACCACCTTAGCAGTTTGGGGTTTTCACATTTCATCTGTTGTAGCCATCTGAGAGGCCTGTGGTCTGTCTGAACTAGGAAGAGAATGCCAAACATGTATGGCCTCATGTCTTCAGGGCCCAGACCACAGCAAAGGCTTCTTTTCTATGGCACTCCAACCCTGTTCTCCAGGGAGTAGTCTCCGACTTATAAAAGCAACAGGCTGGTCATGTCCTTTATAATTTGTTTGGGCTACGACTACACCTAGTCATGCTGATAGGCATCTGTCTGCACAATGAATTGCTAGGAGTAATCTGGAGCTTTCAGGACTAGGGCACAGCACATGGCATTCTTCAGAGTGTCAAAAGCCTTTTGACAGCTCACTCTCCTTCGTGGGCATCTTCCTCGATGTGAGTTCTGTGAGAGGGGCCACCATGGACCCATAATCCTTCACAAACCTCCTGTAATACCCAGTCAAGCCAAGGAATGCCCTGACTTGGGCCTGGGATGTTGGAGCTTCCCAGGATAGAATTGCCTGGATCGTGGGTTGGAGTGGCTGAACTTGACCTCTACCTACCATGTGGTTCAAGTACACAACCTTTCCTTGCTCTATCTGGCACATGCTTGCCTTGATAGTGAGGCATGCACTTTCAGATCCTCAAGAACCTTCCTAAGATGGATCAGGTGATCCTGTCAGGTGGAGCTGTAGACAGAAAAAAAGGAGTAGGAATCCTAATTTTACTACTCCTAAATGCCTTTTGTGAATACTGAACATTGTAAAGTTAGGATTTTGTCTCAGATTACTTTTGTGAATTGGGCCCATAGAGTCCACCAGTCAATGTGTTACCTGTAAAGAGACAATGTGTTTGAGTTAGCGCACACAGTTTACACCGCACTCTAAGGAAATCATAATCAAATGGTAAATCAAATAATCCCCATGACAAAATCAAACACAGCAATCTGTCTCCAAATTAGCAGTGAATTGGCTTACCTGTAATTACAGGTAACTGAGCGGCATCTTAATATCGATGCAAAACTCGAGGTAGCACCCAAAGTCCTATTTAAAAATAAAATAGGTCTTTAATATCTTGATTGTAATGTTTCATCATAGAAAACACTCAAAACAGCATTTAACAGGTGACCATGCATATCATAAGTTTTTCTTTCCTTGCCCCCTCCTGTTGGAACTCCCTTTCTTTGGAACTAAGATTAACCACGTCCTACCCCCACTTCAGATCCTGCCTCAAAACTCTCTTGTTCTGCCAGGCCTTTGAGTAACCCCTCGCCTTCCTATCACTCTTCACTGCTGGCTCCGCTACCTCCCTTTCACAGCGCCATGAAACCGTCTGGTGTAAGTGCGCTCTAAAAGAAATTTAACATAACATAAAAGTAAAAGGAAGCCTCTTTGTTAAAATGATAAAAGGGGCACAGGTATTACAATAATAATAATACAGACTAATCACCTTGGATGATAAAACTTGGCTAATTATTTAGCCCTCGTTAAAGATAAACATGAAAAAAGGAGCAGAAAAACACATTGCCCTTAATCACCTGAATTGTTTTCGAATGTTATGATTTTGAAACTGGGTTCCGCTGGAGCTAATACAATGACAATAATTAGCGGTGTTCTCAGCCCTGACACAAAGGAGGCTGGTAAATAAAATTACAACCCAACAGCCAACTGTCTCAAAGTCATCTGTACCGGGAGTATTTCATTTTCTCTTCTTTTCTTTGGGTCAATAATTACAAAACCGGGTCACATGTCTGGGCATTAATTATTGTCCTTGTATTCACTACAGTGGAGTCAATCTCAGCTCTTCCTTTTTCTATGGCCAAGAGTTTAGCTTCTAGAGCTATCCTCCAGGGCAGTTTCTGAAGTGGTGCATCTCCAGTTTCTACCTCATCTGGAACATTGCTGGGGTCAGTCCCAGTAGTGTTGCTATCTGAGGTGCTAAGGGTGTAGAGAAATAATGGAAAAGCAACCATAGCTATGGTCATGAGGTGGTAAAGAGGTCAGAGTCCCTGTCCTCTATCTCTGGGGACTCATCAGTCTCTTCCCCAGTGGGGGGAGTGTTACTTGCCAGGGCCTTGTCTTTCTCTCTCAGCAGCTGTTAGAGACGGGCTTTTGTGGGTTTAGGACCCATGGTAAGTTTCAATGCTTTGCACAGGTCTTTGAGTTGCTAAACTCTCAGATGTGCATAGGGACCCAGGTTGACCTCCTCGTAGTCCCCTTCATTCTCAGCCATAGTTTTTAAAGTAGTTGTGGTCTTATTAGACACTTACAAAAAACGCTACTGACTCTTAAGGCCTCACTACATTACATACGTTTAACTTCCATACTGTGAGGTACTTAACCGAGGACCTAACACTAGTTTATATACATTTGGATAAAATAGAAAATTGGCAAAGCATTTTATCCAAAGACAATGTTGGATTTCCTCTTATGTAAGTAGTACAACAAATGTTGAGTCTTGTACACCACTGTTGCACCACCAGTGTTGGAAGCTGGCTCTGTAAGTTGTATACCACTAGGGGGTTATTTCGTGCACAGAGTCCAGAGATTCCCCCAGAAGTGTACTCTGCTCAGTATAAACCCAAAGTGCTCGATTTGTGGTAGTGTGGGCAAGTAAACCTGGTCTAACACAGAGGGGTGTAAGACTTTTGTTATGCACTCAGAGACTAATAAATGACACATGACTCAAAAAAAAGATCCTCACCAAGTTTAGAAAAATAAGTTCTGTCAAAATTTATTTGGAGACCAAGATGTTTGCATAAGGTAAGTACATTTTTCAGGAAAAATACTTTATACTTTTCAAGCTTTGCAATGTTAGCCTATGAGAGAAAAACAAGAATGCAGTTTTTGCAGGTAACTACTCGACTTACAGATTCAGTCTTCGGGTCTTTAGTCAAAACCAGGCAGGGTTTAATTCAGTTCCAAGAGGGCACCACCCTTCTGCAGAGGTGGGGCAGATACAGATGTCAAATTCGAGGTTGGGCACCCAAGATTAACCAATTGAGACTGGGGGTACTCGAACTAGCGCTGCTCACTGGTAAGTAAAGCAGTGTCACAGGTTGTTCTCCTAGAGTTAAGGTAAGTACAAGGGGGGCCACAGGGAGCACCAAAGTAAGACCCACAGCATACAGGGCGACAGGTGCAGAGTGCAAACACAGCATCAGTCACCCAATGTTAACCAATTAGGGAGATCGGTCTTGAAGAAAGGCTGCAGGCTCAGGCCAGGAGGCCGGGCAAAGAAAGCCCACAGCTTGCCAGGCAAGTAGAATTGGTAGGAGATGTAGGGACACTGATGGTTGAGGTCCCCAAGGCCCAGCGGCTTTTGGTGCAGGATTATCCTTAGGTGTTGCAGTCAGGGGCAGTCATCAAATTGGGGCTGTAGGCATTGAGGTGGAGTATGGCGGGGTCAGCTCATGTTGGACACAAGCTCAGAAGCACTGACGAACCTCCGCAGGACCAGTGGCCCACTTGGACTTGGGCTGTGGGCGTCCGGTGCAGAGGAGAATCTGGAAGCGAGTTTGTGGTTCCTTAGGGCAGAGCTCTTTTTCTTTGCAGAGGGTTGTTTTGGACAGGTCTACTGTCCATTGGAGATTAAAAGTCTTTCATTAAGGCTGGCAATCCTCCCAGGGTTCTGGAGGTTGCTGGTCTGCGGGCCATTTGCTTTTCTTCAGCAGGATCTTTGAGGGATGCATACAGGCCGGTAGGAATGGCCCGGGTCAGTTAGTGTCTTCAGTCTTCACTGCTGCATGGCTCCACTTCATTGGTCATCAACATCTGATTTCAGGGTCTGGGGGAGCCACCTAAATACTTGATTTAGGTGTGTTAAAGGGGAGCAACAGGTAAGGACCAATGGGTTCCTTACCTGGGGTGTCTACACCCACTATTATGCTACTCTCCTGTGGGAGGGGCATAGACCTAGTCCTGGTTGGATAAGTCATATCATCTTCAAATCTTCAAAATGGTGGTCACTGAAAAGTGTGCTTTGCTTCGCCTCCAGCACCTGAAGGGTTGAGTTGGCGAAGGGAGGCACACCTCCTATTCTTACTAAGTTTTCCTGCTGGTTCTCCCACCAAACGTGGGGGTTTGAACTGGGGACTGCCATCCGCTGCTGGCAGCTGAGGCTGGGGTCACATCACAAAGCCAGCAATGCCTTTGAAGCTTCCCCCTCCAGCACTGTGCTCATCCTAAGGGAGGAGGTGTGACTCTTCCACCCATGATGTGCTTTGTTTCTGGCCTCAGAGAGCAGAGGCTCTTGGCCCAGCGGTCCAGAAACGTGTCTGGTGTTGGCAGGCTGCCTAAAGGCAACCAGAGACCACACCAGGGTTGGTAAATTTTCAAGGGGCACCTCTGAGGTGCCCTCTGAGTACATGTTTTAATAAATCCAACACTGGAATCAATGTGGGTTTATTAAGAGAAGTGGTTTAGTACCAAACACTCCTTGCTTCAATGAAGCAATATTAGTGTTGGGGAACTTGAGTTGTCGAGTTTCCAGACCATGTGCTCTTTATGGCTTCCATGGCACTTACAATATTAAAGATTAGACTTAAATAGTGTACGAGGATATCTGCTTAGACAGATATGCCTACACCTGAGATATAGTGCACCCTGCCTTTAGAGTTTGTAAGGTATGCTAGTGGGGTGACTTACCTATACTTTGGGCAGTACTGCTGACAAAGGCACACAGACAGTGTGCCATGGCAACTTTGTCATTTTTCAATGCACTAAGGCAAACAAGCTGCAGTAGCAGTGGCATGGCCTTGGTGAGGGGCCTCTAGAGGACCCTCTTCAGTCCCCATGCCCTAGGTACCATAGGTACCATATGCTAGGAATTACAGGGGAGTTGAAGTTGCCAATCGTAGTACAGTTTTAAGGAGCCTGTGAACTTATAATCGAAACCACATGATTTTCCAGGCAAACCATGTCAAAAGAGGCACTTTCTCACAGAGGATTAATGTACTACCTGCTTCTATATCAAGCAAAGTGTTAGGTCGACATGTTTCAGCCTAGTACCCTCACAGTGAGGTGTAGTGCTATTCCCGAAGACCTATAATATTTGCTTCTGCTTGCTTAAGTGCTCAAAAAAACTAAACAATGGGGGAAATATATAATGTATAAATGATGTGTATGCAAAACTCATGATCTTTTGGTAATCCAAGTAATGTATGATCCACTGGCGGTCACCTGTAAATGAAACATGCAAATTCACTACTACAATCATCACCACAATGTGAAATCCCATCAAAACTCTGTCAAAACAAACAGAACTCCATATGGATAAACCTAATGGCTCACAACGTATGCTATCCCTGCCAAAATACCTACCCAGGGAACAATACAATGTCCATCTCGTATTTCAATAGACATTTTCCATTAGATCATAAGACATGATCTCAATATGTTATTGCTACAATAAGCGAAGTTGGGCTTACCCACTCAAGTCAGACGATATGCCTCCACTCAACCCTGGTGTGACACTCAAGGTACTCGCTATCTCAAATAGTTAAAAACAGGATAGAGAACATGAAGAGAACAAAAGAAAAACAAAGAAACAGACTGAAGTTATTTCAAAACACATTCTATTTAAAAAGTGTGACTCTTTAAAAACATTTAACTCCCCCATTATGCAACAGGAATCATGTATGTTTCTATGATCGGCAGAATCACCAATAGCTCTTGAACAAGCATGTCAAGATTGAATTCATCTATAACCATCTGGTGCTCCAGGGGGCACTCAACATGTTTATTGCAAATCTACAAAAGGCAGTGTTAATTAGAGATCTTTTTGTCAAGATAGGGATACTATAATCAGGGCATTCCAATTATGATGACAGTGGCAGCCAGGTGCTCCAATATAAATAAACAGCCAGTGCACCAGTACAAGTAAGAAGTGGGCGCTAAAGCAAAATCACAAGGACAGAACTCGCACAGTGGGAGGAAATGGTTCTTAAACTTGATCACTGTGCATCTAAGAGCATACCTTTGTTCCAGAAACGGGCCCCCAACTTATAATGAATGGAGTTAAACTGAGGTGAAGTGCAAACAATGAGTGCTCTGATACAATCAAATGCCAGCGTCCCAGTATACTTTGAAGACGTGCGTTACAGCAGATTCAAGTTTTTCAATGGCACGTCCTGCGACCCTGCACCCTTATAATTAACACATTCCTTATGATCCATAGAGCACTGTTATTCACCATGATGGGAAAGGCATAGCTCGAGGTGGTGTTTGAAGATTTCCTGTAAAGGCACCCGAATGGAGGATGGAGCTGATTACCTCACCAATCCATTACAGGTGTCCCATATCTCATGACTAGATAATCATGAGACTTGTATTCATCCTGCTAGGATATCAATGGTTCTGTAGTGAGCCCCCCGACCCTTCCCAAACTTTGTTACACATTCACCCTCCTGGGCCGGGCATGAACCAGGAGGTATAAATAAAGGGTGATGTCAGCGCTCGTGGCTGACAGCATGGACCGAGTCACTGTGTGGTTGCCCCGTCATTCCCGTCCCTATAATTAGGCCCGTGTTGCCCCCCCCAGCCCCGCTACATTGGTGATGAAGCAGTACGACCACCACAGCATGAGCGACAGGGCGCACTGTACCCCTGGTGTGTGGTGTATTACAGCGTGGTGCTGAGGCCGTCCGGGCCTGCAGGAGGTCAAGTGCACATCACAACGAAGGCAGGGGGATGCCTAGGAGTTTGCTGGCGAGGGGCGTGAGGCGCAGCTGATCACGCCTGTATGCTGAGGGCGAGTGTGCACCAGCACCAGCGTTAAGGAACACGGCAGGAGCATCGGGGAGAGAGGCATAGCCCGAGCGTGCCGACGATGGGTGGCAGGTGTGGTGCGGCCGGCCCCTCGGCTTTTTGTTGCTGACTCCAGGCACTCCGCATGAAAAAAAAGAAAAGTACAATAATGGAAAGCACGATGGAGAGAGGGACACGTGCTGCACAGCGTGTGTGGGGTTGCCATCGAGTACGGCCTTCAGGAGAGCTAGTGGCAGGAATATCAGGAAGCTTTGTGGGAAAAATGACACACCACAAGAGGGGCATATAGTACAGGACGAAAGTATACATGACAAGAGAGGAGGCAGGACTAATGTGGGCAAAATAGTGAAAAGGGATACAGCTGACCATACCCATACCCTGCAAGGCAAAGCATGCGAAAGAGCGGGGGCACTACTGCGGAGGTCACAATGTCACTAAGTGCAATGTCACAGCAAGCAGAAGCAAGAGGTCAAGCGGCTGCAGAACAAAGCCCGCGCACCACATTGAATGCGCTACCGCCATTCAGCCAGTTGGCGGATCCAGCTACAGCGGCTCCGCGGTTGCGCAAGTAGATTGGTCAGTTAGAAAACTACTTCCTAGCAGTGAGAGAGACAAATAATGCTTTCAAGAGGTCTACTATGCTACATATGGGCCGGGATAAACTATACAAACAATTGCTTGGTTGACCTGCCAGACAATGGCGACAGAAATGACTATAATAGAGCATTGGACCACTAATTCAAACCGCAAGTCAACCCTGACTTCGAACATTATAAATTGTGCCAAGCAAAACGTGGAGGAGGAGTCGGTCGACATGTGCGACGCACAGCTGCGTAAGCGGCCAGTTCATGCACAGGCTTTGATAAACAACTAAAAATCAGGGTTCAGCTCATCCAAGGGTGCAAATTGTCAGAGGCACAGCACAACAATGTCACGGCATTGATAGATACAGGCAGGTCAGTAAATATCCTGGATGCTGAGCAATTTGAACAACTCAGTAGCAAAGCAACCACTCCAATCCACGAAGGTAAAAATCTTCACCTATGGGGAGATACCCCTATGACTTTGCAAGGCATGATCGAAGTGGAGGTCACTCATGGCAGCAGGTCAGCCACAACCAGATTTCATGTGACTAAGGACAGTGCAGGGACATTGCTGGGCTGCCACTCAGCGGAAGACCTGGGTCTCATGATGTTTGCAAGGCAGATACATCAATCGCATGCCAACAATGTCATGGATGAATTTCCAAGTCTGTTTGAAGGGTTTGGGTGCCTAAAAGGTATAAATGTAAAGCTGCACATCCACAAAACTATCAAGCCTGTGGCGCTGAGGCACCGAAGAGTGCCATTCCACTTGTGCCCGTTGGTAGAGGCGGAATTGGAGAAGTTGGAAAAGGTGGGAGTAATCAAGAAGGTATCGGAGCCCACCCCATGGTTATTCCCGCTGCTAATTGCTCCGAAAGCGAAACATCTGGGGGTGATAAGGTTGCGTGTGGATATGTGCCTACCAAACACCACCATTAAAAGAGAGAGGCACATTACTCCGAAAATAGACGAGATAGTGGCAGACATCAACGGAGCACAATGGTTCTACAAAGTGGACCTTAATTCTAGATATCACCAGTTGTCACGAGTTGCTGCTTGATGAGTCCAGCCATTACATAAGTACATTTTCCACCCATGTAGGATTGAGAAGGATTCAGCTGCGGAGTATGGTCAGCAGCCAAAGTGTCTCAGGACACTATTCATGCAGCACTGTCTGGCCTCATGAGGGTGTTAAACATGAGAGATGATGTGCTTATTTTTTCCAAGTCACTCAAGGAAAACCATGAGAGCCTGAGAGCTACACTCCAGCGGCTGGTTCATCCAGGTCTGACGCTACATAGAGAAAAGTGCCAATTCTACGTGAATGAAGTGGAATCTTTTGGGTACTGGTTCTCGAAAAACGGATTACAGGTGGACCCTCAAAAGTGGAGGCAAATTGAGCTGCAGCGACCACCCAGAACCAAACAGAAATGATAAGTTTTCTTGGGATGGTGAACTATTGTGGTCGCTTCATCCCCCATCCGGCTACCCTGTCAGAACTGCTGAGAGTGCTCACTAAAAAGGAGGTGAAGTGGCAGTGCACAAGCGAAGCAGCGAAGGCGTTCCAGGACATCAAAGGAGCCTTACTACAGGGAGCAACTGTGACCTATTTCAAACCAAGATATCCCACGGAACTGGTGGTTGATGTGAGCCCAGTTGGTCTCAGGGCAGTATGCCTGCAGCAAGACGGTAAGGACGAGTGGATGCCGATTGCATATGCCAGCAGGGCGTTGACCTCGTGGAGACTCTCTATGCACAGATCAAGCACTTCGACATTTATCTGTGCAGACACAAATTCAGAGTTGTGACAGATCACAAACCGTTGGTTCCACTATTCACCGGAACGGTGGGATACGGGCTTCCAAGGATTGAGAGGTGGGCGGTACAGATCCAGCATTACAACTTTAAAGTAATATATCACCCTGGAGCCAACAATCCAGCGGACTATCTGTTGCGACACCCTGTGGCCATTGACCCGACCCAGACAAAAGAGGTGGATGATGGGTCAGAATTGTTCGTCAAGCACATCACGGGGGTGTCTTGTCCCTGAGCCTTGTCCTTAGAGGGAATCTGGACAGCCACCAATGAAGATGAATGTTTAGTGGCAGTAAAAGACACATTGCGAAATCACACATGGAAGTATTTTTTGGATGGTGTGAGCAGGCGGACTGAGGAAGAAAAAGAAGCACAGATGGGAGTATAGAGATGCCGAGAGGAACTTAGTGGGAGCAATGAGGGAATCCTACTCCGTGGAATGAAAATTGTGATGCCAGTACAACTGTGGAGAAGGACAATTGACCTGGCCCACCAAGGGCTCCAAGGAATTGACAAAAACAAAGCTCGCCTGCCAACCAAGGTGTGGTTCCCTTGGATGGACCGATGGTAGAGGAGAAAGTGAGAAGCTGTCACGAATGCCATATTACTGCTAATGACGCAACCGCTCCTCCAGTAATCATGTGGCGGCTGTCAAAAAAATAGTGGTCCCCACCGGTATGGACTTTGCAAGTTTCCCGGATGGGAGATTAAACTTGGTGATGCTGGACAGGTATTCCAAATTTCCTGTTGTAGAGATTGTGAAGTCGATGGCGTTTGAAAACGTCAAGGCGGTTTTGGAGAAAACATTTGCACTGCTGGGTATGCCAGAAGAGATACGAACGGTCAGTGGGCCTCCCTACCATGGTTAAGAGTTCAAAGAATACTTGGAGCTCCACAATATCCATCACCGTAAGATAACTCCACAGTGGCCTCAAGCCAACAGCTAGTGAGTGCCTATGAGGAAATCTACAGGGCCCTAAGAATTGGAGTGGATCAATGAGAAGATCTTGAGGCGTCTCTGTATCGTTTTCTGAGAGCATATCCCCAAACACCCCACAGCACCACCGGATGTGCCCCAAGTGATCTAATCATGAAGCAAGCCATAAGGGATGTGGTACCGGTGAAAGACGAGTGGGAGCTTGGGACAGTGAACGGAGCTGCAGTTCAAGCCAATAGAACAGCCATCAATGATCAGGCCTGTAAAAGGAGAAGAGTGAGGACCGTCAAACTCAGGAGAGGAGATAAGGTGATTGTAAAGGACAGACACCTGGGTTGGAAATTCAGAACACCTTTTGAATCAGAGCCCTGGGAAGTGGAGAAGACGCAAGGAACAATGGTGACTGCACGAAGAGGAGAGAGACGAATAGCCAGAAATGGTGGTTTAAGAAGCTAGTAGTGCCTTCACCTGGAGGTCGAGAGACCCAGGAACAGGAGCGACCGGACAACAAGCAGAGTGAAATGGAGGAGAGTGATCACAGTCTCAGGAGAACCCCGGCTTAGGGAAAGTGAAACAAAAGGAGATGCAACACATCAGGAGGTGGAAAACACCTCGCAGCCAGGAGAGGTCACCTCCCAAAGAGAGGGGCTGTATCGGCTGAGAAACAACCCACGACCAAGTCAAACGTTGAAGGGCTTTCTGTGTTGAAGAATCCTGAATACCTCAAATAAGAAAGACACTTTGGACCATTCCTTTGTTTTCTTATTTTAAGTTTATTGTGTTGGTTTGTTGTTTTAGTTTGTTGTTTGAATTTGATGGATAAGGAGGGATGTAGTCAGCCACTCGGCCCTTCCTATACTTTGTTACACATTCACCCTCCTGGGCCGTGCACGGACCACGAGGTATAAATAAAGGGCGACGTCAGCGCTCGTGGCTGACGGCACGGACCAAGTCACTGTGTGGTTGTCCTGTCATTCCCATCCCTCTTATTAGGCCTCTGTCACCCACTCCCCCCCAGCTCCCCTAATAGGTTCTACATCCAAGAACATTTATTTATTTTATAATCAGATCGTCGCAGCGAAATAAAGGAAAAGTGTCCATGGCTATGGTCACGTGATCATGAAGTGCTGGAATAGTAGTTATTTGCCCATGCTCTGTGATACCTGTGGTCTCAAGCTTTTTTACGAGTTTACAAGCAACTCAAATGAGACCTACTTGAAAATCACTAAATTGTACTATATCAGTAGGTGGACAGAAGCATCTCCATTGAGCTAAGGTTACATATTCCTGCCGATGGCTATAATATGACTGTAAAGATGCTGTGAAATGCAATACATTAAGGCACCAAACTGGTCAAGGCACAACCAGACTACCAATGTCAGCTTGGTAGAATGGAATTATGTTAGTAAGCATTATATAAAGCTTCCTTTTCTGCCACCCTGATATTCCGCTGATGGATAGCTGTTCACTTATATCTGTTGTAGGGTCACTATTGATTGTTTCTATCCACTCTGATATTGTCATGAGAAGCTGTGGTAAAAAGTGGATATAATTTAAACCCTTTAGAAAACTTGTCAAAATCATTTTCCTCATCTGCCAGAAGATGAAGGTGGAATTTTACCCAGGTCCAACTGACCATATGGACTGACATGCTCTCAGAAGGTTGTGCAGGAAATGGCTGATATTGTCTGGTCACAATCACCTTCAAATAATAGATGACCATGGAATTCCAACATTTTGACTGTCTCTGTCACTGTGTACCTATTTCTGTTCCTTAACAAAAAGATATTGTGTTTTTATTCGTGATGAAGGTTGGTATATTTAGTTTGACAAGGACTGTCAACGTAATTCAACTGCAAGGTATCGCTTTTCAAGGAAATGTTCCGTCAGTTTGCTTGTTAGTTAATTACATCTTAAGGTACTTATATTTTCCCTAATCTAGGTTTTCACTCTTTGTGCCTTCATTCCGACGTACTTCAACCCACACAGACATGTGATGAGATAGATCAATCTTTCACAGTTACAATTTGTACGTTGCCTCTTTTCTTATGGTCTTGTACTGCCATTATTGAGCTGTGAGTAGTCTGGGCGCAAACCCATCATGAACCAGAGGGAAAATTACCTTTCACAGGGGGCTGACCCCAGAGTGTTTTCTGTCCGTTTCTGTTTGGGGATCTAGTCTTGTATACTAGTTTATCCTTCAAGTTTGCACATCATTTGAAGGCATAACGTGAGGGTGGAAAGCATTTGCCCTTTTATTTAAAATATGCAAGTTCTTATTGATATATTTTGAATCAGGTGGGAGTCGTTACAGAATGTACTGATGCATTACAAACGTCCTGTGGGTTCTTTTGGAGGATGAATCTCTAGCAGTGCATCACAATTATTGTTTCTTGCCCTTTTGGCTGATTTGTTCACCAATTATGGTGGGTCTTTCCTATCTACCAAGCTGGAGACTTGGGTGTTGGCAGGTGCCTACTACTGAACATCGGAACAATTACGTGGTAGAAGCAAGAATTGCCCAAGTGGGAGATTATCGCTCAAAGATCTCTGACGGTAGCTCTCATCGTAAAGTAAGGTATTTAATGCCATTGGTTTCTTGTAATGTTCTATTTCCAAACCTCCAGAGGAGGGATAGAATAACAGTTCCAAAAGGGGATGAATTCCTTGATAAACTCACAAGCAAATTTCAGAAACAGATTCAAAGTGTTCAGCCAGAGATTAAATGTATTGATCGAGGTGGCATTTGCATGCCAAATGACCAAGGTTTCATCAATATAAGGGTTCCACATTGATATGTAGGCACAGTATGGATTGTAAAACATCATAATCTTGTCTGTCTCAAATGGGTCCATATACAAATTCGCCAGGCTCGGGGAAAAGGTACTGCCCATCAAAGTTCCGGTCAATTGCAGTTATAGGCAGTCCTCAAACTGGAAAAAGTTTTCCTTCATTGCCATCTGTAAACACTTCATAATGAAGGAGACCGGGGTTATGGCATCGAGAGTGTTCTCTTGCAAAAGCTTATTGACAGTAGCCAAGGTTTGATCCTGTTGGTTGCAGGTATATAATGACTCTATGTCAAATGAGACCAAAAAATCAGATTCTGCATCAAAGGGCACATCAGACAGAAGGCATAACACGTCCTTTGTGTCCTGAAGAAAATTTGGCATTTCCTGGAAAATGGGCAGCAGAAGGAAGATAAAAGTAAGAGGTGTCTGGATCATTATTGTCCCAAAAACCTGCCTCCTTTGCAATCACCCAACCACTGTCATTTGTCTCCTCAACCAATGATTTGATGGTATTCAAGAGCCTCTTTGTAGGTTCACACCTCAAGGGGCGGTACAGATTATGCACGCCCAGTGGTTTCCATCATTCAGTTCAATATGTCGCAGGATCGAAAATCATTGTGGCCCCTCTTTTGTCTGCCTGTTTGATAGTAATTGAATCATTCATGTAGAGAGCGTTCAGAGCCAGATGCTCCTGTGTCAACAGGCTATGAAATGTTTCATTGATAAACTTTATGTGGGATTTAAGGATGATTTTTAAGACCACTTTCTCAAAAGTTATGATCCCTGGTGGAATCATATGAGTTGGAAGGTTAAACGTAGATTTCTTACTCAGATTCATATTAGGTGGAGCAGTTGCTGTATTGGCCTCAACATTCTGGCCCAAATAAAATTGAAATATGATTTTTGGAAAACTCTGAGAAAGTTCCTAATGGATCTGGAAAGTGTTCCCTTTGCAAGTAAGCACAAAGCTCAACACTTTATTTGAGACTATGAGATCACAAGCAGTTAGGGTTCGATTACTCAAGTTCATGACAAGGTTGATTCACTGATCATGCTCTGCTGTGGGTTGGTCTTTGTTATGCTCCATGTGTGGTGTGGTGATGGAGGAGGGCTCCAATGTACATAAGCTTGTTGGTGTTTTTAGTGTCTCTTCTTTCCTCTAGACCTGCTTAGGCCTTGTTCTAAAAAGACAGAGGGGGAGGCTGAAACTGTGGCATTGGCTCCTGAAAATGTGGCATATGATCTCCCCAAGGGGCTTGAGTCTACCATTGTTGTCGGGGCAGTCTAAAATATTGCCCATGCCCTTGTCATCTGCCTTGCCCTCTGCTTTGAGGGCAAACTTGCTGTGATCTGTTTGTCCCAGAATCAGAGTCACAGGACTACTCATCCATGTCTGATGTTAAGTATTTGAAACCATATCTGTGCCTTGTCTGAATGAATTCAGAAGGTTTATATTCATCAGAGGTGTATAGGTACACCTTTTCAAGGGAAAAATGTGCCAGAACTTTCTTAAATTTCTTAATTTTAGTAGTCAATAGGGAATCCTTATAATCCTTAGTGTTCGTTTCGTCTCGTCTATGTGTTTTTGTGTAGTGTAGCTGTGACAATTGTTTTCAACTGGGTGTCGAGTATTTGTTTCTCAGTGAGATTTGCATTAGCAATTCTTTTGACATTGCCAATAATCAGGATCATCCAGTCCCTGGTACACCGCCAAGCAATCAAGGAAAAGTCATTCCTAAATGATTTGTCTTCGAGTAAGAGTCATAGTGCAATATTTACAATAAGGCCTGAAGGTGCAGATATTCAGCCATTATAACCCCATGTGTAACAATGCGAATGTGTGTCTTTTTAAGATTTAATAGTTTGATACAATCTTCTGATTGTATCATGGACTGTGTCACTGCAATGTCAAGTAGATTCAGGGTAGTCAGAATTGTATCGACCATAGGCTCGGTCCATGGTGGTCGTTTTTTGGCAGTGATATCGTATGTTCTGAGCCATTAGTTTGACCCATATTGACATCTGTTTCGTTTTGACTTAGATGTTTTACATTGATGTTTTACATTGTGATTTTGCACGTTTCATTTACAGGTGATCGTCAGTGAATCATACATTACGTGGATTACCACAAGATCACTTGTTTTGTATACACATCATTGTACATTATATAGTTTCTCCGTTGATTTGTTTTTTTAGCACATGAGCAAGCCGAAGCAAATATTATAGATTGTGAGGAATGCCACTGCACCTCTCTGTGAGGTTACTGAACTGAAACATCTCATCCTAACAGTTTGTTTGATATAGAAGCAGGGTGTTCATTAGTTGCCTGAATGAGTCTGTTTTTTTAAACCTGGCCCAAGGGTGCACCAATACATCTTTTTGCGTACTCTGGAGCCAGGTTTAATTTTCACAATTTCATGTTTTGCTCTGCTCCTTTCGTGACACTTACAGCCTGATTCATGTACGGGCCGTTTTGCGTGTCCCTAATAGCGATTAATAGCGACTCGCTATTGAGGAAACGCAAAACGGCATTCATGTACTTTTCGGGGAAAAAATAGCGACTCGCACGCGGGCGCTAAAGGCGTTAGCGACCTACAAAAAACGCAGAAAAATCGCTATTCCCGGCTACCTGCGATCGGGATTGCGACTCGCAATCCCGATCGCACGGGATTGCGACTCGCAATCCTGTGCGATCGGGAATGCGAGTCGCATTCTCGCGCGATCGGGAAAACGGGAAGACGCATTCCGAGCACCGTGATCACATCACAACCAGGAAGCAGCCAGTTCCCACCCCCAAACACCACAGTGACGCTATCCTTCGAGTGTGCACGACAGAAAGCAGACGCTAAAGCACCGTTAGCGACTCCAGAAACGGCAGAAATAGCGACCGCCATGTCCGAGGAACCTGTCCCTGGCCCCAGCAACAGCGCTGGACGAAAGCGCAAGCTCAAGTTCTCCGAGCAGGAGCTGGAGAACCTGATTGAAGGGGTGGTGGCCAACCACGACAGGCTGTTTGGTACCAACTCCAGAAAGGTCCCAGAGCAGGACAAGCGGAGGATCTGGCTGGGGATAGCCTCCAGCGTAAACTCGGTGGGCGTGGCGGACAGGTCGTTGGAGGAGCTGAAGAAGCGCTGGTACGACCTCCGAGGGCGTGCCAAGGAGAGGGTGGCGGAGCGCCTTGGTGAGGCATCGGGCACTGGAGGTGGCGGACCGACTGTCCCACCCAACACACCCCTGGAGGACCAGGTTGAGAACACCTTGGAGAGGGAGGCGTGTGTTGGCGTGACCCCTCTGGACTCCTCCCGCCCCACCCAAGACACCCAAGGTAAGTGGCATGCGACTGCGACCCTGTCCCCTATGACCGTCCCTGACCAAATAGGCTCACTCATTGGCCCTTAGTCATGCCTATGTTGTGCATCAGGAAATGCCCTGAAGCATTGTGGGAGATGTAGTATGTCCACAATGTAGTAGTACCACAATGCGGCCAGAAAGGTTCCAAAGTGCGCAAATCCACAGCCATCCAGGGAATGACACCCAGCATGCATGTAACATCTGCACGTCTGACAGTCACATGCACCTAATGAGTATCCACTTACCCTCACAGGTGGCGATGATAGCAGTGACAGCGAGAGGCTGCAGATTGATGAGGAGGCCCAGGAGGAGGAATCAGTACCCGAAACCCAGCCACCAGCCCCTGCCGCTGCACCAACACCAGCAGCCAGGCCCCCCACCGTACCTGCTCCTGCATCTGCCGCTGCACCAACACCAGCAGCCAGGCCCCCCACCGTACCTGCTCCTGCATCTGCCGCTGCACCAACACCAGCAGCCAGGCCCCCCACCGTACCTGCTCCTACATCTTCCGGCCAACCGGCTGCCAAGGCCAGGCCCCCCACCGTACGTGCTCCTACATCTGTCGGCCAACCGGCTGCCAGAGCCAGGCACCCCACCAATGTGCCTCGAGTTCCTGCCGCACCAGCAACACCAGCTGCTACACCACCTGCAGCTCGTGCAACCAGATCTGGGCCAGCCACATCCGCAACACAGCGGCCGAACAGCAGGAGGGGCAATGGGCATCTCCATGCCTGCATGAGCGTGGAGCGGCGCATGCTCCGAATCCACCAGCGCCAGTCGCAGCAGCAAGGAGCCATCCAGCTCCAGCTGCATAAAATTGGCCGCAATGTGGCGGGAGTTGGAGAGCGGATGGACCGCATGACGGCGGCCATGGACCGCATGACGACGGCCATGGAGGAGAACACTGCTGCGCTCTTCAAACACCGCAGTGTTGCAAGCAGGCGCCACCACCAGCTGATGAGCCGGCTGTCGGCCTATAGTAGGTCAAATTATGTGGCAGCAAATGCCACCACCCAGCTGTCGCGGCGCTCCCTCACCCAGCAGCACCAACTGGTCCAGTGCTGCGAGGACATCACTAGGGTGCTGGAGCACCTGACCACCGCCGTGACGGCACTTCATACACCTGTGCTACCGGCCATTGTAGGGGGAGACGATGCTAGTGAGGGTGCCTCCAGCGTGAGCAGCCACTCTGCCACGCAGGTCCCGCCACCTAGGCGCAGCACCAGGGCTACGCCTGGTACAGCTGCCCAGGATGAGGATGAGCCTCAACGGCGCCTGGGCATTACGCGCCGGAGGCGCCAATGACACTGTGTGAGGGACACTGGCGCAGGCTGACGCTAAGCCTGCCATGAACCTTCACATGCAGTATGCAGGAATACTGTAATTTGTAAATAGTTGAAACCATAACCTTTTTCTTGTGAATGAAACAAATACATTTATTTTACTGCACACATTAGCCTTGTGTAATCATTACATTTTGCATGCAATTGTGATATGTGGGGTGGGGGAAGGGGGTGGGCTAGAAATTGTTAGCTGTGATGTGGTTGCGACCTCTGTGGCCTTCAGCTGGGTTCTCCCCGCGTGCATGGTGCGCATGTGCTGGTGGCCGGTCGTCCCCCTCAGATTCACTGCCTGAGATGTCAACAGGTATCCGGCGCTTGGTTGCAATGTTATGAAGCATTGCACAGACAGCCACAATGCCGCAGCACGCTGCAGGACTGTAATACATGGCCCCACCTGTCTTGTGCAGTATACAGAACCTGCTCTTGAGCAGGCCAAATGTCCTTTCTATACAGTTCCTTGTCCGGATGTGCGCAACATTGTAGCGCCGTTGCTGAGGTGTGGCAGGGTTGAGGTAAGGGGTCAGGAGGTATTCCCGTAGGGCGTAGCCACTGTCACCTGAATGAGAGGAGCAGATGTTGATTGCCTGTGCAGCGCAGTTACTTCATAGCAATGTGACATTGTCGACAAAGTGTACTTACCAAGTAGGTGTCCTTCCCCAAACTCTCCCCTGATCAGTCGTGTGTGGAGTCCGCTGTGCCTGAAGATAAAGGAGTCATGGGTACTCCCTGGGTACTGGGCCACAATGTCAGTGATGATGGTCTTGGCATTGCAGACCATCTGTATGTTGAGGGAGTGGTAGGACTTCCTGTTGCGGTACATATACTCCGTGGCAGCTGGTGGGCAGATGGCGACGTGGGTACAGTCTATGCAGCCGAGGACATGGGGAAAATGGGCGACATTATAAAATTGTAGTTTTGTCAGGTCCAATTCCTGTTGGCTCGTGGGAAATGTGATGTGCCGGTGGAGCTGGCTGAGCATGGCGTCAACAAAAGTGTGGAGGCAGCGTGACATGGTGGGCTGGGATATCCCCCCAGCAGCGGCTACTATGCCCTGGAAACTGCCGGAGGCCAGGAGGTGCAGGCTGCACAATACCTGCACATGTGTGGGCACAGAATTGTTTCGCCTTGTTGGGTGCTGCATGATGGGGTCGAGTTCTTGTATCTGCCAGGTGATCATTTCCCCATTCAGCCTGTATTTAGCATAAATCTGTTCTCTGGTTTGGCCCAGCAAGGTGACCCGCTGCCGGTAAATCCTTGCCTGCCTCATGCGTCTCCTCCGTGCTGCTCGCTGTAGCCTTCGCCGCCTCACCACCATGTACATCCCAGGCATTGTGGAACGCCTAATGCTGCTGCTGAATGTCCTTATGTGTGATTGGTCAGGCCTGGACCTGTTGGTGATTGGCCAACTGTTTTTCAAATTTTACTTAATCATGGCTTTTATGGTTACCACCTGCTTTGAGTTCTCCTTAAATTGCGCCGCGCAAACGTGCGAATTAGCGCTTTTTCGCTAATGTATTTATTTCATGAATGCCGATTGAGACAATATTGCGTTTCGCTATTCATTTCGCAGATTCCGTGGTTGGTCGCTATTTCCGTATCGCTAATGCTCGACTACCCGGAGTCTGCGACTATTATAGCGTAATCGCTATTTAAATCGCTATTATTTTTTTGCGAATTCGCTATTTCGTACTTGAATGCCGTTTCCGTGTTTTGCACCCGCAATTGCTTTTTCGCAGCCATTGCGGGCGCTATTTCGCTTCATGAATCAGGCTGTTAGTTCATCTGAAAGGTAATTAGTATACCTCTTCCTCACTTCCCAGAGCTGTTCCCTCTCAGAGAAGGAGTTGTAGCCCGCACAGTGACTAGGTTTCACAGTGCAAGAAAGTTACCCAATGATGAAGCCTGCCACATTTGGTGCATGAGGGAAGCCATCCTTTAAAAGGAATATTCTGTCATTATTAAGTTGTTTTTCATGTTTATCTTTTTTTCTTTTTTGACACAGAAGTTTTAGTTATGATAATCAAGCCTTGATCAGGGGCGTAGCTACAGGGGGAGGTGTCTGTGGTGTTACGCCCCCACTCCCAGTAAATTAAAATTTTGGTACAGGTGCTTTCAGTTTGGGTATGGTGAGGTGTCCATTGGATTTCACCAGAAATGTTTACAAACACAGCCGAAATAATCACACACTCTATCTTTTCACGACCCCTGAAACCCTGCTCATGCACCCTGCACTCGTATAATGATTTTAACCTTGTATGTCAGTGTGATTGTTGGAAAATCTGGAGCTCACATCCCCCAGTTTTACTGCCCAGGCAACGTCCTTTGCCTTGATGATACTAAAGCCCATATAATCTGTTTCCTAGCTTTGAAAGACAGAAAGTGTCTGAACTTTCTTAAAACACGCAATAGTCTGAAGCAGGTGCTCACCACGGAATTCACCTGTGGTACAAAAGAAAGACAGTGATCAAATTTGATGCCTAAATTCTTTACTGAATTTGCCTGGTGCCCCGGAAGGACAGAGTCAGCTGGCCAAAGGGATTAACATGTTTCCAGGGTCTTCACTCCAGCATAACTGCTCTGTTTTTCCTGCACTACATTTGAGCTGTTGGTGTTTTAGCCACTGGAACACAGCTCCCACTTGGGATACTCCCACCTGCAGTTTGCATGCCCCAGACGAAAAAGGAGGAATACAGACCTCATGACCTCATCCTTCCAGGAAATAGGTCAGTCAGTCCAGAGCTTTACCTCCAATTCCTATAGATTTGAGATGGGCTAATAGAGTGTTGTGGGGTACTGTGTCGAAGGCTGCAGAAAGATCTAGCATTATCAGCAATGACTTCGCTCCAGCATCTAATGTACACCTGGTGTGATCAGCCACTTCCACTAATCCTCTACCCATGCTAAAACATAGATGGAATTCAGAATGGCTCTGGTGTATTGCATTTTTGCTTTCTAGGTACTGGGAGAGCTGAGCATTGACATGTTTCTCCAGTAGTTTAGATAGAGCAGGAAACAAAGATATAGGTCTGTAGTTGGAATGCTCAGCTGGGTTCACTTGGGGTTTTTTCATCAAAGGCAACATTTTGACTTGCTTCCAGGCATGAGGTATTATTGCATATGACAGAGACTCATTCAAAAGATTATTGGCCTAACGATTAGGAATAGGATCAAATCTGGAGAGGCTACTGTGAAATTCTGCAGCTGGCCAAAGTAAATTCTGTCCAACGTAGCCCTCTTAGGCTGCATGCTGGGGAAGAGACTGGACTGGATGTTTATGATCTTATCATAGAAATAAAGTTCCAGCTGCTCTCACCCTTTAGTCGAGGATTCCTGACATCTGGAACTGGCCTCCGGGGACTTGATGTTTTGCACAGTTTTGAAGATTTCTTTTGATTTGTTCGCAGCCATTCCAATTTTGCCTTCCGGTGGCTTTTCTTCTAATTTAACCTCCCCATAGTATTTCTTTAAGGCAACCTAGCACTAAACTTTAGAGTTGGGGCTATATAGTTTCCTCCATTGTATATCTAGAGACTTGCACTGCTTCTTACCCTCTGTAAGGGTATCTGTATGCAAAGTGCATGATGGCTTAATGCTGTGTAAGTCTAGCTGGACTTGTGGCGCCTATTCCTTGGTGATGTCCCCAATCCAATTATCCAGTATACAGGCATTGGTATTCACTTCAGCCAAAAAGGAAGGGTCTCTCTCCTCTGGTGCTTTGAAGAATTGATTTTATGAAAAGGTCTTGAAACACGTGTAGATAGAGCTTTTCCCACCATCTCCCAGTACAATTTTAACAGTAAGTGATCAGACCAAACTTGCAGGATGTGAGTGTCAACTTCAAAGGTCTCATTCGAGAATATCTGGTCCAACACATGTCCTGCTTGTTGATTAGGACTAGACACAAATTGAGACAATGCTAGAAAGTATATGCTATTGAATAGGAAAACTACCTCACTATGATCCTTTTTGTCCGTATGGAGGTTGAAGTCTCCTAATAGTATGAAGTGGGCGTACCTTAGGGACAGATGGGCCAAGGCATTGGACCGAGAATAAAGAAAAAAGGCCTGCATGGCCTGGGGGTCTATAGTTTAAGGCTCCTGCCATAGATTGATGTGGTGCTAGAGAAAAGCGAAAACGCAGAGCCTTAGCACCTTCTAAGCCCACTATGAGGATTACCGCACAGTCAAAGACATCTCTGTGAATCATGGCTACACCCCCCCCCACTGCCGCTCAAGCAGGTCTAGATGTATATTTTATAACCTTTTTGAATCTCAGAGCTAATTACCAGGTCGGAACATTCAGATAGCCAGTTTCAGTTAGAAGCAGTACGCCTGGGTTCTCATTGCATAAGAAATCTAAGATATTATTGACATGTTTAGGCAATGACCGTACTTTAATTCATGCTGAACTGAATCTTTAGTTGATACTAGGCTCAGACCTGTGAGGAAGAGTAGATGCGCTGATGTGCAAGGTGAGTTTAACTCAAAAGCCACACTTCTTATAGGGAAGATTATTCAAACATGTGAGAGGGCAAGACTATTCAAAATCAAAATCAAAAATATCTTTATTCGGATATACTTTATCCATAAAAGTACAAACATACAGATAATCACGTACATGGTCCTTCATTGTTAATAATGCAATCAACGTTAACATATTCTAGTCAAATATTAAAAGATTATCCATATCATTGATAAAAACAACGGTATGAAAGTTACAATGTGCAAAGTGCAATGTTTCCCTTTGAAGCAGCTAGGAATGAGCAAATCACAAAATCTCAGATAGATTACATTTAGCAGCATCGAATAAAGTGCAACTGTGCATAGTGCAAGATATGAGTGCAGCAATACAAACAAAAACCAGTAAATACTTATGGTACAGCCTGATCCGTCAATCATGAATTCATAGAAGAACGTGATCGAATGGCCATTTTCAGAAAGGTACACACTCGATATATAATGTCATCATCTTTGAGCTGGAGAATAGTTTTGTATGCTACCTTAAAATCCTTTATGCCCTTGGCTCTAAAGAACGGTATCAGTAACTGCATGCTATAATTCTGATAAAAAGAGCAAAAGAACAAAACATGTAACAAAGACTGTTTGCCTAAGTTGCCACATGGGCAGGCCAAATTCGCAATAATGGGTAGGTAACCTATGGGGAAGCACAGCAAATACTTTATTGATCCTGATCTGGGACGAAAGAGAAGGCTACGCTCCCAGCGTGTAATATCTTTTAAAATGTAACTAATCGGTAAGCACGTAGGGGGTCCTCCATCACCTGCCATTAAAATATACTGATTCACGGATACTTTGGCTGATTCCTGGGTGTATCTTGCATCCCCATAGTGTTTATATAAAATTTTGCAAATAATCTTTCCGTCAGTTCCATCTAAATGATCAGGATTATTAAAGATATGCTCATGATTAACCGCAATCAAATTCGCCCGAAATTGGGCCAACCAGGGAATGTCGCTGCCCTTATCGCATTTTAGGCAATCAGCCAAAATTTCTCTAGTCAAAGTGGTTGCAGGATTTTTCCAGACCTTTATCCAGAACAAGACAGGGCGTGACCAGATATAATCCTCCAGGTTAGACATTCTTAACTCATTATGGCATACAAAGGTGGACGATGAAATTGGTAAGCCCAAGAGCCTCCTACAAAATCTATTTTTCTCGACCTGGACGCTTTTCAAGTTTATGTGGCCCCAGATTTCAGCCCCATAGGTCATGGTGGGTATACATTGTGTCCTGTAGATTTTAAGTAGGGACAGTATCACCTCAATTCTTTTTGGTTTAGGGAGATTTAATACTGAATTTATAGCTCTTAGGAATTTGGTCCGTCCGTAGGCCAAATGTGAAGTCCAAGATCCGTTGTCTGAAAATTGCATGCCTAGGTAAGGAAAAGTGCGGGTGCATATCAAGGAGTCTTGGCCCAGAGTAATGCTATTAATGGAACGTTTCTTGGGGCCACAGCACATTAAAAAAGATTTTTTTAAATTTGTGCAAAGATCCAAACTGTTCATAAAATCTGCAAATCCCCTAACTAAAATTCTCAAAGCATTCGGTGTAGGACCCATTAAAACAGCATCATCTGCATATAATAAGGCAGGCAGTTTATTACCATTAATTATTGGGACATCGGGGGTTAAGTTAGACAGAACATTGTGAAGTTCATTAATATATAAAATAAATAAAAGTGGGGCTAGAACGCACCCTTGTCTAACACCTCTACCGACCGCTATGTCTCCTGACACTGCTCCCTCCATACTTATCCTTACCCGAGCCTTTAAATCTCTATGCAGATATGCTAAATAGTACACCAAATCTTTGTCTAGGCCATAATCCAAAAGACATTGCCAAAGCCTCGATCTGTTAACAAAATCAAAGGCGGACGAGAGGTCCATAAATGCCAGGTAGAGCGAACTGTGTCGAGCGATAGTATACTTCACTATTATTAAATTAAGGTTCAGACACTGTTCCACAGTACCTAGGTGACTACGAAACCACAACTGACATTTATTTAATATATTTTCATCCTCTGCCCAGGTCCTGATCTTATTAAATAAAACTCTCCCCAGTATTTTAAGAGTATTATCAATTAGCGATATAGGCCTATAGCAGCTTGGATCAGATCTATTTCCTTTTTTAAAAATTGGGATAATTACAGAAGTTGACCATGTACTAGGTGTTTTTGTTGTGATTAGGTTGCTAAAAATATTTAATAACAAAGGAGCCCAGAACTCTGGCTTGAATTTTATAAGGTCGATGGGCAACCTGAAGCTTTATTTCTCGCACTCTGAAGTATTGCCTCCTCAACCTCACATAGAGACATTTGGATTTGGGTGGGCATACAATTTTCCAAAATGTCTTCACATTGGGGTGGGGAAGCATATATTTTTCAGAAGTGAGCGACCCACGCTTCACTAGCAATGTTACAGGATAAGGAGGTGGATGGGTTCCCAAAAGCTCTCAGGAACTTAGTGGCAGACCAAAAATTGTTTGAGGTATTAAGTTTAGCAGCGCAGGCCAGATTGTTCCAATATTCCTTTAAGACCGTGTCACGCCTAAGTTTTATTACACATTTATAATTACACCTTAAAGTTCGAATAAGGGTAGGATCTCTAGGGGAAGCTGATAAGGCTGCTCTCAGGTCCCTATTAGCTCTGGAGCATATATTGTCAAACCACCTAGGATCAGATTTGTGTGTGGCTGCCGGTCTAGAAATCAGTTCTTTAATGCCTGCACATAGTAGAATAAAAGCGGAAACTGCCTCTGGATTAGGGTCTGCCAAGGTAAGACAAGTCTCGCAGAGAGAAGGATACCTTTTTTACCATCTTCGAGAAGGTCTCCCTGTAATCCATACCCTTCCATTTAACTCTTAGGCTGTCGGTTGATAGTTCTGAGTTTCCTGCTCCCAGTTCTCTTCTAATGTTAGGACGCGGGGCTACCCTTAATGAGACCGCGATGGGGTTATGGTCTCCAAAGGTAGATGACCTAACCTCCGCCCCAAGTAGGTGATCTTGTAATGAGGGGGATATGAAGACATAGTCTATAGTTGAGGCACGTCCTAAACCTCTATAAGTGGGAAGTGGGCTATCAATAGTATTTATGGCTGCAATGTTATGTTATGTTATTCACATTTGTATCGCGCACAGCTGCCCCAGCAAAGGGGCGTCCTGGCGCTTAACAAGGAACACAAAACACAAATCCGTTAAAAGCCAGAAAAAGAAGGGAGCAGCAGAAAACAATATTTTCAAGGCTAAACAAATAAAATAGTTTTGATGGCACGTCTAAACTGCAGGAGGTCATCAAGCGCCCGGGTGAGAGGGGGGAGAGAGTTCCACCACCTCGCCGCTAACACTCGAAAAGAGCGACCACCGGCTCTGCTCAACCTAAAGCGCGGGACAACTGCCAGATTTTGGCCCAGAGATCTGAGGGTTCGCGAGGGTACATATGGTACCAATAAATTCTCCAAAATTTGAGAAGACATACCCTTGAGGATTTTAAACGCAAGGCAAAGTACCTTGAATTTAATCCTCTGGTTCACAGGGAGCCAATGGAGAGAACGCAGCGTATTAGAGACTGAGCACTGCCTTGGCAGACCTATCATCACTCTGGCTGCAGCGTTTTGAACTCGCTGCAACCGGGTGAGTTCGGACTGATTAATCCCCGCTAAAAGAGAGCTAGCATAATCCAGCCGGGACAACACTGATGCTAGAACCACCAGTTGTCTGGTTGGTGCGTCAAAGAATTTAAGGATAGGTCTTAAACCTCTAATAATACCATAGCAGGTAGCCGCCACCTTCTTGGTGTGACAGATGAAACTGAGGGACGGATCAAGCCAAACCCCTAGGTTTTTTATCTCCGATGCTGGAGAAGGGGTCACACCCAATTCAGAGGGCCACCACCGGTCACCCCATAACTCCGCGTGCTTGCCGACCACCATAACCTCGGTTTTTTTGGCATTTAACTGGAGACAGTTGGAATTCATCCAGTTGGCATCCGCCCGTAATCCGTCGCGGAACCTGGGAGCCTCCATATCTGAGTCCCCACTCAACGTGACCGTCAGCTGCGTATCGTCTGCATATGATACCATCGTCAAGCCCCATTGCTTGACGACCGCAGCCAGCGGCCTCACGTAAAGATTGAACAGAGTGGGGCTTAACGATGATCCCTGTGGGACACCCAGATTCAACGGATAAGATTCAGACTTGCCAGGCGGGATCGCAACCTTAAAGGACCGTTCAGCAAGAAAAGAACGAAACCAACACAAGGCGGAACCCGTGACACCTACTTCTTCTAGGCGCTGAAGCAAAATCCTGTGCGAGATAGTGTTGAACGCGGCACTAAGATCTAACTACAGTAGTGCCGCCGTCCGACCGCATCAAGCACAGAACGCAGATGTTCGACCATTGAGAATAGGGCCGTCTCCGTGCTGTGGCCCGCACGGAAACCGTTCTGGGTGGGGTCAAGGATGTTAGCCCTGGTAAGATGGTCCGACAGGATTCCGTTCACATGGGCCTCAGCAACTTTCGCAGCCCAAGGAAGCAAGGAAATGGGGCGGTATTTCTCGGGTTTAAGGGGGTCAAGGGTAGCTTTCTTCAAAATAGGTGTAACTACAGCTTGTTTCCACCTAATGGGGACTACACCTGAAGATAGAGACAGGTTGATCAAAGAAAGCACCGGAGTACGGCATAACAGCGACAAGTTTCTGAGCTGAGCCGGTTTCATCAGATCTGCAGGAGATTCTGACTTGATTTTAAGGCTCAAAGAATCAAATGCCTCCAACGAAAGAGAGGGCAAGGTAGTGAGAGATTCGTATCCTCCCAAATTACAGCTGACCTGCTCCGGGATAGATGAACCAATCGGGATAGTTCGATAGATGGTTTGAACTTTCTGGAGAAAAAAGGAGGCCAGGCCCTCGCAATGGGAGTCCAAACAGATTTCCGCCGCCGTTGCCCTCTTAGCCATTAGATCCTTAAGCACCTTAAAAATGAGTTTCGAAGGATTCAAGCTATTCTGAAACTCTTGGGCATAGAAGGCTGCTCGTGTTCTACACACCGCCCTATGGTAGATTTTAATTTTAGCAAGGTAGCAAGCCTTCATCCCAGGATCGAACAACTTCCTCCACAGCCTTTCATCCTGTCTACAGGCTTTTTTAAGAAGCGCTAGAGAACTGTCATACCAGGGGCTAAGCTCTTTCGAACGGCACTTAGACCATACCAAGGGAATCAAAGAATCAAGGGCATGGGTGATCCACTCGCAGAAGAGATCATATCCGCGATCGACATCAATGAGGGGGCCCAACGGAGCCTCTTCCAGAAGATGGTAAAAGTCCTCCAGTCTCAGTTTGTTCCAGCGTCGCCTGAGAACTATTCTATCCTGAGCTATAAAAGGGGGTTCATGTATGGGGCATAGCATTTTCACCAGCATATGGTCTGTCCACGCAATCTGGGTGGGACATAGAGCCATGACTCCTTCTAAGTTGGTAAAGAAAGGATCAATGATATGCCCACCCCTATGTGTAGGAGATGTGACCAGCTGGGTAAGTTGCAAGGCCTCCAGATCAGCCAAAAAGCTACTGATAGAAGGGGAAGTCAAACAATCAAAATGAAGATTGAGATCTCCAAGAACAGTGAAATTAGCACATCCTAATGCCTCCATGCTAATTAAGTCCGGGAGAGCTGTCCTAAAAGCAGAATCACATCCCGGAGGGCGATAAATCAGCAAGCCGGAAAAGGTAAAGTGATGGCTGATCGAAACTTTAAAAAGAGCGCTTTCACATCCTGGGAGTTTTAAGACCTTTCACTTGCACGGATAACATGACTTAATGGCCATCGCAATGCCCCCCCCCCCGGTAGCACGATTGAGTGTGAAGATGGACTAATCTGGGGGGAAGGCCAAATTAAGGATGGAAGTATCCGTATCCTGCAACCAAGTTTCAGTCAAAAAAAACAAGTCAGGAGACTCATCCTTGATGAGATCATATATCTCCTGGTAATGTTTTACCAGTGATCTAACGTTTAAATTCCAAACGTTAAATCGCGCGGTCCTACCAATCTTCTTTTATGTGGAGATGGCAACTCCATCGATCGAATAAGAGCAGGGGTATCTAAGGACCAACATCCGCATGTACATCGATAGGGACCACATAGTGGGCTCAAAGGGGGGTGGTCGCAATTAATCATCCGATCTCGGATGGCCACCAGTTCCTCCCTTAGATATGGAATAGTAGGCATCGTCATGATAATGAAGCTAGAATTTAGAGTCCTGCCACGACTCTTCCTCCTTAGCGCTGACGGGCGCAGACGGGCAGGACTCTGGCACGACTCAGGCACCGGGAAGGCGCACCCGCTGTGCGTCACCGCTGTGCTCCGAGTAGAGCGCCGTAAATAGGTGTAACCCGCTTCGGCAGAGCGCTAGACCGCTCGTAAATGGCCCCAAAGAATGACCCCTTCGCTCCCAAGATGGCGAGCGAGCAATGAGAATCCCCGGACCCGGACCCACTCAAACGGCGGTGATATTCGCCAATGTTAAATGCAAGTAAGTGGGCGGGGGGAGCGCGAGCACACACTTAAAACCAGGGCACAATAGAAAATATATAAAAATAAATGGAAAACGGGAGATATTAAAATAGAAGACGCTAGCTCAACAGCGCTGGTAAAATGCTGGTAGTGTTACCTTGTCAGGGCTGAACCCTCGAGTTCAGACGCCTTAAATAGGCGTATCCCGGTTCGGCAGAGCGCTAGACCGCTCGTATATGGCCCCAAAGAATGACCCCTTCGCTCCCAAGATGGCGAGCGAGCAATGAGAATCCCCGGACCCGCTCAAACGGTGGTGATATTCGCCAATGTTAAATGCAAGTAAGTGGGCGGGGGGAGCGCGAGCACACACTTAAAACCAAGGCAAAATAGAAAATATATAAAAGTAAATGGAAAACAGGAGATATTAAAATAGAAGACGCTAGCTCAACAGCGCTGGTAAAATGCTGGTAGTGTTACCTTGTCAGGGCTGAACCCTCGAGTTCAGACGCCTTAAATAGGCGTATCCCGCTTTGGCAGAGCGCTAGACCGCTCGTAAATGGCCCCAAAGAATGACAGCTTCACTCCCAAGATGGCGAGCGAGCAATGAGAATCCCCGGACCCGCTCAAACGGCGGTGATATTCGCCAATGTTAAATGCAAGTAAGTGGGCGGGGGGAGCGCGAGCACACACTTAAAACCAGGGCAAAATAGAAAATATATAAAAAATAAATGGAAAACGGGAGATATTAAAATAGAAGACGCTAGCTCAACAGCGCTGGTAAAATGCTGGTAATGTTACCTTGTCAGTATCCATCACATTTAAAAAGCTGCAGCTTGATTTGTGATCTAGTAGCTCATAACCTCTTACATGGATTGTATGGAATAAACTGGGGGGAGCTCCCAGTGATTCCTTTTCCTCTCTTTGCATTGAAGTCACCCCCAGGCATATCCCTGCCAGTTTATACTTTCCCAGTAAATTATTCGGGTCCTGAATGAAATTGAAAAGATGAACAAAATTAACATTTGGTGTAGTTAAAAAGTAATTGTTATAAAAATTAATGAAACAAATGGAGGCGCCCCGTGTGTAGATTAAAACTTGGAAGTTATTATTCCCAGAGGGAATTGATTTAACTCTACCACCTGCGGCAATACTGACCCATGTTGATAAACCTCCCGATGGTCTGCCATATTTGTGGTTATGGGGAATAATGTTAAAACACTCCTACCCGTTAAAGTATAGCTCTTTGGTTGCCCAGGTTTCTTGGAACATATCATGTCTGCCCAATCTTCTATGTTTAATTTTGAGGCCAAGCCTGCCACATTCCAACTCAAGACCTTCAATGTTGAGTCAGAGCAATCAATTAGATTGGACTGTTTTACCCCGGGGCTGTTGATGAGAATCTCCTCAGCTACCGTGGTGGTCAATCTGGTAGAATACATTTTGGGTGAGGGTCAATCGAGGGTATCTAAGTCAGAGATAGCAGAAAATCGATTTACCCACTGATAGGAAGGGCTAAAGAATGGACGCTGTGTAGGTGGTGGTTTATAAAAGAAACCTAGGGGTAAAGCACAAATGTTTGTTGATAAAAGGTTGTTGGTTTCTTTGGCTGCAAGTATGGATCCAACAGTGGTAGGCCGTGAAAAATTAATAACAATACAGTCCCCCTGATAGTTTTCACAGCGGGTCCCACCCAACCCACCCTACGTACCATTAAAATTTCGTGCATGTCAGACCTCCTATACCCCTTGTGTTTAGCCATCCAGTCCCCACATTTATTCCGCAGTTGTTCCCAAGACTCTGATGTGTTTTTCTCTAATGGGGGTACCCCTGCGAGAGTTAACACGTATGGGCAAGATGCTGGTGGTAAATTTAAGACATCCTTATTTGGTTCAGCTTGCCCCTTAAAACCAGTATCAACAATACTCGTCCTAACTATAGGTCCACCATGTGCATCAACATCGTTTGTATTTTGGGTGGTACCTGATCGAATTAATTTGTTAGAATCAATTGAGGTTGGCAACGACTTTACAGTTTGGGGCACTTGGCGAGCCAGTAGCACGTTAGAAGGGGGATTTACTGGGATGTTAACTTGTCAATTTACCTCATTATGTTCCCTACAAGGTGGTGTGGCCTTGGTAGTTAAGGATTCCAGGCGATCAAGTCGTTTGCATAGCTTATCAAAACTTTTGTCCACAAGCCCTTTAATACGATCGTACAATGAGTCCGCAATGATGTCTATAGCAGTGTCCCCATGTGTGAGGTTTGAAAAGACAATTTGCGTTTACTTCGTCTGGGTGGAATTACTTTGGGTGACCACATCAACTAAATCGATAGGATCTCTACTTGGATCACTGCTTGTTATTGGGTCTACAGAGTTCGTGGCACCCCTAATCCACGTGTTTAATGTTGTGCGTTGAGAGTTGAAACGTGGGGGCTGTCTTCGTTTGGGTTTGGGACAGGTTGGTTTCGACACCTTCCTCTTCTTTCTTGTCCCACATACTTCTGGGTTAGGGGATACGGCCTGATTGACTGTGGTCAGAGATTCAGTTGGGCTACGTCCAGTTCCAAGATCGTCAGTTGATCCTATTGAGCCATGACCTTCCTTATCCAGCATATTCTCTCCTATTAAAATTTGTGGCGAATGTTCAGTCACTATCTGACTCGCTGTCTGTGCCTCACTTATTTCTTTGGTATCTATATGGTTTGCACGCTGAGGTTTTAAGGGGCCCAAGGACAGTCTTCTCTCAGTTAGCTCGATTTCACTGCTGACCAAGTTCATTGCCTGTTCCAGCATGGTATCTATAGATGTTATTTTGCGTGCTGGGGTGGTGGCACAGCGTTTTCCCATAATTTCACAGCCTAATTACAGAATATTGCCAGATAGTAAAGCTCACCGCTTATAGTCTGATTGAAGGTTGGACTAGGATTTTTTAGGGGGCTGGCCCAGCCCAGCCCCAGCCGGCCCCGGACAGCCACAGACGGCCCACCCTTTGCCCGGGCTTAGCCCGGCATCCGCCCGTGCGCGTCACGCGTGACCGGATCTGGCTAAATATCCCCAGTGGAAAGGGGGGAGGGGCTGTCGCTCCTGCTCGCGGCTCCTCTGACTGCTTGGAAACCGAGTCCCAATGCTTGCTCCCACTGCTGGTATTCACCGGGTCTCCTGGCGCTGGCTTGCACACTCGCGAAGCGTCTCCGCGGAGCGAGAGGTGCGAGTTGCTAATGAGGCCCGGGTGGGAAGGGGGAGGGGCTGCCGCTCCTGCTCGCGGCTCCTCTGACTGCTGGGACACCGAGTCCCGATGCCTGCTCCCACTGCCGGTATTCACAGGGTCTCCTGGCGTTGGCTTGCACACTCGCGAAGTGTCTCCCGCGGAGCGGGAGCTGCGAGTTGCTAATGAAGCACCCGGTGGGAAGGGGGGAGGGGCTGCCGCTCCTGCTCGCGGCTCCTCTGACTGCTGGGCCACCGAGTCCCAATGCCTGCTCCCACTGCCGGTATTCACAGGGTCTCTTGGCGCTGGCTTGCACACTCGCAAAGAGTCTCCCGCAGAGCGGGAGGCGTGAGTTGCTAATGAGGCCCCCGATGGGAAGGGGGGAGTGGTTGCCGCTCCTGCTCGCGGCTCCTCTGACTGCTGGGACACCGAGTCCCGATGCCTGCTCCCACTGCCGGTATTCACAGGGTCTCCTGGCACTGGCTTGCACACTCGCGAAGCGTCTCTCCAAGACTATTCAGTTGTTCAGCACTGTAGCATAAACAAATGCTACCTTCTAGCATTCCTCAGGCATTATGGCTGGCTCTGCCGCTTCCGGGACGCTGACAGGAGCAAATGACCTTGCCTTTCGCACGCCAATGGCACACCCACTGCGCATGTCCGTGACACGTGCTGTTTCAAGTACATGTGGGCAGTGGAAGACTAGAGGGCACACTGCACAAAATGGTGGCATTAGCTGTCCCATTTCAATTAAAAAAGAGGAACAAATGTTTTAGCTGCTCCCTCCACCCTCACAACCTGTCCCTGCCTATGCAAATTCTCGCAGGTACAAAGGTAAGTTCAATTTTCAAGTATAGTTCGATTATATAATTTTCAAGCTAATAAGCATTAAAAGTCAGTTAAAAGCACCTACAACCATTACAGCTTTCTACTTAGGACCTTCAATGCAACTTCATCTGCACCACATGCTGTCTTAAGTACATGTGGGCAGTGATAGACTATAGTGTGTACTACCCAAAGTGGCAGCTCTCACAGACCATGTTATCTTATGTTATATGTTATGTTATTATGTTATGTTAAATTATTCTATGTTATGCTACGCTACCCTAGGTTATGTTATGTTAGGCTATGCTATGCTATGCTATGTTAAGTTAAGTTATGTTATGGTATGTTATGCTCACTTGTTCTCCTATTGCATAGTGGGACTACTCAAAAGCCAGATGTTCATCTTCTTGTGGAATCCAAGAAGTGGGGAAGAGGTTCTTATGTTTACCTGCAGGTAGTTCCAACCTTTAAGAGCAATGTAGGAGAAGGCTCGGCCACCGGATCTGATGTTTCCTTATGCGTGAGATGTCTGCATGTTGGAGTCCGGACGAGTAGCGGTATCTGGAAGGTCTGTGAAAGCAGTTGCTATTGTTCAGGTATGCTGGTCCAGTATTTTGTAGTACCCTGAAAGTGTAGGCAAGGAGTTTGAATTGTGCTTGTTTGTGTATGGGGAGCCAGTGGAGCTAATTCAGAGGTGGTGGGATGTGAGTTCAGTGTGGGGGACCGTGAAGCATTAGACTATTTTAATAGAGCTGCATAAGAAGAACCAAAAAATCTGTTGGATTTTAAGGAATACATTTGAACAATTTTGCTAAATATCATTTGGCCCATTCTTTGGAGGAGAGGGGACCACTCACCAAATCTTCGTCTAGCAGGGCGGGTTCACTCGCTCTGCTCACACTGTACAGTGTAGAGAGATTTTTTCAGTGCTGACTTTGGCTCTGTATCAAGACTTTGCAACATCAGTGTGGTGTGTAGCGCAGCAGCAGTTCACAGGCACAGGAAAACACTTTAAACACCATGTTTCGGATGAGCTTCTTGTGAAGGGGAATATTATGGAGGATCTGCAATTAATGTGCTGCAAAACCTTAAAATATATATAAAAAAATTGTAATTCTAGAACTATTTTCTTTTTGTAAATGTATGTATTTAAATTCCTGCTTCACAGCGGTTTATAGGCACTGCACAATTTAAGCTGTGCTCCAATTCCCTTTGTCTGAATGATGCCCTTGTGCCTGGTTCAACTGATGAGAACAAGGAAGCAACTGGGCTGCTGGGAACAGTACAGAGCGTAGGAAATTGTAAATTATGAATCTCCTGACCACACATCTTAGCTGAGCTAGCACTTTAAATACTGATGATGTGAGGTAATGAGAACAAGCAACTTCCCATCCAATTTCTACTCCGCTAATGCTAATCAAACACACGAAGGCGAAGATCTTAACTTGCTGCAGTTTAAGCATTTCGCCGCTTGCCAATTTATTCAAAGGAGGTCTCTCATTACAAAGAACAAAGGATAAGGAAGACATGCCTTTTTTAAAGACATTTATGTTGGAAACTCATTTTTGCTTTAGATGAAAGGGAGGAAGGATGGGAAAGTTCAGTGAGACAATTAGGGTGCCAAGAAATCTAGATATTCTATCTAGTGAAGCTTCTGCTTTGATGAGGTGCTTTACCGGGGCAGCTTTCATCAGTACTTCATTTTGTATCGTTTCCCTTGGTCCGCATGTAAGTGGTGCAACTAGAAATGCTGGGAAAATATATGTGTTTATTTGAAATATGAAGGCAGGATACGGATAAAAACATGTGAACAACATGTTAAATATTCCATACTGCTACATTTTAAAATAGTATAAGAATTCAAAACTGTGTTGTTTTCAACGAAACCGCACCTGGTCAATGCAATGGAGTTCGTAATAAGAGGCGATCTTAAATTACAGCCAATGTGTGTTACTTGTATTATTTCATTTACAAAATTACACAAATATAAGTAAGAATGCTGGGCTCAAATAATGTCTCTTCGATTCCAGCACCCAACATTCCACTTCCCTCATCATTCTTGGTTTCAAAAGCACCGTGGACATTACCCCTCCTGTGTATTTCACAAATATAGATAAAACAGTATAGAACCGGGCCTGATTCAAAGACTGGATTCATGTCTGCCAGTGGAACTTGCACCTAAAGTGTTATGGTGTGACAGCCACGGAGCAGAGACAGAATATCCATTCAAAAATATTGAGTTGCTCAAATATCGAGTTGCAAATATCCTGGGTCAGAAATATCGACATACAGATTCTCGTGGTCAAAGAGTCTTGATTGCGGTTGAGTAGGCCACTAAGAGCAGGGAGAGCGACGCTGATGCCATTGCTATTGCATGAAGAGCAGGACGGATTTTATGGATGGTTATCACTGTAGCAAAGAAATCTGGTCTGGCATTCATGTTAGTCATTGCTGGAGCTTCGCTTTGGCCGTCATCATGTGTTGTCATTGCTGTAACATGAAGCCAACATGTCGCCTTGCCAGTCATTGCTGGCGGTCACTGTAGTGCGAAGAATCCGGTTCACCAGAGCTTTGCGGTGGTTGTCATTGTGTGCAGTAGAGTCGGGCATGAAAGGGCCCATTCGCTGTCGTGAAAAGCCCAAAACCTCAGGATTTTCCTCTTTCTTTCAGAGGAGTGCACTCTGTTGCCAGACAAGGGTATAGAACTTTGGGAAATACCTCTTGGGGATAAGGGACACACCCTAGCAGAGGCCAGCAGGGCTCAGGCATGCCCAGTTGCAAGAACAGGGAGGTCCAGTTGCAGAAAGTCAGCTTGTCAGTCGCATGGAATCTTCTGGAGCTTGTTGAGTCCCTGTAGCTCAGTACAGGAGGCCGGTAAGCTAGCCCTTGAATTTACTCTAGTTGTCCTGGTTTGAGGAGCAGGTCCAAGCTCCCTTCCTCATGCAGCAGGGCAGCATGACAGTACTTCTTCTGAGTCTTCCACAGGTCCATATGTGAACTGATTAGTGGTTGAAGAGGTCCAATAGTTATACCTGGTGCCAGCCTTTGAAGTGGTGGCAACTCCTAGACCACGTCGACATCTGTTCTGGAAAGTGCCTTCTTTTCCCCGGCCAGGCTCCAAGTGGTTTGGGTGACAATAGACTGGTGTCAAGTTCCTTTGTGTGTGTGTTTGAAGGTAGAGCTCCTTTGAAATGCATTAGGCAGGGAACAACTCTGTCTCCTCCATCCTGGTAAGATGGCCCATTCTACTACCAATTAGTCACTTAGTCACTGTCTGGGAGGAATACAAAAAGGCCAACTGTCAACTACACCCAGTCACGTGATCCAGGACCCAGGCTGTAGGCACCAAATGACTGGGACAAGAAAATTACAACTTTCTAGAAGTGGCCTTTTCAGAACAGTGACTTAAAATCTGACTTAAAGTATTTAAAGGGAAGGTGTAGGCCTGGCAAAAGTTTTTCTTACAGGTTGAAATGGCAGTATTACACTGCACTACAGGCTATAGTGGCAGGTCTGAGACATGTTTTAAAGGCTACTTTGGTGTGTGGCACATTCAGTGCTTTAGGCCTTACAAGCCCTTTGTACATGAAGTACCATCTACAAGGAATTACAATCAGCTGTAGGCCACAGGTAACATGTTTTAGGGAGGGAGAACAGCACTTTAACATTGGTTACCAGCGGTAAAGTGCACAGAGTCCTAAAGTCAAAAAACAAATTCAGTAAAACAGGCACACATTATTTTATTCCAGTTTAAGGCGCCTTTTAGATAGTTGATAACTTCTGTCATCCCCACCTGATCCTGTAATAACTATAAGAATAGAAAAGCAGGTCGAAATAGAGTAAAGACCCTCTCCTTTAAAAGTAGTAATAAATATCTTCTGCAGAGAAATCCATAGCATTTACAAAATCCGACCAAATGTATTAGGGTCTGGGGTGAACAGTTGTCACAAGGGCAAATTGAAAGGGCTTGGGGATCAAAATGACCCTGAGTGAAGCAAATCATCGTACGAATAGTGCCCAAGCGAAATTTGGTAAGTAAAGATCCATCCGTGGGGTGCGTAACTGCAGTGAGATAATTTTCGGGTCCACTTACGGATTTCAGTAGTAGGAAAGATTTAATAGAAATGTTTTGTCAGCACCTGAGCTTCCGTTTCCTCTTTGGCCTTGTTTTAAAAAACTTTCCATTAGAAGACTGCGATCATCATTTTTGAGTAAGTGAGGAAAAGAGTGAGCGGGCAACCAATTTTATGTAGTTTATCCACTGTATCTTTTGAGCATATGTGCATTATATACAGTCCTCAATCTCATTAGCCGAGACAGAAATCCATAATAACAATGGAGCCAATTTTACCTGGTCCTCCACATAGTTTAAACCAAATTCCTCATGGGTGATAAATGAGGAACTGTTTGGACCCAACCCCAAGAGATTGCTTCGAAATCGGTTCTCTTCCAACTGGTTTCCCTTGCACTTATGGTACCCCCAAATCAAAGCTCCTTAAGTCAGGACTGGGAGACACTTCATTCTATATATATTTGTAACAGGGACAGAATGGGCTTGTTACCTTCTGACAATGAAAATCTAAATAAGGCACAATAGGCTTGGGTGAATTTAGAACAGCGACTGGAGATGCAAGGAAGTTGGGGGCATATTATCAAGGGGGTTTATCTCTGCTTTTTTGGCTTTAAAAGCCAAGAAAGCGGAGATAAAATTATCTCCCTATTACCTAGCTGTCGCTAACACCAGTTAGCGACAGCTAGTAGGAGATAGCGACCATCTTGGGCCCCACTTTGCATGTCAGTGATATTTATCACTAATGACATGCAAAGTGGGCGTGCCAAGATGTTAGCGACTGGAAACAGTCGCTAACATCGCTATCTCCTATTACCAACTTTTGGAGATATTCGCGCTAAGCGCGAATATCTCCAAAATCTAACCCTTGCCCTGAGCAGTTCTTAGCCATGTTATCCAATGGGAGGTGGATAACATGGCTAAGAGCATTAGCTCGGTAATGCATGAATATCGCTTACTTTTCAGCGATATTCATGCATTGGGGGCGTTTTTTATCGCATTTGCGATAAACCTTGGTATTACCAAGGTTTATGTGCGATAAAAATCGCCGCTGCTCAGCGGTAAAATTTCGTCTCTAACCAAGCAATAGCTTATCGCTATTGCTTGGTAATATGCCCCTCAGTTATTCTGGTGGGCGAATGAAATCCCCAGATAAGGAAAGTGGAGACCCTACTGATATGTTGCCCTATGATATCAATAAGTCTCGTCTTTGCTTTCTCCCTCCGACAGACCACATATTGTGTCTTAGAGATGTTGGCATCTAGGTCCAGGTCATCCATGAACTTTACCAACAGATCCACCAAGAGTTTTAGCCCCTTAGCCGTCCGGGCCATCAACACAGCGGCATCTGCATATAACAAGGATGGGACACTGATAGACTTTACCCTCTGTGGTTTGGCTCCATTTTTACTCAAGCATTTGTTTAAGCTGTTAATGTATAATAAAAACAGTAATGGAGCCAACACACATCTCTGCCTAACCCCTCGTGGGAGGCCGATAAAGGAATACCCCAATGTGCCGTATCTAACGTGGACATTTACATCCATATGCAAAGCTCTAAGAAAGTTAATCAGGTGGCAGACAGTCCTATCTACGGCAATTACTCTGTTGTTGCCGTATTGCTGGATCGCGTGACCCGTGACCCCGACGTGACGCGATGCGCTAGAGCGCGAGGAGTGCAAGGAGAAGCCGGCTGCTGGAGCAGAGATGCGGGCTGCCGCGAATTTTAGCGCTGAACGCCGAGGGAAATATCGAGCTAATTAAAACTAAAAGAATCCATATTAAGAGGAGCGAGAGGAGCGAGGAGCGAGTAGCGAGGCGCCTGGCGCCTGTGGGACCCGTGTGTCCAGGCAGCGTCCCCGCCCCCGCCCTCGCAGGAGTATTGAGCTCGGAGATCTGAGACCTGAAAAGCCAAATAATCTGAACAATCTGAATAATTAAACAAACAGCCATAAAATCGGCCACAGTCCAGCGAGTACATAAGCTGGTAAACCGCCTTGCCCCCCCCACCCTTCCCCCCCGCCTGAATTCTAACTGTGCTGCGGAGTTAGAGTGTGGATAGAGGAAGCTGGTGGAAGCTGCGACGAGATAAGAGGAGGTGAAGGGAGCAGACTCCCGGGCCTAAGCAGTAAAAACAGTAAAAAGAGTAATCCCTTTTCCCCTTTGGCTATATCCTCGCTAATCCCCACGAAACCTCATGTGAGTTAAAGCTCAGGGTGTGGAGGTAGGAAACTTGGATTCATTGGCAAATCAACTCACCCAACCCAGGATAAACAACTTTCCAAGGAGAAGCTGAGAAGGGCACGGGGCACGAGCGCAAGTACAAGGCACAACAGAGGTAAGTGGAAGCAATTTTTGTATTAATATTTAAGTTTACTTAAACTAAATTATTTTTAAATTGAAGCACTTGAGGGATAGTGCTTCAGGACTAAAATGGCCCCACGGAGAAATAAAAGCACTTCAGGAACAATAAGGAAAGCAAAGTCCAACAGCGAAATTAGACAAGATGACCAAGATGACCAAGAGAGATTGACATCACCGGGGGTAAAGGAAAAAACCAAACGTACTCAAAAAAATAAAGAGAAAACCCCTAAAGAAGTCCAACAGAGAGGATGTAAGGAGAGTGCAGCGTCCCATACAATTAAAGAATTTGTGGGAAAGCACTTTAAAATGTTTTTTTCACCGGCTAAAGCCACAGCTACCGAAGAAGAGGAGGATTTATGGAAAGGGGGCACGTCTTTGATCTTTGATGTCTGTTTGGTAGATTGAATAGACCTGGTTGACCGATCGGTACAGTCTTTCCAGGCCAAAAGGGGACAATAATGTCACCGCGACTTTCTTCTTCTCCACGATTGTTTCGACAGACGCTGGAGGAGGTAATTAGTCTGGGCTCGAGGCACAGTGATGAAAGAACACCAAACCCAGATGAAAGTCTTGATGGATCAGAAAAGCTGGAATTAACAAGAAGCAACGATCTTGTAGGTCTGGACAATAAGGGCGACATAAATGGTGAAAACCAGCACTCGGAGATAAACTTGGAGTCAGCAGAAACTCCAGCATCCTCAATCTTGGAACTGATGTTAATGGTGCAGAAATCGCTGCAAGGACTGTTAGAAGTAACAATGCTAAACCATGATATTCTGAAACGCCAAAAAATGCACCTGTCTAAAATTGAGGGAGAATTACATGGTATTAGGCATCAAATGCCCTCAATGTTAAGACCCGTCGTAGATCCGGTAGTTACGGGTCAAGGGAGGGAAGAGGAAGGTGGAATTACTAATCCCCCATCTGCAAGTCAAGCTGATTTAGTCCATTCGGGGGATAAACAAGTCTATGTGTCAAGATGGCCAATGCTGGTAAAAAGAAGAGGCGAACGTAGGAATTATGGCTTATCAAATAAAGTAAGAGTGGTAAGAAGGGTGTGAAAGGAAAGATGAGCAAAAGAGTGACAAATAATGACGAAGAAAGGTATGAGTTAACAGAAGCAGTGGTACATGATCCTAAGTTCCAGCCTCATAAAATGGCAAGAGATTCCAGATTAATGAGAACAAGATCAGAGAATTGGGGCAGGAGGCTAGCAAAAGAGGAAAGTAGCTGTAAGAAGCAAACCCACCAGGAAAAGGTGATAAAAATATATAAGATAGGTGGTCCCAGAGCAAAGGAGTGCACATGCCCGGAAGGCCCCAGCTAAAAAGAAGGTATACTGGGAAAGTAGCATGGAGGAGGGCTGCAGAATTAACATAGAACCACATCAGGGTGAGGCTGAGTCTGGAGAAGAGATGGATAAAGGGAACAAGGCACTCTACTTTGAACAAGTAAAATTGGGAAGGGGTGGGAAAAAAGCAAAAAAGAGAGCTTATTTAAATAGGTCCCACCTACTTAACATATTTGCGCACTGCCCAAATCTAAAAAGCATAGGTACAGAAGACTTGAAACAGGTGGGATTCCAGGTAAATGGTGATGGTAAGGAGGTTACTAAGGTACAGTCTACTCTGCTCTGGTCTTAACGGCAATAATAAAGGCAGAGCAGGAGATCCAAAAAGAGGGGATTAGACTAGTGCCCAAAGAAGAGTTAGTACAAGGCCTGATGGTGCCTCAGTAGAGATCTTTTTTAAAGTACCATGCAGGGCTAGGTAAGAGACAAGTGAAGCTACCAGGAAGAGAAATGGAACAAGGGCGGGAAAACTTCAATATAGTGATAAATAATTCGGACCTAGTAGAGTCCTGGAAAAATTGAAGTAATATTGAAAGCCCGGCAGGCCCCTCACAAAGCTATAGGGAGGAATCTGTAATAAATGATTCCCTAAGCGATGTAGAATAGGTAAGAGGGCAATCACGGAGCACATATATGGTCTCTTGGAATATAAATGGGATGGGTACCCAAGTAAAACAGGAAGCCCTGAAAGAACTTGCAAAAAAGTGTGAAATCATTTGTATACAAGAGACCTGGCTCTGTGGTCAACCACCGGTAGTGGAAGGGTTTAAACAAATTTACCGTCCTGCAGAAAAATCTACCTCTGGCCGCCCAGCTGGTGGCTTGCTGACTTTGATTTCAACATGTTTACTAACTATGGTTTTTCAGATACCCGTGACGTCTAAGTGGCTATTGGCTTGTAGAATACAAACATCATTTGCTGATAAAAAATATGAAAATATGTTGATCCTAAATGTGTATATGCAGTGGAGTTCACGGAAGGAATATGGGGACGAATTGTTATATTTTAAGAATGATATGGATACACTGTGTGATAAGTATGGAAATGATTTGATGTTGTTATTGGGAGATTTTAATCATAAATTAAACCCAAAATTGTCTGATCAGTGGTATACAGAAATTCTAGAGGCTTGTGAAGTAAAAAAAAAGCTGAATTTCTGGAAATTAAAATACCGACTGATGCGGCCAACTTGGGCAACTTCTTAGTTTATTTTGTCTAAATGGGACGACAATTCAAGATTGTTCTACAAAGAAAACTTTTAAATATGGGACCCATATTTGCCCGATAGATTATATTTTTATGTTGGCTTGGAATTTTGAGTTGATAAAAGATTTTAGGATTGACCCCGCGGAATGTAGTGATCATAAAATGTTAAAATTAGAGCTTGTAATCGCCCAACATTTAGCATATGATATAGTTATCCCTCAAGAGCTGGACTATCCAAAGCGGATAACCACTCGGTTAACTGAAAAATATATCGAGAGGTTAACTGGCCTGCAACAAAAGGTGCAATTAGGTCGCTTGTGCGGCCAAAATTTACCTTGGTATGTTGAGAAAATAACGCAAGTAGTGAAAAGCATAAGTGTAGAATTAAGGTATGATGGAAGCGCCAATAAGAATAATGGAAGGTTACAAGCAAAGCGAGGAACTTGGTTTAACCAGGAGTGCTTATTAAAAAAAAGGGAAGTTAGGCGAGAAGAACGTAGCCTAAGGAAAAAAAAATTGCAAGCAAGGGCAGAAAATCTAGTAAAAATAAAGAGGGAGTATACTGCCCTAATCCGCAATGCTAAAAGGACCTACAAAGAAATGTGTTGGGACAAATTATTGGAAGCAATCGAAGCAAAAAATACACGGCAGTTCTGGAAAATAATCCAGCAACGGGACCTTCGGTTGCTCCGATGATTTGCGTAGTAGAAGAGGGGGCGTGGGCAGAGTATATACAACAATTATACGCCCCTGGGAGCGGGACTGGAAATGAAGCAACTGGGGACTGGCAAGGTCTAGTAGAGGATCTAAAACAAGAATGCTCAAAAACAAATGTCCTTAGTACAATAAGCCTGTTATGTTGGGTATGTTGGCCCAACGAACCGTGCACTGTCCACTTGGTGCTATGCACCTAAACTGATTTATGTTTCTTCAACAAATAATAATAACCTTACTTTCTCTGAGTTACTTCTATTTATTCAGATTTTTTTATATCTTTTTCTCTTATGTATATTACTACATTGTGTTTCATTTCAATGAATTATATTTCATTCACAGTCACAATAACAATAACATTACATTTCATGTTATGCTTTACAATGTCATATACTATGAAATTTTTAGAAAGTGCCCAATGCATTTCGGCACTGCCAGGGTGCCTTCATCAGGGGAGAATCTGTAGGAAATAAACATAATGACTATGTAATTCCATGTAATTTCACTATTTAGTTGCCCATGGGTGATGTTCTGTGTATTGTGTTTGTATTGTAGTGTAGCTCCTATTTTCCCAATAGGCTCTGCGCATTGGAATAGTACCTACAGCAGTAAAGGCCTAGACCAGACGTTAACTAGGTCTACTACTGTCGATACTAGACTTAATTTTTGGGTTTGCCAGCTAAGCTCAGAGTTCGCTAGAAACTTTCTCGAATGTTCAAGGAAGTCCCCTGATTAGACAAGAAGGGATTTCGTTTCTGACAACCATAGAACATGACAACTTTGCTCTCCCCTAATCAAGAGTCAATCTCAAGAGTCGTGTGAGCACAAGGCAATTATTTTACTCAGTCAGTACGTGCATTCTTAGTCTCATCAGAATGTAGAGAAAAGGAAGAGACGGGCGTGTTCAATAAAAAGGTGTTATTTATTGATCAGTCTCTTTTCTCGTACAAGAGAAATGGATCGATATTATTGCAATACTTATAGTTAAGTAAAGTGCATACATTAAAAGCAATAGTATAAAATAATACTGTAAAAACATTGATATGGTTTCTGAGCCATATGATGTTTTAAAATGATTAAAATATATTTACATACACATATACATTTGACTAAACGTACTCAACTGGTGTTTCTAAATACGCCTACCCCGTGTACCTGACCTAAGTCTAATGCGTGGGCGGGAATAGAAAGTTACAGTTTAAGTTAAGTTTGTTTTTGCCAAGTGAATAACGAAAGAATTCTCTGTGAGGGGTTATTCAGTTCTGTACCTGGAATTTAGGATGGATGAGGAATGGTATCTCTTTCTCTGCTCTCGATATTCCAGGCTGCCTGCGAGGGCTGCCCAGAAGCGCCGGTGCTGGGTCTCTCGGCTTGAGATAGCAGCGCGTCTCTCAGCGCGTCAGGAAGGCGGGGCTGCTGCCAGCGGGGTCTGCTTCTGCTCTCGGCTTCGGCAAGTATGGCTGCTCCGTCTTGTCACCACGCGTGTGTTTTGCATAGGGCAAGGTCGGCAATATTTATACCTTAAAGGTGCCGGGATTGACGTAAGGATGGACATAGGTACGTCAATAAAGATGTCATACGACTTGCTCGTTAGCACATTCTTTACTAAAGTTCTCTGTGAAATCAAAACAATGGCCGCACGGATTATCCAGGTTGTCATAGGTTTGATTTGTTATGAGAACGTCGTATGCCTTATCAGGGGCTGGAGGAATGTCGCTTGTCTAATTAGATCTCAAGCGTTATGACCTAATCAGATAACACGTTCCTGTGCCGTAGTGTGACTGCGTCAGATAACGGTATCTGCATCATGGGGGATTTCTTGCCTCATGGGCTGACTGTTAGTTAACTAGCTAGGTAGTTTAACCAGAATAGGGTCAGGAATAGGGGGATCGATTCAGAACCTATAGAAATACACGACACCCACTCCACGCTAACTATGGTCATATCTACTAATCTATGCATAGTATAACATAGTACAACATACTATAGAGTATAGTGTATACCTTACCACCCCAAAATACATAAATGCATTTTGAAATTTTCAAATATACTGAAAAATTGCAGTCATATATATTGTATGCACTTAAGCTATGAATTAAATGCAAAAGTAAACACGCATTGTTATGCATTATTGCTTGTTGGTATATGAGAAATACACATGAAATGGCTCTTAATATGGCTATACAGAAAAAAGGTTGAAACCATTTCATCACATAAAATATATTGTGAACATACCAGCGGGCAGCTAAAGTCTATATAAAGTCTATAAAGTATCTAAAAAAATAGAAATCTTAGTTCTCTAGGAATAGTTTCTTACTTTAAGCAGAAGATCAGTGTCCCGGGGAAAAAATATATAGAAAAATATTTTAAGGGCTTGCTGAAAAAAGTTGCTGTCCGTGAACTGGATTGTAATTGTTCATGTGACTTTATTTTTTAAAAGTTGAAGGCCGAATTCAGGGAACGCCGTGTGCGAGTTTACTCAAAAGTCTCTATTTCTGTTCCGGAGAGAACATCATATCATTCAGGCTTTCGAAAAAACTGTCAACAGCTTCATGGGAAAGTTCCACTAAGTCGGAAATAGGGGTAACCATGCATTCATGCGCATGATTGTCTGCATTGACATTCTGATTTGCATTGCTGACAGAAGGTCGTACCTGTTCGATGCTGCTTTCATCTTGAACTTCACTACCCTTCAATCGCAGTGGTGAAGATTCCAGGAATGCCGTCATCAGAATTGGCAGCCTTTGAGGGCAGCACAAAGCGTGAACCTTGGTAGGAACCAGCAGTGTATCTGCATCCACCGGCGCATCCGATTGTAGCGTCAGACAGGTGTCTAACACGCATTCTTCTCCGCATAGCAGACACCTTAGTACAGGTAAAACACACCTTTGCCACATTGGTCGAAATGATAGAAACCAAGTCATGTTTAGGTCTCTAAGCCGGGAGAGTCCCAGGATTTTTGATATCCGGTCCCGGTATCCAATGGCTAGGATCGTATCTTCCATTGTCGTGAGAGTTTGTTCTGTGACATGGGTTGCCATAACGAAAAATAAGGACTAGGAATAGGATTCCTGCAATTAGTCCCAGGATCAAGGGAAGTCCGCCAAAAATCGAATGGACGAAATCTGGAAAAATACCCAGTATGGCTTTGAATGGTGTTAATGCCATCGAAAATACTGTCTTAAATACCTTTGAGACCCCAGTGGTATCAGAAATATTTAAGATTTCGCTCAGGATTTCCGCGAAATGTACGGGGGAATTAGTTGATAATAATGTATGTATCTCTGCAGTCGTCCTTGCGACTTGTAGATCATACGTTTCTTTAGATGACGTGAGCCTTGTAGGCGTCTGAAGAAGCACTGTTTTCATTCTGCTTAAAGTGTCTATTCGAATAGAAGTAATTTTCAAACCGGGCCATGCCCTTGCCTCCCTGTCTGGAAAGGAGCTGGGGAACAAAGAACGTCCACAGCACTTGACCTTCGCCGTCGTAGTGACGAGATAAGGAGTCCCGGGCATAAGACTACAACATCTGCGGTCTACAATAAGAATGTAACTCCCATTATAGAGTCTTTGAAAGAATGGTTCTATTTCAGTTGCAGGTGCGCCTTGCTGGTGACATGAAAGGTTGTATGAATTCCCTTCACAGGCTCCGTGCAAACTAATACCGTTACACAGAAGCGTGCCGCTTAGTGACATAGCACAATTGTTGCTACTAAGAAACACTTTCTGTCCTTTGTTACTGACACATGCATGTGAATAGGGCAGGTTCCAAGTTGTTTTAAGGTACCCCTTTCCCAATTTCTCGTACATGCCAGCCTGTATATATTTTTGGCAGTATTGAAACCTGAAGGTTGAGATTGGAATATTTATGATTCCGTGGATTATCCATTCACTGACAGGTCGTTCTGACATTGTCAACGGTAATCTTTCTAGTTTTTCAATGCTCAAGATTGTATAATCAGCACCCTTCTGCGCCATACCGATTTGTCTATCAGTAAGGTTAAAGATTTGGAATAGTGACGTTGTGTTGATTAAACGCCAAGGCACATAGCCAGAACGCAGATTTTGTAACGTCCAGCCAAGCTGTACAATAGAACGCAATTGTGACTGACCATGTTGTAATAACAGTAAGTCTTGCGATAATATATCGATTGCTGAAGACACAATGCTGTCCAATGAAAAAATTCTGGAGGACAGAGTCATTAACCCATTGTCCACTACAGAAAGTGATTTTTCCAAATTAATACGATCAATTTCACGTATTCTCTCTGCTGTTTCAATTTGAGTAACCTTCCAGGCCTCATTGTATGCTGCATATACAGAGGCTGCTATGAAACGCTTTTGACGCTGTTTGCGTGGTCCCATTATGAAATCACGCAAGTCAGCACCATCAGTAAGTAAAGTTAGGTGTTGCTTAATTTCAGGCAGTGTGGAAGACTGTAGCCATTGAAGGCATAATTTGCCCACACTGTAGGTTGTTATTATCCCTGGGTGATGTCTTTGGGGATATCTAGGGTCTGGCCTGGTCATTTTGAACCCCTGTGTTTTATTCAGGAATCTGTCTTGACAGTTATTTGTATCTGTGGGCCAGATCAACCATTGTTTCCAATCAGGATGTGTTCTGTTTTGGTTTAATATATGGTTTACGTCTATCTCTTCATCCGTATCAGAGCTATTGTTAAACATTGTTGGCTTTGGAATAGACAGTTTATTTAAATCTTTGATTTTGGCTAGGCCAAGACAGGTGGTTTGTTGAACAGTGTCATTTAAAAATATCATTTGTTCTGGGATCATGCAAGCTCTAAACAAAGCTTCTAAACCCTGTACTTGCCATTCTTTTGTACCCCAAACACTTTTCAAATCAACATTTTTGTCCCAATAATTAAATCCTAAAGTATTCATTTCCTTGAAGAATGAATCTGAATATATCAACTGTGTGTTGGTTATCATGGTTTTCATCCCTGTCTTGTTTGACAATTTATAATAAAATGTTTCAGCATTACTTGTGTTAAAACCTGAAAAATATGAATATTTGTCGTAAACAGTTCTTGAGCTCCCTTTTGGAGGTGTTGCACAATGTTCCCATTGATTATAATTTAAAACATTTCTAGTTTGTGCAGATTTATGTAAAAAATGGTTACCATAGTGGTTATAGCAATACATACTATCATAATTTGTAGAACCTTGCAAATAATCATGTTTTGTAAATTTAGCAGACATTACTAAGTCAGACATCATGTTATTAATGTTTTCCAAGTCCCAATCATCAGCAAATGAGTTTGGTTTTGCAAAGTCACTCAAGGAGATCTTGATTTGGTGTGGGTATTTCAGGATCTCGACCGGACCATAAATTTCATAGTCAGTGTTGTCCCAGGCTACCGCACCAGGTATAGGATTGGCTGTGAAGTTGGCTGAAGAAAGTTCTCTTTTCTCGACGTGTGAAGATGTGTGTGGTTTGAGGACCAAGTTGATGTTCTGACTTGCTGTGTCCATTTTAGCATATTTCCCCTCAATGAAGCGTCCCAAAGTTAATACCATGATGAGCCAAAGTATGAGGATAAATGCACCAAAACCCACCCAAAATTCAATCCATGGAGAAATCAGATATGTTTCTTTTAGTTGTTTCAAAAGTTCCTTAGCTTTGTCTTTAAAGGATTTTGATGATGGCTGTGTCTTTGATTCAGAGGAATCATCGAAGTTGATGAAGTAGCCGGATGCAGTTCTGTCAATTGTTCCAATTGCTTCAGGATTTTTGTTTCTTGCATTTTCACTTGGTACTTCATTATAGATTGGTGTGTCTCTGCTAAATGTTTTTATTTGGGTTTTCAGAGGTCTGAGTTCTATTGCATCGTTGCATAGTCCTTGTTGTTCTTCTGTAGGCGTTTCGAATGTGATGAGCCTCTTTGTTAGGACCTCTGTACTGGTAGCAAACCTTGGTGTTCTGCTACTTATTGGGAGTCCACTTGGCCTACCGTTTGTTATCGGCCACATGTTGTGGTTTTACCAGGTCGATGGATACAACTCGGTTCTCCTTTTTTCCAGCAAGTGGCGGTAGTACAACTGATCTTGTCCCGTTGACAGACAAGACAGGAACTGCTTTTCTGTAAGAAGGCCCAAATTCCTTCTTTACCGCGATCTTCTCCCTGACTAGATCCCCGACTTTTGGAATCCAGACAGGTCTTGCTGGGACAGGTGGTGATTCTTCAGTGGTTGTTGGCTTTTGTTTCAACTGTATGTTGCTCAGGTCTTTTCTTGTTTTGTTTAAGTCCTGCAAAATAGCCAAACGGTCTTTGACATCAAAGGTTTTTTCTATTACCACTGAAGTCTGACTATCAAGGTCAGAGATCAACATCCTAGTTCCGAATAATAATTCGTACGGACTGAATCCCTTCAGAGAATTTCTTGGCAAGTTATTTAGACTACGTTGGACACTTATTAGATGTTTGACCCACCCAGCTCCCGAACCTAATATCCTTTCTATTATAGATTGCTTTCTGCCTTGGTTTTTTCTTTACACCATCCCATACCCTCAGGAAGGAAGTGAGAAGATTCCCGCTGGGCTGTGCTCATTTGGCCATGTTTCCCCCCCCAGGCTGGTTTGCCTGAGTGAAAGAAATGGTCGAACGTAGCATGCTCTTAGCGTATATGCCATTTAGACTCGCAAATCTTGTATAACAGTCCGGACGTCAGCCGAGTGCTGTGGATCTACATTATAAGTGGAAACTAGCCTGTATATGTTAATCACAAGCCTTTCTTGCTGGTAATATTATCTGCCTTGATTCGACGAGGTATTAAACTGCTTCTCTCCCCTCTGCGATCTCTGTTGCAGTTTGGGCAGTTTTTTACAAACATGGTGTAGTGCAGGCTCATGCCTGGCCACCAGTACCGTGATTGTAATTCTTCCAGAGAATCTTTTAATTTAAGGTGTCTGTGACCCTCGCCCATGTGTGCGTCTGCGATTAACAAGTTTCTCCTGTCCATGTTTGGAATCACTCTATCCCCCACTCCAGGGATTCGAGCAAAAGGGACGGAGTTTGCATCGATTATGTATGTATAATTGAGTGGATAGTTGATCGGTAACGCTGAGCAGTCGCCTTTTGATGATGTTTTCACCGCCAGCATTGTTTCACCGTCAATGTATTTTAATGTACGCTTTTTTCGATCTACGGGAGCCAATTTAGTGGCTGCCGCTGCGGCTGTTTCAGCCAATGAATTCCCTACAACGTGAACGCCATCACGTTGATGACTCAGTGAGTGAGTCACGTGAGTCTTTGGTAGTTCTTTTTTTAAAAGAGCTACTTGTTCCCAGAGCAGTCTCTGCTTTATTGGTGCATCTGTGTCATCTTTGTAACCGTTCTGAATCCATGTCTGCAAATCCTTGTTATATGCTTTGACGCAGTAATATGAATCTGACACTATAAGTGTCGGGAATTCGCGATCCGCATTATCTAGCGCCATTTTCAAAGCTATTATTTCAGTTTGTAGTTCTGAATTAGTTTCTACTGAGTGTGATTTTGTTAATAGAGGTTTTAATATACCTCCGCGCCACACTTCTTTTGTAATCTCACATGTGGGGTTGTATGCATGTTCTCCCCAAACGGAGGGTTGAGCATGTCCGTCTGTATAGATTACACAGGCGTAATGTCGTAGAGGCAGAATGTCGATTGGCAGAGGATACGTCTTTTCATATTTTAGATTTTTTAATTCTTCTAGTTCTCAAAAAATTGTCAACCAGGCTATACTTGATAATTCATATCCTTCTTATAGAACTTTTAGATGGGCAATTCTGGATTTTTTGAAGTTGAATTTGTAACCCTCTGCAGCGAACCCAAGTATTATGGTGTTCACTCTTTTCAAGTGAGTCTCCAAGTCATCATCTGTTAAGTAAATGTCATCGACATAAGATAATGCTTCATCATCATATAGTTGTAGTAATTCTGTTACTCTCGCTGAGAATACCCCTGGGCTGTTCTTGTACCCCTGGGCTAACCGACAGAATTGTTTTTGAGTGCCATTTACTGAGAATGCAGTTAAAGATCTGCTCTCTGGTGCTATGTTTTGACAAAAGAATCCATTGGAGATGTACAAGGTTGTTTTGTATTTTTTGCGCACTATGTTATTCATTAGTGCAGCACTGTGTGAGTTTTGCACTGCAAAGGTTTTGCAACATGTGTTAAGGTGTCGGTAATCCAAAACTAGACGGTATGAATTGTCTGGTTTGGAGACCGGAAACAAAGGATTGTTCATTTGTGAGGTGCAAGTTTCAATCACCCCCTGGTATTCTAGCTGATCTAGTATTTCATTTACTTGTTTTTTAGCTTCTTGCTTAACTGGGTACTGCCTTTGTGCAGTAGGTTGTGATTTTAACTGGATTTTGTGAGGAGGAGAATCCTCATCCCATCCTACATGATTTTTGTATAAAGCAGGTGCTAAGGCCACTGCCCACTTTCTAGCAAGTGTGTATTTTTTATGAATCGGTATTTTATTCGAGAAGGCAGGCATAATTACTTCTTCGCCATGAGGGCACTCCCTGACAAACTCTGGTGGCCAGTCTTTTTCAGCTAGAAGGATGTCATAGCCTTTGGAGAGGTTATCCCAAAATAGTCCCCTAATTTTCCTAGTCTTATCTCCCTCTATACGTAATGTTATCTCGTATATTTTGTGGGGCTTGCTAACTCTGGTATCTGCAGTTTCCACTTGAAGGTATTCATTCGTGTCCACTGTCTCCAGATGATTCATAAGGACTTTGCGAGCTATGCTCACCTCTGCTGCGCTGTCTAGCATTGTCTGAGCCCACTCTCCGTTTTTCAGTTGTGTCCTCAGTATTCTCGGCATTGTTAACTACCTTGATACTGGCTACCTTCTTTTTTGGAAATTGTGATTTCTTTTTCAGTTGAGCAGGTTCCTTGTCTTTGGACTTGGCGTGCTCTTCTGATCGTCCTCTTCTTTCCGATTTCTGCGAGGAATTCTGAAAAGATTGAGAGGGACGTGTATCAATGTCTTGATATCTATCAGGTTTTTTTAATATTATCCCTATTTCTAAGGTTATATCTATTCCCAGAGGGTTCACTCTGGGGTGACCTTTGTCTCGGGTTTGGAGATTTCTCTCTTCGCCTAGGAGACCTTCCTCTGGACTGGAATTTCTTTTCTTTAGGATTGGATTGTTTGTTCCCATCCCAGTTCTTTTTTGGTGAATTATTATTATTATTAAAAAACATTTTTTCTGGACTTGTAGTCAGTTGCGGTTTTACTGGTATTCCACCTAGACTATCTCTGCCTAGTTCTTCATAGGATTTTTCTATGATTCTGGCAATTTCAGCTGGTTGGTCTGCTATATCTGTCTCTTTTAACCTCTGGCGGATCGCCACGTTTGCTGCTTCACCCTTTATGTTGGCTAGTAATATAGCCGAGACCTGCTTGAAGTCTTTTAGTAATTTCATACCAAGAGTTAAAGCAGGTTCTGGACCGTATTCATCTTGAATTTGTTTTAGCACATCTGGTATTACCGAAATGGATGGAACACCGTGCGTTTTTGTGTAGATGGAAGCAAAGACTGTACCCCAAGTGTCACAGTCCTCAATGTGTGGTGCGATTCCCATTGGGAGACATATAGTCAGAATCCTGTGTTTTTCTAATGGGGTGGTGTCAGGAAACACCGCCTCTATTTGGGTAATTTTCTGTGCCAACCAGAATGGTATTTGTTCCCGTTTTGCTGGGACTTTACCTAGGCAGGATTGGATGTTCTGTGGTGTAATTTTATTTGTGTTCCCCTGGTGAGGGGTCAGCTGTGGAAGTTTAATCGCTGGCTGAATTGTTGAAGTCCGCATTACATACTGAACTAATTGTCTGTGAATTTTTAGTAGTTGTTTCAGCTGTATTAACAGCTCTGCTGCAGGCATTCTTTCGATGTCTGGATGTGGTGTGTATCCGGCTAGGACCGGCCACGTTGCTCCTGGTCTTCCTAAAGGACCGAGCCTTGTAATGTGATTGTTATGTATTAGGGCGCCATCAAATAAGAGCAAATGCTCTTGGAATTTGAGTGGTACTTCCACCTCCTCAAAAGGAGTGTACTCATTAGGAGGTTCCTCTACTTTGTAATAGTGGAAGTACTTTGTTACAGTATTAGCTGCTGGAAAATGTATCCATGTATAGTATACCTCTGTCTGCCGATATTCGTGTGCCTCGATTACGAATATGACTGTGCCACCTCTAGGTGTCAGTCCATTTTCTATAAGTTTTAAGGTTATAGATCTCCTTTTGGCGACCTGGATGAGTATTATATCCGGGTCTGCTGTTTGCATGGTAGCATCAGCATCTGCTATTTCAGTAGCTAATCTAGTAACCTCTCGTTCTTCATCGCTGTCCATTTTGCTGACAGGATGGTATTATGTTTATTTGCAGATCAGGTTTCTTTATGGAAACAGAGATTAGATGCACAATATTTTGGAACTGTTTTATCCTACAACGTTGACTAGACCAAGAACCATACATAGGAGTTCCCTCCTGCGAGGTTTTGGAGGATATAATAACCTTTCACCCACTCCAGACGTCTTTGGAGTATTTGGGAAAAGGGGTCTGAGTGAGAAAGCACGACTGAGTTACTCTAAATGTCTTACGTTAGTTTTATCGCCCTTTCCAAACGCGTTGGGCGCCATGTAGTGTAGCTCCTATTTTCCCAATAGGCTCTGCGCATTGGAATAGTACCTACAGCAGTAAAGGCCTAGACCAGACGTTAACTAGGTCTACTACTGTCGATACTAGACTTAATTTTTGGGTTTGCCAGCTAAGCTCAGAGTTCGCTAGAAACTTTCTCGAATGTTCAAGGAAGGATTAACTCCCCTGATTAGACAAGAAGGGATTTAGTTTCTGACAACCATAGAACATGACAACTTTGCTCTCCCCTAATCAAGAGTCAATCTCAAGAGTCGTGTGAGCACAAGGCAATTATTTTACTCAGTCAGTACGTGCATTCTTAGTCTCATCAGAATGTAGAGAAAAGGAAGAGACGGGCGTGTTCAATAAAAAGGTGTTATTTATTGATCAGTCTCTTTTCTCGTACAAGAGAAATGGATCGATATTATTGCAATACTTATAGTTAAGTAAAGTGCATACATTAAAAGCAATAGTATAAAATAATACTGTAAAAACATTGATATGGTTTCTGAGCCATATGATGTTTTAAAATGATTAAAATATATTTACATACACATATACATTTGACTAAACGTACTCAACTGGTGTTTCTAAATACGCCTACCCCGTGTACCTGACCTAAGTCTAATGCGTGGGCGGGAATAGAAAGTTACAGTTTAAGTTAAGTTTGTTTTTGCCAAGTGAATAACGAAAGAATTCTCTGTGAGGGGTTATTCAGTTCTGTACCTGGAATTTAGGATGGATGAGGAATGGTATCTCTTTCTCTGCTCTCGATATTCCAGGCTGCCTGCGAGGGCTGCCCAGAAGCGCCGGTGCTGGGTCTCTCGGCTTGAGATAGCAGCGCGTCTCTCAGCGCGTCAGGAAGGCGGGGCTGCTGCCAGCGGGGTCTGCTTCTGCTCTCGGCTTCGGCAAGTATGGCTGCTCCGTCTTGTCACCACGCGTGTGTTTTGCATAGGGCAAGGTCGGCAATATTTATACCTTAAAGGTGCCGGGATTGACGTAAGGATGGACATAGGTACGTCAATAAAGATGTCATACGACTTGCTCGTTAGCACATTCTTTACTAAAGTTCTCTGTGAAATCAAAACAATGGCCGCACGGATTATCCAGGTTGTTATAGGTTTGATTTGTTATGAGAACGTCGTATGCCTTATCAGGGGCTGGAATGTCGCTTGTCTAATTAGATCTCAAGCGTTATGACCTAATCAGATAACACGTTCCTGTGCCGTAGTGTGACTGCGTCAGATAACGGTATCTGCATCATGGGGGATTTCTTGCCTCATGGGCTGACTGTTAGTTAACTAGCTAGGTAGTTTAACCAGAATAGGGTCAGGAATAGGGGGATCGATTCAGAACCTATAGAAATACACGACAGTATAATCATACCTGCTCACGTTTTGCGCTATTCTTAAATCCTGTGTGAAAAAATGTACCTAGTAAATCCATATGTCAAAACAACTGCATACAATTAATCCATTTCTTTGATCAATAGATCAAATCAAAGTACCTAACATTGGCTTACCGCAAATCTTGTGAGTTCAAAAGCTCCCTAAACAACGGACAAAAAACATATTCAGTGACCTTCTCACTACTAAAAAGCAACAACCTGTGTTTCAAAGTGCTCCTGAATTTTAATGTGCATACCTGTTATTTTAATCCAGCACTGTGGCGTTCTGCAAAACATAATAACAAGCCACATGTCCGATGTTAAAACTACGATATTCTAAACTGCTAATTATATCTCTTCATCTTATTTTCTCCTCTCCCACATACCTGTTATATCCGACTGTTCTGCGTTCACTGTGAAAAGTAAACAAACAGATCCACTATCAATACCAAGACTAGCTTTAAATGCCTAAACCAAAAACAACTACTCTAATGATATTCCCGAGGTCCGACCTTACCTAATTTCCAAAGTATTCAAAATATTCAATCCGACTCGTAATAACCGGCTTTCCTCTCCGAGAGTGCCTCAACCATTACGGATGTTACCGCGTCTCATATCAATCTTCCCGCGAGCCTCATGGGGTTACCAACACAAACGGCGGACTGTAACGCTGCAATCAAAAAAATGTACGGACGCCATCTTGGACTGGTTTTCTATATCGATTACTCCAAACTCATAAACGCCGTATGTTGCAATCTAAATCTGATTGTGACTTTCATGTTCAGCATCTAGACATTATTTACGGGCCATACTATGTGTATTGTAGTGCTTGAAGTTATGACCTGTTTGGTGAATGTTGCTCAATGTTTAATGTTGTGAGGTGTGACAGCATGTTCATGAAACATTATGTTTAACTTCACCAAAATACCTGTTATGTGCAGTAATGTGATGATTACATTTTGGAGTTATAATTTACAACAACAATGAAAATCGTCAAGTTTTAAAAAAAACCCTGTTACATGTTTCAATTCAACTCCATGCTTCATTTTACTAGATTTATACAAGTTCATTTGTTATTAACTTTCTCCTCAAACCTGAGACCATTATTTCTAATTATGTAAACTGTAATCATACATCCTGCTTCCACTATTGACTGCTATAAACATAAGTCCAGCTTCTCTAAGGAACCTGCTAGTGCTACATCACGAGTGTTCTACAACTTGACCCATATCTCTGTATAGTGTTGTTTTAGGTTACTATTTGCTAGCCTGTGGAGGTTCTATTATCGTTATCGGGATAGTTGTTTGTTCATAGAAAACAAGATAATTCATATTTGTCGTTAAGACCAATAGGGGCCATCGCTTGCAAATTTTTGATCCAAAATAATTCTCTTTGCAGCAATCTTTGATGATTGTTAATGCCTGCCTTCATTGGTACTTGTTCTATAATAAAAAATCGTAGTTGGGAAATTGTGTGACCTGTTTCCTTCGAATGGATTGCTAAAGGTGATGTTAAGTTCAAGTTGCGAATTCTGCTTTTGTGCTCCGTGATTCGAACTTTCACCTTGCGTTCCGTCTTGCCCATGTAGAGCTTGCCACACGGGCACTTAATTCCGTATACTACATTTGAGGTGTTGCAATCACTTGTATGTTTTAAATCTATTGTTTTTCCTGTGGTGGGGTGGGTGATGGTATTGCCAGTTATCACATTGTTGCAATTTATGCAATTCATACATCTACTCATTCCTTTGTTAAGTGCTATTAAGGGTGTTTGTGATTTCTGCTTCAATCTTTCACGCAAATTTTGCCCCCTGGTATATGCATGTACTGGTAATTCTCTGAATAGTCCTTTGAAATCCGGTTCGTTCATTAGAAGTTCCCACCTGGTATTGATGATTTCTTTAATTTCTCTTGACTGGGTGGTGTATTTTGTTACAAAAACATTTTTTCTTTGGTAATTCTTTCTGTGGGCTTCAATAGATCAGTTCTATCCAATGCCATCACTTTTGCTATGCTCTCCTCAAGATCCTTCCGGGAATATCCTCTTGCTTCATATTTCATGGCCTGTTGGTGAATGGTGCTTAAAGATACTTGGTTGTCTGAACATATTCTTTTGATCCTTATGAATTGAGACTTTGGAAGATTTTTGATTAAGCTCCTAGGGTGAAAACTAGTGTATTCTAATGCATTATTCTTATCCGTTGGTTTTGTGTATAGTTGTGTGGAAAAACCTGATGCATCTTTTGTGATTCTCACATCCAGAAAATCCATTGTCTGTGAATCAATCTTGTGTGTGAATTTGATCCTAGGGTTAATTGAGTTCATCATCAAGATTAACCTTTCTAAGTGTTCTTTGGTACTGTCCCAGATTAGAAAAATGTCGTCAATGAAACGACAGTACATTTTTACGTGTTTCCAATCTTCAGTGTTCATGACATTTTCTGCTTCAAACTGGGCCATAAATATATTGGCGTAAGCTGGTGCTCCCGCAAATCCCATGGACGTACCATTCAACTGGGCGTAATATTGTTCCCTCCAAAGAAAGTAACTGTTGTATAGACAGAATTTCAATAGTTCTAACAAAAATACCTTGTGTGTTGACAGTTCTCCCATTTTCAGAAGAGCCCATTCGGTTGATTCAAGGCCTGCTTCATGTGGAATTGACGTATAAAGAGCCACCACGTCTATGGTGCATAAAATCCATTCAGGTTGAAAGTCCTGTTGTGTCCATGTCAATTTATTTAGGAAATCCGTGGTGTCACGTATATATGATCCCCAATTCTGAACAAACTGCTGTAAGAAGTGGTCAAGAAATCGGCCGAGGGGGGTCAAACAATGACCCACACCCCGACACGATCAGTCTAAAAGGTGGATTTGTTAAATGTTTATGCACCTTAGGAATCATGTATAACTTTGGGCTCCTGGGATACTTAGTCGTCAAATATGCTCGTACTTTCTGGTCTATCCACTGATTGTCTTCTGCTGTTTGTAGTAAATCATCCAACATTGTTTGTAATTTTGTGATGGGATCAGATGGTAACTGTAAATATGTGTCCTGGTCTGATACATCTTGATCCACTTTGGATTCATAAAACTGTGCATCCATAACCACTAGGGCTCCCCCTTTGTCTGCTGGTTGAATCATTATTTCGATGTTGTTAGATAAGTTTTGCAAGGTTATCCTTTCTTTTTTTGTCAAATTATTGTGTTTAGGTTTGTTGTAATCCAATTTTTGTAAATCTTTCTTGACCATTACTTCGAAGGTGTCTAACATTTTGTGTGAGATAGGTGGTTGAAACACACTTTTTGGTTTGAATTTCTCAAGTTGGCCACTAGATGCTGTGTTGATTTGTTCAAGTGGTTCCACAACGTTAGTGAAATAGTGTCGTAACCTGAGCGTTCTCATGAACCTAAAAAAAGCTCCCTCGATCTCCATTTCATTAATTCGTGTGGTGGGTACGTATGTAAGTCCTTTGTTTAATACTGTAAGTTGTTGATGCGTGAGTTTAGTAGAAGATATATTGATGATCAAATCACTTTCCGTCCGCTCCGTAAGGCCTTTCCTGCCTCTTCCTCTCCTTGTTTTGCATGTTCTGTTGCTGTTGATGGCTGTTGCGTAGGCGGTCGGTCTTGATTTTGTACCAGTGACAAAATAGGCACGCTTGCACTGCTTGTGGATTGTTCTGTTGTTTCTAATGTTACTGATGTTCCCTCTGTGGAGACACGAACCGGTCCCCGTCGTATTGAAGTTTCTTTGTCCGTGACTACACTCTCTCCAGAAGAATGTGTTGTTAATGTCGATTTTTTGGGAATAAATTGTCGTCGGGCATAGATGTCAGCCCAAGTATAAACTTCGTTTAGCTTGTAATCTGTAGTGTCCCGTTTATACTTGCGCAATTTCCCCTCCTGCAATTCCTTTTCATACTTATCAAGTTTCTGATTGAGCCCTTCTAAATTGATTTTCCAAGTATCTACTTCCAATCTCATTTCCAGTTCTGTTTTTAAATTAAAGATTTCCTCCTCAAGCTCTTGAATTGTCTTTGCTAATTCCTCGATGATAAGCAAAATGAGGTTTAATGAACACTTATTCAAGATGCTGTACCATTTTTCCATGAACTTTGCATTCAGATTAAAGCAAAATAACATCGGCTTGATCGCTAGTCTCTGTCCCCTTGGTATTCTCTTCCTAAATAAATTGACATGGACACAACAGGACTTTCAACCTGAATGGATTTTATGCACCATAGACGTGGTGGCTCTTTATACGTCAATTCCACATGAAGCAGGCCTTGAATCAACCGAATGGGCTCTTCTGAAAATGGGAGAACTGTCAACACACAAGGTATTTTTGTTACAACTATTGAAATTCTGTCTACACAACAGTTACTTTCTTTGGAGGGAACAATATTACGCCCAGTTGACTGGTACGTCCATGGGATTTGCGGGAGCACCAGCTTACGCCAATATATTTATGGCCCAGTTTGAAGCAGAAAATGTCATGAACACTGAAGATTGGAAACACGTAAAAATGTACTGTTGTTTCATTGACGACATTTTTCTAATCTGGGACAGTACCAAAGAACAGTTAGAAAGGTTAATCTTGATGATGAACTCAATTAACCCTAGGATCAAATTCACACACAAGATTGATTCACAGACAATGGATTTTCTGGATGTGAGAATCACAAAAGATGCATCAGGTTTTTCCACACAACTATACACAAAACCAACGGATAAGAATAATGCATTAGAATACACTAGTTTTCACCCTAGGAGCTTAATCAAAAATCTTCCAAAGTCTCAATTCATAAGGATCAAAAGAATATGTTCAGACAACCAAGTATCTTTAAGCACCATTCACCAACAGGCCATGAAATATGAAGCAAGAGGATATCCCCGGAAGGATCTTGAAGAGAGCATAGCAAAAGTGATGGCATTGGATAGAACTGATCTATTGAAGCCCAAAGAAAGAATTACCAAAGAAAAAATGGTTTTTGTAACAAAATACACCACCCAGTCAAGAGAAATTAAAAAAATAATCAATACCAGGTGGGAACTTCTAATGAACGAACCGGATTTCAAAGGACTATTCAGAGAATTACCAGTACATGCATATACCAGGGGGCAAAATTTGCGTGAAAGATTGAAGCAGAAATCACCAACACCCTTAATAGCACTTAACAAAGGAATGAGTAGATGTATGAATTGCATAAATTGCAACAATGTGATAACGGGCAATACCATCACCCACCCCACCACAGGAAAAACAATAGATTTAAGACATACAAGTGATTGCAACACCTCAAATGTAGTATACGGAATTAAGTGCCCGTGTGGCAAGCTCTACGTGGGCAAGACGGAACGCAAGGTGAAAGTTCGAATCACGGAGCACAAAAGCAGAAATTCGCAACTTGAACTTAACATCACCTTTAGCAATCCATTGGAAGGAAACAGGTCACACAATTTCCCAACTACAATTTTTTATTATAGAACAAGTACCAATGAAGGCAGGCATTAACAATCATCAAAGATTGCTGCAAAGAGAATTATTTTGGATCAAAAATTTGCAAGCGATGGCCCCTATTGGTCTTAACGACAAATATGATTTATCTTGTTTTCTACGAACAAACAACTATCCCGATAACGATAATAGAACCTCCACAGGCTAGCAAATAGTAACCTAAAACAACACTATACAGAGATATGGGTCAAGTTGTAGAACACTCGTGATGTAGCACTAGCAGGTTCCTTAGAGAAGCTGGACTTATGTTTATAGCAGTCAATAGTGGAAGCAGGATGTATGATTACAGTTTACATAATTAGAAATGATGGTCTCAGGTTTGAGGAGAAAGTTAATAACAAATGAACTTGTATAAATCTAGTAAAATGAAGCATGGAGTTGAATTGAAACATGTAACAGGGTTTTTTTTAAACTTGACGATTTTCATTGTTGTTATAAATTATAACTCCAAAATGTAATCATCACATTACTGCACATAACAGGTATTTTGGTGAAGTTAAACATAATGTTTCATAAACATGCTGTCACACCTCACAACATAAAACATTTAGCAACATTCACCAAACAGGTCATAACTTCAAGCACTACAATACACATAGTATGGCTCGTAAATAATGTCTAGACGCTGAACATGGAAGTCACAATCAGATTTAGATTGCAACATACGGCGTTTATGAGTTTGGAGTACTCGATATAGAAAACCAGTCCAAGATGGCGTCCGTACATTTTTTGGATTGCAGCGTTACAGTCCGCCGTTTGTGTTGGTAACCCCATGAGGCTCGCGGGAAGATTGATATGAGACGCGGTAACATCCGTAATGGTTGAGGCACTCTCGGAGAGGAAAGCCGGTTATTACGAGTCGGATTGAATATTTTGAATACTTTGGAAATTAGGTAAGGTCGGACCTCGGGAATATCATTAGAGTAGTTGTTTTTGGTTTAGGCATTTAAAGCTAGTCTTGGTATTGACAGTGGATCTGTTTGTTTACTTTTCACAGTGAACGCAGAACAGTCGGATATAACAGGTATGCGGGAGTGGAGAAAATAAGATGAAGAGATATAATTAGCAGTTTAGAATATCGGAGTTTTAACATCGGACATGTGGCTTGTTATTATGTTTTGCAGAACGCCACAGTGCTGGATTAAAATAACAGGTATGCACATTAAAATTCAGGAGCACTTTGAAACACAGGTTGTTGCTTTTTAGTAGTGAGAAGGTCACTGAATATGTTTTTTGTCCGTTGTTTAGGGAGCTTTTGAACTCACAAGATTTGCGGTAAGCCAATGTTAGGTACTTTGATTTGATCTATTGATCAAAGAAATGGATTAATTGTATGCAGTTGTTTTGACATATGGATTTACTAGGTACATTTTTTCACACAGGATTTAAGAATAGCGCAAAACGTGAGCAGGTATGATTATACAAACACAATACACAGAACATCACCCATGGGCAACTAAATAGTGAAATTACATGGAATTACATGGTCATTATGTTTATTTCTTACAGATTCGCCCCTGATGTAGGCACCCTGGCAGTGCCGAAATGCATTGGGCACTTTCTAAAAATTGCATAGTATATGACATTGTAAAGCATAACATGAAATGTAATGTTATTGTTATTGTGACTGTGAATGAAATATAATTCATTGAAATGAAACACAATGTGGTAATATACATAAGAGAAAAAGATATAAAAAAATCTGAATAAATAGAAGTAACTCAGAGAAAGAAAGGTTATTATTATTTGTTGAAGAAACATAAATTAGTTTAGGTGCATAGCACCAAGTGGACAGTGCACGGTTCGTTGGGCCAACATACCCAACATAACAGGCTATCGATACCAAGGGACTGACAATCCCTAGGAACCGCAGCACCATTTTGAAAAAATTCAAAAATACGTTTAACAGAGTGCTCCCTAACCCAGAATTAAACGCCTTAGTACAATAAGGACATTGAATTTAACCAGAGCTGCAGGGCCAGATAATCTACCAGCCCTGATATTAAATTCAAACCAGACTTGGTGGGTGGAATTCTACGCAAAAAAGTTTGCCTTAATCTTAGACCAAGGGACGATGCCCCCAAACTGGAAGGGAGCCATAATAAGACCGCTACATAAGAAAGGGGATGTATATGCCCCGAAGAATTATAGGCTAATCAACCTATTGGATATAGGAGAAAAAAATGTCTCTAAAATAATCCTTAGTAAGCTAAAAGCTTGGGTGGAACACAGATCTACTGTTCCGGTCGAACAAGGTGGCTTCAAAGAAGGCCACTCTACGATAGACCATTGTTTTGCACTGTGGGCATTGGCCAGGAAATCGATGAACAAAACGGCAAATTATTTTGCTGTTTCGTCGATTTCCAGGCGGCATTTGACACAGTGGACCGAAATAGCCTTTGGGAAGTATTAGAAAACTATGGAATGCCACATGGTATATTGAACATCTTAAAAGAATTACATAGGGGCAATTGGGCCCAGGTCGTTAGAGACATAAAATTCCAGTAAAGAACGGTTTGAGACAAGGGTGCGTTTTGGCACACTTGCTTTTTTCAATCTTCTTGGCAGACCTCCCAGCGGCCTTGGAAGTTGAAAAAAGTGCGAGCCCACGAATGAATAGCAATAACGTGTCATGTCTCTTATACGCTGATGACCTTGTGATCTTGGATCAAACAGAGATGGGCCTCCAAAGGAAACTAAATGTGTTCAAAAAGTACTGTGAGAAAAAGCTCTTAACTGTGAATATGGAGAAAACAAAGATCCTATGTTTTGGAAAGAGGGTAAACAATTTTAATTGGTTTTTAGGATAGGATAAATTAGACGTAGTAGGTGAATATAAATACTTAGGCCTTTGGTTTAATAGCTCATTAAAGTGGAATACCCACCTGGAGTCACAAACGGCAAAGGCTTATTCATCGGTCTGTGGACTGAAAAAATTTAACAAAGATTACGGTGATATGTCACACAGACCGCTTTTAAAGGCTTTTGAAGTTATGATCCCCCCACAAGTGCTTTATGGAGCAGAGGTGCTTTACCTGAGTGGTAAAAGAGGATGGGACCGGGAAGAAGGAAAAATTCTAAAAATGTTGCTGTCCCTACCAAATAGCTCCATGATTCAAGTTATTAGAATGGAGGTGGGATTGATATCATGGGATGTAAAGTCTCAAATGTCTTTAATAAGATTTTGGAACCAACAGGAGATTGGTGGTGATGAGAAGGTTTCAACTTGGTGTAGAGAGGAGATTCGAGTGAGCAGCTTACGCTGGGCACGAGACGTGAAGAAAACCCTCCAGACGGTAGCTGCGCACTTGAAATCGAGCCTCTCCCCACCATTGTTGAATATATTCTGTACTAAAAAAATGCTTAGAGACCAAGGACTTGAATACTCCAGATCACAAGACATGGACTACTTGAGGCTAAAAAAAATCGGTGAATTGTCCAATTTTTTTAAAATATGAGGTGACCTCTCGTGCTGACGCCATTAACCTCCTTACAGAAATGTCATTTTTGGATATCACAATTGCGTTGGGGAAATTTCTGAAAGCGACAAGAGAATACGTAATGGAGGCAACAAAGGAGAGTGGGAGAGTTTAAAATTATAGAGTATCCCAATTTTATGTTTTATAGTTTTAAAGTGTTGTAAATGTTTAAAATGAAATATGGTTTTAAATATTTTATCACTATGTGTGATCCATTGTTCTATGTATGGTTTATAGACTATTGTCTAAATAAACTTTGTTATCAATCAATCAGTCCTATCTCCCCAAGAATGTCCCACAGCTGGGACCTGTTCAGCCGATCAAAGGTGCTGCTGCGGCCCATAAATGCAAGGAAAATAGATCCCAGCTTCGCCACAACATATTTCTCTATAATAAGATTGAGAGTCAGGGATTATTCTATAGTGCCCATCCCTTCCCTGAAGCCATGTTGGACAGGGCAGATGATGTCTTTGGGCCGAGCCCAAACTTCCACCCGCTGAAGGACAATTCGCCCTACCACCTTTACCACTGAAAATAACAAAGACATTGGTCTGTAACAGGTAGGGTCCTGCCGATATCCTTTCTTAACTACATGGACTATAGTTGCTGATTTCCAAATCGGTGGAAGACCTAGTTGGGTTACGGCATTAAGAACAATGGCACAACTAAAGTCCAGAGATGAGGTTCAGCCTTGTAAACGTCCATAGGTATTCTATCTGGCCCTGGTGCTATTTTGGATGGGCTGCCCATGATTGCCTTGCATACCGCCTCAAACTCAAACCTAATCTCCAAAGGTTACAAGTTATCCATATCACCCTGACTAGAAGGGAGGTCTTTATCCAGCGGGTACACCTTTTAATAATGTGTGACCCAGATGGCTGGAGGGATGTAGGAGCCCATATCATCTTGCACAGCCACATGGGGCTGACTTCAATCAACCACCGTCCAGAAACCCCTGATCTCTCCAGCAGAGCATATGGACACCAACCGGTCCCAAGATGCTTCTTTGAGCACCGCCTTCTGCTTCCCTAAGGCAAGTTTGATCGCCCTCCTGGCCTCCTTGATATTATCCTGGTTGCAGTTTATACTGTTCAGGACATCCTGCAAATAATTGGCCGCGGATCTGCATGTTTTGTTGAACCAGCCTGACTTGATGCCCCTGGCTTTACTTGCCATATCCATTATGATGTTAAGGGTGGATTCATTTAGCTGGTCAAAGGCTTCCACTTCTAGGGCGGGTGATGTATCCAGGGCTAACAGGTGCTCCAGGATAATTGCAATGTTCCACGTAACCACATATTTATTCACTTTGGCCATTGGGAGGTTATGCCACTTTATCCTCAGACCCCTGTCCTTGGCGGTCAAGCCAGTCAGGCCAGGATCAGCAGTTATGCCCGGGCCAACGGTAATTCCTTGCGAAATTTCTATGGGGTTATGGTCACTGGAAGTGGTTTCATGGACCACTCCTGGGCTAACCAAACTATCAAGGGATCTCAACATAAAAATATAGTCTATATTGATCCCTTTTCCGCATCCCACAAAGGTGGGCAGTTCCCTGTACGGACTGGGACCCCCGGGCATTACATTTGTTAACCCAGCCTGACCAAGAGCCTCTGAAAGCTTCCGGCCCCTCTCGTCAGACTCGTAGTTTCCAATCACAAGGTGTTTTAGCGCAATTGGGTTACCATTGCTGTAATATTGACCCAGCTTAGCATTAAAATCCCGCCAATTATTATACCAAAGGATTAAAGGTAAGCAAAAGATTTATGATAAAGGCGCAATACTACTTCAAAGACGCCTCGATCTGGTACGCAGGGTCCCACAAGACAGTTATAAAAATTCACAATGAAAAAGTTAAAATCTTTAGAAAAAAGCACCCAAAGAATCTGACTGCCACTATTTGTGGGGGATTGAGTATACTCTCAAATTAGCTGCAAATCTTACTTGGTGATCAAGCCTGCAGATTCAGGCGAAACGTGTTCAAGCAACTGACAAATAAAGCCTATTTTTGTCACAACATTGCATCGTCCGTCCTTGGTGGTACTGAGGTGTTGGAAGCATAGTTACCGGATCGAGCCTGTATGGTTCGGAGTGACGACGCACCCTCTGGTCTGGTGTGCGTTGGTTGCAATGCAAGCAAAGGAGGAAGAATATATATATATTGTGATGTATTCCTATAGGTTCTGTATCGATTCCCCTATTCCCGGCCCTGTTCTGGTTAATTCTTAACTAGCAGCCGACCCACGGTGCAAAACCGTTATCTGATTAAGCCACACCATGGCACAGAAACGTGTTATCTGATTAGGTAATAACGCATGCCATCTAATTAGACAAGCACTATTCCTCCAGCCCCTGATAAGGCATACGGAGTTCTCAAAACAAATCAAACCTATGACAACCTGGGAAAATCCCTGCGGCCATTGTTTTGATTTCACCGAGAACTTCAGCAAAAGAATGTGCGAACAAGCCCGTTCGTATGACATCCTTATTGACGTATCCATGTCCATCCTTACGTCAATCTCGACACCTTACAGGTATAAATATTACCGACATTGCCTTAAGCAAACACACGCGGTGGTGACGAGATCGGAGCAGCGAGACGCGCTGAGGAGCCCAGCAGAGAGCGAAGCCCACACGCGCTGCCCCGCCTTCCTGACGCGCTGAGAACGAGATGCTGCTTTTCTCCTGCCGAGAAATCCAGCTCCGGCGCTTCCAAGCAGCCCTCGCAGGCAGCTGGAATATCAAGACCAGAGACGAGAGATACCAGCCCTCAACCATTCTAGATCTCAGGTACAGAACTGAACAACCCCTTGCAGAGAATTCTTGAGTCAGTCACTTGGCAAAACAAACTTAACTTAAACTGCTACTTATCTACTCCCGCCCACGTATTGGACTTAGGTCAGGTACACTGGGGTAGGCGTGGTTAGAAGCACCAGTTGAGTACGGTTAGTCAAATGTATTTATGTATGTATCTATTTTATCAATTTTAACTATCATATGGCTTAGAAACCATATCAATGCTTCTGCAGTATTATTTTATACTTCTGCTTTTATTGTATGCACTTTACTTAACCATACGTATCGCAATAATATCGATTCATTTCTCTTGTACGAGAAAAGAGACTGATCAATAAATAACATCTTTTATTGAACACGCCCGTCTCTTCCTTTTCTCTACAAACTGGTGAAACTAAGAATGCACGTACTGACTGAGTAAAATAAGTTGTCTTTTGTTTTCACACGACTCTAGAGATACACTCTTGATTGGGGGAGAGCAAAGTTGTCATGTTCTATGGTTGTCAGAAACTAAATCCCTTCTTGTCTATCCAGGGAAGTTAAACTCCTCCTTGTCTATTCGAGAAAGTTTCTAGTGAACTCTGAGCTAGCTGGCAAAACCAAAAACTTTAAGTCTAATATCGTCAGTAGAAGACCTAGTTAACCTCTGCCCTAGATCTATACTATTGAAGATATTATTCCAATGCGCAGAGCCTATTGGGATAATAGGAACTACACTACATGGCGCCCAAACGTTTGGATAGGCGATAAAACTAACGCAAGACATTAGAGTAACTCAGTCGTGCTTTTTCACACAGAACCCCTTTTTTCCCATAATACTCCAAAGACGTCTGGAGTGGGTAAAAGGTCATATCCGCCAAACCTCGCAGGAGGAGACTCCTATGTATGGTTCTTGGTTTATTTAACGTTGAAGGATACACTGTTCCAAAATATTGTGCATCTAATCTTTGTTTCCATAGAAACCTGATCTGCAAACAAACAGAATAACCTTCCTGTCGGTAAAATGATAGACAGTGATGAAGAAAGGGAGACAGCTAGAATAGCAGCTGAACTCCTAGTAGCAGACAATACTCTGCTGGAAAATGACCCGGATGCGAAACTCATCCCGGTCAACATAAGAAAATCTATAACTTTAAAACTTATAGAAAATGGACTGACATCGAGAGATGGTACAGTCATATTCGTATTCGAGGCACACGAATATCGGCAGACAGAGGTATTCTATTCATGGATAAACTTTCCAGCAGCAAACGCTGTAACAAAAGAGTTCCACTATTATAAAATAGAGGAACCACCGGATACCTACACTCCTTTCGAGGAGGTGGAAGTACCACTCAAATTCCAAGAGCACCTGCTCTTGTTTAATGGCGCCCTAAAACATAATAATCACATCACCAGGCTCGGTCCACTAGGTAGACCAGGAGCAACGTGGCCGGTCCTAGCCGGATATACACCACATCCAGACATTGAAGAAATGTCTGCACCAGATCTTTTAGCACAGCTAAAACAACTAATCAAAATACATAGACAATTAGTCCAATATGTAATGCGGACTTCAACAATCCAACCAGCAAATAAAATTCCACATCTGAACCCTCATCAGGGTAACACAAATAAAATTACACCACAGAACATACAGTCCTGTCTGGGTAAAGTACCCGCAAAACGGGAACAAATACCCTTCTGGCTAGCACAAAAAAATCACTCAAATAGAGGCGGTGTTTCCAGACACCATCCCGGTAGAAAAACACAGGATTCTGACTATCTGTCTTCCAATGGGAATCGCACCACACGTGGAGGACTGTGACACCTGGGGTACAGTCTTTGCTTCCATATACACGAAAACACATGGTGTACCATCCATGTCAGTAATACCAGATGTGCTAAAACAAATTCAAGATGAATATGGTCCAGAACCTGCTTTAACTCTGGGTATGAAACTACTGAATGATTTCAAGCAGGTCTCTGCAATATTATTAGCCAACATAAAGGGAGAAGCAGCAAACGTGGCGATCCGCCAAAGGTTAAAAGAGACAGATATAGCAGACCAACCAACTGAAATTGCCAGAATCATAGAGAAATCCTATGAAGAACGAGGAAGAGATAGTCTGGGTGGAATACCGGTAAAACCTCAACTGATTGAAAGTCCTGAAAAGATATTTATTAAAAATAATTTAAACACTCAAAAAAAGAGCTGGGATGGAAACAAACAATCCAATCCTAAAGAAAAAAGATTCCAGTCCAGAGGAAGGTCTCCTCGGCGGAGAGAAAGATCTCCGAACCAAGGACGCAGGTCTCCCCAAAGTGAGCCCTCTGGGAAAAAATACAACCTTAGAAATAGGGATAATATAAAGAAACCTGATAGATATCAAGATAATGATACACGTCCCTCTCAATCTTTTCAGACTTCCTCGCAGAAATCGGAAAGCAGAGGACGATCAGAACACAGGGAAGAGCACGTCAAGTCCAAAAACAAGGAACCTGCTCATCCGAATAAAAAGTTACAATTTCCAAAAAAGAAGGTAGCCAGTATTAAAGTAATCAAAGATGCCGAGAATACTGAGGACACAGCTGAAAAACGGAGAATGGGCTCAGACAATGCTAGACAGCGCAGCAGAAGTGAGCATAGCTCGCAAAGCCCTTATGAATCATCTGGAGACAGTGGACACGAATGAATATATTCAAGTGGAAACTGCCGACACCAGAGTTAGCAAACCTCACAAAATATATGAAATTACATTGCGTATAGAGGGGGATAAGACTAGAAAAATAAGGGGACTATTTTGGGATAATCTCTCCCAGGGCTATGACTTCCTTCTAGCTGAAAAAGACTGGCCACCCGAGTTCGTCAGAGAGTGCCCTCATGGCGAAGAAATAATTATGCCTGCCTTCTCAAATCACATTCCAATTCATAAAAATATATATACTTGCTAGAAAGTGGGCAGTAGCTCAAGCTCCTGCTTTATATATAAATCATGTAGGATGGGATGAGGACTCTCCTCCTCACAAAATCCAGTTAAAATCACAACCTACTGCACAGAGGCAGTACCCAATTAAGCAAGAAGCTAAAAAACAGGTAAAAGAGATCCTAGATCAACTTCAATACCAGGGGGTGATTGAAACTTGCACCTCACAAATGAACAATCCTTTGTTTCCTGTCTCCAAACCAGACAACTCATATCGTCTAGTTTTGGATTACAGACACCTTAACTCATGTTGCAAAACTTTTGCAGTGCAAAACTCACATAGTGCTGCACTAATGAATAACATAGTACGCAAAAAATACAAAACAACATTAGACATCTCTAATGGATTCTTTTGTCAAAATATAGCACCAGAAAGCAGATATTTGACTGCGTTCTCGGTAAATGGCTCACAAAAAAGTTTCTGCCGTTTACCCCAGGGGCACAAGAATAGCCCAGGATTATTCTCAAACAGAGTAACAGAATTACTACAAACATACGATGACGAGGCATTATCATATGTCGACGACATTTACCTAACAGATGATGACTTGGATACTCACTTGAAGAGAGTGAACACCATAATACTTGGGTTCACAGCAGAGGGTTACAAATTCAACTTTAAAAAATCAAGAATTGCCCATCTAACAGTCCTGTTTTTAGGATATGAATTATCAAGTGAAGGCAAAAGCCTGGCTGACAATTTCCTAGAGAAATGTGCAGTACTCCAAGCTCCTAGAACACTAAAAAACTTACAATCAATTCTAGGCTTCCTAAATTTCGGAAGAACATGCATTGCAAATTACGCAGAAAGGATCAAACCCCTTTATGATCTAATAAAACCAGATTTTAAAAGAATCAATTGGACTCAAAAACACACAGAAATTTTGAGATCTTTACAAACAGACATGCTAATTAAAACAAAATTAGAAACACGTGATAACTCACGCAATCTTGTGATTCGAGTCATCCCAGGAAGATGCGGATTCACATACCTGACCTCTAATGAGGGAGAAAAGGTACCAATTGCATACAAATCACACTTGTACACAGAAGCTGAAAAGAAGCTCAGTATTAAAGACAACATTGTTCATGCAGTTCAAACGGCTATAGCAAGAGAAAAAGACAACGCCGACGGTAGACATATCACAGTCAGAACAGCGGAGTCAGCCCTTGAGGCATTAACAACCCCATGTAATTTACCAAAAACAGCGTTGAATCCAGAATGGATACAATGGGTGAATTCAATTGCAACGGACAAAGTAAAATACTACTTTGATCCAGAATTAAAGGAATTAAAATATCTAGAATTTGAAATAAAATACCCTCTGCCAATCGACATTCTGCCTTTACGACAGTACGCCTGTGTAATACATACAGACGGGCATGCTCAACCCTCAGTTTGGGGAGAGCTGGCTTACAAGGCCACATGCAAAATTGTAAAAGAAGTGTGGCGCGGAGGTAAATTAAGACCTCTACTTACAAAAACACACTCAGTGGAAAATAATTCAGAACAACAAACTGAAATAATAGCATTAAAAATGGCGCTAGATAATGCCGATCGCGAATTCCCGACACTTATTGTGTGCGATTCGTATTACTGCGTCAAATCATACAATAACGATTTACAGAAATGGATTCAAAACGGTTACAAAGATGACACAGGTGCAACAATAAAGCAAAAAGTGCTTTGGGAACAAGTAGCTCTTTTACAGAAAGAACTACCAAAAACTCACGTGATACATTCAGTGAGTCATCAGCGTGATGGCGTTCACGTTGGAGGGAATTCATTGGCTGAGAAAGCCACAACGGCAGCAACTGAATCGGCTTCCGTAGTCAAGAAAAAGCGTACAGTAAAACACATTGATGGTGAAACTATGCTGGCGGTGAAAACGTCATCAAAAGGCGACTGCTCAGCACTACCGATCAACTATCCACTCAATTATACATACATAATCGATGCAAACTCCGTTCCTTTTGCTCGAATCCCTGGAGTGGGGGACAGAGTGATTCCAAACATGGACAGGAGAGGTTTGTTAATAGCAGACGCACATATGGGTAAGGGTCTCAGACACCTTAAACAAAAAGATTCTCTGGAAGAATTACAATCAGTGTACTGGTGGCCAGGTATGAGCCTGCATCATCACATCTTTGTAAAGAACTGCCCAGACTGCAATAGAGATCGCAGTGGCGAGAGAAACGGTATATTAGCATGGCGTTTCACTCCAGAATTGATCAACAATAAAAACTAAAGCGTCCAATTAACATATAAAGACTAGTTTCCACTTGTGATGTAGACCCCAGCACTCGGCTGACGTCTGGACTGTTAGAAAAAGATTTGCGAGTCTATAATGGCATATACGCTAGAAGCATACTACGTTTGGCTGAATGTTTTTTCTTCTTGCCCTAAAGCGTATGAAAAACATTGCCAAATGAGCATAGCATAGCGGGACTCTTCTCACTTCCTACCTGAGGGAACGGGATGGTGTAAAGAAAAAACCAAAGGCATAAAGCAATCTATAACAGCGAAGGTATTAGGTTCGGGAGCTGGGTGGGTCAAACATCTAATAAGTGTCCAACGTAGTCTAAATAACCTGCCAAGAAATTCTCTGAGGGGATTCAGTCCGTACGAACTATTGTTTGGAACTAGAATGATGGTCTTAGATCTTGACAGTCAGACTTCAGTGGTTAAAGAAAAAAGCTTTGATATCAAAGATCGTTTGGCTATTTTACAGGACTTAAACGAAACAAGGAAAGACCTGAGCAACATAAAGTTGAAACAACAGCCAACGACCACTGAAGAAAAACCACCTGTCCCAGCAAGACCTGTCTGGATTCCAAAAGTCGGGGATCTAGTCAGAGAAAAGATCGCGGTAAAGAAGGAATTTGGGCCTTCTTACAGAAAAGCAGTTCCTGTCTTGTCTATCAACGGGACAAGATCAGTAGTACTACCGCCCCTTGCTGGTAAAAAGGAGAACCAAGTTGTATCCATCGACCTGGTTAAACCACAATCATGTGGCCGATAACAAACAGTAGGCCAAGTGGACTCCCGATAAGTAGTAGAACACCAAGGTTTGCTACAAACACAGAGGTTCAATCTAAGAGGCTACTCACGTTTGAAATGCCAAAAGAACAACAACAAGGTCTATGCAACAATGCTATGGAACTTAAACCTCTACAAACCCAAATAAAAACATTTAGCAGAGACACACCAATCTACAATGAAGTAATAAATGACTATGCTGCTGCAACAAAACACACGGATAAAGCAAATATCAATCCTGAAACTATTGGAACAATAGACAGAACGACATCCGGTTACTTCATCAACTTCAGCGATTCATCTGAAAACCTGAGTGAATCAAAGGAACAAACATCAACAAAAACCTTTAAAGACAAAGCTAAGGAACTTTTTCAACAACTGAAAGAAACCTATCTGATTTCTCCATGGATTGAATTCTGGGTGGCCTTAGGTGCACTTATCCTCATACTTTGGCTCATCATGGTACTATGTTTGGGACACTTCATTGAGGGAAAATATGCTAAAATGGACACAGCAAGCCAGAAAATCAACTTGGTCCTCAAACCACACACGTCTTCACACGTCGAGAAAAGAGAACTTTCTTCAGTCAACTTCACAGCCAATCCTATACCCGGTGGGGTAGCATGGGACAATACTGATTATGAAATCTATGGTCCGGTTGAAATCCTGAAGTATCCACATCAAATCAAGATCTCATTGAGTGACTTTGTAAAACCAAGCTCAGTTGCTGATGATTGGGACGTGGAAAGCATTAATAATATGATGTCTGACCTAGTGATGTCTGCTAAATTTACAAAACATGATTATTTGCAGGGTTCGTCTAATTATGATAAAATGTTCTGCTATAATCACTATAGTAATCATTATCTGCATAAATCTGCACAACCTAGAAATGTTCTAAATTATAATCAATGGGAACACTGTGCAACCCCTCCAAAAGGTAGCTCAAGAACCTTTTATGACAAATATTCATATTTTTCAGGGTTCAACACAAGTAATGCAGAAACGTTTTATTTCAAATTATCAAACAAGACAGGTACAAAAACCTTGCTTACAAACACTAAATTGATATATTCAGACTCGTTTTTTGAACAAATGAGTACGTTTGGTTTTGAATACTGGGACAAAAATGTTGAAGTAAAAAGTGTTTGGGGTACAAAGGAATGGCAAGTACAAGGTATAGAATCATTGTTTAGAGCCTGCATGATCCCAGAACAAATGATATTTTTGAATGACACTATTCAACAAACTACCTGTCTTGGCCTAGCCAAAATCAAAGATTTAAACAAACCGTCTATTCCAAAGCCAACGATAAACAGTAATAGCTCGACAGATGAGGAGATAGACGTAAACCATATATTAAGCCAAAACAGAACACATCCAGATTGGAAAAAGTGGTTGATCTGGCCCACAGATACTAATAACTGTCAAGACAGATTCCTGAACAAAATCCAGGGGTTCAAATTGACCAGGCCAGACCCTAGATATTCCCAAAGACAACACCCAGGGATAATTACCACGTACAGTGTGGGCACGCTCTGCCTTCAATGGCTACAAACATCCACACTGGCAGAAATTAAGCAACACCTAACTTTACTTACTGATGGTGCTGACTTGCGTGATTTCATTATGGGACCACGCAAATGGCGTCAAAAACGCTTCATAGCAGCCTCTGTATATGCAGCTTATAACGAAGCCTGGAAAATAACTCAAATTGAAACATCAGAGAGAATACGGGAAATTGACCGTATTAATTTGGAAAAATCACTTTCTGTAGTGGACAATGGGTTAATGACTCTGTCCTCCAGAATATACTCTTTGGACAGCATTGTGTCTTCAGCAATCGACATAATATCGCAAGACTTACTGTTGTTACAACACGGTCAGTCCCAATTGCGTTCTATTGTACAACTTGGCTGGACGTTACAAAATCTGCGTTCAGGCTATGTGCCTTGGCGTTTAATCAACACAACGTCACTGTTCAATATCTTTAACCTTACTGATAAACAAATCAGTATGGCACAGAAGGGTGCTGATTATACAATCCTGAGCATTGAGAAACTCGAGAGATTACCATTGACAATGTCAGAACGACCTGTCAGTGAGTGGATAATACATGGAATAATTAATATTCCAATATCTACTTTCAGGTTTCAATACTGCCAAAAATATATACAGACTGGCATGTACGAAAAATTGGGTAAAGGGTACATTAAGTCAACATGGAACTTGCCCTATTCACATGCTTGTGTCAGTAATAAAGGCCGGAAAGTGTTTCTTAGTGGCAATAATTGTGCCATGTCACTAAGCGGTACACTTCTGTGTAATGGTATTAGTTTACACGGAGCCTGTGAAGGGTCCTCAAATAACCTTTCATGTCACCAGCTAGTCACACCTGCGACACAAATAGAACCATTCTTTAGGAGACTATCGAACGGGAGTTACATTATAATCGTAGACCGCAGATGTTGTAGCTTGGTGCCCGGAGTAGCTTATCTCATGAGTACGACTGCGAAGGTCATGTGCTGTGAACGAGTATTGTTCCCCAGCGCAATGCCAGACAGGGAGGCAAGGTTATGGCCAAATTTGAAAATTTCTTCCATTAGAGTTGATACTTTAAGCAGAATGAAAACAGTGCTCCTTCAGACGCCAACCAGGCTCACGTCATCAAAAGAAACGTATGATCTCCAAGTTGCAAGGACAACGGCAGAGATTCATTCCTTGTTATCAACTAATTCCCCCATACATTTCGCAGAAATCCTGAACGAAATCTTAAATATTTCTGATACCAGTGGGGCCCCAAATGTATTTAAGACAGTGTTTTCAGGGGCTCTAACACCATTTATAGCCATTCTGGGTATTTTTCCAGACTTTGTCCATTCCGTCTTTGGTGGACTTCCTCTCCTTTTGGGACTAGTGGCAGGAATCCTATTTTTGATCCTGTTATTTCGCTATGGCAAACCGTGTCACAGACAAAACACCTGCGACAAGGGAAGAAACAATCCTAGCCATTGGATACCGGGACCAGATATCTAAAATCCTTGGACTGTCCCGGCTTAGAGACCTGAACATGACTTGGTTTCTTTCATTTAGACCAATGTGGCAAAGCTGTGTTTTACCTGTATTAAGGTGCTTGCTATGCGGAGAAGAATGCGTGTTGGACACCTGTCTGACGCTACAATCGGATGCGCCAATGGATGCAGAAACTTTGTTGGGTCCGGTCACGGCTCATGCATTGTGCTGTCCCCAGCGGCTACCAATCCTGATGACGGCATTCGTGGAGACTTCACCACTACGATTAAGGGGTAGTGAGGTTCAAGAGGGAAGCAGCATCGATCAGGTACGACCTTCTGTCAGCTATGCTGATCCAAACATCAATGAAGGCAATCATGCTCACGAATGCATGGTAACATCTTTTTCCGAGTTAATGGAACTTTCACAGGAAGCTGTTGACAGCTTTTTCGAGAGTCTAAATGATATGATGTTCTCACCAGAGCAGAAATAATGGCTTTTGAGCAGGCTAGCACACGGCGTTCCCAACACCATGAATTTGGCCTTCAACTTTGATAATAAAGTATCATGAACAATTTTCTCCACTGATGTCACTGACCATGTCATGAATGATCTAATATGTGAAATCATCAGCAGTGGATTGCAGGTGCGCGAAATATAGTTAGTACAACTAACTATATAGGAGCAATTTCATTGGTTTTGTATGAGTAAAATGTCCAGCTAACTTTAACACCACTAAAACTTATAGTTTTTTGAGTGAATTTCAAAGGTTTTTTAAAAACTAATTCCTAACTATATAACTCCTGAAACCTATGGTTTTTTCAGTGAATTTCAAAGGTTTTTTTAAATGCTAATTCCTAACTTTATAAGGCCTGAAACCTATGGTTTTTTCAGTGAATTTCAAAGGTTTTTTAAATGCTGATTCCTAACTATATAAGGCCTGAAACCTATTGTTTTTCAGTGAATTTCAAAGGTTTTTTAAATGCTAATTCCTAACTATATAAGGCCTGAAACCTATGTTTTTTTCGGTGAATTTCAAAGGTTTTTTAAATGCTAATTCCTAACTATATAAGGCCTAAAACCTATGGTTTTTTCAGTGTTTTAAAAAAAAAATTGATTGGTTAACTGGCTTATTAAGTGTATCTTAGTGAATACATATATTAGCGAGTAATGTTTAAATATTTAAATATATGCATGAGTGATGTAATATGTGACGTCATCAGCAGTGCATTGCAGACGTGCAAGTTATAGTGAGTCCAACTAACTATAACGTGGGAATTTCAATGGTTTTATGCGAGTAAAATTTCCAGCTAACTATAACTGGTGTGAAACCTATGGTTTTTTCAGTGAATTTCAAAGGTTTTTTAAATGCTAATTCCTAACTATAACTGGTGTGTAACCTATGTTTTTTTCAGTGAATATATATGGCAAAATGAAACCCCTCATTTTGTTCCTTTTCAAATTAAATGTATTAAGTGTTACCACTTTATTCCAATCAAGATGACTTCAGGTGTGCCATACTTTTGTCATAAGTAAGACTGTTAGCGTTCTAGTTGTTCTTTAGAACACTCTGGGACATTCTGTCATTGGGCTATAGTTGGGCTACATCTGGCTGATATTTGGGCTACATTTGGGCTCTTTTGTCGCTGGTGGCCATCTTGGGAGACTGCATATCAGAATTTTTTTAATGAAATATAAGAGGATTTGAGAAGTCACTCAAAATGTGCCCTAATTTTTCTTTCTTCAGCACTAATCATAATTTCTATGGCAAAATTAACCCCCTCATTTTGTTCCTTTGTAAATTAAATGTTTTAAGTGTTAACACTTTATTCCAATCAAGATGACTTCAGGTGTGCCATACTTTTGTCATAAGTAAGACTGTTAGCGCTCTAGTTGTTCTTTAGAACACTCTGAGACATTCTGTCATTGGGCTATAGTTGGGCTACATCTGGCTGATATTTGGGCTACATTTGTTTTTTTTGTCTCTGGTGGCCATCTTTGGGCTACATTGGGCTACATTGGGCTACATTGGGCTACATTGGGCTACATTTGGGCTCTAACATATATATAGCCCAATGTAGCCCAATATATATTTTTTCAAAGTTAATTTTCGTAAAAACCACTGGAGCACATATCTTGAGACATAGCAAAGGCACATCGGGCTACCAGTCCCTACAATTTTGCCAAGTTTGGTGGAAAACCATTCAGCCGTTCGGGCTAAAAGTGAGTCCAACCGCCCTATGGAAATTAACATGGGGAAAACACGTTTTGGGACCCCCCTTTTATCTCGGCCCCCGCTTGACGAATCCCCCCCAAACCTTCAGGGAAGGAGCGGAGCGCCGCGAGGCAAAGTTAAGGAACATTTCAGGAAGATTCCTCAACCGGCGCCAAAGTTATTCTCAATAGAATGTTGCGATTTCCCTATGGCGGTCGCCAGTAGGTAGTTATAGTTAGGACCTAGTTTCCATAAGAAATCCGCAACATTCTATTGGGAATAACTTTGGCCCTGGTGGACGAATGTTTGCGAATTTCTCAAAGAAGATGGCTAGGTCCGCTGCGCTCATTCTGTGAAAGTTTTGGGGGGATTGGTGAAGTGGGGGCTGAGATAAAAGGGGGGTCCCAAATCGTGTTTTTCCCATGTTATTTTCCATAGGACGTTTAGACACGGCTACAGCTCGAACGGCTGAATGGATTTATAAGAAATTTGGTAGAAAGGTAGAGGGTGGGTCGCAGATCACGCTTTTGTTTAAATGGTGTAAATCCGTTCAGTAGTTGCTGAGAAAATTAAAGTTGAAATCAGTTATATATCTGTAAGCGAGCACGGGTGCGCGCACCTATGCGGGTGTGCGCGAGCGGCATTGTGATTTGCTGTTTAATGTCTGTCAACATTCGATTCGGAGGAAATCAGGAAGTGTTGTCCGCCATTTTGTTAATGCGAGTGAATATATAATACAGAACAAAGGGTTAGTACATGGAAAGGGGAGAAGGTAGAGATTGTCTGGCTGGGTAGGTTTTCTAAGGGGGTACAGTATGGACCCTGAACGCGAAAATACTATTTTTTTTGGGGAGAAAACATTTGCGGGGTGCATGCATTCGGTCGCGCACCCCTATTTACAAGACTGTGAAAAACTATAGTGGTGAGAATGGAAAGGGAGCAGGGTGGAGAGTGTTTGATTTCGTAGGTTTCTTGAGGGGTTTATTAAGGATGACGAAACTGTAAAAGTAGCTTTTTTTCGCAAATAAGTTACGAGGTGCGCGCACTCGGTCGCGCACGGCGATCAAAAAACATAAGGAAAGATGGAGATAAATTACAAGTTTGAGTGTTTAGATCTAAGGTGGCTCTTAAAAGAGCCCTTGTGTTAATTGAGTTTTTGCTGAACTTATAAGTAAGTTCCGATGCAGAGTCTCATGTTACAGAGGAAAATTCTATTTCCCTCATCCGTGAAATGAACACCATCTCTCCGATAGATGCCTTCCATGTTGAAACGTAGGTTGTTGTTGTATATAGAACCCATGTTATATTCTCTGAGGAAAGCAGAAACAGATTTATTTACATGTTTCCTTGCTTTCTCAATCTGTGGACAACGTTCATTGGACCAATTCCATTTTTGTCTTTGGCATTTATTTGAATACACCAAGACAGTTCGAGGAAAAAGTGACATTAATTGACGAAAGGTGTCTTTTAGAAGCATTTCCAGACCTACCCCTGTTAATGTGCCTAGATCATTGCCACCACAGTGCACAATTATCAGGTTAGGTTCAGGGAGATGCATAAAAGTTTTCACCAATGGTATCAATTGGTGACATCTTAATCCTCTTTGGCCAATCCACGTAATCTGCACATTTGGTAAGTCAAGGTTACAAATTCGTCTGTTTGCAGCATATTTTTCACTCCAGTGAATATAACTGTGTCCTACAAGCCAAACCTTCATTTTCAAGGTAGATGCAGTAGTACTCCGATGGGTTCGTGAAGTGGAATGGCAAGTAGATGGTGACAGTCACGATAAAAAAAGTGTGTGAGGTTTGGTGTTAAAGGAAAACTGAACATGATTGGTTAATTGATATACTTCAAGATTGAAGACTACGCTGTATGTTATAGTTTTATTATAAACAAATCTTCTATTGGTCGTGGAAAATAAAGAAATGTAAAACAAGAGTGGATAGGCAGGTGTGTTTGGAGGGAAATTATCCTTTTTGCTTGGATTTAGAACGTTGAGATATGAACTTTTGACCTGTGCCTTCAGCTAGGTGCAGATTGAGGTGTTACCATGGTAACAGCCAGAGAAGGCAGAGGGTGAAGGGTGACCGTTATGTGACTTTGAAAATATTGAAAGGATAACCAACTGAAATGTTAATTTGAATATGAAATTGTGCGGGAACAAATATTATTGGTTGAGGAGACATATATGAGTGTGTATTGACAGAAAAACTATGCCATTATTCGAGTTCCAGGGTAGTCCAGAGTCGTTCTAGTGGACCAGGCCCAAATCCGGGGAGTCGGCCGCCATTTTGAGCGTTCCGCAGCAACAGCCGCTCTTCACCCCGGCCACCGGAGCGGGTCCCCGGCCATCCAACCGAGTGGAACGCCAATGGCAGTCATGGTGCAGCTGACCGGGGAGTGAAACGCTAAGGGTCGCCCTGCTGCAGCTGACCGCGGGGATGGGCCTTGGCGCGTGGTGTCGCCCCCGGGCTATTTGCACAACGGTCCTCCACCCCTAGGCCGCCACCTATGCTACCTCGACAGGAACAGCGTCATGCATTTGGATCGATGTTGCAGCAGGCTGCCATGTAAATAGTTATTTAATAAAACATTTTACCCTGTTACTTTGCTGGTGTGTTGTATATGTTTATAATATTTGCATAGGGTTTGTCGTTATTTTGGGCGGGGTGGGCGGCGGAGCCGAGCTAACTTCTCTTATTTAGTCAGCACATAAATTGACTTACTGGTGCGCATTATTTTGGGTGTACATTTGGAATATCGGTTGGGGTCGGGTTCGTCGTACTGAAATAACCCTTCAAGTTTCTGGTGTAGGCTACTCTCCCATTCACTAGCTCCAGAGAGAGTCGTTCCTAAGTAACGAAAGTGCTATATTATTTTTCGTCCTTCACATGCGAATACCATGTTTGGGCTTATTTTTCTCATTCCATTAACCGTTCGATCAACGCCTCAGTGATACAAAAAGCATTCTTTTATTGACCCAGTCGTGCGCCACACATACGCATTCATACCGTACAAATCAGGGCCCATGCGCACATTCATACCATACAATCTTTCACGCTCCCAGAGATAGCTCGTACATATAATGTACCGTCTCACAGAGCTAGCCTATTTTTCCTCGCGTGGAACACGGTGCGGTTTAGGTCTTCTCCATACTTTAGCTGAAATTCCAATGTAACCTGCAGAAAAAGAAAAGAGGGGGGGGGCAGCGTTCAAAGCACATCAGCGTGCATATACACAAAAATGTTTTTATCTACCACGTACTTGACTTATCTCTCTGAGATGCATTCCCTTGTGTCTCGGCAATGGTAGTCTGTTCATTACATAGATCGCCCGAGGGCGGTAGTACAGACCGCGCGTAGGTAAGGGTCAAAAGCCAGGGGTATAGGAGTATGTAACAAGCGAGCCATTTAATTGAAAAAAATAAACGTGACAAACGGTTGCAGGATCAGTGAAGGTTGATTTTTTATTCGAAAGTATAACAGGATCAGTTACAATAAAATCGTCCATACGCACACCAAGGGCGAGTATCATGGGTAACATTACTTCGAAGCTTTAATAATACAATAATCAATAATGAAAAACTGACATCAATAGGGTTGTCCGTATGCCCAGTCAGTACCCTTCCCCGCCCGCCATGTGCACAAAGACCGCATACATCCCCCATAACGTCAAGGCTAAGTAACTAGAACGTCATAAGGAGTTGCAAGTCGCTCCCATACTGGCGCCATTTTGGTTGAGGCCAGGCAGGTCCTTTCAAGTGGTGTGGGACCTGCCTGGCTTGGGGAATCTTTCAAGTGATGTGACTGAGGAGCAAATTGTGGACCTCTTTAAAGACTTCAACCCACTACATGTCAAGAAATGTCAAAGCGGAATGAAATGCTTTGCATTTGTAGACTTTAGTTCGGCGAAGACCCAGCAGAATGTTATAAGTAAATGTCATGGCACGAAGTTCAATTAAGTTGAATGGCTGCAAGAGCCCCGATTACACCAGCAGCCCTGTTAATATGCCGATCTTGGAAAAAGTTCCTCTGTTGGATTGCAATGGCTGCAGTGATGGTCTTGGGAAACTGCTTCCGAAAACTCTAAAGGCCACGAAAGCTTGCTATGCTGTTTCTTTGGAAATGCGGTGCTGGGTGATGGAAGTTATTGAAGAGTTGGCAGTGGTGTTTTTTGTAGATTTTGGACGCTCTGCCACAGTCCTGGCTTCGTCCTTACGAGCACTTGAAAACAAGACATTCTGGGCAATACCACCCTTGACGCAGCCCTTTATGCTACAAGATGGTGTCTTCCATACAGAAAATATTGTTGGCAGCATTTTGAAAGGAAAGATAAACGGCCGTTCTCCTAGTGAGTCTCACATTCTTACATTTATGAAGAATGTTGAAGAGTAGTATGTTGAAAATCTGAAGCCATCATTCTATAAACTCTCAACCAGCCTTGGATGGAAAAATCCTGAAGAATGTACAAACTGAAAACCAGTTTTTGTCTGCATAGCATCAGCAGCAACACTTGAGTCAGCTTTGTGTGAAGCCGCCATCTTGATCCAATCAATACCGCCCCCCCCGCACACATTCAGGGACCAGGCCGCATTGCGAGGGCACCGCAGGACGTGTCTTCAGGTCAAACGGATTGTGGGACAAGGTCCAGAATGGAAGAGTCACCAAAAGGCTAAAAGTCCAGCCGGACCCTGGGAGCCGGCCGCCTATGTCGGGGGCGATCTCAGGCCACACCAGGGCAACAAGACTTGGGGAGGGGGCAGGACCAAAGCGCCCCCTCCGAGTCCGCGCCACCACACCGCCCCTCGGGGGCGTGGAACAGTCGCCCGGTCCGGATGTGAGCCATGAAGAAGGGCACCAGCCGCCATCTTGATCCAATCAACACCGTCCCCCCGCACACATTCAGGGACCAGGCCGCATTGCGAGGGCACCGCAGGACGTGTCCCCAGGTCAAACGGATTGTGGGACAGGGTCCAGAATGGAAGAGTCACCAAAAGACTAAAAGTCCCGCCGGACCCCGGGAGCCGGCCGCCTATGTCGGGGGCGATCTCAGGCCACACCAGGGCAACAAGACTTGGGGAGGGGGCAGGAGCCAAGCGCCCCCTCTGAGTTCGCGCCACCACACCGCCCCTCGGGGGCCTCCGTCAAGCGGCTCAGGGAGGCACCGCAGGCAGCGGTTCTTCAGATCCGTGGCTCTCACCGGCAAGGCTCCCCTCCGTCAGCAGCGATCGTTTGCGCTGTGGTTGCGGCCGGAGGCGGGTGAGACGCTGTAGCCGCAAGAGCAGGCGAAACTCAACCGGCCGAGTGAGGCACTGTGCCTCAAGAGCGGGTGAGACTCAGCTGGCCGAGCGAGGCACTGTGCCGCAAGAGCGGGCGCAACTCAGCTGGCTGAGTGAGGCACTGTGCCGCAAGAGCGGGCGCAACTCAGCTGGCCGAGTGAAGCGCTGGGGTGCAGCTGAGGAACCTCCACCTGGGGAGGTGGGGGAGGCTCGTTCGCGCCGCCTCTCCCTCCCAGTGCACCCCACGCCGTCTCCTGGCGCAGGTATATGTGATGGTCGGACCAGGCAATAAGAGGGGGGGTCATCAGCAAGGCATTCACCCCCCCCACACCCGTGGCTCGCTGGTTGCCACCTCAGGGTGGACGAATGGGAAGGCCAGTACAACAACATCGTGGCCGTGCTGCTTCCGGGCCATCCACCCAACGACCTCTTCGGCCGATGGCTGCCAGCAAGACCCTGCCCTGTACGTGCCGGGGGCCTCGTGTTCCAGATGGGCGTAGCCGCGGACCTGCTGCACAAGGAGGGACAGGAACAGCGTCATGCATTTGGATCGATGTTGCAGCAGGCTGCCATGTAAATAGTTATTTAATAAAATGTTTTACCCTGTTACTTTGCTGGTGTGTTGTATATATTTATAATATTTGCATAGGGTTTGTCGTTATTTTAGGCGGGGTGGGCGGCGGAGCCGAGCTGTCTTGCAGACATCATGGCGTCGATTCCTCTCACTAGTTTCATATTTCTCATGAGGGGTTGTTCCTAATGTTTCTATTTCAGCGAGGTCAAAAAGAGATTCTATCAGTGGCCTACTGATTTTGCTTGATTCCTATTGTTTTTTCCAACGATTTTTATGTTATAGTTTGCTTGCACGATACAGCGGCTAGTCCGCATTTTATATATATGTCCTTTTTATTAGGGGTGTCCTCTAGTGGAGTCGGATGATCTACCTCTAATAAACGGTCCGGGCTGAACCAACTACCAACAAACGGGGCAGAGATAGGCATGACGGATTACAAAGGGGACAAAAGTCTGCACTACCTATCCTTCACTATCCGCAAAGACTAAACAGAGTATTGTGACTCTGTGCTTATTTGTGAATAGAGAATCACGCAAAGAGAACCAATTCTGAACGATCAATGTTCGGCTAAACAATCAATCAAATGAGGGATAAAAATAGGCACAACGGATTACAACGGGGGCTAAAGCCTGCGTTACCTATCCTTCACTATCTGCAAAGACTAAACAGAGTATTGCGACTCTGTGCTTGTTTGTAAATAGAGATTGAACCAAAGAGAACCAATTCCAAAACAGTAAATGCTTGGATAACAATCAATCAAATGGAGAGGGAAGCAGGCACGACGGATTACAAAGGGGTCAAAGGCCTGCGTTACCTACCCTTCACTATCTGCAAAGAGAGAATACTCCTAAAAGAAAAGAGGGGGGGGCAGCGTTGAAAGCACATCAGCGTGCATAAACACGAAAATGTTTTTACCTACCACGTACTTGACATTTTAAAGCTTTTGATATTTGCTAATAAAAAAACATTGAAATTCACTGAAAAAACCATAGGTTATAGACCACATATAGTTAGGAATTAGCATTTACAAAACCTTGAAAATTCACTGAAAAAACCATAGGTTTTACACACGTTATAGTTAGGAAGTAGCATTTAAAAAACCTATGAAATTCACTGAAAAAACCATAGGTTTTACACACGTTATAGTTAGGAAGTAGCATTTAAAAAACCTATGAAATTCACCGAAAAAATCATAGGTTTTACACCAGTTATAGTTACCAGGAAATTTTACTCGCATAAAACCATTGAAATTCCCACGTTATAGTTAGTTGGACTCACTATAACTTGCGCGTGCAATGCACTGCTGATGACGTCACATATTACATCACTCATGACGTGGTCAGTGACATCACTCATGACATCACTGATGACACCATCCAGTGAATGTGTCTTTCTGAAAAATAAATATTAGTGAGTAATGTTTAAATTTTTAAACATATGCATTAATGTTTCACTTTGTGTATAAGTGGCTGCATGGGTTGGTGAGTAGCTACATGTGTAGGTATATGGGTTATTAGATGTTTTTTTTAATATCAATATGAGTGTCATTTGGGATACTAGCATTATAATAGAGAATGAGATATTCACATATTAATTCGCTGTACAGTATTTTGTTACCGTTTCCCTGGCTTTGTATGTAGATATAAGTATTTTTCCCCTTTATACTTGTTTTGCTTTTTGAATTTTAATTTTTTTAAAACATTGTGTTTCGTCACTTGGATTGCTATGGTTTAAAGCCCATCTGTGGGCGTTATTAATTAGAATGATGGTTGCCCATCCAGGGCGGATTGCCACTTTGATTAGCATTGAATTTTTCTGATTATCATTGTAAATAGGAGAAACTGTATCTTTACATGTTTTTCTTTTCTTCTCTAATGCGTTATTGAAATTTGAAATGTATTTACTTTTCTTTTTCATGCATGATTAACACTCTCCAATATGGCGTTTTATTAGCCGAGGGTTAGTCCTTTCTTTGTTTCCATGCAATTTCCAATGTGACGTATGACATGTGATTTAAAAATAATGGCGGCGCGTTCAGACTCGCAATTGACAAAGGCTCATCGCCGAAACGCGTCTTGTCTGTGCTGGTTTGCCAAGAATAAAGGATTGTTGGCTTTATACCCCCCTGTGAGTGCTGTTCTTATTCACATCCACATGTGAGTAGACCTTGACAGCAATAATTAATTTGGCGGGCACACCCCCGCCCTGGAGAGCACCCGCTCGAGAGTGCAGAAGGCTGGTGTATTTTCGGAGCTACGATATATATATATATATATATATACATACTTTGAAAAATAAGCAAACATTCCATGCTAAATGGTTGCTCCAGAACGGGGTCAGCATACTGCTCACCTCTTACATTGCTATATATTAGATACAGCCTTATGTTGTGAACCATATATTATCCTACATCTTTATAACAGTAAATACCCAATGGCTGAGAAGGAGAAGGATGGGCCTACTGGTTAAAGGGAAACAATCCCTCCAATAATTAATGAAGAGGTCCACATTTCTCCATAATGTATTTATGCCACCCCTATTCCTCATCTCCTATGGGGCCATATGATAAAAGGAAACGACAATAAGTTAGAAGAAGGGACCTCCCAATCAATAGGGTTCAATAGTTCTCATGGCAACTAGCCTAGGTTTCCAAGAATCTTCCCCACACAGCTTCAAATAATATTTGTTGGTCATTAACTTTATATAACAGTTTTTCAAACTGTTCAAGTTTGTACATATGTTCAAATCACTGTCTATAAGCTGGGACTTTAGTAGTTTTTCAAAGTCTTACTATACCTACTTGTACTATTGCAGGGCCGCTGATACCCTTCGCTTCACAATGGAGGTCCTCTCTGGAAATTCAGAATGTCATGTAAGATACCTATTCAAAAACCTTTTGGACAACATTGCCAATAACGGTCCTATATCTCATTGCCCTCTCTAAAATGGTCATGATTCCCTGATTGTTGTACTACAATGCTAATCCTTCACTATATATACTGGGGAAGTTTTTCTGTACCCTTGATACCTTACGGGGAGAGATTATCTGGCATAGCTATGGCTTCCACTAATAAAGGGGGATCAGATTTCTCAGAAGGGAAGATGTCTATTGGTTTCGCAGAAGAATTATATTGGTTCCGTGGGATGCACTTCTGCACTACTAATTGACTTTCGAGCTGCTATTGGGGAGGACGCGCTGCAGCCTTAGCCAGTACATACCGTCTAGGCAACACAAGTGCATGCCTGACACATACCATGCAAAGACATAATGACACCTCTAGATGTATGTAGCGCATTCTTTCAATTGGTTGCTGCCAAATCTATTCATCACTCAGTGCTGGCAATGACTATTCTTGGCTATCCTCTGCTACCCCGTCTTGTGCCTCATCTGGCGTTCTAAGCACAATATAAATCTAATTACAGTAAATATAATCAATACAATAAATGTTGAACTACATGCCATTTGTTGACCTCCAGTAATGCTGTTTAAGCTATGATATACTGTAAGTGTTGCTAGTATTGTCTCTTTTGTTACAAAACACTTTGTAATTGCTCTAGCCCACCAATTTTACTTTTTACATTTAGTGTTTTTCACACGCATGCACGGTTGTTGTTATACTTACACATTAAGCTTTGTGTATCTGACTTGGCTACCTATTATATAACTCTCTTGAATGTGTGTGGAAGATACTAATCCTAAATTGTCATCAATAGTTTTGAGATCTTAGAAACTGACTATGCTTTCTACTGCATTGTACACTGTTTGTTTTCGAATAAAACAATAAAAATATATAAGATGTTGTGTCTAGTTCCACCCATAGGGTGTCCCAAATCTGCCTCCAGTAGTTGCAAAAAGAACAATTGATGGACAGAATGCAAAACAATTGCATGCATTCACTCCAATACAGAGATCCAGGCCTAAATCCGTAGTTTTTTTGCTCTCCATGCCATTCCAGTTTGGACCCAGCCATATGCAAATCAGTCTTGACCCTGTGCCTCACGGGAACAGTCCAGCCCGAACTGCCAAGCCAGGTCCTCCCTGGACTGGAAACAAGCATACTAAGACCGGTTTCGGGCTTTCAGCCCTCATAAGCCAGGATAGCTTGATTCCAGTGGCATGGAGAGCACAGTAATTGGTCATCTTCCCACATTCCCAAAGGATAGGCACTATATCTCTTTCATCTTTTCCAAATCTCCAACATTGGGAGTGGGAACAGATCTTAGCTGTGTAGTGTTGTGTTGGAGGATTAATGGCAGTCCTTCTCTTAATCACTTGTCATCTTCCTCTAATAGAGTCCCTCAGTCTTTGGCTTCAATGTAGGTTTGCAAATATGACTCCCACCATAAACACAACATACATCATGTTTCCTGTGAGAAGGTAACTCTCAATAATAATGAGTATAAACCATTCACTATGCCCCCAAACTCTTTCCATGTATATATGTATTTCTGGATGGGAGAGCGTGCTACTGCAAAGCGCGCCTGTCCCAATCTGTCTTTTAATGTCTGTATCAGCCTGTTATACATCCAGATCTGTGTATGAGATAATATTAATGCTGGATTTCTGCAAATGACTTTATCGAGACATCTTTGTTTAAGATAATCAAGAAGGATTTCCCTATCCTTCCCCTGTATCATCATAGAAAAGAAAAAAACTCACTTAGTAAGTCCAGTCATACATTAAAGTCCTACATCAATGTCTCAGCATTAGTCACAAAGAAGCAGTTCAACCTCCTACATACGCCGCATGAATAAGGGTTAAGTCAAATCGCCCGGTAACGGTTATCGAGACATCTTTGATTACATTCACTATGTAATGTATCTTACAATACTTCCACTCATTATAGCTGACTTCCTCCCCCAATATCACTGCTGCATTATGCCATAAGGATGCCTTCAAGTGAAGATGCTCCGTAGATTGAGTCAGTGTATCAGCCTTCTTCCATCCATCACAAGATGACTGAAATGCGAGATTAGTCTCCCAATCCTCACCCAGTGGGCGTGAGTAGTGTACTGTAAGTTCCCCTTGTATTGCAAAATGTGCCATTCCAAATGAACCCACATTGGTGTTTCTCTAAAGGTTTTAATCATATACAATGAGTAGACCAATTGATGGGTAGTCCAGTTACCTTCCATTTTGTAACAGAGGTAACCCTCTCATGTTTGTAGCTGTGCACAATTTGTGGTCTGTCTGTCTAAGTTTCTTCCTTTCCTATATAAACACCAAGAGGTTTACATCTGTTTCTCTTAGTGTAGTCTGGTGGATCAGTATCTGCAACATTCCAGAGACATAATTAAACCTAGGTTCCACAGTAATTTTCACTACCTGCACTTTCCCACTTAGTAAAAGATTTACTTGGGCCCATCATTTGAAGTCTACGTTTGTCTGTTTATCAATGGAAGAGATGTTGTTGGTTACCATATCTGAAAGTCCCCTTTTAATGAATATTACCAGATATGTCAGGTGTTGTTGTTTCCATCGAAAAGGCAAGGTGCCTAGGGACGTCTGTGTCATAGTCAATGACATCGGTAGTGCTTCACATTCAGTCCAATTTATACAGTAGCCTGAGAATCTTGAGAAGTGGTCTAACTGATGCATCACTGTGCCAGATGACTTCCTGGGATGGGACAATGTCATCCATATGTTGTCTGCACACAGAAATGCCTTTGTTCTCTTCCACTTGTATCACCCCTTTAGTCCTATCATACCCCTTTATGGCAATGGCCAGTGATTCAAGCACCAAAATAGAGTAGGGGCTAATCGGGGCCAACCCTGTTGTGTTCCCTGATGATCAGAAAGCATTTCAAGTGATAACTGACCCTGATGGACCATGATACTAGGACTGGGTAGAATTTCAATAATGGCGGAATAATCAGAATGATTTTGTTAATTGTGTATTACACTGTGACATAGAGGTATCTGATAATTGCGCTATGACCCCTCCTTCACATAACTAAGAGTAATTTGGGAGAAATAATCTTCAGGAAAGCATTTAGCAAACATGAGCCTCCACTCAAACTCGCTATTGGTGTTTGGCTGCATTTAGTGCTGTTCTTAGCACAAAATGCAACCTTGCATCCATTTTGAATGTGAGGGGTCATTATTTTTCTAAGAAAAAGTTGTAAATACAGAATTACTCTTCTCACATAATTCAAGTGTAACGTTACAGAAATCTTAAGTAATTCCACGTGATTACACTGCATGGAATTATGCGAGTTATACCCACCCCCTACATGATACATCCATCTGATCTACACCAAGAAACTACAACCAAAGCTCTTTCTGACCATAGTATGGAGAATATTTTACCATTCCACCCAATCAAATGCATTCTTGACATGTAATGAGAGAAGTACCTTCTCATCCAGATCATCTTTTACCTGCCAAAGTATGTGAGAGGGAAGACTCATGTGTTTAGCCAAGGAGCATCCGGGGACAAACCTGACCTCATTAGGAAGGATCAGAATAGGGATGATCCTTCACAGGTAGGTCAGCATCACCTTTGCCAAGTTCTTAGCAACTTTTTGCACTTGTGCATGACATCACTTTTGTCCATTTAACTACAAAAAGTCATTAGTTCCTATGCAAAGTAACTTTACTCATAAAACATAATACCCATCTGAGGCTATAGGACCGCTTCATGAATAGGGTCTGCTTTCAATGGTAATTTTTCTGACCTTGAACTATCACACAAATATGAGTTAATTCTAATGTAATTTGAGGGCTTGTACTTTGTTGGTTTGCAGTGTGGGTTAAAAAACATAAACCTGGAGTACATAATAATGCAATAGTGTAATTTCCTGAACAACAGAAACACAGAGTATATAGCTTGAAGCTGAAGTCAGTAAAGAGCATTAAGCCTCAAATAAGCTTTTATACGTTTTTATTTGAGCTTAGCAGGGGGCAAATTATTTAAGTTACAGAAGTTAACACACTGAAAAGGACATCATTTAAGTAAATTGTTCAAGCAAAGAAGCATACTGTGATATAATGCATCACAGTCACTGGTGAAATGATATACCATGTAATTTAAAAAGCAAGTAAGAGTGTTTCTTTTATAATGATTTGCTGCTGACATTCTGGTATGCGCTCCACCGTAATCCATTAGAATGTGCTTCCTCAAGTGATTTGCTACTTGTGTTTATTCAGGCAAACTATTATTTCTTCTATATAGACATGACTTTACCTTCCCATGAGTAAATATGAGGGCATTGGGTTGTAGATGACAAGATGCTAGGAATAACAATAATTGGCAGAGCCATTAGGCCTGGCTTTACTATGCTAATTCTTGCAAGCATAGGCGTGAGTGAGCTCCCTTGTGTTTGTGCCTATATTCTCATGTGCTACCACATGAATGCCAGACCTATTGCCTTTGTTAATGGTTTCCCAGTCTCCTTGGGCCATGTCACTCGAGCAAACAGGCTCCCTTGTTTTTGTTGTTGCCATCACATATGTCAATCTTGAAGTACTGCTTTTGAGAGGGCCTTTATTCCACGCTTGCATAATTTAATGAGCCTTATTGCAGGCAAGGCCTAACAAAACATTGGAAAGTCTTGTTCTCGAATAAAGGCTTTATACGTATGCTTATTAATTTATCACGTTTTATAATTTTCGATAGCTCCTCTTTTCCAATTATTATTAAAGGTCTGGAGAAACGATATATTATCAGTCCTTATTCTATTCTCGATTCAGATAGGAGCGCCTCATCTCAAGTATAACTTGAAAAGTCCTCTTTGGAAAGCAGTGTAATTGGTGATAAACTTGGATGTGTTGAAAGAGCATTCGACATGGGGCGGCTCTAGGCTCCTGGGGGCCCTGTGCAGGGAGCGTAGGTAGGGGTCCCCTGAAGAGGGGGTCCAGGCGGGCCGGAGCGCAGAGGCCAGTGAGGGGGGGGGGGGTCAGGGTGTTTGGAAGTGGGACAGAGCCAGAGGCCGCCAAATCCCTGCCAGGGGCCGCCACGCAAATATGTATCCATCCTCAGAGGATTATTATATTAAGGATATATATTGGCGTGGTGGCCCCTGGGGTTTGGTGGCCCTGTGCAGGTGCACAGCTTGCACATGCCTAAGGCCTCCCCTGAATTCGACGCGCTCACCGAGGCACCAGAGAATGTCAGCCCCAGACCTTGCGTCGCTCCGAATGTCAATGTTTTCCGTTGCAGCATGGTTTTCTCCTTCATATTCCATGCCCGGGCGGAGTTATCATTCACTCTTTTAGGTTGCTCGGCCTCCCGGAGTGGTCTTCTTTGAATGTGAGGCAGCGAGTTATGAATGCGGCTTCTAGCAGAAACCAGTGCAACTCTCTCAGAATCGAAATCAGTCGGGCGGTCAAGCGGAGAACAGCTTTGATTGTTGCTAGTATTCTACGAGAGAGTCACCACCATCAAGACATTTCCAACTTGCTGAAAAAAGTAGATAATTAGCACATTTACGGCTGCCTTCATCTGTTCTGTTGAAACTAAGGTCTTTATTTATAGTTGCTATATATGTAAATATGGAAGTTGTGCCACCTTGTTGATGCGTGAGATCATCGATAGTGAAGGGTTGAACAGGAAGCCTGGTGACTTTGCTGTTTCAGAAAGTCCATGTGTGAAGTGTTTCACTTTTAGTTCCCAGATTAGGTTTGGGTCTATTTATTTTGGATTTGCATGATATTTCCACTTTCTGAGGGTTGAACGTTTTCCCATTGTGAGAAGTTAGCCTGGCATATGATGTCCACTATTCTAGTGGGCACCTTGCACCAGTCTAATCAACCTTTATTGATGGTGGTTGGAAAGTCAGCCTTATAGACAAGCTATCCTAGTGGTAGCATGGACCAGCAGTCTTAGGCTAAGACTTCAGAGAGCATGTGAAGCAAGCTGTTTTACCAATTATAATCCCTTGAATACCAAATGAAAGGACACCACACAAGGTATATATCAAATATATATGTATTTATTCTAAACACAACCCCTCTGCACTCTTTATGAGGTCAGAGGTAAAAGTACATCAGAAGTTACTCAATTAGAATACGAAAAGTTGCACAAATACAGTTATGCCCTAGGGGCCTCACAAACTATATACTAAAGAAGTGGTATAAGAACCACGTGAGAGTTAGACAGCAGGCCTAGGGCCTGTAGAATCGCTGGGACTACACTAAACAATCAAAGGTTAGGAAATAGGAGGCCCACGGGACACGCGTGCAGTGTCTAAACACAGTCACAAGTTACCGTTGACTTATAATGGGAAACGAAGAAGTTACAAAGTTACTGTTTTAGGACACTTCTGGATGGACTACGATAAAACCCCTTTAGACTAGGACACTTCGAGTGTCAAGACCCACGGGAGCACCGGAGTACTTGTGCTACCTCTCCCAGGGAAGCCAGGTGCATATGTGCCTTTTGGTGTCGGGTTTCGTCGTCGTTTTCTATGGAGATTTGCAAAGAAGTGCTGCAGGCGACCAGAGGAATAGTGTCCGGGTGGATCCAAAGGTCGATAAATGATGTGAAGAACCTGAAAGCAGAGGGGACAGAGTCTGGGTCACTAGCCAGTGATCAGGAAGGAACCAGGCGATGTCGCGTGCTTGAAGGTGAAGAAGGTGAGTTTGTCTCTTCAGCCACGAGGTCCAAGAGGAATCGATGATAACCAGTTGCTGGATTCGAGCTGTCCCACAAAGCATCTAGTTGACTGCCATGTCGGTATCTGATTGAACCCAACAAGCCTTGGCAACCACAACCCATGCAGGATGTCGAGATTGGCTGTGTTGCAGACCAGCAAGGCTTGTGGTGCTTCTCCTTTGAAGGGAAGCTGGAGCAAGCCTGGAGCAACAAGGAAAGAAGGTTTGTTTAAAAGGAAAGTCTTCAGGAGGCTCACTAGCCAATGGGCAAGGAACCGGGAAGACGTGTCAAGCGGAAATGCAAGAGCAGGCCCCACGCGGCACTCGTGAAGTGTGGAGGGCTGAGCTTCAGTGCAAATGGTGCTTGGGTCTGGTGCTTCTCGTACCCCAATGCACAATTGCGAGGGTACCTCGGTAGTTGAGCTGTTAGCAAAATGCATGATGTCCAGGGTGTCTGGTCCCATGACTCTCGTGTCTGCCATGGGTCTCAGCTTTGCTGTGAATGTGGGTCAAAGTTAGTGAAGTCTGAGAGTCCAGTTCCTGTGTCGCTGAGTATTCGGGTTCTAGCGGGAGCATCGACAAAGCAGACTGGCAAGTTACTGGTGGTGCCTGTTTGCACAGGGTGGTCACTTGTTCCGTCTTCTAGTCAGAATAGAATGTCGAAGGTCCAAGAGTTCTGTATCAAAGTTTCTTTCCAGGATAATCTAAAGTCCTGGGGACACAGCTTCTATACTTATACTAAGCTAAGGGGCTGGATTACCTGCCTAGGTCCCTCCTATGGGTGGACCTGAGAAGGGGGTGGTTACACCCCTTTCCCTTTGTCCAGTTTCACACCAGAGCTGGGGCTGGAGTGCGCCAGCAATTGGTTTGAACCGGGCTATGCATGGAGCACCTTGTGTGCCCCAGGCAGTGTCTCAAAAAGCATCTGTTGATGCAACCCTCCCTGTCCCAATACACATCTGCTTGTATGGGGAGGTGCTGGAACCTCCCTGGACAGGAAACCTATTGTCCAGACCTCCCCTGCCGGAGTTTCGTTCAGCAGCAGGTCTAGAACCAACCTGTGGCCAACTCACATGATGAAACCATTTGAGCTTTTTATGGGTCACAAACTTAATTCACAAGTAGACTGGGATGGATGAAATTGAAGAAAGTTTGGGAAAGTGTTGAGGGAGGATGGTTGGAGGAAGGGAGAAACGTGAATAACCAAGATGGAGTAAGAAGCTAAATGGGGGCATCTGTCCGCCTCTCTGAATATGTCCAATAAATACACAGGAGAGGGTTAGCCTATCTAGTAGTGAACTCTTAACGTCTAAGAGATTAGTTTGATGGTCTCAATATATTACACAATGATAGAGAATTTGCAGCCTGGTAAATTAGTGCTTCCCTGGCAGGTCATGGATACATTAGTAGGATCCTCACCCACAGCTATCACCAGTGGGATTCTTCATCATCAGATCTTCACCCACTGCATATTGTGTGAGTGGGTGGGCTCACCATGGTTCATAAGCATACATCTTTCTAAGGGATAACAGGTGCAAATTAAAATGACCTCAGGATTCTAAGTCTTGTTTACTAGCAGGGTTTTTTGGCGAAAATAAAAATAGAGGGTGTAGATTCTCTAGCATTTTGAGGCATATTGAGACTAGCCCACAGATATCTTGAACATTAGGAGTTCATTATTACATAGGTTAACCCTCTCCTGTGTATTTATGGAAGGGAGAAAAAAACAAATAGATCAAGAGGAAACTGGATTCTAGTAAGAGGAATACAATGAAGGAGTAAGTGGTGAGTGTTGAAAATTCAGTTTATATTAATACACCTCCAGAGCCTAAAGGTCAGTGGAAGTTTACTGAACACAAACAGATTGTTATGTTATGTTATGTTAAATTGGCTCTTCTATAGCGCACGGCTACTCCTAGGAGTGTCCCGGCGCTTTGGCGAAGAGAGAGACAAGGAAAAGTTTACAGCATAACATTGCTCCAGGAAAGGACAGGATTTACCGGGAAAAAAGCCAGGTCTTTAGCTCCTTTCTGAAGGCTAACAAGTTGGTAGCCAATCTTAAAGATCGAGGGAGATCGTTCCAGCAACGCGGTGCAAGGTACCGAAAGGAGCGACCTCCGATTCGAGTGCGCCTGATGGAAGGAACCACAGCTTTGGCCTCATAAGCAGACCTAAGCGTTCTTCTAGGGACATAGAAGGCGATCCGCTTACAAAGATAGTTTGGGCCAATTCGGTGAAGCGCCTTGAAAGCCAGAGTCAGAATCTTGAAAGTGACTCTCTTGGCGATCGGAAGCCAGTGGAGTTGTTCAAGAAGCTCCGAAGCCCGCGCCCTTCGCGGGAGTCCAAAGATGGCTCTAGCGGCCGAATTCTGCACCACCTGCAAGCGGGCCATCAAATATTTAGGGAGGCCCAGATAAAGAGCGTTCACGTAGTCAAGACGTGACCCTATCAGGGCCTGCACAGTGATTTTTTTGTGCTGGAGGGACAGTAAAGGGAGGAACTTCCTTAGCATTTTGAGGATGCCAAAACATTTCCCTGTCAGCCCGATGATCTGGGGTCTGAGGGAGAGGTCGACATCACACAGGAAGCCAAGATTTTTCGCCTTTACTGATGCAGTCTTGGGTGGAGACATGTCGCCAGGCCACCATGACTTCCAGCCCGGATCGGGCGGGCAGCCAAAGAAAAGCAACTCAGACTTGTCCGAGTTGCACTTCAAACTGTGACCCTGAAACCACTTAAAAACGGCTTCGAGGCATTCCTGAATCCGCCCGCTGTCGAAATTTTCCCCCCTGCCACATGAAAAAAGAAGCTGGGTGTCATCCGCGTAGGATATGATCTGGGCACCAAAAGACTCCGCCACCGCCGCAAGAGGGGCCATATAGATATTAAAAAGGGTGGGGCTCAGGATAGAACCCTGAGGAACCCCCACATCAAGCGGCGGCATTTCGGCGGAGAACGGAGGTGCCCAGACCACTTGCCGGCGGTTGGTCAGAAAGGACTTAAACCAGTTCCACACCGCCCCACGAAAGCCTATCTCCCAGAGTCTTGCAAGGAGACCTGCATGGGGCACGGTGTCGAACGCCGCCGACAAGTCCAGCATGACCAAGATGGCTTTTCCCCCTCCATCCAATATCTCACGAATGGCATCAGTGAAGTTGTTTAATAATGTGGTGCAGACTGACAGCATGAGGCTATGGAACATGAGCACAGTTGCTGTGTGGCAAGGGCTGTAAAGAGAAATGATAAAGAAGAAAATGGTAATCTGAAGGAAGGTTTCTCAAGTGGAAACCAGTGTAAGGAGAATGGTGGTGGTAGCAGATCTGAAGTTGATGGTGGATGGCCCATGAGGGAAAGGGAGAGGACATTGATTTATAAGGCTTGTTTATATTAAGGGTTGCATCACATTTGAGTTGCAGCTCCAATGCAAAATATTTGCCAGCAATTACTAAACCACTCAAAGACACTTTGTGTGGCGTTGCATAGTTTAGTTTATACAAAGTAACGCAAAGCAGCACATAGTACTGAATTGCCTTATTTTGCATACGAAAGGTAGGCATTGCATGGGTGGAGCATGGGTGTTGCCATGCTTCTACCCATATGTATTTTGACACAAACCCAGATTTACATGTGTCTACCTGACAGAGGCATAACAAGGAGGAATATCTTTATTCTCCATGTTACGCCCTCTTTCCTTGTGTGCTGCATTTTGCAGCACACAAAGAACATATATTATGCCTCTGAGGATTTTTTTGTGCAGGAAGGTGTCACTAAAGCCAACAAAACTGAATTTCAGCAACAAAAATTCAGGTAAGTAGGCAAAAAGGGTGAGTGAAGACCACCCTAAGACTGACAGGTCTAACATACCATATTTACCTCATACTGTCACTGTTGTAACTAGCCCTTTATGCAGAATCTCTTCTAGATTTTTAGCTAAACTCATTTTTGTTGGATTTAGGACTTTGTGCACTTTACAGCTGCTTACCAGTGCGAAAGTGCCTCGTTCTCTATTCTACATCATTGATACAAATTGGCCCATACCTTATTGGCACATTTAATTTACTTGTAAGTCACTAGTGAATGGCACTACATGTACCCAAGGCTTATAATTTAAATACTACGAGTGAGCCTGCAGCACTGATTTTACCACCCGCTAAAGTAGCCTTTTAACCCTTTCACACTCAGGGCTCCCCCATGGCACACCTCTTTTGGCTATTTGGGGTAGTTCATGCTTAGGCCCTCATAACTGTTTGTCCACATAAGGTATCCATGCCAAATATGTGTCCCTTTTTACCAACATATTGAGGATTCCAAAGGTACATAAGTTTTGTAGATTCCCCTGGAGGGCACTGGAAAAATATGCAAAATACAGCAACATTTTTTGGGGAGGGCAAAATGGGAAAAAAGTGCTGAAGATTAAATCATCTTTTTTCCCCTGCAAATGGTATCAACAAAGGGTTTGTTGTGCTAAAATTATATTTTTCCCAGGTGTCAGGAACAGGCAGACTTTTGTCAGAAAACCAACATTTTCTACACAGTTTTGGCATTTTATAGGAACATAGCCTTTTTTCCTTTTTTTTGTGCTTTCGACCTCCTTCTAGTTGGTAGTAGAAATGGGTGTGAAACTAATAATGGATCCCAGAAATCTATACATTTCTGAGAAATAGACAAAATACTGAATTCACAAGGGGTTATTTGTGTAGATGCTTCATGGTTTTTCTATAAAAAGTAACAGTTGAAACAAGACAATATTGACATTTAGTTGAAATACAAAAAATATTTTTGACTACATTTTCACCTGTAACTTCTTCTAACATAGATTTCTTAAATCAATATGCCATTACATCTGCGGGATCCTTCTGGTTGTGGGGATATATGAGGCTTGTAGGTTCATTAAGAGCTCGATGTACCCAGAGCCCATTACTGAGTTGGATTGTGCAATGGTTTTTCATTGTGTACCGAGTATACAGCAAATCATTTGGTAAAATATAAAAAGTGAAAAATAGGTATCAAGGAAACCTATGTAATTATGAAATGGGAACAAGATATGGAATTTAGAAGCAGTGGTTATTTGTGCATCTCTGAATTTGTGGGTACCCATATGAGCATGTGAAATAGAGGGTGTTGTTCAAAATGACTTTTTTTTTATACACTGTCTTTCATTTTGAAGAGAGAAATGTATAGAAAGGCAAACTGTAATAACACTTGTTCTACTATTTAGTATTCCCCTAAGTCTCTCGATGTAAATGGTACCTCACTTGTGTGGGTAGGCCTAGAGTACGCAACAGGAAACGGCCCAAAATGCAAAGTGGATACATCACATTTTTCCAGTGAAACCTGACCCTTTTTTTGCAATGTGCCTAGCTGTGGAATGGTGGGTCCTAGCTCAGCTGGAACCTAGATAAACCTAGCAAACCAGTAATTTTTTTTAACTTAAACATCCTGGGAAATCCATGATGGGGTAACTTGTGTGGCTCTAACCAGGTTCTGTGACTCACATTTTACTCACATTTCTATTATGGAAAGCTCTGGAATCTGTGGGAAGCCACAATCCTCCACCCACCCAGCATTTACCCAAGTTGGCTAATAAAAATGGGACCATACTTGTGTGGGTCGGCATAGTGCTCGCAGCAGGAAATGGCCCACAATTCAACTTGGACACATCTTATTTTTCCATTGAAAATCAATAATTTTTTTGCAAGGTGCCTAGCCGTGGATTTTGGGCCCTAGCTCAGTCGATACCCAGGGAAACCTGACAAACCTGTACATTTTTAAAATTTAGACACCATGGGGAATCCAGGATGGGGTGAATTGTGTGGCTCCCACCAGGTTCTGTAACCCAGAATCCTCTGCAAACCTCAAACTTTGTCAAATAAAAACACATTTTCCTCATATTTCTGTGATGGAAAGTTCTGGATTCTGTGGAGAGCCACAAACTTCCAACCACACAGCATTCCCCAAGGCTGCAGATAGAAATGGTACCTCACTTGTGTGGGTAGGTTGAGTGCCCGTGACAGGAAAGGGTCCAAAACACAACGTGGGCACATCATATTTCCAGTGAAAAGTGACCCTTTTTTTGCAATGTGCAACTGTGGATTTTGGACCATAGCACAGTTGACACCTGAGGAAAGCTAGCATACCTGCACATTTTTAAAAACAAGACACCCAAGGGAATCCAGGCTGTGGTGAATTGTGTGGCTCTTACCAGGTTCTTTTACCCAGAATTCCTCGCAAACCTTAAACTTTGTCAAACAAAACACATTTTCCTCACATTTGTGTGATTGAAAGTTCTGCAATCTGTGGGACACCACACATTTCCACCCATGCAGCATTCCCCCAAGTCACCCGATAAAAAAGGTACTGCACTTGTTTGGGTAGGCCTTGTGCCTGCGACAGGAATAGGCCCCAAACCAACATGGACACATCACATATTTCCAGTGAAAACTGGCCCTTGTTTTGCAATGTGCATAGCTGTGGATTTTGGGCCCTAGCTCAGATGGCACCTTAGGAAGTGTAGCAAACCTACACATTTTTGAAAACTAGACACCCATGGGAATCCAGGATGGGGTAAATTGTGTGGCTCTCACCAGGTTCCGTTACCCAGAATCCCCAGCTGTTGCAGGTAAGAGCCGTGGGCTGGGTGTTGGGGTGTAGTCGACAGATGACGGAATAGGGGAAATAAAATGAAAAAAGATAAAAAACCACTTACCTTGCTCATGCCGTATCACCAAGTAGCTGATGCAGCAGGAGCAAGGTAAGTATTTTTTCTTCATTTTGATTATGGTTTCACAATTCCATCATTTGTCGACTTCCCCCCGCCCCGCCCCACCGCTCTTACCTGCACCAACTGTGCCTACCAGCATCCCTTGCAAACCACACACTTTGTAAAATAAACACATTTTCCTCACATTTCTGTAGACACCTCAAATTTTTTCTAGTGAAAACTGCCCTTTTTTGCATTGTGATTAGCTGTGGATTTTGGGCCCTAGCTCTCTCTGCACCTAAGGAAACCTAGCAAACCTATACAATTTTTATAGGTAGACACCCAGGAAAATCCAGGATGGGATGACTGGTGTGGCTCTCGACAGGATATGTTGCCCAGAATTCCTTGCAAACCTCAATATTTGTCAAAAAAGCGCATTTTCCTCACATTTCTTTGATGGAAAGTTCCGGAATCTCTGGATGGTGTCATCAGTGATGTCATGAGTGATGTCACTGACCACGTCATGAGTGATGTAATATGTGACGTCATCAGCAGTGCATTGCACGCGCAAGTTATAGTGAGTCCAACTAACTATAACGTGGGAATTTCAATGGTTTTATGCGAGTAAAATTTCCTGGTAACTATAACTGGTGTAAAACCTATGGTTTTTTCGGTGAATTTCATAGGTTTTTTAAATGCTACTTCCTAACTATAACGTTTGTAAAACCTATGGTTTTTTCAGTGAATATATATATATATATATATATATATATATATATATATATATATATATATATATATATATATATATATATATATATATATATATATATTACCTACTGGCGGTCGCCAGTAGGTATATATAGTTAGGATTTTTTCTCTATGGGATTTTTGAAAATTCTATGTCTAATAACTTTGGCGTTTGTGGACGGAATTGCCTGAAATTTTCAGGAAAATGGCACATTTTGTTTCTGAGCAGCCCCTGAAAATTTTAGGGGGGTTCGTCAAGGGGGGGCCGAGAAAAAAGGGGGGTCCCAAAACGCGTTTTTCCCATGTTAATTTCCATAGGGCGGTTGGCCTCACTTTTAGCCCGAACGGCTGAATGGATTTGCACGAAACTTGGCAAAATTGTAGGGACTGGTAGCCCGATGTGCCTTTTGTAGGTCTCAATATATGTGCTCCAGTGGATTTTGAGAAATTAACGTTTAAAAAAAGATATATATCTGTAACAGCGGACCGGGCAGCGCTCCAGTTCGCGTACTTTTCGCGCAACGGAGCTTTGTGAAGCGAAGCTGATTGGTTCTCCGGTGTCTGTAAACATTCCAAACAGTCCGTAGCGGCCGCCATCTTGTCTCTCGGTAGGATCGAGAGACAAGAGTAGGCCAAAGCGAAGGGGCAAATGACCATAAGGGGGCATAGTAGATTGTCGCTGACCCCCTAGGTTTGATGTGGAGGTTTTAAAAGGGCCCCGCGGGGCAAAAAAAAATAAAATAATAATAATCGAACGGCTGAATGGATTTGCACGAAACTTGGCAAAATTGTAGGGACTGGTAGCCCGATGTGCCTTTGCTAGGTCTCAATATATGTGCTCCAGTGGATTTTGAGAAATTAACGTTCAAAAAAAGATATATATCTGTAACAGCGCTCCGCTTCGCGTACTTTTCGCGTTACGGAGGTTTGCGAAGCTGATTGGTTCTTCGGCGTCTGTAAACATTCCAAACAGTCCGTAGCGGCCGCCATCTTGTCTCTCGGTAGGATCGAGAGACAAGAGGAGGCCAAAGCGAAGGGGCAAATGACCATAAGGGGGCATAGTAGATCGTCCCTGACCCCCTAGGTTTGATGTGGAGGCTTTGAAAGGGTCTCGCAGGGCAAAAAAAAAATATACCGTTTTTTTAGTTTTTTTGCGTGGAGTGCGCCCGGTTCGCGAACCGGGAAGCGTTCTGGGGAGCGTACTTTCTTGAAAATTAGTGAAAAAAGTTAGAGTAAAATAATAATTGTGAGTGATCAGATGTAGGGTAGCTCTGAGAAGAGCTTTTGGGTTTATGGTACATTTAGGTACTTATAAGTAGGTACCAATGCACAGTCTTAAATTCAGAGTGAAAATTCTGTTGCCCTCATCTGAGAAGTGAACTCCATCTCCTCTGTAGATATCTTGCATGTAGTAACGCGAGTTATTGTTGTACAGGGAGCCCATTCCATGGTCTCTCATGTAAGCTGAAACAGATTTGTTTACATGCTTCCTCGATTTCTCAATTTGTGGACAAAATTGGTTCGACCACCTCCATTTTTGTCTTTGGCATATATTTGAATATACCAAGGCAGTCTGAGGAAAAAGTGCCATCAATTGCTCAAAGGTCTCCTTTAAAAGCATTTCCAGACCTACCCCAGTCAAAGTGCCCAAATCATTACCTCCACAGTGCACAATTAACAGGTCAGGTTTTGGCAAATGCATAAAGGTTTTCACCAATGGTATCAATTGGTGACATTTTAATCCTCTGTGGCCAAACCACTTAATTTCCACATCTTGTAAATTGAGGTTAGGTAAATTCCTGTTTTCAGCGTACCTTTGAGCCCAATAGATATAACTATGTCCAACAATCCAGACAGAAAACATGGCGAGAGAAGGTTCTCCTGCAGTCAGATGAAGTGTGGCAATGAAATGGCAGTTGAAAAAATGAGAGTGTAAAATGAAAAAAACGGAGGAGTTTCTGTGTTAATGAAGCAGTAAGAGTGATTGGTGGATTTTGATTGCTGAAAACAGAAAGTTAGTGTGCATGGATGAGTTCGTTGAAAGATGTATTTTGAGTTGCGAAGAAAAAATCATTAAATGAAAGAATGCTCTGGATATGCAGGTGCACTGAGAGTTCAGAGTTCAATTGCAACATTGTTGTGTGAACTTGGAAACACCAGAGGTCTTGCAAGAGGTGGTTGCTATGCAGAAAAAGCAGAGAGGGGGCAGAGGGGGGAAGGGTTTTGCTTTGAAAAAAAGTGAGGGAAGAGTTTTGATTGGGTGACATGAGAGATATGTGTGAGGAATTACAGCATTTCTGTGCTTTTGATAGCTGCAGACTCTGGAGTGCATACCTTTTGCTCTGCTGAAGACAAATTGGTGTGTTTCTGAGACTGTTTTGAAACTCAAAGTATTTGCTAAGGTGAGAAAAGATTTCTTTAATTTAGATAGAAAATAGTGTGCTTTAAGGAGAAAATTATGAAGAAAGTTGTGTTTTTCAAATGTTGCTTTGTCTCAAGTGTTTTACAAATAGATTTTGTTTCTTTGAGAAATTGTAATTGGAGAAAATGTGAAGTATTAGTACTGACAGGGCTTTTATGTGCATAGGAGCTGTGGAGTGTTTTCAAATTATGACTTGTAAATCGTTTTTGAGAAAAAGCAATGGTTTTAATATTGATGAGAAGGACATAATGGTGTCTGCTTCTTTATAAGGTAATTGAGAGTCTCTGATGTTATTTTTCCCATTTCAATGTAAGAAGTTTGTCTGTGGAGCAAATTGCTTGTAAATATGCTCCCACCTGTGCATGGCAAATTTAGATTTTGAATGTTTGCCTTACATAGGCATGTTAAAGGTGACTGAAACATGCTGCAAAGGCAATCAAAAAACGCTTTTATGTGTCTTAAGGACATTTTAAGTCATTTCCCCATGTGCAGTGTTTTCAAATTATGAGTTGAAAATCGTTTTTGAGGTAAAGGAATGTTTTCAAAATTTATGTGCGCCATATGCCCCCAAATTTCTTTTTCAGGGGTGCAGCAGGGTGTTCTTGAGACACCCCTGCACCCTCGGAAAAATTCGTAATTTGCGATGAGGTAATTGCTAATCGCAAAATGCACCTTCATTCCTATGGGCCTCCTGCTGCATGGAAATGAATGGGTAATTTGTAATTAGCAAATAGGTCATCGCAAACTAGGAATGGTAAAGAATCGCTATTTATTCCTTAAAGTTCGCTATTTAGGAAATGCAAAAAACTTTGATGATACATATGGCGGTTCATCTCTAACAAGATAAGAAGCATAGGGATAGATTTATGATGACTGGCGCATCACCAGGGATGTGTTAGTCATTCTGTGCCGCTGTTCCGTCACCTATGGTGTGCTGCATTTACAATGCGGCGCATCATGGGGCAAAAACAGCACAGATGCGTGACGTATCTGTGCCGTAAAGGTGGCGCATTGCTGGAGTTGTATCGCAAGTGTGATGAAGCTCCAGCAAGGGTCAGGGGTGCCCCTGTCGCAGGGTTTCTGTTCTCACACAGAACTGTGGACAGAGGATTGGAACCTCGGCGAATTAGGGTGTCCCAAAACTCACCTTAGTAATCAAAACCCCTTAGCAAGCTAGGTACAGTGTCACATTGGATATAACAAACTCTCAATGTTTAGACAATCCAGAATATGAACTTATAGTACCTCAGGATACGTGGAACTCATGAACAGTCGGTCGTTATATATTTCTTAGAAACCAGAACATGGAGTTAAGAAGAACACATGTGTATTTGAAATGTTTATTTACTAATGCCGTCTTCTCAGGCGTAGTATCTTAGATTATACAAGTACACATATTATCAGTAGCAAAATTACCAGCATAGTTAGTAGTACATAAAAAGCGAATGGTGACAGTATGTTAACATGCTGTAAATGAATAAGAGTTAGCAACACTTATAAGCAGCCGCGGGCCGTGGAGGGAGTTACGGTGGGGCAGGGAGGCGGGGAGGGGGAGGGGCAGGGTGGAGAGGGCTCCACCCTGCCCCTCCCCCTCCCCGCCTCCCTGCCCCACCGTAACTCCCTCCACGGCCCGCGGCTGCTTATATCTCACCCTCCCTAATACACATAATATATTATTTGCTAAGAAGGTCTCTTTGTGTTGGTTTAGGGCGTGCCGATACTTTAGTGTCTTAGATTTGAAGGAATCACATCAGCATACACCAGCTCTCTCTTCATGTGAACCGCATCAAGTGTTGTGTATGTGTGTTCGGCAAAGCAATATAAAACCCGCCTCATGTCGTGGAGATCAGACCTCATAACAATTCTGTATCGTGTTGTTCTTGAAACTTCAGCAGTCGCTGTACAGATATAGTTTAACAAGCAAAGCAGATAGTAGAGCAATAACATATTATTCTCATGTAAACCACGATGAACTACTAGGTTGAAAGCTAAAGCAACAACTAAGTGTCGTGTGCAGAAGTTGCAAAAAAGGAAAAATGGCGTTTAAACCGGTAATGAGCCCATGCTAACTTAACACGGTGTAAAGATATCCAGGATCTAGATGACACCTCCCCATGATCCGGAAACGAGCTGAATAAGATAATAGAAGTGGCATCTCATGAGAGCAGATTGCAACTTTATATGTGGAGGTCCGCAAGGTAAAACATTAAAAACTAGGAAAATGTAATGCTAAAGAAAAATAAAACAGCCAACTACTTTATCGAGGCTTAAGCCAATAGGCAAGCTAAATAATAAAAACTTGACAAATAAGTCAATGAATTGTCAATGAAATGCTAGTACTCAGCATATCAAACATGAAAAAGGTCTATGACATAACTGTGTATGCAAAATAAGCTGCAACAGCCTCCAATAGGAAGTCACCGTCTTCATCCGAAAAGAGTTCAGCCATCCAATTTAAAAGCGGAAAAGAACATACGTGCTCTCCCAGCACCGGATCCTCTATCACCATCAGAGGACAGCTCGGTGGGTTTTCAAGAAAGCTCTGTTCCAAGAAAGACTGTGTTGCCGCCAGTAAATTCCAGGGACCAATTAGTCCATGCATCAATGCCACAGCCATAATCCTTTCGCCAGGACAAACCAACTCGTGAGTAATGATAGGAGTCATCAGCTGATTAAAGTCGACGTCAGGAGAAACCGGTCCGCAGAGACACAAATCAATGGCCCAATCGAAATCACAGGTCAGGCAGTGAAATACAGGCTGGACACAGGTGAAGTAGGAGAATCGAAAAGATAATCCATATGCCGTGCTTAATATCGCCAACGGCATTGTGCCATAATATTCAAGCATGCGATTGCGGAACAGCGTCAGCAGCTGCAGGGCGGGAGCTTGCACAGGAGGGACATCCATATTTAAAAATGTAAAAAAGCACAAGAGCGTCCGCTGGTAATGCAAGTAAAAATGGGAATCCACCAAGCACAGTGGAAAAAATAGAATGAAAGAAAGCAGGGATGACTCCAAAGATTTTCTCAAATGAAGTCACGAGACCACTGGTAACAACTTTAAAAAAGTGCGCCAGGCCCTTTGTGGAGGACGCGTTAAAGATAGTCCGAACCATCTTGCTGAAATGGAAAGGCAAATCTGTATTTAAAAGGGTCTGCACCTCTGTACGGGTGTTCGCTATGTGAAGCACGAAAGTTTCACGGGCCGAACTCAAGGCCACCTCTCTCTGAGACAAAAGAGCTCTTATTCTTGCCATGCCGTTGAAATCTGCTCCCAAGGTTGGTATTTGTGGCCAGATTGAAAACTCCCTATGTTCATGTGTGGGAGGAAATAGAACATTTCTGCAGCAAATAACCCGTTCACTTACTGTTACGATAAAAGGAATACTTTTAATTAACCCAGAACAATCTTCATTATTGAGCATCAAATAACTACCATTTTCCAACAACTTGAACGTGGGGATGATAGCAGGAACTGGCGTGCCTTGCAACACGCAAGCCATATTTGGTCGGTGTTTGTTGCATGAACCGTGTAACTGTATGTGCCTACACATTAGTGAATGATCTGGCATCTCAGTGCATTCCTCTTCATTCAGATAAACTTCTTGATCATCTTTGAAACATCTGTATGTGTATGGAAGCGACCAGACCTCATGAAGAAAACCACTACCTAAAGGTGCATAACGACCTATTGGTATATATTTCATACAATTTGAAAACTTATATAAAGCAAAAGGCAGCGTTATTAAACCGTGGATAAGGCACGTTGCCAAAGCAGCCAACCTTTTAGATTTATACTGGAAATGTTAAAGGAAGAATTATGGAGTAGGGCCTGTAAATCTTTAATGGACAACCGAGTAAAATTACTCCAACCATCATATTCCTCTAACTCCGGGATAGTAGGGGTGTTTAATTTTTTAGAAGTAGCCAATCCAAAGCATTTGGTCTGGGAAATTGTTTCATTCACAAACAACATATGATTTGGGATGAGCTATGCACGGTGCAAAGCCTCAGTGCCTTGTACCTGCCAGGTTCGTGAACCCCAAACTGATGTAGATCCTGGATATCTTTACACTGTGTTAAGTTAGCATGGGCTCATTACTGGTTTAAACGCCATTTTTCCTTTTTTGCAACTTCTGCACACGACACTTAGTTGTTGCTTTAGCTTTCAGCCTACCTGCGTCAAGATCTATGCCTGCTTCAAGCAGGCGCAGGGTTTTGATGCAGCTTTGTCCTATCTGATTGTAATGCGGCAGACCGTGGGTGGCAGAGCAGCGGTGCACGTTAACTGGTGCATCTCTGGGGATGTGCTAGTTAATATAAATCTGCCCCTTTCCATACATACTGAGCATGTCATGAATGATGTAATATGTGACATCATCAGCAGTGGATTACGGGTAATAGTATCTCTAGTTTACTCCCCTATAGCTGTCTTTCTTTTAACATAACTGACTGTTTCCTTCCCTTATACTTACTGTTTTTTTGGTTCGCTTCCGGTTCGCGTACCGGCGAGCGAACTGGGAAGCGAACTAAGAGAAATAGAGGTTGGCACAGTTCCAAATATTGTACCAATTTTTTAATACCGGGGAGGTAGTTCTGAAAAGAACTTTTTTTTATTGTTTTTGTTGTTTTATATTTTTTTTATCTGAATTTTTTTTTACTTTTTTTGAATTTTTCTGAACAGTTTTATATTTTTTTTGTTTTTTTTTGGAGGGGGCAACGAAAACGATTCATTGTAAAGGGCTCAACAGGAGCAACAAAAAAAAAGAATTTATTGTTTGGGGCGTTTCGGACAAACATGAGCATGATTGTCAATAGCTCTGTTGATCAGTGATGCTACTTTCTCCGTAGCAAATGAATCCACTGCAATGTACGCAGACTTGTTTTACTTCACGAAATCTCGTTTGTATATTTGGCACCATCTCCCTGCCCTCTGGTCCCGTTACTTCCGGTACAACAGATCTTCTGGCCATAATAGGGAGATTATCTAGGTCGTTACGAAACTGTGCAGCACTGTAGTTGTTAGGATGCCACCTAGTCATATGGCGATGCATTGTGTAGTTTCCGAAACTGTATTTTTTGTCGGTCCCTCTGGACAGTCTATCTTGGCATATAAGGCAAGTTACGTATCTTGCATTTACTTTTTTCTGACCTTTGGGAATTTTACCTGCAACCAATGTAAGGCCTGCAAATATAGCAGCAGTGTTAAAACTCTGAAATTTCACGACAATGAGGCTCCATGGGTCATACAAAAACATCTCAATTGCAACACTGAATATGTTGTCTACACCCTCAAATGTCCTTGCTCTAAGTACTATATTGGCAGTAGCATCCATAAAGGCAAGAAGAGAGTGTTAGAGCACTTAAGGGCAATCAGTAACAATGATAGAACCTATCCGATAGCCCGACATTTCCATGAGTACCACAAAAGCAATGCTAATCTTTTTAGATTTGCAGCTATTGATTGTGTTTCTCCCAACATGAGAGGGGGCAATAGATTGCTTGAACTAAGGAAACTAGAGTCCAAATTTATTATCAGATTCAACACCATGGTGCCCCATGGGTTGAATATGGACGAAGAAATGGAAGTGCACTTGCATTAAATTCATTTCAAACAGTTGTAGAATAATTGTTGCTGTTGCTATTCTGCTTTGTTGTTTTTAGAATTTTGTGTATTTTCTTCAGGAACCCCTTTTTTGGTTATGAAGATTTTAACAGGACTTTATCTCATTTTTCTAGATATTACCGATGTATGTACAAGAATGAGTGATGAGAAGCTACTTGGCTGACCAAGACCATTTGCCCACTAGGGCATGATTTGTCTAACCCAATTACAACATCAACTGGGAACAGTACGGGCCCACTTGGGCAATACTTTAATTTCAATTTCCTTTTCACATGTCACAATGAGATTGCAGACATTGTGTGCCCTTTAGTTTGCCGTCAATATAAATTGAACTTGAAACAGACATATGAGCTACTTTGGCCCACTAGGGCAATACCTTGAGTTATTAAGCGATATTAGTTTTGTTTAATGATTCTTCATTAAGAATCTTCACGGATGTACTATAACAGTTCTATATTGAGCATAGCTTAACTGTGTAGCGCAATCGGCTATTAGACTGTCATTTTGTCTTTTGTCTTTAGAGACGGAGGGTTCGAGTCTCATGTTTGCCGAGTAAGAGTAATTACTCATTGTCGTTTCATTTTACTTTATAAATAGGCACAGGGCTAGCATAACAGTTATATTTTAGGAATACATGCAATTTAACCTTGTTACAATTACGGACGGTAATTTTTAACTTTATGGGTTGGAGACATTTCTTTTAAAATGTTTGGAACAAGCTTTGATTAAAACATCAGCAAGCGGCCACTCATTTAAAACAATATACAATCAATAAATAATGAATCTGTTACACATTTTGCAAAATAAGTACAAGCATTAAATGTTTTGTCTATGTTGTTATACCACGTGACACTTTACTTTTCTTTATTAGTTTTGTTGAGATGCACAATTTTTGCCCGTGATGAAGGAGTAGTGTTCACTCCGAAACGCGTAGGACGTTGTGTCTGGAAATAAACCTGCACTTTAACCGAGGCCACGGCTCCTGTGTAATTCTTTTCCAACATATCGGGAAGGAGAGCGCTGGTGGTGACGTGATTCATATATATATATATATATATATATATATATATTCACTGAAAAAACCATAGGTTATAGACCATATATAGTTAGGGATTAGCATTTACAAAACCTTATTTTACTCACACAAAACCATTGAAATTCGATATATAGTTAGTTGTACTAACTATATATCGCGCACCCGCAATCCACTGCTGATCATGTCACATATTACATCATTCATGACATGGTCAGTGACATCACTGATGACATCACTGATGACATCTCAAATGACATCACTGATGACATCACTGATGACATCTCAATGACATGACTGATGACATCACTGATGACATCTCAAATGACATCACTGATGACATCTCAAATGTCTTACATATTGAAGAATGAGTGGATGTATAAGTGTCTGGATGAAGGATTTAGTAGGTGTGTGACTGACTGTATGAGTGAGTGATTAAATGTGTGTCACTGAGTGCATGGGTTAGTGAGTAAACTGTCTTAATTTGTGCATCATTATGTCTGTTGTTCTGTAAACTGCTGCATGTGTTGATCAGTAGCTATATGAGTAAGTATATGGGTTATTGATTGGTTGCCCAAGTATTTGTATGGGAGACTGAGTGTGTGTGTGGGTGGCTGGGAGGTGTATGACTCTGTGCATAGATGTGTAAGCAGTTGATTCACTAGATATATGGATTCAAAAGTGCATGTGGAAACAGGTGTATGGGCGGTTGACTGAGTGCATTGGTGAGTGAATGGATATCTGAGTGCTACATGTCAAAGTAAGAACATATGTAAAACACAGTACATGTGAGAGTTGACATATATAAATAACTGTGCATAAGAGCCCGTGAATGTGTGAGTGGCTGTATTGATCATTGTGAACTTGTATCAGGGATTGTAAAAGAGAGTAAATATGTGTTAGTATATGTTTGAATAAGTAAGGTATGTATAACTGTATAGTTAAGGAAATGGAGGTGTAATTGATTCTTTGCATGACTGAGTAGGTGTGTGAGTAACTCCATGGATGAGTGACAGTCTGTGAGTGTCTGTTTACACTGAGTGTATCTAAGGTTATTTTAGAGTCTGAAGAAGTTCATCGTATTATCACATGAATGATGTCATCAGTGATGTCATCAGTAATGTCAAATGAGATGTCATCAGTGATGTCATCAGTCATGTCATTGAGATGTCATCAGTGATGTCATCAGTGATGTCATTTGAGATGTCATCAGTGATGTCATCAGTGATGTCACTGACCATGTCATGAATGATGTAATATGTGACATGATCAGCAGTGGATTGCGGGTGCGCGATATATAGTTAGTACAACTAACTATATATGGAATTTCAATGGTTTTGTGTGAGTAAAATAAGGTTTTGTAAATGCTAATCCCTAACTATATATGGTCTATAACCTATGGTTTTTTCAGTGAATTTTCAAGGTTTTGTAAATGCTAATTCCTAACTATATATGGTCTATAACCTATGGTTTTTTCAGTGAATTTCAATGGTTTTTTAATAGCAAATATCAAAACCTTTACAATGTATTCTTCTTTAAATCGAAAAATATTTTTTACATGTTTTTAATACAATTTTTTTAAAATTATTTTTATTGTTTCGCTCCCGGTACGCGAACCGGTTAGCTTCCCGTTAGCTCAATTCGGAGCCGCGACCCGGTCCGCGAACCGGTAAACGTTCCGTTTGCGCAACTGTCGCGTTAGAAAACAACATCGTGGCGCGTCGCGTCAGCATGACGTTTCGCGTTCTCGCGTGATACGTCATATGACGTGCTACGTTAGCGTACCCGGAAGCGCAGCGGTACGCGAACCGGAAGCGATCCGCGGCGCGGCGCCGACCGCGTAACGTAAACACAGCAGGTCATGTGACTCGGTAATAACACTTTTCATTGGTTCATTTCACTTTTGGTTTCCTAATGATGTAATACTAGGTCATGTGATCTAAAATGAACACTTTTCATTGGTTTAGAACTTTTGCTTTTCCCAAATGATGAAAACCCCTCCTTCTTTCCTCACTCTGACTTTCATCTTGGTGAGAGAAAGACCCTTTATTTACATTGTGACATGGCTTCATTAGTAGCTTCAGCTGGTTCTAACCCACCACCTCCACCAAATCCAAAGAAGAGAGGACCACCTGCTGAAGTAATTTTACAACAAGAAGAGGAAGAACAGGAAGAGGAGGAAGAGGAGGAAGAGCCAAGGTTTTTGCCAGAGGAGCCCAGGAGGTATAATCGAAAAGAGAACTACATTTGGCAATTCTATAAATTTCCTGAGGGGCAAAAAAAAGTAAATGCACGCTACGTGTTTTGCCGTATATGCGGTGATAGACTGTCAAGGGGAACTGAAAAAAAATACAGTTACGGCAATCACACTATGCATCGGCATATGAGTAGGTGGCATCCTAATAATTATAGTGCTGCCCAGCTACGTGATGAGCAACAAAATCCCCTTCCGATGGCAAGAAGATCGGTTGTTCCAGAGGTGTCGGGACCAGAGGCGAGGGAGATGATCCCAAACATTCAAATGTTGTTTGGGCACGTGAAGCAAGTGTGCGTGCACTGCGGCGATTTCATTTGCTACAGGGAAAGTAGCATCATTTTGATTATGAGAGCTATTCAGAATCATGTTAATGTTTGTCCGAAACGCCCCAAAAAATAAATTCTTTTTTTTTTGTTGCTCCTGTTGAGCCCTTTACAATGGATCGTTTTTGTTTCCCCCCCCCCCAAAAAAAACCAAAAAAAATATAAAAACGTTCAGAAAATACAAAAAAAGTAAAAAAATGTTCAAAAAATACTAAAAAAAATATAAAACAACAAAAGCATTAAAAAAAAAGTTCTTTTCAGAACTACCTCCCCGTTATAAAAAAATTGGTAGAATATTTGGAACTCTGCCAACCTCTATTTCTCTTAGTTCGCTCCCCGGAGCGCTACCCGGTACGCGAACCGGAAGCTAACCAAAAAAATTATTTTTTTTAAAAAAGAACAGTAAGTATAAGGGAAGGAAACAGACAGTTATGTGAAAAGAAAGACAGCTCTAGGGAGTAAACAAGAGATACTGTTACCCACAATCCACTGCTGATGATGTCACATATTACATCATTCATGACATGGTCAGTAACATCATCAGCAGTGGATTGCGGGTAACAGTATCCTTAGTTTACTCCCTATAGCTGTCTTTCTTTTAACATAACTGTCTGTTTCCTTCCCTTATAGTTACTGTTCTTTTTTTTAAAAAAAAATGTTGATCAGTCAGAAACAGTGACATTAATAGAAACAGAGAGAGTGAACAAGAGTGAAGAACTATGGTCCTCCTCAGCCACCCTCAGAAAACCAAGGGGGTCAAGATACATCTACCGTGCCCCCTTCTACCCATTCTGAACATTATTTGCCCTCCATCTTGTATCTTGATTCGACCGAAACACAAAATGGTGGACTCCCGTAACGCTGCTGGTTTGCGAACCGGGCCACTTCCCGGGAAGCGGTCCAAAAAAAAAGGTGGGAAAGTAATTCACAGACACTAAGAGTAATAGAGACGGAGTGAGTGAACAAGACTGAGGAACTATGAGAAGAGAGGGACTGAGAAAAAGAGTGGAAGGAGTTGAGTAAGTAGGTAATAGAGAAAGGAATGAGGAAAGTAGCAAAGGAAGGAAACTGAGGGTTAAAGAAGTGAAGCAGTGGAACTAATAGTAGGTGAATGTGATAGAAATGTAACGAAAAGAGTACAAAATATTTACCTTATAATTGCCGTTAAATTACTCACTTTTTGGTTTTATACTTTCAATCTGTGAAAGAGAGAACCAACATTTGAAAAATATTAAAACATGTATTTAAAAATTACAAAAGACAAGGGAAAAGATTGAAGGACAAATAGTTTTTCAACAACTTTGACACTGACAGAAGCTTCTGCTTCTCCAGGCCCCCTACACAGTCCTAAAGATATACATTTTAAACTAACAGTATCTTGATGCAGATGAAGTGAGGCCTATCTTAAAACATGCTGCATCTTTTGCATTGCTCTTGTTTCAGAAAAGTGTCGCTTCAGGATGCCAATAACATGTCTCCTATCCAGAGGTTTGTTTGAGGTGAGGCCTACTCAGAGTTCAAGATGAGATTTACACTTGTTGAAGTGTACAGAGGAGATAATATCTGTGAAAGTCTACCAATGAAGTGAGTCATGTCCACTGCACTCTTCAACAAAGTACAAACCTCCTATGTTTCCCTGGACAGACCTAAACTTGATCTGCACAATGTGATTCGTAATGATAGGAAACACAGGTGATATAATTGAAATACGTGCAATTTATTTTGCTCATTTCTCAATCACATCACTTGCGTTTCCTTTGCTTAGGTATCTCATTGTGCAGATGTAGTCTAGCATATGAAAGAATACGCAGAAGTGCAGCACTGTATGCAACACCTTTGACACTTACAGAAGCCTCACCTTCTCCATGCCTCCTAAACAGTTCTACATGTACATCATAAATGCAAACAGTACAGAATTAATTATACATGTTAAATGGTTTATTTTTGCTGTTCTCAGAATGTATCAAAATTCACTAAAAACAGTGACTTAAAGGTATTCATCATATAACAGCGGGGAAAAAAAAACACAATCAAAATGATTGTGTTTAAAAAACCCATACAACATCAGAAATCAGAATTCAGAACTCCTTAAAGTTAACTTACTTTCCATGACGTCCAAGGATGTCCTATGAACAGCTTACACTCTTTTGTGCTGTTATTACTTTCAGCCCGCCACTTTCTGAAAGAAAATCTCCATCGTTTTTAAAAACACGTTACATCGAATAAATGACTTCTTGCTCTCTACCACAAGTTTCCTCAAGGCCAAATCTGGTCAGAGCCATTTATAACTCTTGGATTTCTTGTAAGCCAATCCCGTCATTTGGAATTTCCGCAACTTTCAGAATTAAAATGTTGAAGATCATTTTCACAATCCTGGAATAGTAATATCTTCCCCTTCTTGCTCAGTCATGTTCTACATTTCCTATGACACTGATACTGCTTACTATGAAGCAGACTTACACTACCTCTATAACTACTACAATTATTTAATTCTCTACATCACTTTTAATCACAAAGCAATGTAAAACAGTAGACAGCATTGCAGACTTACATTCCCTCTACTCCATGTTTTGATTGGCTGCTTCAATTAGCTTATAAAAAGAAACAGTTTTTCTGAACTCATTCAAAGTGCACATATTTCTCCATGACGTCCAGTCCTATGGTTAGAAGTTATGTCTCTGAACTACACTTATCCTCAAGGCCAAATTGTGTAGGAGCCATTAGAACTTCTTGAAATTCCACAGAGCACATCCCGAGATTATTTCCCTAAAATTTTGGTTTTAAAAACACCAGGTAAGAGTTTTTAAGGTCATACGGCAATTTTTTTTTGAAAATTAAAACAGAATCATTGCAGAATGACCAGCCATTTCTAGACTTTAAATAAGCTGTGTAATGTCCTGATGTTATTGAAGGGCCGTCATGATATATAATTGCTGCAGTTACAAAAGTCCTTCCTGATATTGACAACTGCGAAGCTACAAATTTTTTTATTAAAGTTGTCAATTTTGTTCCATCAGGCCTACATCGTTGGAACATTAAAATGACGTACTGGCCATATGTTCGTATAAATAATGTGGACATCATTTCAGATTTACATTGGCTACACTCCATGTTGTGATCAGCTGCTTTTACTAGCTTATTAAAGGAGACTGATTTACTGTCTGGCAAAGTTAAATATATAAATCTTTCTGAGTCTACACTAGTAGTACTTGATACCATACAGTTCTCGCAGTCATGCTGCCATTGATAAGAAAGCCCAAACAGCTGATCTACATCTACACCTTCAGCATGTAATACATCAAGCATGTACATTAAAAACTCCTGACAATCTTGCTGAATATTTTGAGAGAATTGTGTTTGGCCTGAACATCTGTCTAACAGATTTCGAATTTCAGACACACTTTCTATGTTTCTTCTATCAGTGCTACATTTCTCTAACACAGAATTTAACAAACTGCAAAATCTTTGATCAGAATTGACCACAATCTCTTCTTTTACATTTTCTAGAGAAAACAAAACATTAACCACTACATTAGCATAGCAGTTGACACCAGAACTGTTTTCAAACTGAAAACCAACAACATCTTCAACAGAATCCTTTTTGTTTCTGCTTGTAATTTTATGTTCATTGACTTTTTGTCTTTTTGCTACAACCTCCCCAGTATTGTTCTCATTTCTTCGTTTCCGGCCTACCACACGTTTCTCAAACAAAGGATACTGAGGCAAATGTGGCGCATACTCTCTTCTTAACCTATTGTATTCCTTAACACAATCTAGATCCGCACAAATGTTTGTGACATCACACTCAATCAAGTACAATCCCGATAAAGTTCTAACTCGTGACAATGCCACATATGCCATACCCTCCTTGAACACAGAACTGCCAATATTCACCAATGCACTGTCTACACTTAAACCTTGCGATTTATGGATTGTCACCGCATATGCCAAGCAAACAGGAAACTGCTTACGGCGAACATATAAGTCTTTTACAAGCAAAAATCTAGCAGAACAACGACCAATTAGCTGTACTTCCTCAATGCCATCAAATTTAATTTTTAAAAATTCAATTCCATCTCTATTTCTGTATTTCACAAAATCAACAACATTACCCATTGATCCATTTACCAGACCTCTTTCAACATGTAAATTCCTTCTTAAAATTATACGGCAGTTCAAGCACACATTCAGAGTCTTTTCAAAACCTGCAGTTTTAGATATACTCTTCTCTAATGAATCCAATTTTGTTTTCAGATTCTCAGACAAAATAATTGTTGATCCCATATGCTCTACTCTATCAATAGCTTCCAGTTTCACAATCTCTTGCTTTTCTAAATGCAACATTTTGTTGTTAAATTTGGCACATTCTGCAAGAGTTGGCATCAAACATATTCCAGATTTCTTCTCAGTAATTTTCTGAAAAATATTCTCAGGCACAACATCTTGTTCTGGATATAAATTTGACAGTAATCGTGCATGTAAAGCTTCTTTCCCATGCTCGGTCACTTTTCCAATTCTAACATCTTGTAGAATAGTCTTGTAAACTTCATCCTTCGCCTGACGCATATTTTCATGCAGTTCAGCATAATTGAAGTTTAACCATATATTGACGTTGCCAATGCTGCCTAGGCACTTCCTGGTATCTTCATGCGTGAGCATTTTGAACACAGGTTGCCCTTTCACTGGTGTCAGCTGCAAAAGATCTCCGAAAACAATGATGTGTTTGCCACCAAATAACACATCATACTCTGTTTTGAGAACTTCTTGCATCCTCAAATGCACAAAGGCAAGCATGACATTGGAAACCATGCTTACTTCGTCAATGATAAGAAGTTTCATTTTCCTCAAGATTCTTGAAACTTCAAAAC